>NC_068575.1:42506145-43132312 GCF_025698545.1 Gossypium raimondii | reverse complement strand
AATTTAAAACCCTAATAATATTTTTACAATTTTTTTATGATTTCCCAAAGTTAGAACAGGGGAACCCGAATCCACTCCGACCTTGTTTCACGAAAATTAATATATCTAAAACTATAAAATTCCATTTCTTTCACTGTTTCTTCCATATGAAACTAGACTCAATAATATTTAATTAAATATTTAATTCAATCTCTAACTAAATTTCTATAATTTTTGGTGAATTTTCAATATTAAGTCACTGCTGCTATCCAAACTGTTTTAATGAAAAAAATAGTTTCTTTGCCATGGTTCTTTGCTCTATCTTTCATTCATTCACACATAATTGCCATAATTTTGATTACTATACAATTTAGACACTTATATTTATGTGTAGATTACATATTCATTTTTAATCTTAGTACTTTTCACCATACAAATCACATTCTCTCTTACCAATTTAGTGTTTCAAGTCTCTATTCTTCATCAAATACTTTCTATTTCTAGTATTTAGATTAAATACATGTTTCATACATCTCACTCAAAACATCTTTAACTCAATCTATTGAAATACAAGTAAGTTTAGTATGAAACTTACCTCCTTTGTCAAGAATTTCTTCATTTCTTCTTCATTTCCATGCATTTCTCATCTTCACCACTTTCCTTCCTTTTTCTTCTCATTTTCTCCACTGTCATCTACTATTTTCTTGCTTCTAAATTGATGAACATATTCTCTAGAATCTCTACTTCATCTTCTCTCTTTAATATCTAAGGAAATTTTCAAAAATTTTGGGTAAAAAGGTAGGTTTTCATGGCAAATGACTAAATTGTAACTTCTTTTCTCATCCTTTCACTCAGGTTGGAAGGATGATAAATTTTCTTCATCCTTCCTTTCTTTTTATACTACAATTTTCTAAATAAAATAATAAATATCTAAGTAAAATATTAATAAAATAATTTTAACTAATTAATTAAAAATCACCAAAATATCATCAACACCATCATTACATTCTAGAATTCTCCTCTTGCTAATTGATCATTTTACCCTTTATGATCTTTCAAAATTCCATCCTTAAATCATCACTTAATTTGGTAAAATTACGATTTAGTCCCTCATAATTCTTCACTTATTCAATTTGGTCCCTACATGCCAATTCCATATCTTAATAAATTGGATTATTTTCACTTTTAATCTTTCAACTTTCTCATTTTACACTTTGATCCCTAAATTTTGAATATTTACACTTGAGCCAAAAACTTTTCACATATTTATGATTTAGTCCTTCCTTAATACATTATGTCATGCTTCTTGATTTAACTCTCTTTTGATATATTGCAACTTTCATTTTTTTTTATCTTATACCTTATTTCACTAAGATTTTATCTTATATTATTTACGACTAAGGGGGTTTTGAGGATGTTACACTTCGTGTTCCATTGGAACTATAAATATTACAACTGACACTATTCGCTTGCATTTAGAACCGCACTTTAAATTTGTTTTATAAAATCATTTGTTTTTTTGTGCACAAGTGCGTGCAGGTCACATTGACATGTTTAAAATTTGTAACGTTTTCCAAATTAAATAAGATTAATTAATTTAGACAATGAAATAAACTAAAAAAATTAATATCAATAAATTACCACTAAATTAAAAATTTATTTAGCATACAAAATATTGTTAAACCTAACAAAAATAAATTAAATTAAAAATAAATTAGTTTATTTTACTTGAAATATTTGAGATTATGAAAATTGAAGAAAAGTAAGAAGTTACTAACCAACAGGATATAAAGTTTAGAAGAAGAATTTCAGAGAAAATTGAGAGATTAAGATAGAAAATTAAGAGAAAAGGAGTTTGAAATTGAAAGAAAATGAAATATAAGTGGAGGGATTTATATAGTGTTAAGGTTTGGGAGTCGTTAGGGTGTTTAATTTTTTTTTTTAGTTTCTAACAGTTGGTCCAATGGTTAGAAAATCAATAGTCCAGGTTTTCTAACCGTTGAGGATCCAACGATTCATTTTTAAAAAAATTTTGTGCAGGATGCGCTTTTGCCAAGTATGTTCCTCAAAATCAATCTATTTTCCTAAATTAAAAAAAAGGCCTATTCCCCTATTTTTTTATTTGAAATAGACATATTTGGCTAATTTTCCCTCGAAAATGGAGTAAAACTTATCATTTTATGAAATAGAAATTAACTCTCTTTTCGGGACCTTTAAAACATAGTGTTGCATTCGTGCTACATGATCTTAACATCGACATTGATTTCTATAGTACAAATGCAACACTCTCAACCATCAACGGAAGTGGAGAAGAATGAGAGGGGGTGATGCCGAAGAAGCTTGATTCACCCATTCTAAGGCCGAAAGCCAAAAAAGTAAAGGGACTCAAGTAGGAGAGAATGAATGCTTAGTGTATTAGGATTTTAGGAGAGGAGAGGAGTCTCCTTACAATGTTGATATTTTTAGATATTTATAGGAGAGTGATGGTTCCTACCCAATTATGTCACTTAGTGGACCCTGGGTAACCCAATGAAGGGTCCAATCAGGTCCAAATTAAGGTAGAGATATTACAATAGTCCCTTTAATTGAGAAGTAGGTTACAAAGTGACCTTACCTTGAGACCATCCACAAGTTACCCTCGCGAGTAGTAGTTGTTACAGATAAAATAACTGTTGTAAATTTAGAACGGTTCACTCTTATAAGGCGAAAAGCCGTTGATACCATGTATCAACAAAAGGATAGGTTTTTGATACGATGAATTTCTATGTAACTATATATTATCATGATAGTGACCTTATCTTTGAATTAAACAACAAATACAATAGAAATCCAGTCAGAAAAACTATTGAAAACTCAATAGATAAAAGTCACTAAAAACTAGAGAAATCGAGTGATCCCAAGATTTATCAATTTTTTCTTATGCTTCAAAAGTGAGAAAAATTTAGATTAATAATAATTAATTTATATTTCTATTGACAAAAGAGATTTTTTTCCTTAAAAGTACAATTAACTCAAAGTTGTATATATAATTAAATAGGATGAATCGTTAAGATACACAATCTACACTTTTACCACTAGTACGGAGTAGAGGTGCTTATGGGCCGGGCCGAGTTCAGAAAAAAATTCGGCCCGCATTCTAGGTCCGGGCCCGGCCCAGCCCGAAATATGGGCCTGAGATTTTGTTCAGGCCCGACTCGGGAAAAAATTCCTAAGCTCAAGCCCGGCCCGCCCCGGCCCATTTTTTTAATAAAACAGGCCCGACCTGTTTTCTAAATAGGCCTCATTTTTTTGCCCAAGCCCATATTTTGAGTCTATATTTTTACTCAAACCCTCCTATATTTCAGGTGGGCCGTCAGGACGGACCGAGCCGCCCGGCCCATAAGCACCTCTAGTACGGAGCTATTACAAAAGTTTCATAATAGACTTTAATGAATTTATTGTGTTAGGTTGTTTAGACTTTGCCCCAAAAAAAAAGCAAATGATGGAAGAAGGGGTCGTCAAGTTGCCATATAGACATAGGTGAGCTATAATGGAACACTACCGACTTTCTTGGTTTTACTGACTAAGAAATCATTCCTTTTCGCAATTATTATTTAAAAACGTAGAGACATTAGAGGCATCTTTTGTCATCCACAAAACTGTAGAACTTTCTTGTCTTTATCCACTTGGTCATTTTATATATATATATTAGACACCGAACTCAACGAAACCGGTTCTCATTCCATTTTCAACACATGTTAAGGTCCGGAAAGTTACACCCAATATCATTCTCATACACATTGACTGATTTTTATCTTAATGCTAAACCAACATTATTATTCATGAATAAATTTTCGTTTTGATCACTTAACTAAAAAAAGTTACGGTTTGGTCATTAGATTATTCGAAAGTTTTCATTTAAATCATTGAACTATTTAAAAGTTTTTATTTAAGTCATTAGGCTATTAAGTTTTTTTCTAAAGAAAAGTTTCGCCAGCGAGCTGCAAGAGATAATTTGACGATTGGTACAGTAGATCAGTACTCATCGACAATTAGAAGAATGTACCTTAGATCCAAGTCGATTTAATGGTCAGTGCCAAAGATCGAAGAAAAAAGCTGTTTGAATTTTGGTTCACAGATTTGTGACGTCCAAAGTTGTTTCATGAAAACAAACTGAACTACAGAAGGGAAAGGGAAAGAGAGAATTCAATTGTTGCAAGCAATGCGAACAAAGAAAGCCATATAATATTGATTTTAACAACCCAGTGATTTAAATGAAAGTTTTTGAATAGTTCAGTGATAGAATTATAATTTTTTAGTTAAGTGTCCAAAACAAAAATTTACCCATAATTTAGCAACTAATGGTGTAGTTTACCTAATAAATAATAAGCAATAATTTTTTAAGTAATGGTAAATAAATTAATATAGATTTCGTTTTATTTATTTTATATTTATTTTAAGAGTTACTAATTTAAAGAAAAATTATGTTATAATATATTTATTAAAATTATATAAAATTAAAGAAAAATATTTAGTACATTGTCAATAAAATTTAAATTTTCCACGAATAAGGTTAGATAATTATAAGTGTATGTAAAGTATAGTAAAAAATTAAAAAATAAATATATAAAATATAAGACACGTGGAAGAGTTAAAAACTGTATTGTCAATGCACTAAATACTCATTCAAGAATTAAATGATATTTTGATTAAAATGATAAAGTTAAAGGTTTGAAATTCATAATTCAATTGGTAATTTCTCAACTAAATTGAGATCCGGATGGAGGTAACACCAATTTAATTAAGAATCTTATTATAGTAGAGATCACTCAAGTAACAAGAAATCACGGTATTATTATAATTATTATTATTATTTAT
This sequence comes from Gossypium raimondii, assembly GCF_025698545.1. Lineage (NCBI taxonomy): Eukaryota > Viridiplantae > Streptophyta > Magnoliopsida > Malvales > Malvaceae > Gossypium > Gossypium raimondii. Next base: position 43,127,476 of record NC_068575.1, on the reverse strand, counting down.
TTAATTGAATAAAATATCATCATTTTATAATTTTAAAAAGGCTTAACTCACAAATTAGTACCTAAATTATACCATTTTCCCAAGTTGAAACCTAAATATGTTTTGGACCATAAGTGGTACTTAAACTATTCTCCAGTCATTAATTTTACACCAAAATATTATATTCACTAAAAGAAATTCAGCAACTACCACGTCATGTAAACTTTAAAAATAATTTTAAAAATTTCTTTTATTTTCCTTTTTCCTTTTATATTATTTCCATCTCTTTAACTTTTTTTCTTCTTCCTTTATAGTGTCTAACAAAAACAATGTTTGAAATTTATCCTCTCAAGGTTGAAACATTGATGTTTAATTTTATTTTAAACTTTACTGTTAGATTACTCGAGATTGAAAAAATTATTTCATTAATTGAAATTAATGTAAGTGAGGACGAAAATAGAGGTTCGACAAATTGAATCGTCAAACAATACAACGAATTAATTAAACTCAATATATATGTATATATATAAGTATTAACATTATCTTTAAATAAATATTAGGCTTGTTAATGCCGGATGGGTTGCTAAATTTTGCTAAGTGGATTTAAAGTTCCATGTGCCCAAACGGCATTCGTCCACCAACTTTTTCTTTGTGTCATACAAAATGACATGAAAAAGTTAAATAAATGTTATTTTATTAAGATCGGACACGAAAGATTGTCTTGTCGAAATCGTCAGGGTTTCGTTGACCGGTCAAACATCAATCCGATTATCGTCCTTCGTGGCTCCGCCGACTACGAGAACGGATCTGCCGATGGGAACAACAGTAACAACAGCTGCTTTGGGTTCTTCTACGACGACGAATTTGGGTCCGATTTAAGACCCATACCGACTTCGATGTCCGAATCTCTAATGGGTCTGGGTTTCGACCAGTTACTGGGATAGTTTTCCCAGATCGAAAGAACCGGACTGGGTCAACTTGAGAACCTGCCCGCTTCGAAATCCGCAATTGAATCAATGCCGACGATTCATATAGAAAAAGCCCAAGTTTGTTCAGAAACCCACTACGCCGTTTGTAAAGAACCTTTCGAGCTCAGATTGAAAGCTAGGGAGATGCCGTGCAAGCATATTTATCATGAAGATTGCATCACCCCATGGTTGGCGCTTTGGATCATGTGCCCACCTTGCCGCCACGAATTGCCGTTGGATGGGAGTGAGTCGAATGGCGACGCTTCGGAGATAGTGGGGCTGAGCATATGGAGGTTATCGGGTGGGATTTTCGCGATGGGCTTTAATTTTTTTTCTTTATAATTTCAAAAATATTAATAAAATAACCTTTATTCAAATTTTCATGTCATTTTTATTAAAATTCGTAAATAAAAAGAGTTCAGCAAATTAAAAAAAGTAGAAACAAACTTAATAACTCAAAAGTTGAGTTGAAAAGCTAAAAATGAAATTTATAGGTTAATTTCTTAAGAGCAGATTTTAAAAAATTAAAGAATCCTAAGTATCTAAAAACTAAAAAATAATGATAAGATTGATAATTTTTAATATAGATTTAAAAATAGAGACCTAACAATCCAAAAATAATTTAGAAAAGCAAATATAAAAATTAAAGAATCCTAACTATAAAATAATAAAAAGATTGTTAAGTTTTAATACAAATTTAAAAAGTAGAGACCTAAGATAATAATCCCAAAAAGAGAGTTCCATAAATAAAAAGAGTTCAAAAATTAAAGTCCAAAAATAAAAATGGTAAAATATTTGAAGGACAAAGATACTAATTTAAATATTTAAAAAAATCCTTATTTAATTGAATTTGCTTTGCGGGTGTAAAGTAAGTAATTTCAAAATGTGTGGATGGATCTTGGAGATTCTCCTTTTGCATTTAATATTGGAGAATTCAGCGGTAGCGTGACGGCGAAAGCATCTACAGACTAAAGCATTTGCTAAGGCCAGACAGATCCAACAAACAAGCATGTGCTTTTGGAGTAAAGAAATGACTGGTTTTCAATGTGCAATGTTGTGACTTTGTGGGATTATGATGTCCACCCAGGATCTCTTGTAAGAAAAGACCAAAAGCAAGACATGTGCGATTCTTGTTCAGAATAAGTCCATGTTATGCGTGTTGTAACCTCCCAAAGATTTGCAATGTGCCGCCACTCCATTCTTCTCCAAATTCTAACTTTCTAAACTACCAACCAAGCAAATTGAATATCACGAAACCTGAGATGGTTCTCTGTGTTGTAGCTGTATTGAATCATCCATGTACTTATTGGCACTTTAGAAAGTATTCGGATTCGAATGTCATGAACAGTTTTAGTTAATGAGTAGTTTGTAAGTATCATTTTCAGCTTTCTATAAGATTAATGGCATGCTCTGACCCTAGATTAAGATAGCATCCTTAATCTAAACTTACATTGACAAAAAAAAATCTATGTATTCCACTAGTACCAACAAATGATTGGAAGGAGTGAAAGTGAACTTTTTTCCTAGACATTTAGATTAAGTTTAAATCCTAAAATCGTCAAAACATGTTTGTATAAAAAAAAAACACCAGCGTGGTGTTTTCATACTGGCAATTCAATGAATGTTGATAAAAAGGTTGCACTTCTTACCCTAGTAGCTTGAACAAATATGAAAGCAAATGGTTTTTTTTTTTTTTTTTTTGTAAAAAAAGGTTGGAATGTTTTCTTTGTATAGTTTGAATGAGAAAAATTGAGTTCTCAAATTTTCTGCAAAGCCAAACAGAATGGATTTGAAAGGCAATGCTCAAGTTTGAATCCATGAAAACATGGCAAATGAAGTGAAACCTGTTGGAGAAGAAGCATGTATGGTTGCTTTCATTTCCATTCTGTTAATAAAAATATCAGGATCTCAACGAAGTAGTTATGCCAGTAAGCATTATTTCATAAAGCCATAACATGCCTCACAGCCTCAGTTCTTATCAAGTATATGAACAATGAACCGAAAAGTTTACATCATTATACATCGACTAACTCCTCATTCTCCTCGCGTATTATTTGAATTATTTCTATTTCATCTCAATCATGGGGTATTAGTAACAGCTGTTCAAAGTTCACTTGATGGATATTGATTTGTACTGCTGAACGGTACTCGTAATAGCTTGTTCAACCGGTAGCCTCTCCATGCTCGATGCACCGTAAAACCCATGAACTCCCTTTGTTCTTTTCAATATGAACTCTGCTTCTGAAGGACCGGATATTGGACCTGCAAAATGCACCAGATTTTATGGATCCAACAGCATTCTCAAAAAGTTTAACTAATAATCATCATTGGAACTTCACAACAAAAGAAAAAGGAAGAAAGATGCTAAACCGTACCTCCATGACATAACACGATGACATTAGGATTGATGGCATGAGCAGCATCGGCAATAGCTTGAACTCGAAGAACACTTTCTTCCAATGAGACAGCTGTTTTGGCACCTATAGAACCAGATGTAGTGAGTCCCATATGGGCTACTATTATATCGGCACCCGCTTTTGCCATTTCCACAGCTTCATTAGTGTTGAAAGCATACGGAGTTGTCAAGAATCCCATTTTATGTGCTTTTGCAATCATTTGAACCTCCAGCCTGAACATTGGGAAACATAAAGCAACGTATAAGCACCTTACGAGTGAAATGAAACATTTGAGTCATAGTGTCATACCCATATCCCATTCCAGTCTCTTCCAGATTTTGTCTAAAGTTACCATCAAATAATCCAACAGTTGGAAAATTTTGTACTCCAGAGAATCCAATTGATTCCAATTGCTTTAGGAAGTAATCGATTCGCCGAAAAGGATCAGTTCCACATACTCCAGCGAGAACAGGCACTGCCTTTACCACCTATGAGTATTTGGAGCCATGTATCAGACAGAAATCATAAAAGGTGACGGCGAATTTAGCAGGAAACTGGAGGGGAAAGTTTTTCAAAGTAAAATAACTGAAAATACAACCTCACAATCTTCTTACCTGGTAAGTTGATTGTTAGTCCATGAAAAAGTTGTACATTATTTAAGCAAAAAAAGGGAAAAAAGGCAACAAGGAGTTAACAAAGACAGCACTGAAATGAAAAGATATTTAACAGTTATTTGTCTTTTTCAATTGGTTAAATAGAATTTGAGACAAATGTTGAAGAATAGTGTTATGGATGCTTTGAGGGCTGAATCTGTGTTAGTAAAGGCCATTAGTTTCAATTCTCTAATTAAGGCTTAGGTTCTGAATTGTTAATCACAATAGGTCATCCTAGAAATTTAAATAAAGGGAAGACACTTGACTTGGACTTTCTTGTTAATCACCCCATGACACGATGTTGTTCGCATATCCTTAAGGTATCAGAGCTTACCACAATGGGCAATGATATATGAACATTGTTACAAGAGCAAAATGTTACAGAGTCAGTGGTGGAGGGATGAAAACCCTAATTTCTGACTTGGGCAAATCAACAATGGGGATGGTAAAACAAGTAGCAGTACAATCCGACTAGACTGAGCACCTCTCCCACCAACTGCTGGAAGAGATGAGGCGCCGCCGCTGCCTGCTAGTCGGAAGAGCTGTGCCTAAGTACACAAAATTAGATTTTCCTACTTTTGACGGGTTGGAAGATCCCTTGATTTGGCTGCATTAGTGTGAAAAGTCTTCAAAAACCAGCACACCAATAAGGTGGACAAGGTAAGTTTGGCAGCATTCCACATGCTGGATGAGGCAACTTTGGTATTATCATATTAAGTTGGAGGGACACGCGATGAACTGGTTAAAATTTCGCAACAATTGCTCCCTTTATTTTGGTCCTCAAATAGGCAACAGCCCCTTAGGAGATAAGGTTAGTTTGAAACAAACAGGAATTGTAGCGCTTTATCAACGAAAATTTCAGGAAAAATTACCACGGGTTGTTCAGTACATTAGGTAGACCAACATGTTGGGTTATTCATGGTTGGACTGGATGTTCAAATGCACAAACCCCTGGATTTAGCCATTGTTATGAGCCTCTATAGGGCCTCTGAACAAAAGTAGTAAATGCTTCAAGTGGGAAATAATCTTAGAGGAACTTGGCAAGGCAATCAAGGCAGTTTTAATTGTCTTGCAAATGTGACAGTCTCGCATCCCAACTTTCTAAGGGCAACACTGCAACAATACGTTACGAGGAACTACTGAAGCAAACTGAGGGTGGGTTTGGATGGGCGATTGGGTGCGGTGCGGTGCGTTTAGCTTACTTTTTGTCTCACGTTACAGTATCGCTATAGTATCTAATCTCACTGCCACCGCTGTTTTTACACTAACCAGGTAAACGCACCGCCCATCCAAACCCACCCTGAGTAAATTCATCTATCCTTTTTGAAAAAGTTATCAAGGCCAAAAATGGGAAAGAAAAGAGTAAAGGGCATATTTTATAGTTGTGATGAACCATATACGGTTAGACATCAACTTAAGAAGCTCTTTTGGCTGGAATTAAGAGATTAGAATGTCGCAAAACCAGAAACTGAAATTGAGATTGAATAGGGTTGAGTTTACTTGACTTCAAGCTTGAGGACAAACTCTTTTTGCGGGTTGAACCTATATTAGGAAAGACCATTAGTATCAATTCTCTAAGGCTTAGGTTCTCGATTGCGATTTTATTTCAGTTGACTTCTTTCCTTTCTAGAATAGGATTCCTATTTATGTAATAAGACTGATCTTAACTTAAAGGATGGATGGAAAAATAAAACCTAAACTGATTTAGGACTAAAAAAACACTAAAGAGATTTGGGTCTTTCTCTAATGAGACCTAAGGTTTTAGTCTCCCTTTGATGAGTCTGAACTGCCAATCACAACAGGTCACTCCAAAAATCGAAATAAAGAGAAGACAACTGACTGCTACTTTCCTACCAATTTCCCTTTGACATGATCCTTTTCACATATCCTTAACAAGTACTTAATAAGAGAAGATTTACACTACTGTAGATGGCAATTGATGAGACAAGCAACATCTTACAACTTACTGGCAGTACTTCATTCGCCATCTCGAGGACTATCGCATTTGCATCAGCAAATGGCAATAGTCCCGCCAAAGAACCCCTTCCAGCCATACGAAAGCGTCCTGAATTGTACAAAACTATCAAATCAACACCACCAGCCTCCTCAAATTTTGCAGATATTCCAGTCCCCGCACCAGCTCCGACTATAGGTAGTCCTTTAGATATTTGATCTCTGAGTTGCTGCAATATTCCCTGGGTTCTTTGTAAAGTTTCTGTCAAGATATTATTACAAGTTAGCTTTCTTCAACTTTGAAACAAAGAAACATATAAATCTAGGTACTTGATTAAAAAGCATTAACAGTAGTCAGATAATGTGACTAATAGTCAAGTTGTTTATAATTAGCATATTCCTATGCAAGGTTGTAATTTTGGAGAGTTTGTTAGGTATTATAACCATGCTTTCACCCTTATAAACATATTATTGATGATCAAAACTTCGTACAAAAATAACGCTCCCTTAACAATAATCCAACCTGGTCTTGCATCAGGGAAGTTGCTTGGGCTATAGGTAAGGGTCCCAGAGCTCGATGAGCTCACATTGTGGTCATGACCCTTTTGAAGGTCCTGGCTGGACTCACAAGAAGCAACCTGGGGAAGACTAGAGTCTGTAGGATTCTTTGAACAGATCTCCATAAATGAGTCGACCAATGCTTTCGCAAACTCCGGGTCATTGATATGGTAAGGATACATCTTTACCTATCATTAGACATAATCTTCAACTTCATAAGGAAAATTGGAATTGTACATGCATAATGTATGAAGACTAAACCTGAAAAAGTATAAAATTTGGTACACACCATTCAAAAGTAATAATGATACCTGGCGGTCTTCATTAATCTGAATAAGTCTCTGCAGTTCATTTAAAAGAGTACCAGTAGCCTCAGGATCATAGAAGGGCTTCTCTGAAGCATCCAATGCTGAAACACCCTTTTGTGGAAGGCAAACAACAATCTTTGATGAAGACTTGTTGAGTTTATCAGCTATAAAGGCAGCAAATTTTTTGTTCTCGTCTACTGTGGTTCGCATGAGTGATACCTTCAATCACCCATTATTAACAAACAGAAGACACATTAGACCATAGCAAACATGGTAGAATCCAGAACAATTCACTTATCTCTCCTATTTTTTAAGTAGTGAGACAGAGAAGATTGATTGGATTGTTTCGGTAAAGTACAAAGAAAACCCATTTTAACCAATTCTAAAAAGCAAAAAGGTACGATGGAACTGATATGAACCTTTCTCTACCATATGGACAATGTTAAAAAAGTCGGTATATGGACTTATCACCTGGGCATTGTGGATGTGAATCTTTCTTTGCTGAAAATGAGAAGGTATGGTATCTTTAGCTCCAAAATTCACCATATCTAAGGCTCCGACACTGAGGACCAAAGGGATCTTCTTCTCTATAATAACATCAAAACGAGAACTGTCACAAGCCATCACACCCCCAACTACATAATCTGCAACTTCTGTAGTTGTAATGTCCAAAACTCCCTAACACAACAAGGAAAAAGCTGAACTTGAAGAACTGTATAATAAATAACAAGAAAACTACCATAGAACAGAATAAAAGGTTAAAACTCTTCAATGGTTATGAACTGAAATATCCTACAGCAATACAGCTTGATTAAGCACAAGCATCTAGCTCCAATCCTATCATGGGGATCCAAACTATGACAACTTCCAAAAATCCAGCATCTTACGTTCAAGTCATATCACCGAAGAAATGCATAAACTTGATTCACCATAGGTAAAACAATTCACATTTGAATGAAGATTTTTGGAAGCAAATAAGTGAAGAAGAAAGTTACCTGTATATATCCTTCTCTAACCAGTGATTCCATAGTCTTTCCCCCTACGCCAGTGGCATGGAAAATGAGGGTTTCATAACCTTCATTCTTTAACCTTTCATTCACAACATTAACACATGGTGTTGTGACCCCAAACATGGTTATACCCACTGTGCATTTTTTACCTTCATTACAAGATTCCTGGAACTTCTCAAGCTTTCCAATTACCATACCAGAAAAAGCAGCACCAGCATTTGATAACACAACTCTACTAACACTATTAATCCCACAGATATCCACAATCGATGGAAACAATACCAAATCCGATGTTCCAACATAAGGTTCAGTTTGACCACTAGCTACAGTAGATACAATGAGCTTTGGCACTCCAACTGGAAGAGACCTAAAAGCAGATGATAACAAAGATGTGCCTCCAGAGCCTCCAAGGCCAATAGCTCCAGCAAGAACACCATCAGCATGAGCCTTCTTAATAAAATGTTGAAGGGCTTTGCTCATAATATCAACAGCTTCACCTCTATCATCAGGAAGCGCAATTGGGTTTCCACCAACTGATTCAGAATAGCATAAAAGAAGTTCCTTTCTTGTCACAAACTTGAAATCACCCGAACTCTCAGTTTCCTTTTGACCAGCAGAAACATCAACTATCACAACTTCTACCTGTCATTTCCATTAGTAAGAAAAAAAAATCTTTTTTTATTTTTATTTTTTTGTCATCAAAGTAGAAAATTTAGAAAATTAAGAAAACACCCGCATTGGTAACACTCGTAAACTAGAATCAAAACCAACGAAAATGCCAAGAATCTTAAAGAAAAAAAACTACCTACTTTCTTATCATTGTAAATCAAATAAAGGCCCATCGATTATGAAACTAATGGAATTAGCATAAGTAGAATACACCTTGGAGGAAGAGCTATTAGAAAAGGTGGTGAGAGAGGATCCAACTGACTGGGACAGGAAATGGAGCTCGTCAAGCTTGGTATCAGCAGTTCCAACACAGAAAACTTTAGCAGTAATACCCATTTTCGCAGGAGCAAAGGGTGAGAGAAATTAGCCCGTAGAATAATTTGGGAATGAGTTAAGTACTGGGATTTTTCTTATAAAGCAATCTGTTTATGTTGTTGCAAACTCGCGAGACCTTGTTTTCGAAGCTTTCAGAGTTTGGTGCGGAGACAGGAGATCGAAAGAATATCCATTACACACCGTCACTTGATCGGTTCCACCTAATTAATATTTTTTAATGGATTTAAAGTAATAAATAAGTAATAATATTATATTACTTCTTATCTTTCTAATCATGATTTTAATATATAATATATATATATATATATTTCTCAGTTGACTAAATAAATTAATTATAATTAAATCTAAAATTTGTTTTAGGAAATAATTATGAATTGAAAATGTTTTCCTATTTTTATGTTTATTTTAAAGCAGTTTAGTAAATGGAAAATAAGCTATTTTTAAAATTATTTTACCTTTTAAAACTGTTAATCAGTTTTGAAAAAAGTTCTTTTATGAGTAACTTTAATTTTCTATATAAAATTATCTTCATTCAAGTCTAATATAATTATATTTAAAAATATATTTTATTTATTATTAAACATATACATATATTTAATAATATAAATTTTATTTTAATAAATTATTTAACATTACAATTTTATTTTAATAATGAATTTTAACAATAATAATTTTAAATTTTAAATAATATTCTTAATATATTATTGAAAAATATTTATATTAATATTTAGTAATAAATATATATTACAATTTGAACAAATATAAAACAAATATGAGTATTTATTTAAATGATGCTTAACTTTATTCATCTCTTCTAACTCTAATGTGTCTCTATCTATCTATTCTCATATATGCAATATAGGTAATTTAAAGTTTTAGTATAGTTTCATAGTATTTTAGAAAGTAATTCTATCATTCAAATTAGTTTTATTTCATTTTATAATTTTTGGATTAATCATATGTTTGTTTGAATTTTGTTCAAATATTATCATTTTTAGAGTTAATTCAAACTTGTTTGTTATTTTCCTTTTTAACGTATTGAATGAAGATTGAAGGATTTGGAGCATAAAATAAAAAATAGTAAAGAGAAGCCTTTCACTCCACTGGATTTAATTCAATGCAGCGGAACATGTTCTTCAATTCAACAATTTTAGCAGCAAGCAATCTACTCCGCCGTAGATTTTGCGTGAGGTGGAACGGCTCAAGAAGAAACTCTGAAATCAATGGTAACGAAATTTAAAGCAAAGAAAAAGAAGAAAAAGAGGTGAAAATCACTTGGAGATTAAAGAAAAATTCTCACACAAAGGAAAACTTCAAACTTGCTAAGACAAAAAGAAAAAAACGATCCTGAGCCTTCAGGATTATTTTTAACTTTTTATTAAGGGTTAAATATAAAATTAATACCTAAACTTGTACATTTCTCCCAAAATGGTACCTATGATTTTTTTTGTCCCAAATTGGTACTCGAATTTTTTTTCCGTCCACTAGTTTGGTACTTGAGCCTAACGGGTCAATTTTTTTGTTGACGTAGCAACGCTGCCACGTGTCACCCTATTTGATTGCAAATCAAACACCTTTAATTATTTTTCTTTTTATTTTCCTTGAAAATTTTAATTATTTTTCTTTAAAAAATAATGAAACTCTTTTCTCTTTCATCTAAAATAATTTTTCAAGGAAAATGAAAGCAAAAATAATTAAAGGGGTCTAGTTTGCACCAAACTAGTGGACAGAAAAAAAGTTCGAGTACCAATCTGGGACAAAAAAACCCATAGGTACCAATTTAGGAGAAGTGGACAAGTTCAAGTACTAATTTTATATCTAACCTTTTTATTAATGCAAGTTTGTTTTGAATTTTTTTGTGTGTGTTGTTTTCTTAACTCAATATAAACTAAATTTTATTTCCTTGCAACAATGATGGATTTTATTTCTTAGTTATTTAATTTATTTTCTTTTAAATTGTTTCAATCATTATTAATTATTTATTCTCTCTTGTGCTTATTTAATCGATTGCCTAATCACCAAGTTGTATTAAATTGATAACTTTGATTTGTCTTGGAAGACAAAGTTAAGGTTGAGATCTAGACAGAATAGATTAGAATTAACTTTGGTAGCACCGATGAACGAGTTAATTTGTGGCTAATATAAGAATAGACTTGATACCCTAATCAACCTAATAAGTTTGTTCTTAGTAACTTCACCCAACTTGTCTAAATATGAATAAGTGCTAGTGGTGAAGGGTGATTAACTTAGCTAGATATTGGAAGGGTCTAGTTAATGTCATTGAATCTTAAATTAGTAAATACATGAATTAAACAATTGAATGAGAGATTATTGATTAACTGGATTAGGTGAAGTTAGAGTTCCAAGTCTCTAAAATGGATTGAGAAACTTAAAAGTTTTGATTGTTTTAGCTTAATAAAATCTCCTGAATTTGTTTAGTTTAAATTTTCTAGTAATTGAAAATTATTTTATTAATTTGGATCGATAAAATTGAATAGTTGATATTTAGCAACTTAAAATTTGATCTTAATGGGAACGATATCTTCTTATCGGTTTATAACTTGATCGGCACATGCACTTGCATTACAATTTTCAATTATCATTTTAATTAGACATTGTTAATTATTAAGTTTATATATGATAATAACTATTATACATATTATTTTGTTATAAAATAAATGATTGTTAAAATGAAATGCTATTACAATATTTTGTAGCAAATATATGTATGTTGTGTTTGTTTCACTAAAATAACTTTTAAAAAAATACCAAACAATGAAAAATATTTTACACAAATCAAAAATATCAACTTTTCTAAAAAAATAAATCTGTTTTCTAAAATTATCTTTCAAAAGTTGTAACCTGTTTTTATATTTTGTAAGGGATGAATTTAGTTTTAATTTTTCTAGCACACAACTTTTCAAAACAACTAGAAATAGTAACAGTCCTTTTCCCTTAAAAGGAATGAAGAACAACTTCCTTCTCTCCAGATTATTTTACCATCAGAAAAGGACTTCTCTCCAGATGAAAAGCTAAAAATTTCTCCTTTTCTTCAGCTTGAAGTGCTTTTGGCTGAAAATTGACCAAATTAACCTGTCGGCTTCTCCCACACAAACTTTCTTTCTCCCACAAACGTGCTTTTGGCTGAAAAGAACAGAAATTTGATTTCTCATTCAGGCAACCCTCCTCTGCTACTGCTTTGAGGCAACCCTCCAGTGCTTAAAAGCTTAAAAGGTATCCTATTTATGAATTTACGAAACTGCTTGATCTTTTTTTTTTTTGAAAATGTTTTCGGCACCTGCCTAGCTCTTCAATGTTTTCGGTGATTTGTTGCATAATTTATGTCTAAGATTAAGATCGTGTTTTGCCGATTTGGGTGTGATAGATTCTGATAGTTGTTTGAGCTTAATGTTCATCTGCATTTCACGAGGATTGAATACTTGCATGTTCTTTCTCTTAGATTCTAATTGTGGTTTATTATTTGACTATAATTTCATTTTGAGATGAATAACAGTAGATTGGAGCCTTAGCTACAGTGGAATCTGATTACTCCTCCAAGCTTATTCACCAAACCCCAATTTCATGGTTAGTGCTCCATCACTTTTTCTTTTCCCATTTTTGAAGTATTTTTTCTTTTATTTTCTTAAAAAGAAAAACTTTTCTATGAGTGTTTTATTTTTGCTGTAATGTAAACTTTGGGGTTCTTTTAATTTAGCTATATTCATATTTCATTGTTTTATCCTTAAAAAAATTGAATTTTCGATGCAAAATTGGGATAAATTTGGAGGCATTGAAATGTAAGCTTCTGGGGTCGTTTTATTTAGCTATATTTCGTGTTTCATGTGTTTTGTCCTTGAAAAAAATATGAATTTTTTATGCAAAATTGGAAATAAATTTAAGGTTTTGAAAATTGGTTTTTGAAGAATTAGCTAAACAATGGATTGAAACTAATAGAATTGAATTAGTGGTGGAATAAACTATCATGATGATACAATGTAAGCTTTTGGGGTTGTTTTTAATTTAGCTATATGCCATGTTCATGTGTTTTATCCTTAAAACAATTGATGATTTTAATTGATAAATGATGTTGCTTTGATTTTCTTTTCCTGCTGAATTTAGTGGTTTACTTGGTCAACAGTTTGAATTTTGATTGATTGATGATGAAGTCTCATCTTTTCGATTTCTATTCTTTTTTCTGCAAATAATTAGAAGATTGTTTTGCCAAACTGGATAATACTTAAAATGGGGGTTTCAATTGGTTTACAGTTTCGATGGATATGAGATTGTTGTGGAGTATGAGTAAAGGTTATTTTTTAGACTTTCAGTTTACATTATTATTTGTTTCCTTTTGATCTTTTTCCTTGGAACAACTAAAACTAGACTGTAAATATATATACATGCACACACACGCATATGTACTTTTTTCTTTTAATGAATCCTATGCATGTTTACGGATTTGTGTTTGTGTTGTCGTTTCATGTTTATGGTTCCTTAAAGATCATTTTGGAATTGATTGTTAGTGGTCTTGATTTAATATTCCTAAGTTTGATTAATGCATTGCTGCCCAGGCTATTTGTGTCTTTGTTTTGGCACATTCGAAAAGTTCTCATTATCCTAATCAGTTCTTGTTTGACTATGTATTTGGCTTTTTGAAATATTTTGGCAGGCATTTTTGGCATTACGAAAGTTCAAAAGTCATCAGCTATCTTTTATCTTAAACTATAATCTTGTATTCTTTTTTCCTTAGATATTACAGTTAATGTTTGCCTGTTTTTCTGGTCAAATTTACTTGCTAGTGCTGATTGTTTTTGAAACCTATAGTACTCTTATTTGTTGCATTTATTCAATTCCTTGCTGCTGTTTGCATTACTACCAAGGCTGCCTGACGTTTTCATACATGCGTTCCAATTTCTCCTTTTCTTTTCTTTCAAGTTCTGGACCTAAGTGTAAGTTCCTACAAGAGGAACAAGCAGATCCTTCCACAGACCACTCATAATCTTCTGTTGGAACGGCCCTCATCTTCAACGGTTGTTTCTCCATTTTCCTATCAAAACTAATATAAATGTATGCATTATTCAATCCCTGATAAGTTACCAGTCAACTGTGGCCTCTCTCAAACCAGTTTGAAACAACTCATTCTTATTTTCATCTATCCAGCTACTGTTTTCCTGGCAAGAATTTCTGTTAACTCTTCTCCGACATCTCTCCCCATCCTTTTCAGCTCAAAACTAGCTAAGGCATAACCAAAACCTTTGTTTTAAGCTTTTTGTACTATTTTCTCTAATGTTTTCAATAGTCTAACCTGATTTTTGTTGTGTTTGTTGGTGGAATGGAGTAGAGACTTATGTTTGGGCCATGGTTTTGTTTTTTTGTTTGTTTGTTTGCCATATGTTTTCTAAATAATAGTTCAATTTGATGTTTTAAAAAAAGAAAAAAAATCTTACCTTCTTATTGTTTTTTTTTTAATTTAGCAAAAATATTTTCTTGGATTTATTTGCTTGTAGACTGTGTTGTGGTGTTTTTGAAAAAGTGTTAGATAGTATAAAACAAAGGTTGGATTCGGATATAAAAATCTTATGTTTGATCTGTTTAGAAAAAAGTTTATTTATGAGGTTATTGATAATTGTTGTTATTAAATTATCATTTTAAATGTAGGTTGTGCCTGAAGCTCAAAAATTTCAAACTTCGGGCATTGATCCCGAATTCGAAGGGAAGTTGGATCAAATGTTCATGGGGATAGTTGCAACAGGTGATAAAGCATGGGCACCTTCTTCTGGTATACTCCGGACTGATTTTTTTGAGGATGTTACCAACGAAATACCTGAAGAGAATGAAGAAGAAAATATGAGAAATGATATTTACATTTTAAATGATATTCACATTTCAAATTATGTTCAAATTGATGGGAACGGTCAAAAAAGAAAAAACCCTAAGATATCAAGTTCACATTTTAAAACTGGAAGAAAGAAATCCTCAAAGCAAATTGGAGGAGCTGCAAGATTGTCCAGTCAAATAGAAAAATTATGCAATGCAGCTGACAATATGAGTCAAGCCACATCTAGTTTGACTCCTGTTATGGATCCATATGGTATTCCACAAGCAGTTAAAGTGCTTGACAGCATGTCGGAAGAAGTTCCAGAAGCTAGTCCGCTATACTTTTTCACACTTAAATTATTGCTCAATAAGGACAAGCGAATTATGTTTTTATCAATTAATCCCAAGATTAGAGCTTTGTGGCTTAAGTCGGAAATGGAGAATAGTTGAACATTTTCTGATCTTCTAGGGTTCAGAGATATCTATTATGTGACTAAACAACAATGCTAAACTAGTTTTATCAATAGTTATTTATATTTGGTTTTTGGGCTTTGAATTTATGTTCTACTTATTTATGTGTAATTTAGTTTTATTAATAGTTGTTTATGTTTAGTCTTTGGATATTGAATTTATGTTCTACTTATTTATACTAAATTAGTTTTATCAATAGTTGTTTATATATGATTTTGGATATAAAATTTATTTACAAGTGATGAGTATAGTTGAGAATTACAGCAGTGATCAAAATGATGATGAAAGGGAAAAGAAAGAGATTTTACAATGCATGGAATGTTTTAATCGATTATTTGTTGCTGCATCTTCTTCCGTGCAATTATATTATGAGATGTATATATTGAGGCAACCATGCATGGATTCAAAACAGTCAGGTGAGACATGGATCTGAGAGATCCTCGACAGTCATGAATCACGTTGTATGATTAATTTTAGGATGTCTAAAATGGTATTCACAAGTTTGTTGAGAGTTTTTGAGACAAGATACAACTTGCAAACTTCAAGAAACATATCTTCTACTAAAATGTTGGGAATTTTTTTATACATCTTGGGCACTGGCGTAAAAGTTTCCCAATGTCGAGAAAGATTTCAGAGGTCTGGATCAACAATAAGTCGACACTTTGCAATTGTGCTTGAGAAAGTTTCAAGGATGGCCACTGATCTAATTGCACCCGAAGATCCTTTTTTTAGCTCAATACCCAAACAAATACGTAATGATTCTAGATATATGCCGCATTTTAAGGTAAAAATTTAATTTTATATTATTATATTTTAATATATTTGGTTGACTAAAAATATGCACGACAGTAATATAATTATTTGTTCAGGATTGCATTGGTGTAATTGATGGTACTCATATTGCCGCTATTCTTCGACCAAATGAACAAATTCCCTATATTGGAAGAAAAGGTATCCCGACTCAAGATGTTATGGTAGTATGTGATTTTAATATGTGTTTTACCTTTGTCATGGCTGGATGGGAAGGATCGGCACATGACACTAGAACATTTCTTGATGCAATTCGAGATCCGAAATACAAATTTTCGCACCCACCAAATGGTTAGATTTTTTGTTATATGTGATTTTTTAAATAATAAAGTATAAGTTTTTTAATTTATAATTTTAATAGAGTAATATGATTAATTGTTTGTTATATTATGACTTGTAGGAAAATATTATCTTGTTGATTCTGGATATCCTCAAATAAAAGGTTATCTTGAACCATATAGAGGTCAGCGATATCATTTACCTGACTTTCGTAGAGGTAGACCGGTATCTGGTAAAGAGGAAGTATTCAATCATTCACATTCATCATTACGTAGCGTGATTGAACGAACTTTTGGTGTTTTGGAAAAAAATGGGACATTTTAAGGGATATGCCAAGTTATAGTTTTGAGAAGCAAACGATGATCGTTGTTGCTACAATGACGATACACAATTTTATCTGAAAACATGTCGGTCGAAATGATGCAGATTTTATGGAATACGAAGATATTAACTGGGCATATGAGAATATTATTGATTTAGAAAATGCACATGGTCGAGAAAGTGATGATGACGACGACGACGATGATGATGGTGACGATGACGATGAATCAAACAATTCAAGTGGATTTGAAATGGAATTAACAAGAGATGCTATAGCATCTAGTTTAATGAATTCACTTTAAATTGTAAATGCTATTGACAAATTTTTAGTATTTATATTTGGTATATAAATATTATCCCTTTTTAAAACTTTAATCCAAATATATGTAATATTTTAATTCGTTAGGTTTATGTTTTTATGTTATATTAGTATATAATATGAGTTATATATTCAAATATATTTTAAAATAAAATAATACAAATGTGTTAAAAGCTTTAATTAAAAATAAAAATAATTTTATAATAATACAATCGTGTCAATATCTAATTACAAATATTTAATTTTATATTTAAATATTTAAATATAGTTTATATATTATAATTAAATTTTATAAATAATTAATATTAATTAATTAGAAATATTTAAAATTAATATTATATATTAAAATATTAACAATAAGTTATAATAAATTATTTCTTTATATTTTGCTAAAATATCATAATATTAACTAATTTGAACATTATTTAAATACATATTGTTACTTTATAATCTCATGTCTAAAATGGACATTTTATTCTTCAAAAGCACTTTTTGACAGCAATGCCAAACACTCAAATTTATCAAAAGCACTTCTCAAAAGTAATAAAGAACTGGCCCTAAGAAAGGAAAAGAAATTGAAAAGTGAAATAGAAATAGAAGAAAGTTAAGAAAAGGAAATAATTAAAATTAGTAAAATAAAAGATGATAAAAGAAACAATTTTAATTTTTTTGTTTTACTAAGCAGGAAAGGAAAATGAATTGATTTTTATAATTAGATTTTTATAAAATAATAAAATATGTAAAAAAAAAAGAAAAGAAAGAAAGATAGTTTACATTTTAGTTTTCCTTTTATTTTCCTTTCACTAATTTTTTCTAATTTGGGTAAAGAAAATTCAAACATTTTAAGATAAAAGTAAGGAACGCTATACTTCCCTAGTTTTTCGAGAGTGTTCGCGCATTTGGTTCCATATCAATTATGATAATCTGATTATTAGTGGTACTGAAAATTTTGGTTAATAACAGTTTGAAACATAGTTTCGTTCTAACTACTATTGGAATTGAATCTAGGCAGAATTAGAGAGCTTGCACAATCAGTTCAAAGTGCAAGCGAGTCAAAGAGATAAGAAAAGAGAGAATCGACACGCGATATCTATTAACGCAATTTGGATTCCCCAATCATACCTCTACAAAGTCTCGCTCAAAGAATGATTTTATTCATCAATTGTTTGGATCACCTATTGGCTTAAAGCTCAATCTACCCTTACACAAAAAAGTAATTGCAACCCCAATATCGACTCTAATTGTATAAATCACTCTCCCCAAATATCTCACATTATATAATATCTCTCCATAACAAATCCCTAGATGAGGGCGTGTCAAAGACACCCCACACGACTGAAGAATAGTGTCGATCAATAACCTATTCATAGGCTATTCAACGTGATCAGTAAGCAATGTTTTGATAAGCTTGAAACACTCCTTTAAAGATTGATTTTATTCGTTAATTATCTTCAGTATTTTTCTCATAATAGCTTTCATAAACAAGTTTCCCAATTGCTTGAAATACTCCCTTGATTAAATTTGACGTACATCTCTAAAAAAATAACACTTTAATCACCAAGAGATAAAAAAAACTTTCATACTTATCAAACCACCTCAAAGCATTCGATTGAGAGATTTAGTAATCAAGTCAGTTTATGTTTTTGTTTTGTCTAGTATACTATGTTCAAATGGACCAAATTCAACTTAATCGAAACTTAAACAAGACCCAAAATGATAGCACAAGCAGAGAAACAAATTCATTTTAACGGTGTAATACCCAATTTTAGCCCGGGCTCACATATGGAAACATAATCTTCGAGGATATGCAATCTTAGATATGATATGCATTCTTAGATATGATATATACAATCTTAGATATGATATGTAATCCTAGAAGATATGATTTTGTAATCTTAGAGATTTTATTTGTAGATACCCTTTAATCTTAGCCGTTGATGTAATTTATCTGTACCGTTAGATTTGGGGAGGCTCAAGTATAAATAGAGGCCTCTCCCTTCATTGTAAAGGAGGGAAAGAGGGAATCAATAAAAAAAGGGAGAACGATTGGCAGTTTTTTAAAGGTGGCTTACTGTTTTTTTCTTTTTCGATTATTTTTTTACTTATTTACGATTTTAAAAAAGGGAGAAGGTGATACCGCTGCGAATTTTATTTATTTATTTATTTTATTTAGCCCTAATAAAGTGACGCGTTTCAAAGGATGGAGATATTTTCCCATTCGAGCCCTATGGGTTATTCGCACATTTTTAATGTTTTACAATTAGTTTTTCTTATCTTTTTAGAATTAGCCCTTTAATTTGCTTTCAATTTCAATTTAGCCTCACTGAACGACGCTGCTTTAGAGGAGAGGAGAAAATTTCCTTCCACCCTCTATGTAATTCGCGTGTTCAATTTAATCCTTTGAGTTTTATTTATTTGTAGATTTTCCCCAGTTTTTCATATTCAGTTCAATTTAGTTTTTTTTCTTTTAAAATTAATTAACTTCCATAATGTAATTATTTCTTTTATTTTTTAATTAGTTTTATTTATATATATTTGTTGTTTTATTTATTTATTTATTTATTTTTTAAAACAAATATTTTTATATGTATGTATATTTATTTTTAATATTGTAATTATTATTTAATATTTTTATATATATATATATATACTTTTATGTATCCATTTATCTTCCTATATATATGTATATTTTCTATAATGTAATTATTATTATCATTATTTTTATATGTACATGTGTATATATATTTTTAACAAATGTTTTGTTTATATCCATATGGATATTTATTCTTTTTTAAAAGGGCTCAAATATATATATTTTAAATACCTATTTTATATTCTATATATGTTTATCTATTTTCTTTATATTCATAAATATTATGTATTGCATATATATATATACGTTCCATAACCCAAAAATTTATTTGTAAATCATATGCATATTTTAATCTTCATAATTTCTATGTTCATATTATATATATTCTTTTCTTCATTTATTGGTTGGCTTTCCTCCTTTCGTTATATAATTGAGTTTACATTTAATATTTTGCATGTCATGGATTATTGTTATCGATTTTGTTTATTCATTTATTCATATTATTTCTATGCCATCGTAATATTTATTATTACATTGTATATTTAATGTAGCATCACATCATTTTTCACTCGATTTCAAAATTTTCAAAATTGAGATAATGCTTGTATTTAGGATTTTCAAGGAAATTGAGCCCTAACGTATTGGGTTCCGATTTTCTTCGTTAAATCTAACAATCGAGCATTTCTCTTTAATCAAAAAAATAAGAACTCGTTATTGGGAATTCAACACGTTGTGTCCTAACGTATTGGATGTGACGCATTGATTTCTCGAAATGAAGATTTTTTCTAAAAAATAATAAAGGAAATATTCCGAGTTTGGGATTTTGGAGGAACTGTGCCCTAACGTATTGGGCCGCAATTTCTTAAATCTTGAATAAATGGACATTCTTTTAAATTTTCATTACACAAGTATTCTGACCTAATTCATTTTTGAGGAAATTAGAATGTCGTGCCCTAACGCATTGGGTGTGGCATTTTCTTTCTCTGAAATGATAAGGGTCTTAATACGTAACGTTTAAGAGTTTTTGCTAAGGATTATAATTTTCAAATTTTCGACATTAAGACATTAATTAATTAACTAGGTACCAATTTTTGGGCGTTACGAGGGTGCTAATCCTTCCTCGAACGTAACTGACTCCTAGATCTGTTTTTCTAAAACTCGTAGACCAAAGCCGTTTTTTTAGGTGATCCAATCACACTTTAATAAAAGATTGGTGGTGACTCTCAATTTTCATTTTTTAAATTCGACAATCTAAATTTTTTATTTTTCAAAAAAATGGTTTCGACAACTTGGCGACTCCACTGGGGATTTTTTTTTAAAAAAAATAAGAGAGTCGAGCCACAAAGTTGATTAATTTTTGTCTTATAGTCGAGAAAGTATTTTTTTTTAAATTCATGATATTTTTTTTGCATTCATTATCTTCTTACTTAATGTATTTAAGTATTGTTTGCACTACACATTACATGAGTTGAATGATTTTACCCTTTAAGTGGGAGCGAGAAACTAGTCCTTCGTGAGGTTTTCACCTCCGTGCAGGATAGTGGATTGCTTCCGGGATACATCCGTACTTATGTCTTCGTGAGATTTTCATCTCCGTGCAGCTATAGGGAAATGTATTCCCCTGAACTAAACTCGGTCCATATAAGCCTATAATGGGTGAGGATTGAGGAATCTGCTAGTTTGGGTACCCTTGCTCTAAAAGCCAAACCTCATATAATGAACCTTAGGAATCCACCTTAGGTAGAACTATACTGAACCCTTGTAGATATTTGATTAGCTGTTTTACTATTTCTTGATTATATTTTATGATACTGACTTTTTGTGTTTTATTTTGATTGCACGACATGACATTTCATTTCATCATAAAAAAAAGAGGTGTTGATTCATGTTCAGTTGCTAAATAGAGAGCTTGTCATAAGGAAATGGGTTTCTTGATAAAGTGGATGACAATATGGTTGTCCGAATATGGTCCAAGAACACATGATAAGAGAAGGATGATAATTTAATGGAGGACTACACGATTATGGCTCGTTGCCCAAAGATTTAAGATGACAAAGATTATTCGAGAGCCGCTGAACTTTCTTAAAGAGAAGCCAACGAGCATCACGAGGATAAGTGAGTAATGAGTTACGGCCTGGATCGAGTAAAAAGGAGATAGAAGAGACGTCATTTTTGAAAAGTTCGTGAGATTTATCTTAACGCTCGAATGAAGAAGAGGATCGAATGTCTTCGCCTATGAGGGTAAGGCCGTATAAATATTCATTTTATGTAAAGAGATTTGTTTTCTAGTAAAGTTCTCTAAATGGAATTGAATCAGAATCAACGTCTCTTTATGCATTCATTTCATGCATTCGCATTACATGATATCATAGCATTAAAGTCCACTAAAAGACTCTAATTGATATAAATCATTCCTTAGTTAATCTGGAAACCAACCAACCCACCACACACCGCTACGGTATTCGATCAAAAACTAGGGACATGGATCAAAAGATGGAAAGGTTAGAACAGTTCCAAAAGGAAATGCAGGAGCAGCTTCAACAGCAAATGAATGTGCAGCAAAAAATGATAGACAAAATGATGGAATCTCAAGGGAGTATGATGGCTCAGTTAACTCAATGGTTGAACAAGGGAACTGATAAAGGAAAAGGCTCTGTGCTCAATGTTGAAGAGGGAGACAATGAGGGACCTGTCTATCCTCCAAACTTTACCCCTAGCAAGTTGAGATATACTCGCGTAGGTTCTCTGTTACCATTAATCCTCAGCAATTTCAGGACGACGCTGCAACGCTAATGAATCTTCAGGAAAGATCAGGCTCTAACCCCGGAGCTAACCTTGTTAATCCTGCTATCCCTAACTTCGATGAAACGGCTGGAAAGGAGAAAATGAATGGTGAATTGCCAAAACAGCTCGAAGAAAAGTATAAATGGCTGGAAGAAAAATTTAGAGCGATGGAAAATAATAAAAGCTATTATGGGGTTGATGCTAAAGAATTGAGCTTGGTTCCTGATTTAGTGCTCCCTTGCAAGTTCAAAATGCCTGAGTTTGAGAAGTACAATAGAACTAGTAGCCCCGAAGCTCATATAACTATGTTTTGTAGGAGGATGACTGGGTATGACCAGCTGCTGATACATTGTTTCCAGGATAGCCTCGTAGGGGCAGCATCTAAATGGTACAATCAATTGAGTCGTACCATGATTGGTTCATGGAGGGATTTAGCGCAGGCATTCATAAAACAATACAGTCATGCGACAGATATGGTTCCTGATAGAATCACCTTGCAGAATTTGGAAAAGAAATCAAATGAAAGCTTTAGGCAGTACGCACAGAGATGGAGGGAGGTCGTCGTCCTAGTTCAGCCACCGCTCCTGGAAAGGGAAATGACAATGCTATTCATAAATACATTGAAAGCTCCGTTCATCACACATATGTTAGGGAGTGCCACAAAAAGCTTTTCTGACATAATCATGAATGATGAAATGATTGAAAGCGCCATAAGGAGCGGAAAGATTGATGCTGGAGGAAATAACAGAAGGCAAGCCTCAAAAGAAAAAGAAAATGAGGTGAACAGCGTGAACACGTACAGTAAATCGATTACTAATCAGCAGGGTTCATCAAGACAAGAATCATATGTGAAGCAAGGTACTGAAAAACTCCAGTTCATGCCAATTCCAATGTCATACAAGGAGCTGTATCAAAGCTTATTCGATGCGCATGTTGTTTCACCTTTACATGTGAAACCTCCACAGCCTCCATATCCCAAATGGTACGACGCAAGTGCACAATGCGATTATCATGCGGGAATTACGGGACACTCTATAGAGAATTGCATTACCTTCAAAAAGCTAGTTGAAAAATTCAGCAACATGGGTATTGTCAAGATGGATGGCTCATCTAGTATCCAGTCATGATTGAATGCAATATATGAAGGGGTGTCGAGAAGTGTTCACGATGAAACAACTGAAGAAGGGACCTTGTCAGATTTTCGCCCTTATAAACTTGGGAGTGTTCTAAATAATTAGGCTGCAGAAGAAACCCTTGTAGTATTTAGAGATTACTCAGAGTAATGTTCAAAACACACTTGTTGCCTTCAGCCTAGAGGCAATAAGAATTCCTTTATGAAATAGACACATGTCTGAATATCGTTATTCTAATAAAATACATCTTTGCATTTATTTTTTTAAGCCAATATTCTTTCATTCTTTTCGAATAATTATACTTTCGTTCTTTTGAATCTTCTTCCATATTATTCTTTTATTTCATTCATAATTGTACAAATGATTATTCATACATTCTTTTGTATTTTCTTTGTTACCTACTATGGGTCCCCAAATATCAATGACATGAGTGATGCTGTTACGGACTCAGAAGTTCCTTTTGAGTGGGATCTATGTTTAGAGGGATCTCATGACTTTAAAGATGACATAGATTGTAGCCTATTTTCAGACTTGTTGAGGATGGTAGAACATGAATGAAATCTTACCTCATGAGGAGACAATGGAGATTGTGACCTTAAGGGAACGTGCATAATTGAAGAAATGAAGCAGAACCTTATTGAGTTACTTCAAAGAGTTCAAAGATGTCTTCGTATGGTCATATCAGGATATGCTTGGGTAAGCACTGACATTGTAATCTGAACAACAATACGATATCAAAAATTTACGGTATGTTCAAGATTAACATTATGAACGATGCATTTAGGATTCTTTACCGGGACAATACCTTTTTCTTTGGCTCATCATGGTTTAGCCCGTCGAAGTCAAGTTGCCATTTCTCCGTTGTTGGATTTCATCTTAATTAAATGGGAAGATCTAAAGTTTTCGTCATAGTTAAATTTCGCCCCAAAAAGCTCTATGAAAGAAATTTGGTTCTAATCGAAAGGGATAACGAGGACTTGCCTAATCCTATGAGTTCAGATTCAAAAAAAAGGGGTCAAAATCAAATTATAAAAAAAAAGAGAAAAAAAAGAAGAAAAAGTGATAAAAAGAAAAAGAAAAGGAAAATGGAGAGGCCAAAGTGAAAACCCGTGAAAGGCACCTTGAGACCAAAGGGGATTTGAGTTGAAAACCCGAAAAGGGCGGCTCAAATATTGATCGGAATGAGGCACGAAGTGATTAGAGCAACTCAAATTTTAACCAGATTGGGGCATGTGGCGATCTTGCTATACCTGAATTATCAGGAAAGAGTAGGCAACATTTTGAGGCATCGACAGAGTACTGTAGATCTCTCAAACACATGTCAAACTCAGAAGGGTCTTCAGAAAGTTTGTACAGAGAAGTTCAAGCTGCGATATCTGGGGCACCTCGTCTCGATACTATTTATTTTGAATTTGTTGTTCTTAGAATACTTCATTCTTTTCCAAGATACGTATTCCCAATCAATTTCTTTATCCTCCTTTACTATTTTTGATAATTTATTCCTTTCGAGCTATGCTCAGAGCTAACTTTATCCTTATACATTGTTATGACCTTTTTCGCAATCATGTTGCATTAGAATAATGATTAATGGACTAATAAAACTTTCACAAGGGAAGTTTTGCATATTACTCTATAAGTTTCTAAATAATACAGGAGCCTGAAACATGACTATTATTTAAAACGCACCAGGTTTAAAGGTTGGAAATCTGAAAAGGAAGAGTCTAAACTAGGACTTTCTCTTTGGATTTTGTTGTCAAAAACATTGGTTGAACCAAATGATAAGATGTCAAGTTGGTGACAAAGCTAAAATAAATAAGCGAGCAATGATCACTAGGCAATAGGAAGAGGTTTTCTCGAAGAAAAAAACCTTCTTTTGCACATGAGCCTTTGGTGCAACACCTTAGGCATGGTGTAAAGGACCAAAGAATTTCACATTCTGTATCCTTGAATTGTGATAGGAGTGGATGGAGAAAAAGCCATATATTTTTACCCTCGGGTTGCAGTGGGAGAATGATGGTACAAATTTTTACGTCCTAGTGGATTGAACTTTGAAGTTTACAGTAGGGGCAATCTAACTAAATGGAAATGCCAGCTGAGCGAAGGCGTTATGGCGCGTTAGTAATAAAACCTTAATAAATGTCGAGCAATGATAACTTAAGCGATAAAGAAAGATCGCTGTAAAAAAATTGACATTCTTCATTCATGCAAACATCATTCATACATACCTAGTTAGGAGTATTTGACTCATTCTGATCATGACATCCTAATCACTAGGCATGATTAGGTTCATAAAATGAATTATACAGGTCATGTTCCCCAGAGAACAAACCGGTAAAACACTAAGCCTTGTCTCCCTGAGCAACAGCGGAGTAGGTTGAGGATCGTAGATCTTATCTCCCTAAGCAATAGTTGAGTAGATCGAGAACGGCAAATCTTATCTTTCCAAGATAGTGGGAAGCAGATTTAAGCTACCAAGCCTTGTCTCCCTGAGCAGTAGCGGAGTAGGTTGAAGATTGTAGATCTTATCTCCCTAAGCAGTAGTGGAGAAGATTGAAAACAACAAATCTTATCTTTCCAAGATAGTGGGAAGCAGATTTAAGCCACCAAGCCTTGTCTCCCTGAGCAGCAGCGGAGTAGGTTGAAGATTGTAGATCTTATCTCCCTAAGTAGTAGTGGAAAAGATTGAAGACGACAAATCTTATCTTTCCAAGATAGTGGGAAGCAGATTTAAGCCACCAAGCCTTGTCTCCCGAGCGGCAATGAGTAGGTTGAAAATTGTAGATCTTATCTCCTAAGCAAAGAAGGGAGCGGATCGAAACGACAAATCATATCTTTCCAAGATAGTGGGAAGCAGATTTAAGCCACCAAGCCTTGTCTCTCTGAAGTTGCAGTGGAGCAGATTAAAACTTTAGATCTTATCTCTCTGAAGTTGCAGAGAGCAGATCGTATCTAGTCTTATCTCCCTGAAGTTGCAGTGAGGCAGACTGAAGATGGCAAATCTTATCTCCCTGAGGTTGCAGTGGAGCAGATTAAAGCCGACAATCCTATCTCCCTGAAGTTGCAGTGGAACAGATTAAAATCACAGATCTTATCTCTCTGAAGTTACAGAGAGCAGATCGCATCTAGTCTTATCTCCCTGAAGTTGCAATGGAGCAGACTAAGCAAGCAAGTCTTATCCTCCTGAAGTTGCAGTGAGGCAGATTGAAGATGGCAAATCTTGTCTCCCTGAAGTTGCAGTGGAGCATGTTAAAGCCGATAATCTTATCTTCCTAAAGTTGCAGTGGAGTGGATTAAAACCTTGGATCTTATCTCTCTGAAGTTGCAGAGAGCAGATCGCATCAAGTCTTATCTTCTTGAAGTTGCAGTGAGGCAGACTGAAGATGACAAATCTTATCTCCCTGAAGTTGCAGTGGAGCAGGTTAAAGCCGATAATCCTATCTTCCTGAAGTTGCAGTGGAGTGGATCAAAACCTTAGATCTTATCTCTCTGAAGTTGCAGAGAGCAGATCGCATCTAGTATTATCTCCCTGAAGTTGCAGTGGAGTAGACTAAGTAATCAAGTTTTATCCTCCTGAAGTTCTAGTGAGGCAGACTGAAGATGGCGAATCTTATCTCCCTGAAGTTGCAGTGGGGCATACTAAATAAACAAATCCTGTCTCCCTGAAGTTGCAGTGGAGCAGATTAAAACCACAGTTCTTATCTCTCTGAAGTTGTAGTAGAGTAGATCACATCGAGTCTTATCTCCCTGAAGTTGCAGTGGAGCAGACTCAAGAAAGCAAGTCTTATTCCCCTGAAATTGTAGTGGGGCATACTAAATAAACAAATCCTGTCTCCCTAAGTTGTAGTGGAGTGGATTAGAGTGATGGATTTTATCTCTCTGAAATTACAGTTAAGTAGATTAAAAGTTACGAGTCACCAATCCTATCTCTCCGACATTGCGGTGGAGTGGATTGAGACATCAATTCCTATACCTCTGAAGATGCAGCAAGATGGATATGGCTGCTTGAAAAAGAAGAGTACTAAGATCCAGCGTGACCGGGCAAAAATTGGCCATTTCTAAAGTCTTTGCTCCGTTCCTGTTACACGACAACGAGCAAAGAGGGGCAGCTGTAATACTCAATTTTAGCCCGGGCTCACATATGGAAACATAATCTTCGAGGATATGCAATCTTAGATATGATATGCATTCTTAGATATGATAAATGCAATCTTAGATATGATATGTAATCTTAGAAGATATGATTTTGTAATCTTAGAGATTTTATTTGTAGATATCCTTTAATCTTAGCCGTTGATGTAATTGATCTGTACCGTTGGATTTGGGGAGGCTCAAGTATAAATAGAGGCCTTTCCCTTAATTATAAAGGAGGAAAAGAGGGAATCAATAAAAAAAGGGAGAACGATTGGCAGTTTTTTAAAGGTGGCTTACTGTTTTTTTTTCTTTTTCGATTATTTTTTTACTTATTTACGATTTTAAAAAAGGGAGAAGGTGATACTGCTGCGAATTTTATTTATTTATTTTATTTAGCCCTAATAAAGTGACGCGTTTCAAAGGATGGAGATATTTTCCCATTCGAGCCCTATGGGTTATTCGCACATTTTTAATGTTTTACAATTAGTTTTTCTTATCTTTTTAGAATTAGCCCTTTAATTTGCTTTCAATTTCAATTTAGCCCCGCTGGAACGACGCCGTTTTAGAGGAGAGGAGAAAATTTCCCTTCCAGCCCCTCTATGTAATTCGCGTGTTCAATTTAATCCTTTGAGTTTTATTTATTTGTAGATTTTCCCCCAGATTTTTCATATTCAGTTCAATTTAGTTTTTTTTTCTCTTTTTAAAATTAATTAACTTCCATAATGTAATTATTTCTTTTATTTTTTTAATTAGTTTTTATTTATATATATTTGTTGTTTTTATTTATTTATTTATTTATTTTTTTAAAACAAATATTTTATATGTATGTATATTTATTTTTAATATTGTAATTATTATTTAATATTTATATATATATATATATATACTTTTATGTATCCATTTATCTTCCTATATATATGTATATTTTCTATAATGTAATTATTATTATCATTATTTTTATATGTACATGTGTATATATATTTTAACAAATGTTTTGTTTATATCCATATGGATATTTATTCTTTTTTTAAAAGGGCTCAAATATATATATTTTTAAATACCTATTTTATATTCTATATATATTTATCTATTTTTCTTTATATTCATAAATATTATGTATTGCATATATATATATATACGCTCCATAACCCAAAAATTTATTTGTAAATCATATGCATATTTTAATCTTCATAATTTCTATGTTCATATTATATATATTCTTTTCTTCATTTATTTGGTTGGCTTTCTTCCTTTCGTTATATAATTGAGTTTACATTTAATATTTTGCATGTCATGGATTATTGTTATCGATTTTTTTATTCATTTATTCATATTATTTCTATGCCATCGTAATATTTATTATTGCATTGTATATTTAATGTAGCATCACATCATTTTTCACTCGATTTCAAAATTTCAAAATTGAGATAATGCTTGTATTTAGGATTTTCAAGGAAATTGAGCTCTAACGTATTGGGTTCCGATTTTCTTCGTTAAATCTAACAATCGAGCATTTCTCTTTAATCAAAAAAATAAGAACTCGTTATTGGGAATTCAACACGTTGTGTCCTAACGTATTGGATGTGACGCATTGATTTCTCGAAATGAAGATTTTTTCTAAAAAATAATAAATGAAATATTCCGAGTTTGGGATTTTGGAGGAACTGTGCCCTAACGTATTGGGCCGCGATTTCTTAAATCTTGAATAAATGGACATTCTTTTAAATTTTCATTACACAAGTATTCTGACCTAATTCATTTTTGAGGAAATTAGAATGTCGTGCCCTAACGCATTGGGTGTGGCATTTTCTTTCTCTGAAATGATAAGGGTCTTAATACGTAACGTTTAAGAGTTTTTGCTAAGGATTATATTTTTCAAATTTTCGACATTAAGACATTAATTAATTAACTAGGTACCAATTTTTGGGCGTTACGAGGGTGCTAATCCTTCCTTGAACGTAACTGACTCCCGGATCCGTGTTTCTAAAACTCGTAGACCAAAGCCGTTTTTTTAGGTGATCCAATCACACTTTAATAAAAGATTGGTGGCGACTCCCAATATTCATTTTTTAAAGTCGACAACCTAAATTTTTTATTTTTCAAAAAAATGGTTTCGACAAACGGTACGTGAAATGAGTAGATAAAAAACCCTCCAACACTATTTAATGCATGTGTTCCCATACATAAGAGGGAAGGCTTGGGAGGAATGGGAAGTTTTTGCATCCAATCCCATTTAAGCTGAGTTTGGTGACCATTTGAATCGAGAAATCCAAAGGTACGTAAGTAGATGGGTGGATTGAAGAGGACGAGGAGCAATTCCAAATGAGGTTATCTTCACTATCATTAAAAATAGAATAAGGAATGGCTTTCATTGGTATTTAATCGTAATAAATCATTTGGGAAGCAATGAGGGACATTGTGAATTATTAATAAAAAGGTAAACCATACCTAAAGTTATTAAATTATTAGTAAATTTACGTTTTGGTTGTTTGACTTTAAAAAATTACAAAACGATTGAATTATTCGAGAGTTTTTATTTAAGTCAACAGGTTGTTAAAATAGCTACCATATGGCCTTCTTTGTCCTCACCACTTGCACCAATCAAAAGCTCTCATTTTCATTCTCTTCTACAATTCATCTTTTTTTTTTCTTCAGGAAACAACTTTGAACATCACGAATCTGTGAATCAAAATCCAAACAATTTTCTTCTCCAATCTCCGACACTGGCCGCTAGATTGACCTAGATCTAAGGTATGTTCTTCTACTTATCGTTGAGATATATGATCTTAACTCTTTCAAAATAAGCTAAAAGCAAATAGAAAAAAAAATCATTGCAATTAATTAAATTAATTAATTAACTTTATTTTCCATACCAAATAAAACCTAGAATTATTTTCTTCACTTCTTTACCCAAACAAATAGCACACAATGAATTTAATTAATTACAATAATTCATCTTTGTTTTTGGCTTAGCAGGAGGATTCGAGATTATATAATGAAAAGAAATTTAAGTTTCATTGACAATTATTAGTATGAGCTATTTGAGTATAATTTGGAAACATAAAATAAAAATTTAAAATTTAGAAGGAGATTAAATTAATTAATTTCAATATTATAGTAACAAATCAGTTGACATTAATAAAAATTTCAACAATTTATTTAATTGAGTTTGATGTTTTGCAATTTAAAATTTTAGGATTGAAAAAAAAGAATTTAGAATTTTCGACAATGGGGTAAACAAATACAATTTGACAAATTTTTAATACATTATTTTAGTTTTTACCACTCTTTCACTTTAATCTTTAATTTTTTAACCCGGATCAAGATATTAAAAAAGATCTTTTTCGGTGACCAAAATAAAAACGGGTGACAGAAATGAAAGTATAAACATTACATGGACATGATTTGGCATTAAGGATTTAACTCTTAATTGAGTAAAATGAAAGCGAGTGGCCAATTAAGGGATTTGCCCTTAAAATTAGAATAAAAGTGGTTGGAGGAAAGATTTTAACTCAAGTCACCCAAAAAAAATCATTCATATATTTTACCAACAAACCAAATGAAATACTAAATTAAGTAAAAGCATATTATTTTAAAGGCTTTTTCAAAAATTACATCCTAAAAGCACGTTTTTGCCCCCCCTTAAATCTTCTCAAAATTTTCTTTTAAATCAGCATAATCGGATTCAAATAATTTTAATTTTTATAAATTATAAATATATTTTATTGTGATTATAATTATTAGTTTTACTATTTAATAGAGCCGAAATGAGATTAAGCAAATTCAAATATTTTTTAAATTTTTAAAAGTTATAAATAATTTTTTAGTCTCAAGTATATTAGAAAACGAATCATATTGGTGCCATGTGTATTAAAAAAGAAAAATCATTTATCTCTTTTAATTTTATTAGTTAAAATAAACTTTGTGGGTGAGATACCTAAACAAATACCAAGATGAGTTACGGTTTCAGTTAAGTCCAAAAGAAAAATTTAGATGCTAAATGGGTATAAATTATTAAATTCAAGTACCTCCATGTATATTAACCCTTAATTATACACTAATATTAGTGTAAAATTCAAATAATTTCACACTTGCATACATTTTTGTATAATCCTCTCCGAGAATATATACTAATTGAGAGAGGGATGGATTAAGTCATTTGTAAACTTTTTGTTTTTGTTTTTTACATTAGAGCCTTCTCAGTATTTGTAAACTCTGTGCTTAGCCCCTTGTTTAGTTGTTTATCAAACTCATACCAACTTCAAACACTTAATCAGACAAGTAACCCTTGATGCAATATACTGCATATTTACAAAACGCAGATGGAAAAGGCCATGAATCGCGGTTCATAACCCCGACAGCTCAAAAGGTCATGATCCTTATCTATGATTCTACGAACAGATCGCCATAAACGAGTCGACCAATGCGTTCGCAAACTCAGGGTCATTGATATGATAAGGATACATCTTTACCTATAAGTAGACACAATTTTCTAGCTTCATAAGGAAAAATTGTGATGCAACAACATGCATGATATATATAATGAACCACAATTTAGTCCCCTGTCTATCTTCGTTTATCTGAATCAGTCTCTGTAGTTCATTTAAAAGAGTACCAGTAGCCTCAGGATCATAGAAGGGCTTTCCTGAAGCATCCAATGCTGAAACACCCTTTAATTTGTGGCAGGCAAACACAGATCTTTGTTGAAGATTGTTCAGTTTATCTGCTATAAAGCCTGCAAATTTTTTGTTCTCGTCGACTGTTGTTCGCATGAGCGATATCTTCAATCACCCATCATTAACACGTACAAAACACATTAGGCAACAACAAACATGGACAATGCTAAAAAAGGTGGTATAAAGACTCATCATGATCACCTGAGCATTGTGGATGTGAATATTCCTTTGCTGAAAATTAGTAGGTACGGTATGTTTAAGTCCAAAGGTCACCATATCTAAGGCTCTGACACTGAGGACGAAAGGGATCTTCTTCTCTATAATAACATCGAAACAAGAGCTGTCACAAGGCACCACACCCCCAACTACATAATCTGCAACCTCTGTAGTTGTAATGTCCAAAACTCCCTAACACATGTGAAAAGAATTCACATTTTCAATGAAGATTTTTGGAAGCAAATAAATGATAGAGAAAGATATATAATATACCTGTATATACCCTTCTCTAACCAGTGATTCCATAGCCTTTCCACCTACACCAGTGGCATGGAAAATGAGGGTTTCATAACCCTCCTTTTTTAACCTTTCATTCACGACATTAACACACGGTGTTGTGACCCCATACATGGTTATACCCACTGTTCCTTTTTTACCTTCATTACAAGACTCTTGGAACCTCTCAAGCCTTCCAATCACCATACCAGCGAAAGCAGCTCCAGCATTTGATAACACTACTCTGCTAACATTGTTGATCACACAGATATCCACGATTGATGGAAACAATACCAAATCTGATGTTTTAACGTAAGGTTCAATTTGGCCACTAGCTATAGTAGATACGATGATTTTCGGCACACCAAGAGGGAGAGACCTGAAAGGTGTTGATAACAAAGATGTGCCACCAGTGCCTCCAAGGCCAATAAGCTCCAGCAACAACACCATCAGCCTGAGCTTTCTTAATAAAATGTTGGAGGGCTTTGCTCATAACACCAACAGCTTTACCTCTATCATCTGGAAGCACAATGGGGTTTTGGCCAACTGATTCAGAATAGCATAGAAGAAGTTCAGGCCACATCTTTACAAAATTAGATAGAGCTGTATATTGGAGGGATGGGCCGTACTCAAGTTCAGGCCATGCCCTTTTTTGAGTTGGGTTGATCCGGTCCATTAACCCCTTTTACTGTTTACAATAAAATAAAATATTTTTATTATTAAATTTAAATTTAAAAAATATTTATAATTATCTAAATCGCATTAAGGTTTTTTTACAAAATAAGTTTTTTTTTTTAAATATTTATAATTATCTAAATCGTATTTTGAACTAAATTATAATTAAGCTGGCTTGAAACAATAACACTGGGCGGGTTGGGTTTACTAAGTCTGACAGGTTACCTAACTCTTCAACGATTTTAAATCTGAATTCTTTTTCTGCAACTGGATTTTAATAGAAATAAATTGGATCATATTTCATCATATTTTATTTTTTTTGAGAAATTTATTTTTTAATCATAATTTAGTTCAAAATGGATTAAAATAAAAAAATTTTATAAGGGTCGAAATGAATATTTTTATTGTTTCTACTTCACAATCTTCAAATTGTTTGACATATAACATAAATGTTTCTTGATTTTAAGATCACTTTTCATATAACATAAACAATTGCATTAATTTTTGTTTGTTACTGTTTTGTTGCTAGTTACAAGACAAAAATAATTAAAAGAGTAAAGTAATAAAAATGTGCACGAGAGTTCATTACGTAACTCGAACCGCTTTATTTATCGTGAGAGTCTTGTCTAAAAAGTAATCCACTAAGATTCAATAATATAAGTAGTAGTGATTTAAGTTCAACTCACTCATAAAGTTAAACCTTACTCCTATACATGACAATTGTTTATTTACCTAGTACTTTGCACTTACAACAAGTTCATCTTAATGAAACAAATAAGTACTCTCTTAATTCGTACATAAACAAATAAACTTCTTTAAAATAGGGAATCGTAGACTAGTACTTCCCTAGATAGTATGATCAAAAGACACCCATCAAAATTATACTTCAATTGATCTTTAATAAGGTTTGAAATAACATCTGAACTTACGTAAAAAGGTCTCTTTAAATATGATAACTAGATCATGCTAAAACACTTGGAAACAACCCTGGTTTGTTTGAAAAACTCCATTAATTAAAAAGGCAATCGCAATCTGATATATTATTATTTAAAATCCTCAAAGAAAGATAAAAGGTTATTAATATGCTAACAAATATGACAAGTTGTATATGGTCCGTGTCGAAACTATTCTTTATCGACTTTTATTTTAAAAAACGAAAAATAGGAGTCGCCACCAATCCCTTTTTTATGATGTGTGATCGGGTCACCTCGTAAATTGGTCGCTTTAATAAACGGTTTGCTTTACTAAAACAAAGATTTTTCGTCTACAAAATTCACGAAACGGGTTCGAGAGTCGGTTATGCGCGAGGAAAGATTATCAGCCTCGCAACGCCTGAAATTGGTACATAGTTGATTAATTAAAGCCTTAAATGCCGAAAATTAAAAATTTGAAGAGATTAAAAATACGATCTTTTATTAAAACATCACTAAATTAATTTTTATGAAAAATGACTTATTTCAAGTTAGTCGAGAAGAAAGGATATCATGTCCCGTAAGTTAAGACGCAATGCCTTAAACCCTCGTAAACGAGAATAAGCACTAAAATTTTTATTTTTATTTACTTTGAAATAGTTTTAGAAGGGAACCATATTCCGTAAGTTAGGAACACGACTTTTCTAATTCCAAAACCCTTTTTTATGCATCGCGCGGAAAAAACGAACATAACAGTTGAAGCGATATGCATTTTACTTATCCGGGCATAATTCAAAAATAGATAAAGATTTAAATATAATAAGTGGTATAATGATGATAAAGTGATGTGGATAGGACATTTATATTAGAATAGTAAATAAGGAGTAAATGGATAAATACCATGGTAGTAGTAAAGTGAAAACGGCAATGAAAAGAAAATCACAACATATTTAAAAGAAAGGGATAATAGGTTGATGAATAGATGAAACAAATAACATTAAATTGAAGCATTTAAAGAGCAAAAGAACCAATAAATAAATAAAATAAGATTACATTTAAACATTTAAAGGATAACAGAATAATGAGCAAACAAATAAATAAATAAATTTAGGTATTAAAGAGAATAATAAATATATAAAACAAATATAAATAATATTAACTTTAGGTATTAATGTACAAATAACGAAATTAATCGCTGAATTATTAAAGGCTGGCAGAGAGAATAATTGCATGATTCTTGGGAGGAGCTCTTAGGAGAGCTAATGGTAGAACAACATGATTTGGCAACAACGGAGCTATATCTTCTCTTACCCAATTTACCCATCAAATTAATGCCTGGAATGGATACTTGAATGTGATGTATTAGCTATTGTATTTTCAGATATTCCAATAATAATTGAATTATTATATGAAATGGATTCAGAGCAAATGCAGATATTAATTTTTGGATTATTCAAATAAATTTAATACAAATTTGAATCCATTTGCACCCACATGGATGATATCCATTGATTTTGACTGCAGATTTTTTACTTTACAGAAAATGAGCACTTAAATTAATATGATTTTATCAAAGACTATAGGAAATGTTACAAGCAAATACAGACAAGATCCAACTTACCTAACCTTTATCACCAACCATTACAAAATGCGTATAAATTTCTCTGTTCTTTTATACTAATCATTTAATTGCTTTGCAACACCTGCATAAAGCTCCAATGGCACGCATGCTTTGGTTACGTATAGGGAATTGCAGAAATTTGAACCCATAATCTTACTATTATATGCATTGCTCTATAAATTTTCCTTGATTTCAGAGTATCTGGAAAGCGATGTTTATTTTTTTTTTATTGAATTGAAAAAAGGATACATATGGCATGAGACATGGTGTGGGCACAATCTCCTTTTTAAGGATACTGTAATTGGTTTCTTGTCAACTACAACAAAGACAGAGTTGGAGAATTGAAGACATATTGTGTTCAAGCTTCCAAGCTTTTGGACAATTGAACTACATAAAGCTATCTGTAAGGATATTTTGTCTCAAGCTCCCCTGCAGTTGTTAGCTCATGATTGCTTGCTATGGGGTATTCAAGCACCCTTTGAAATTTGTTCTGATTTTTGGGTGATGAGGCAGCTGATGATGCTTTGAATTTGATGCTCAAACTTGAATTTCTTTTCCTGCAAAAGTGTATATTTTGGGAAACATACATTTGTAGAAAATTTTCTCAGGGTGGTTTCAGATGTGTGCCATGTTTTTAGCAAGCAAAGCAAAAATTGTGCAGTTTTTAAATATATGTCTGATCAATTACGATATAGAATTCAATCAGCATAGCAGACGAAGAAGAATTAAACAGAACCAGACAAAACCCGTAACATATGGGGGACTAAGAACTTGTGGATGATGAAATTCAAACTTAAACCTCTTCTGTTGTCAACTGTACTAAAACCTCATTAACATAGCGTGAAGAAACAAATAACTACATTGATCTACATTATCTGGATCAACAGCTCTGAACTTTAGGCATTGAAAGAAAGGAGAGGAAAAATGGAATTGATTCTCAAAATTGGTGATAGTCACTTTCAGGAATAAATTGGGGAATAGAATGCCATCTCTTACAGTGATTAAAGCCTCCAATTAAATTATGGGGAAAAAGGCAAACATCACTATGCACCACATCATTATCCCTAAATCAAATAGATTTTGTGGCCCCTTCGGAGCTATCTTTTCAAAAAGTCTTAAACCTAATTTTTTTCTTCTCCTGAAATAATTAATTAAGTTAATATGAATAAGGGGTTGGAGAAGATAACCATAAGCTTTTATGGTCTATGATTGTTTTGGATTTACCAATAGAATTGAATTCGTGATGATTTAATTAAATAAATTATTAAAATTATTGAACATTAGATAAATTAATTTAATTGATTCAATTGATTTTTGATCTAATTCATATTGATTCACAAGTTAAATGGTCTAATCTTTTATACCAAATCGATACCTCAATCAATTGAGCTGGTAATTAACATTGTTATTTTAAAATTAAAAATAGATAACTCAGTTGGTATTCACATTGTTACTAGTGCAAAAAATATGAGTTCAAGCATGTTAAAACACATTTATCCTCTTATTCAAAACTGAGAGAGATTATAAGTGTTTAATTTAATTCCATGCAATTTGAATTATTAAAGTGATCTTTTCACATTTTATATAGTTTTTAAATAAAAAATTAAAATTAACATATCCAGAGAGTTTGAACCTGTGTTTAATAGATTTACAAACAAGTTTTTACCATTGTACCAATAATAATACTTAAGTAAACTTTTAAAAATTAACTTTTAACATAAAATGTTTTCTCTCAACATGTGTATATAGATAATATTACCGATTGAGTTAGTGTCACAAATTAACTCGACACTAACTCACAGTTGATGACTACACCATAGTAAACAATTGTAGTGCATTTAATATTGTTAATATGGTGTATTTATGTGTTTGAATTTCATTTTACTTATAATTTAATCTAATTTTATTTTAATATCGTATATATTTCATATGTTATTATGATAAATTAGTTTCAAATCATACGCTCCATTACTCATTGTATGATATTCTTAAACACATTTTAAATTCGTGATTTTCACATGCACGTATGGATGATAGAATTTCTTATTAATAATGGTGTTCATTGAATTAGTGTCACCACTTACTTTTTATTTTAATATTAAACATATTTCATATATTATTATAATTAATTATTTTCAAATTATATATATTCATATTATTTTTAAACA
The DNA here is from genome assembly GCF_025698545.1 of Gossypium raimondii. NCBI lineage: Eukaryota > Viridiplantae > Streptophyta > Magnoliopsida > Malvales > Malvaceae > Gossypium > Gossypium raimondii. The sequence goes on along the minus strand of NC_068575.1, from coordinate 43,089,448 downwards.
CACATTTATTTATATATTAAGTACTAGAAATAAAAGAAACAAAAAAAATGGAAAAAACACTTACTCGTATTTGTTAACAAAAATGATGGTAGTTACCAGTTCCTCCATTCTCGTTGTACCACTGTACAGCATACCATAACCAGGCTATTAGCGTTTTTTTTAACAGATAAAAAGGAAAACAGTCCAGTAAATAGCCATTTTCCTATTTTTGGTGGTTAAACTTTTCTAAAAAGAAAACTCTATTTTTCAAGCTTGGCTATGAAGAACAATAGACAGAGACTCTTCTCGGCGAAACCTCAACTGTTTAGCAATAAAGTCTTCGATCGCTCGTTGAAACTCTTCATTGCTCAAATCGTCTTCAGGAAATAATTTTTCGTCCATGTTTTCAATTTTTCGGCACTTCTTCTCGCTCTCCGATCGTCGTAGTTCCTTTTTCACTTTCTCCCTTTCCAACTTCTCCGATTTACTTCTCCTATACACTCTCGGATTATCGGCTTCAAAGTCAGAGTCTGACTCTGGCTCCGGTTCTGGTTCCATGTCTTCGCACTCGCGAGTAGATGTGTTCACTTCAGAGATGATCTCCTTATCTTGATACACAATCTCTTCTTGAGACACCGATTTGGAGTGAGTGTCTGCGGTCTTGATGATTTCCTCGCAGACTTTGGAATCGGCATTGCGAACGGCGGAGAAGATACCGGACTTAGCAATTAGAGTGATGATGATGACGTTACAGATGAGGAAAACAAAGAACGGACTGGCGATGATGCCGCCGAGTTTCAATACAAACTCGCCGGAGATTTTGACGGCAAAAGGCACGCGCTCGGCAGTCCACGCCAAAAACAGCAAAGCCGAAAGCACTTCAAAAATACGAAACACCTTTGCTATGCTTCGAAGACGATTGTATTTCCTCATCGCCTTAACTTTCTCTGTTTTCACGTTATGGAAATAAAAGGAATCCATAACAGCAACGTTTCCGAGGCATTCAACGGTGAAAAACCGATAGGAATTTGGAAAGTTTCAAAAGTTTCGTTTGGTTCTGTGGAAACTGGTTTTTAACTTCACGGGAAAATAAATGTCGGATTTGAAAAAGGATGGAGAGAGGGGGTACGGTTTTGGAGTTGCAGAGTAAGAGCATTGAGGTTTTTCCTTCTTTTCAATCGTAGGGTAATTGCTATTATATAGACCGATGAAATTATTTTTATTTTATTTTTAATAAAAATTTTGTTAATGGACGTCAATTTTGGGCAATTTTTTAAAGTTTAAGTACTACAAATATAAATATAAGTATATATCTATTTAATTATATTATAAAACATACGAAAAACTGAACAAAAGGCCAACTAATTAGTAATTACTATTATTTACAGTGCATTACAATTCATAAAAAGATTATTAATGACTAGATTTGGTTAAAAAAGTATAATAATATATTATAAAAATTGATATAAAATAAATGAGAATTTAATTAAAAATATGTTAAGATATTAAAATTTACGGGGTCTTTATTATGTGTATTTTTCTAGATTATGCATAGAAAATAAAATGACAACTTAAATATAAAATAACAAATGTTCGGTTTTTTATAAAAGAAATTAATGTTTTGTAATTTTTCAATTAAGTTGAGACTCAGATTAATGAACGACCAATTTAGACATAATCTATACGAATATTTAAAACTCAGTTATGAGTTTACTAAAAAAAACATTATACTTTACAAAAGGTAAATATAATACATACATATGATATGATTCGAACTCAAAACATTATAAACTTTACTTTTTCTCTTTTGATATAATGCCTAAAACTACTCACAATCTCTTTCCAACCTTTAATTAAGAGGACAAATGCACTTTAACACGCTCGAACTCACATCCTCCTATATTGACAACAAAATCAATACCAACTAAACCAGCATAAAATCTATTCTCTTAAATTTACAATCTCAGCAAAAAACCATGTTTCATATTTATATTCTTTTTATAAATTTATTAAATAATTATTTTTACCAACATGGTCTGTAATAATTGTATAATATATGTTGTAATTTATTATTAAATACTACTATAAATAATAGGAGAGTTAAGTGAAACTTTTTCAACTTTGTAAAAAAAAATTAACAGGGCTTAAAACACTTTCGAACAAAATCATTTTAATAATATAATAGGTTTTCAACTTTTTAAATAATACAATATTTTTAAGATTTGATTTATAGCTAGATTACATGCCACAATGTGTTTATAAAAAATATATTAAAATAAAGTTGAAAAGGTAAAGATTATAACATGTTAAATTTAGACTTATAATTCTTTATACGTGTGAATTTTTTAAATTTATCAAAATATAAAAAAAATCAATATCTTTAAAATAATATTTTATTACTTTATAAATAGAATGATTTTTTGGTAAATTTACATCTAAGTTTAGATCGATTAGTTGATGACACTATCTCAATTAACTTTTTAAATATTTATATATATACTTAAATTTAATGCATCAAAGATAAGCCTAGAGAGAGGATTTATTGAGATTAGCCTCTCTCTAGGCTTTTGTATTCTGTGATTTAAGTTGATATTTAGGTAAAATTCATCATAAGTTAATTTTTTAATTTAAAATTTGATGTCTTAAAAAATGCTAAAAGTATTTTTTTTTTTAGTTTTCAATTTAAAAATTAATTTAATCATTGGGTAATATTTTATCAAAATTTACTTACTATAGATTTTTCGTAATAATTTACTTTTAATATTGATATAATTGTATTGATGTAAAATTTTAATGAAAAATAGTAGCTATCCTTTACAAAAATACCAATGATGATAACAAATGAATTAGATTAAGATTTGTCTTATACAAGGATTAAGATTTATAAATAAAAATTAGCAATAAAACTTTTTAAATACAAAATTAAATTTGAAATTTCATTCAAATATGACTTAAAATTTATATTAGTACATGGAGAATCAAAGCTTTACTTGGAGTTATGATTTATATGTAAAATCTTTGGTTGAGTTGGTATCATGAGTTAATTGGAATACTCACTTAGTTGGAAAATGATTAAAACAATTCTTTTACAAAATAAAAATATGTCATACCAAAACGAGTCGATTAATTCGTCCAAATTTCATACCAACCTTCCGGATCATAATATGCTATATAGAATGTTTATGTTAAATCTCATTATCAAATTTTATATTCTAACACTGTCCAATACATTATAACATGCTATTATTACATATATCATGCATAACAAATAAAATCGAGTCTAAGTCGAGCTTACGAAAGCTCTAAAATTGACCTGGAAACAAACAGGGATCAAAATGTATCATTTTCAATAGATAAAGGTAATTATGCAAAACAGGGGTCACATGGTCGTGTGTCCAGGACGTGTAACAAACTGAGGTCGATTGAAACTTAAATGACCAAATCTACAGTACTCACACAGGTGTGCATCCAGCTCGTGTGAGAATCAGGAACTGTGTGGGTTCAATGTTTCCTAATTTCCAATGGACACACGACCGTGTCTATAATATGTCATTCTGTGCCTATCTTGTGTAAGACAAACCAAATGCTCAAATTATACATATAAAGCCATTCAATCCTGCACAAAAGCATTCCAAAAACATGTCTAAATATTCATTCAAACAATATGCCACAATTGACACCTCAAACACAAAGATTACATAAAACTTTACAAGTCTTCCACATCATTCGAACAAAACATTTAACAAAACTTAAACACCTATCATATAGTCATCAAGCACAAGTATTATGTGCACATCATAACCATTAACATCCAAATGATACTTGTAATAGCCCATTTTTGCCCGGCCCATTCAAAATAAGACCAACCCAAAATCATTTGCACAGCCCAAATTAAATACAATTAAACCCAATAAAACTTGGGCCAAGCTTAACCCAATTATAGGGCCCAATTGGCCTAAAGGTACAGAAACCCTAAGCAGCAGTTTGGTGCCACATGCCCCACGTCGCAGCACGCCCCACGTCGTAGCAACCGCCCCTGGCGCAGCAACCACCCACGTTCAATAGCCCCGCACGTTGAGCACACCTCGCACAATGCCCGTACCTACAACAAAAAGAACCGAAAACAGCAAACAAATGGGGGGAAAGTTGTTGATTTTTATTTTTAGGCTATTAAAGCCAAAGAGAAATCTGTAAAAGGGGAGACGAATATTGTAAAGAAAATATTGAAGAAATACAAAAAAACAAAGAATCAAAAATAATTTTTGAAGGTGATCGGTTTTGTTTTGTTTTCTCTTTTCTTTTTACTATTTTTTATTTTCTTCCTTGTTTCTTAAAACAAATAAACGAAAAAGGAAGTAAAGGGGGGACTTACCGTCGCGAGCAGCGTTGGGGGATCTCTTCATTCCGTCGTCGGAACGAAAGGAAGGTGGAGCGACGGAGAGTAGAGATGGCAACGGAGCAAATTGGAAATGGCAGAGGAGTTTGATTTTTAGGGTTTTAAGATGAGATTTTGTAGGGCTTAAAACGACGTCGTTTGGGGTCTGCAGTGACCCCCAAAACGACGCCGTACAGGCCATGCCCGTGTGCAACCCGATCTGACCCGGGGAGGATCCGCGCTTTTCTTCAAAGTGGGCCATTTGCGCAATTGGTCCCCCTTCTTTTACAGTGTTTTTAAATTATTTTTTTTATTTCTTTTAAATTTCGCAACATATTTTATTACTGTTTCAATTTGGTTCGTGTTGCTGCGCAGCGTTTCGGAAGATGGGGTTAATTTACCTTTGAATCCTCCTTCTGTTGCGCGCATTTTTATTTAATCCTTTTTAGTGTTTTATATCTTTAAATTCAGCCTTTTAATTTCATTTATTTTACGTTTGATCCCTAATTGATAGCTTTAGGTTTATTTTAGTTTTTTTTATATTATCGATATTGTTATTGCATTATTATTATTATTATGTTATTTATTATTATTACATATATTTATGCGCATATGTATCTTATTATATGTATGTGTATATGTTTTAATTTTTTATTAATATATATACATATCTTATATTTTATTACTATTTTATTTTCTTAGTTTTATATACATATATATACGTACTATATTTATATTTTATAATATTTATATAGTTTTTATATATTTTATAATCCAAATATATATACATTTTATAATATATATACGTACATTATTCAAAATTATTATAAATATATTTTTTGCGCATGTTTCTTATATATAAACATATATATATATATATATATTCATAATTTATTAACATATTTTATTTATATTTATTTATTTCTATATATATATTTTAGATACCTATGCATATTTTTATATTTTATTTTTATAACTTTATTATATATGTTTTAATATATCCATATACATATTTGCAAAAATTCACTTATATATCATACTTATGTATATGCATATTTTGTAGATACATATACATGTATAATTTAAAGTACGTATTTTACATTTTATCATACTTTTAAAGAAACATATATTTTGGTTTCACAAAAGCATTAAAATTATCATATTTTATAAATTTTCAAAATATTTGGCATTTATGATTCTCGAGAAAAATTGTGTCCTAACTTACTGGATTGCAATTATTTTTCGACGAATTTAGAAAGCCAAGTATTTATTTTGGCAATAAGTTCACACAAATTTCAAATAAAAGCTTATTCTCGGGAATCCCAAAATGTCAGGTCCTAACTTACTGGTCATGATATTTTGTCGTCTCGAAATAAGAATTTCTAAAACAAAAGGCCATATTCGACATTCGGGATTTTCGAGGAAATTGAGCCCTAACGTATTGGGTTCCGATTTTCTTTATTAATCCTAAATAATCGAGAATATTCTTTATTCAAAGTGCATAAATATAAAAATCATTTTCGGGAACTTAATTTGTGGTGTCCTAACGTATTGGGCATGACATATTGCTTTCTAGAAATGAAGATTTTCTTTAAAAGCTAAAAAGCGGTATCCAAAGTTCGGGGATTTTGAGAAATTGTACCCTAACTTATTGAGTCTCGATTTCTTTATCTAACTTGAACATTTGATTATCCTTTTTAGATTTCATCATTTGAGTTTTTTAAAAAAAAATCTTTTTTACCTTCGACACTAAGACACTAAATAATCAATTTGGTACCGATTTTTGGGCGTTACGAGGGTGCTAACCCTTCCTCGTGCGTAACTGACTCCCGAAACTGTTTTCTCAAATTTCGCAGACCAAAATCGTTTTTAAGGTGAGCCGATCACACCTCAATCAAGGATCGGTGGCGACTCCAATTTTTATTTTTTAAAGTCGACAACTAAATTTTTGTTTTCAAAAAAAATGGTTTCGACAATACTTATACGTATTAAGATTTCTTGACATGAACCATTCAACCAATCTAAATTCCAAGCCATTCATAAGTTCAAGTATTACCTTTGAGCCTTCAAAACTTTGTCATTTTTATTAATGTTCATATATGCTTCGCATTATGCCCAAAACACATAAGACTCATATCCCTTCATGTAACAAAGGCATGATTCATTTAAACTAATTAGCATATTTACCTAACTACTAAATCCAATCACTATTATAACATTTCAAGCCTATTTATAATTTATTTATACTTAACCAAATACGCACCAATTCATATCACCATGAACCATTTCAAAACCTTTCTATCACCATACCAATATGCTCAAAATCTACCATTGAGTTCCATACCAATATTAAAACATATAATCAAATTATACTAACTTCCATTCCCAACTTTTCAAAACATAATTATAAGCATTATTTGCTTCTAACTCAAATATCCCAAACATAGCAAAATACAAAGGACTCTACCAAGTACATGCTCTTTTATATACTATCACTATTCACATGCAATTTCATGAATTAATTAATCATACAACCTTTTATTTTATTCAATTTAATCCAAGTCTCGATATTCATTTCCACTCTTAGCATTTTCACTCAACATCTATTAATATCTTACCTTAATTGTAACACCCCTAACCCTATCCATCGCCGGAACAGGGTTACGGAGTATTATAGGACAACAAAATAGTAAATCATTCAATTCATACATTAATACAAACATAATCAAATTGCTTGGACCTTAAGAAACTCAAATACTAACCAAAATGCAAAATCAAAATGACATTGATCGGGTCAAAAACACATCAAAACCAACATAATATATGCCTAACCAATGTACCCTAATTGGTACCACAATTATATACAACTTAATCTCAAAACACACATTAATTCAATTCATCAACTCATTCAAGCAATACCAAATCAAAACACCTAACAAAGTTACCACAACCACAATAAATCAAATATATGTAAGCCACACATACTGGCATAACAACTATACCTCATTTTCATACCCTTTGCAAATTGGTTATTTGCACAAAATATCATTCATAACATTTACATAAGCCAAATATTAACCAAAATAGCACTAGAGCCTATACATGCCATATAATCCGAATTTAACGTTTTAAAAAATACCGAGATAAACTGGATAGTGTGACTTGAGTGCCAATCCGATTGTCTAACCTTCAAAAAATCTACAATGACATTAAACAACACAAGTAAGCTTAATAAAGTTTAGTAAGTTTGACGAGTTAAACAAAAATCTTACCGAACTAACTATAATAAATCAAATAATAAAAATCATCCAAGACAACTCCCTGTCATTCACAACTTCAATTGATAAATACATCCGTATTCAAATTAATACAAAAATAAATAACATGTATTTCAAATTCATTAAAAAAATCACCTTACCGAAATTTTTCCATTCGAAGAACGACTTACGAGTAAGATTACATCGTCAACAGAAGCTCATAAGAGCTAGTCCTCCTGAATATGCCAACAGAAACTCAAAAGCTGAACAAAAGCTCGTAAGAGCTGAATAGAAGCTCGTAAGAGCTGATCCACCCAATCACGCCAAATAGAAAGTAAAACACGAGAGTTCGCAACAAATGCTGCACGAGAGTTCGCAACAAATGCTGAACCCAGGTTTACTTGGGTAAAATGTCGATATCTCCCTCTAATACCATCTTCACTCCAAACCCCCGTCATACACCAAATCACGAATGTACTCAAATCTCGCATTCAATTCAAACCGAATATCTAATTCAATATTATAGTTTAAACAATAATTTATTTCCAACAATAGAATATATGCATAATATCAATCATCAATTTATACAAATGTTAAATTTTAACCGTAAGAACTTACCTGGACTAATTTGTAGTAATTGCAGAAGTTCAGGGACTATTCCACTATTTTTCCTTTTCCACTAGTATCTACGAGATCTTGATCTAAAATATAAAATTACTCATTTATTAGCATATATTTCATTTCCAATCTATTTTACAATTAATATCCTTTTATTTTTAAATTTATGCAATTACCCTAAACTTTTACATTTTTACAATTTAATCCCTTAATTAGTTAATCTATCAAATTAACTAATTTTCTTAAATCAATAATCTATCCAAATATTCTAGGCCCTCATACAGGCCCTAATAAATCTAAAATTCACTATCAAACCCTAATATTTTGACATTTTCTCAATTTAATCCTAAAATCAATATTTAACAAAAATCACTTTACAAAATCATCACACAACACAATCAAAGCTCCAAATCAATATTATTCATTAAAAGAATCAAATATTTCTCAATGGAAACTTTTAAAATTTTTAACAGAATAAAAAACGAATGTATGAGTTAGCTGGACCTAGTTGCAACGATATCAAAAACATAAAAATTACAAGAAACGAGTAAGAATTGAACTCACATAGAAGCTCCTATGCTCAACTGATTCTCCAAGTTATTTCTATGGTGTTTCAGCAATGACAAAAGAAGAAAATGAAGAAGAAAACCTATTTCTTCTTACTTTATTTTGTTTTAATTTCAACTAAATTACAAGTTTGCCATTATAATTTTATTATTTTATCCTTATCCATCAATTTGTCGTCCCACTATATTATTTAGGGCTTAATTATCACTTAAGTCCTTCCTCAGTTAATAATTGCACCATTTCATCACCTAATTGCTATAATTAGCAAGTTTTGCACCTTTTCAATTTAGTCATTTTTCTTTAATTAACTAACTAAACATTAATATTTCTTAACCAAATTTTAATACAACTATAATGACTCTATAAATATTCTAAAAATAATATTTATGAGTCGATACTACAGAAATTTATGGTCCCAAAACCACTGTTCCATCACCACTTAAAATCGGGCTGTTACATTAATGATATATAAGTCAATATATCATAAATATGCAATAACTAAACTTAGTTTCAAGTCATAGAAATACAAACTGAAAGCTCGTGTCACCTATCGTCGACTCTCACCTTCCTTTTCCCTTTCGATGATCTTGCATCGTTTTTAGGTACAAATAATAATTCAGTAATGGTATAGTATCAAATTCTATTCAAATCACTTTCAATTTCAAGTCATACATATTTTGCAAATTATTCAATTTAATCCTCTATCTCGATAATCAATCAAATTCATACTAATCGTATCCAGTCAATCATAATCAAATATCAATTCATAAAGCATCTCAAATTGTAATTTATCATATTCAATTTATCAATCAATTTATCATTTTTACGATTTAGTCCATACCACACATTTTGTACTAAATTGTAAACAATTCAAATTACAACTACACAAAACAATTTCATAATTCAAGAATATGTTACAATTATATATAACCATAGCCTATGAGCTCACCTTGTTAAAATAGTATACAAGTTGAAATTTTTGTCTTTTCCTCGATTATTTCTGATTTGGTCAAATTCTCGATCTATGCAATTATTCAATTCAATTTATCAATTTCAACCATCTTATTTCTTTCTCTTATAAACATGTATCAGCTCAATTTCATTTTTTGAATGCTCCCTAATTTTTTCATTTTATTCAATTTAGTCCCTAAAATCGAAATAGTTATAACTTTCGAACTTGAGCCTCGATTTTAAAACTGATCTCAATTTCATCCTTCTACAGCCGACTACTATCCATAATTACAAAAATTTCATATCAATTTCAAAATATTTATACTTTAGCCCTTATATTCAAAACTAACAACTTTCTCTTTACAAACTAGTCACTTTTCATATCTAGGCTTTAAATCTAACCATTTAACACGAAAAGTTTCAAGATTTAACAATGAAAATATTTATAAACTTTAACCTTTTTAAAAATTAACACACAGGTTAACTAAATTAAACTCCCAGGACCTCAAAAACATAAAAATTATAAAAAAGGACTAAATTAAACTTACCAATTTAAACTTCCAATTTCAAAACCCTTAGACCGAAAGCTCCATTCTTTCATCTATGGTGGTTTGGTGCATGGGAAAAAAGAAGAGAAAATGCTTTCTCTTTCTTTCCACCACATTTGTTTTATTTTATATTTTATACATTATAACTTTAATTTATAAATTCTATATAATTATAAACTATAATCACCCTAACCGCCCACTTAAAATCCATAATGGTATATTTTTCATTTTTAACTTTGATTTTATTACTACCTAATCTTTTAGTAAATAGAAATCTAGAACAATTAATTTTTACCACTTTTATAATTTAGTCTCTGTACCTTAGTCATCAATTCAATGAAATTACCTATCCATGTAACACCCCTAACCCATATCCTTCGTCAGAACAGGGTTATGGAGCATTACCGGAGTTTACAAATTAAATAAATAGACATTTCATATAATATAACTTTCATGTCAGAAACCAATCGAAATCAAACATTTTGTCCCTTATACGAGCCCTCGGGGCCCAAAATATGCGTTAGAAGCAAGTCGGGACTAAATCGGGTACTCAAAGAATTTTTCTGAAAAATTAAAAAAATTTCAAAGTTTCAGGGGTCATACGAGTGTGTGGGCAAGCCGTGTGACTCACACGGTCAGGAGACACGCCTATGTCTCAGGCCATGTGGGCATTCGAAATAGGTACACACGATCGTGTCCAGCATGTGTCCATACCCGTGTAACTCTCTGACTTGGGTCACACGGCCAAGTCACACGCCCGTGTGCTAGGCCGTGTGAGCATACTGGCTTGCATTCCTAAAAGATACAGGGGACACACGGCCGTGTCACCTGGTCGTGTGTCACACACGGCTGAGACACACGCCCGTGTCTCTACCCGTGTGAACGAAAATAGATCATTTTCTAAGCCACATTTCTCACTCATATTGACACCAACCTAGCCTCAACAAATTGTACATCAACAAGACTTTACAAGACATTCAGCACAAGCTAAAATCAAGTCTTAAACATGTATTATCACCACATACAACTAATAAACCCTTAGGCACCTCAAATGATAACTTAGAAAAATGTCAACCAAGTATCCAACCTTACCTAATTAGTTTATCTAACCAAGTTACTAAAGTTCACTATAACTCAATTACATACATATATATATCACTTATACTAACATCACAATCATACCTTAATTTCATATCGATATGTAAGTTGGTTATATAAACAAAATATTATTCATAATATTTACATAAGCTAAACTTTGACTAAGTTTGTACGAAAGCCTATACATGCCATATAAACCGTATTTAATGTTTCAAAAACTACCGAGATAAGCTGGATAGTATGACTTGAGCGCTGATCCAATCATCCAACCTTCTTGAAAATCTACAAAAACATTAAACAATATAAATAAGCTTAAGGAAGCTTAGTAAGTTCGACGGGTTAAACAAAATCTTACCGAACCTACTATAACAAGTCAAATAAATAAAATCATTCATGTCAATTCTCTATCATTCACTGTCAATTTCCTGTCATTCACAACTTCTATTTATAAAAACATCCGCATTCAAATCAATATAAAAATAAATAACATGTCTTTCAAATTCATTTAATAAATCACCTTACCAAAAAATTTTTCCATTCGAAGAACGACTTACGAATAAGAGTATATCGTGAACAGAAGCTCATAAGAGCTGGTCCATCTGAATATGCCAACAGAAGCTCGAAAGCTGAACAGAAGCTAAGAGCTGATACACCTAATTGCGCCAAATAAAAAGTAAAACACGAGAGTTTATAACAATGTTGAACCTCGGTTTACTTGGGTAAAATGCTGATATCTCCCTCCAATACCATCATACACCAAATTATGAATGTACTTAAATGTCGCGTTCAATTCAATCTGAATATCTAATTCAATATTATAATTCCAATAATAAAACCGAATATTCAGTTTAATATTATAATTCCAACAATAATTCATTTCCAACAATAGAATAAATAGATAATATCATTCATCAATTTATTCAAATGTTAAATTTTTAACTGTACGAACTTACCTGGATTGAATTGTAGTAATTGCAGAAGTTCAAGGGCTATTCTTTGACTTCTCGGGCTAAAATTCTCACTAGTTCTTCCAAATACATCAAATTTGGCTGTAGCTCAATCTCATTATGAGAAATCACATGTGGAGGATTAGATCTGTACCGTCTCAGCATCGATACGTGAAACACATTATGGACTTTCTCTAGTTCAGAGGGCAAAGCTAATCTATAAGTTTTAGGGCCAATCCTTTCAACAATTTCATACGGTCTTATAAATCTTGGATGCAACTTTCCTTTCCTACCAAACTATAACACTTTCTTCCATAGAGAGACTTTTAAGAATACCCGATCACCAACAACAAATTCTATATCTTTTCTTTTCAAATCCGCATACGATTTCTGACGATCAGATACAACATTCAAATTGTCTCGAATAATCCAAACTTTATCCTTAGTTTCTCGGATCAAATCAACTCCTACCATTTTGGATTCACTCAACTCAGACCAATACACCGGTGTTTTACATTTTCTCCCGTAAAGAGCTTTAAATGGTGTCATTTTTATACTAGATTGATAACTATTATTATATACAAATTCAACTAACAGTAGATACTTTTCCCAGCTACCTTAAATTCAAGTATACAACATCTCAACATATCTTCCAAAATCTAAATCACTCGTTCTGATTGCCCATCAATCTGAGGATGAAATGTTGTGCTGAAATTAAGCTTAATGCTTAGAGCCTCATGAAGTTTGCTCCAAAATCTTAATGTAAATCTCGGATCTCAATCTGAAATAATGAATGTCGGAACTCCGTGTAATCTCACAATCTCATGTATATATGGTTCCGCTAATCTCTCAAGTGTAAAATCTGTTCTGGTTGGAATAAAATGTGTCGATTTAGTCAATCTATCAACAATCACCCAGATTAAATCTTTCTTTTTCAGAGTTATAGGTAAGCCAGATACGAAATCCATCGTAACTCGCTCCCACTTCCATTCAGGAATCATAACAGGTTATAATAAACTCGTTGGTACCTGATGTTCTGCTTTCACCTGCTGACAAATCAAACATTTAGCTACAAATTCAAAAATTTTCCGTTTCATACCCGGCCACCAATACATCTATTTCAAATCAAAATACATCTTCGTGCTACCTGGGTGAATAGAGGACGTGCTACTGTGAGCTTTAGAAAGAATATCATTTTTCAAATCTAAATTACTCAGAACACAAATTCTATCGCGATAACGTAATGTACCACTAGTATCAACACTGAACTCGAAATTCAAATTACCCTGAACCATCTATCGTTTCAACACCAACTTTGGATCATCATCTTGTAATTCCCGACTTTCGTTGTAGAAACAAGGGTTTCGTTTTCAACTCCGCTAATATAGAACCGTATTCATTAAGAGCTAAATGAGCATTCAACGCTCGAAGTGCAAACAATGACGACTTTCGACTAAGTGCATTAGCAACTACATTAGCCTTTCTTGGATGGTAATCAATAACCAGATCGTAATCTTTCAGTAATTCTAACCACAGTTTCTGTCTCAAATTCAATTCTTTCTGAGTCATCAAATACTTTAAACTTTTGTGATCTGTAAACACGTAACACTTCTCGCTGTATAAAAATGTCTCCAAATCTTCAAAGCAAATACATTCGTGGCCAACTCGAGATCATGTGTAGGATAATTCTTCTTATGCGACTTTAATTGTCGAAAAGCATAAGCTACTACTTTTCTTGACTGCATTAGTACACAACCCAAACCATTGAGAGATGCATCACTATAAACAACATACACTGCTCTATATTCAGGCTGACTTAAGACTGGGGCTTCCGTCAACATTTTCCTCAGCTGATCAAAAATCCGTTGGCACTTATCGGTCCAAACAAACTCAACATTTTTCTATAATAATCTGGTCACCGGTGAAGTAATAATCGAAATTTTTTTAACAAAACGTTGATAGTAACCTGCTAAACCTAGAAAACTTCGCACTTTTGAGACATTTTTCAGAGTTTTCCAATTTATCATTGCAGAAACTTTGCTCAAATCAACTCGAATCCCATCAGCTAATACTATGTGACCCAAAAATCCAACCTTGCGAAGCAATAATTCACATTTACTAAATTTTGAGTGCAATTGCTTTTCTCTCAAAGTTTGTAGGATGATCCTCAGATGTTGTGCATGCTCGGATTCTGTCTTGGAATAGATTAATATATCGTCAATAAACACAACAACAAATCTATTCAAATGAGGTTGAAAAATTTGATTCATTAAATCTATAAAAGCAGCAGGGGTATTAGTTAAACCAAATGGCATTACCAGAAACTCGTAGTGACCGCAACGAGTTCTGAAAGCAATCTTTGGCACATCACAATCTTTAACCTTCAATTGATAATATTCAGATCTGAGATATATATTCGAGAACACTGCGACACCTTTCAATTGATCAAACAAATCACCGATACGTGGAAAAGGGTATTTATTTTTTATTGTGACTCTGTTCAATTGTCTGTAGTCTATACACAATTTCAAAGAACTGTCTTTCTTTTTCACAAAAAAAACAGGTGCACCTCAGGGAGGCATGCTTGGTCGAATAAATCATCGATCTAATAACTCTTGTAATTGTGCTTTCAATTCTTTTAGTTCAACTGGTGTCTTGCGGTACAGTGATATTGATATTGGTGCAATTCTAGGAATCAAATCAATCACAAACTCAACTTCACGATCAGGAGGTAAACCCGACAATTCTTCAGGAAAAATATCAACGAACTCATTAACAACTAGTAACTAATCTAACTTCGGTTCTGAATCTCGAGTATCAATGATATATGCTAGAAATGCTTCGTTACCTTTTCGCATCAATCTCTGAGTAGAAAAAGCCGAAATAATTCTAACGACATCTTTCGAATCCTCAGACTCAACTGAAATCATCTCTCCTGTTTGACATTTCAAATCGATCCGTTTCTGTCTATAGTTTACCACAGCATCATGTAAAGATAACCAATCCATACCTAGAATAACATCAAATTCTCGAAAGGGTAACAACATCAAATCAGCAGGGAATTCACAGCCCTTAACTTTCAGTGGACAATTACAACAGATTAAATTAACTATCACACATTGACCTAGTGGGTTAGTAACTTAAATATCATAATCAATAGATTCAACAGGCAACTTCTTTTCTGTTACTAATGCAGTGCAAATATAAGAATGAGTTGACCCAGGGTCAATCAATACATACACAGTAACATCAAAGAGATAGAATATACCAATAATCACATCTGGAGCAGTAGCTTCCTCTCTAGCTCGAATGACGTAGGTATGAGCAGGTGCTTTAACCTCTAATCGAACAACAGTGTCCATCATTCATGAACGAGTAGTCCCAGTAGCACTATTCTGGCCCAAACGTCTACTTTTCTGAGAGGTGGACATTTGATTTTCTTTCTGATCTTCATCCTTTTTTGGCAATTTAGGATAATTACGAATAAAATGATCAGTTGATCCACATCTATAATAGGCTCCCGTTTTACCTTTGCACTCACCAAGGTGATATTTCCCATAATATTTACATTTGGACTTCGGAGCATTTTGTACACTACCCACACTATCAGTCGGTCTAGTAAATACTCTGAAATCATGTTGAATCGTCTTATTTTTATTCTAACATTCAGGCACTGAGGTAGCTCGGCTAAAATCATCTTTAGCTTTTTTCATCGATGATGCTAAAAATGACTTGGAAAAACATCTCTTGTGAAATTCTCGATTTTGCCTATCCCATTGTATCTTACGGTTGTACACTTCTTCCATTTTTTGTGCACGATCAGACAAGACAACAAGTTCTCATATTTCATTACCTCCAATCATCATTCGAATTTCATCGTTCAAACCATCTTCAAACCGAATACACATTTTTTCTTCAGTAAGCACAATTTCTCAAACATATTTACTGAGATATACAAATTTTCTCTCATATTCAGCAACTGATCTATTTTCCTGACGTAACTCAAGAAATTCTCACTTTTTCTTGTCCAAATACCTTTTTTCCGACATATTTCTTTTTAAACTCAGTTTGGAAAAATTCCTAGAAAATTTTCTCCTTCGGTACCACAGCTACTATCGTCGACCACCAACTATAGCTTCCTCTTTTAATAATGAAACAACACATCTAAGAAAGTCATCAAGGGAGCAAGCTATTTCTTCAAAAGCCCGTAATATATTTTGAAACCAGTACTCGGCTTTAATCGGATCATCCTCTGATCTACCCCGAAATTCTTCAACACTACACTTTCTAAGTTTCTCGATTGGAATACGTTTATTAGGTTCAATCACTAGAGGAGGTGGAGGTGCAACCAGAGGTACAACATGTGGTACAATAGAGGATAGAGGTTGTTAAGTCGGATTTTTTTCTTGCATAAACTCACTGAACCATTGGTTCATATACCTAAAGAACATATTTTTAAGTTCACGTTCCTGAGCTGAAGGAATCGAGACATTTTTACTCGTCCTATGTTCAGAAGTCGGTACTTTACTGTTAACCTTATCATTGTCAGCACGTTCAGATCTGTTTGACATCTTTACAATTTATAAGAAAACAAATGTTAGATCGAATCATACACATCACACTATCACAAATTTATATAGCATGTATTTCTAGACATTTCACACGCTACGTTCAGTCCGAGAATCAATTAAAATATAGCTCTGCTACCAGTAAATGTAACAATATAAAAAACATAAAAAAACTACAAGAAACAGGTAAGAATTGAACTCACATGAAGTAAAAATATGAAAAACCAACTTAAAGCTCTCTCTCTATGTCAGTTTTGGCTAAAAATTGAAGAAGAAATGCCTAGAGAACTTTAAAATTCAATTTGTGTGTTTTAATTTCACATAAATTACCATTTTACCATTCAACAGCTTTATTTTATTATTTTCTCTTCTTATGTCATTTCATCTTTTAATTTAGGTTTATTTATTACTTAAGTCATTCCTCATTTATTAATCAAACCATTTAATCACTTAATTATTATAATTAGCAAATTTTGTATCTTTTTCAATTTAGTCCTTTTTAATGAATTAATTATCGAAACGTTAAAATTTTTCAACGAAACTTTAATAATACCTTAATGATACTCCGTAAATATTTATAAAAATATTTACGACCCAGTTTATAGAAACAAAGTCCCGATACCTCACTTTCTAAAACCACTTGACCTAGTGTCTTACCACTCGAACCTAATAAATCATTCTAAAACATAAATTACCAATTCAAAAAGCTTTTTTAAAACCATATTTGGCTCATGAATATTATTATTTAATATTTATGATCTTACTCGCAGAATTTGGTGGCATCAAATCACTGTTTCCGAGACCACTGAAAAATTCAGGTTGTTACAATCCAAAATTTGATTCATCTATGTAATACCTCCGTAAACATTTAATAAAAATATTTTTGGGCTTGTTTTATAGAAATAAGGTCCCAATACCTCATTTTCCAATACCCTTGACTTTAGGCCCAATACACTTTTATCTTAACTAACCATCCAAATAACAAATTTGTCAGACCAAAATTCAAATTAATATTATTGTAACACCCCAAACCTGACCTAAACATTAGGGCCGAATCTGGTGATGTCACATTGTAACACCCCTTACCCGTATTCTAAGTTGGAATAGGGTACGAGGCATTACCAAAATAAATACACTTATAAACATATTAAATCGAGTTATAAAATTTCATCCAAATTAAAAACTTTCAAATTATTATCTTCGAGTCGCTAATTAGGGTTTACGAGGCCCAATACATACCCATTCATATGCTCAATATATCCGTTAAATCAATCCAATATTGAAGAATCCACTTTAAGTCAGAATCAATATTAATCACAATCATAAATCTTTTCATGTTATTTTCATATATCACTAACTGAACTTTGAATGTCAATTTACGAATATGTAATTCACTAACACATTCTGGTATATACAATGTTTAATTGATGAAATCATTTAATTGAGCTAAATTTCATATTCACTCCAAATTTTCTTCTATATCCATAAATGCTTTCACTTACCATTTACCTAACCAATTTCTCGAACCAAGCTATCACACAACAATAATACATCACCTGTGCTTCATGAATTCAATGTTCGAATCTTATCACCATCAAATCCATGTCATTCGAATACTTAAAGTTTATTCAAGCATATATTATTACGTTTCATATACCAAGCATATGCCAAAATTACGAATACGCAATCATTTTATTTATCATTTATT
The DNA here is from genome assembly GCF_025698545.1 of Gossypium raimondii. Lineage (NCBI taxonomy): Eukaryota > Viridiplantae > Streptophyta > Magnoliopsida > Malvales > Malvaceae > Gossypium > Gossypium raimondii. The sequence continues at coordinate 43,070,832 of NC_068575.1, read as the reverse complement.
TAACTAGCAAATTAATCTCAAAATTCAAAACATTCCATTACTTAAGATATGCCATAAAACACTCCTTTAATATAAATTAGCACCATGGCCGAATTTTCAGTATGCTATTTATTCCCCTTTTTCCGAATCACATAGCAAAATATTACAAATATGTATATATTTGAATACTATAATTATGCATCAACTTACCAACATGAGTTAATTCATGAGCCACTCATGACATCATTTCATGCCAAATATACCACACACATATGCTATGAAACTTTATTTTCTCTCATGAGCTTACCATGACCAGTAATGCACCAATATAAGCATCACTCCTATTTCAACATTTATCGATTATAATCAGACATTTAACCAATTATACACAATTCATTCATATACTTTATTGTCCTCCTCCTCCTCCTCTCCATCCCACATCCTTTATGTATATAACATGCTTAAATAGCATTATACATAATTTCACTATTCACTTATATTTAAATTCAAAGCTGTTTAGTCGAGTTATAGTCACTAAATTATTTTTATCCGGAGCTACAGAGCTCCAAATTAAGTTCTATTAATTTTCCCCGAAACTAGACTCACATATCTTCTTACCATAAATTTTTTAGAATTTTTTGCTTAGCCAATTAGTACAGTTTATTCTTTAAAGTCACCACTATTTCACTGCTCAACATCTCTGACCTCTCTTCACTAAAAATGAATTACATTGTACAGAATTCAGATGACATTTCTGTTTATTTCCTTTGAAAATAGACTCATTAAGGATTCTAAGCATAAAAATTATAACTCATAACTATTTTTGTATAATTTTTAATTATTTTCCAAAGTCAGAACAGGGGATTCCAAAATCAATCTTACCCTGCCTCACTAAAATTCAAATATCTCAAAATATATAACTCTTTTTCTTGCTCTATTTCTTTTATGTAAAAATGGACTCATTAGGCTTTCATTTCATATCTTATTCACTCTCTAATTAAATTTCCACCATTTTTGGTGATTTTTCAAAGTCACACTATTGTTACTGTCCAAAATTGTTTTGTTGCTAATTTTACTTTTTCATAATTTCACTTTTCACTTTCAATCATTATTCAATTCAATTCCACACATATATTCATCATTCAATCACACTTAACCGTTACATGATCTCATGTATTTTCACTTAGTCAATTTCCCGATGAACACTTAGGAATAATAACAGATACACGGTGGATTCAGCACACAACAACCACCCTTTGTAATCAATGATATCCGGTGGGATCAGTACATAGCAACCACTTTATAATTAATGATACCGGTTCACATAGTAGCCTGCACATAGTACTACACATGTGACCATCACTATCTGATACATGTGGTAGCCTGCACATAGTACTACACACGTGATCGAAGCTATCCGGTACGCATAGTAGCCTGCACATAGTACTACACATGCAACCTATCATTCTGGTACATGTAGTAGCCTGCACATAGTACTACACACGTGACCATCACTTTCACTTTCACATAGTGGCCTACATACAGTCCATGCCACACATGTGATCATTTCTGTCACTTCATTCGTATCTCTTTTATTCCGAATGTTCAATTAGGAAATTTCTCACTTTTTCTCATTTTTTCCTTTTTCACTAATAAAAGTCAATTCCTTGTCTTTCTTGACTTATAATAACACATTTAACTTATTTAACACTCACATTATTCAATCCAATCCAAAAATCACATGTTGGTTACATTTTTGCCCCTAAAGTTTCACAAAATTATGATTTTGCCCCTAGGCTCAGAAATTAAACTTTATTCCTTTTTCTTATGTTTTATGACATGCTGAACATTTTTCCCTTCTATGGCAACATCAAATTCTCACTCTAACACTTATTTATGAACATTAGGTATTTTTACCGATTATGTCAATTTACTCGTTTTCACTTAAAATCGGCTAGGAAAAGTTATTTAACATAATTTCAAGCTTCATATTCTACCATAAAACATCAAAATAAACACATTTCACCTATAGGTATTTTTCCAAATATGAACCCTAGGTTAAATTATTGCTAGAATAAGCTAAATCAAGTTACCGGGACTCTAAAAACGTAAAGAACATTAAAAACGGGGCTTGGAATCACTTGTTATGGAGCTTGGAAGCTTGAAACCCTAACTATGGCTTCCCCCTTGCTATTTTCGTTCACCATGGAGAAGATAACACCATTTTTCCATCTTTTTCCCATTTTATTTCTTTTTATTACCAAATGACTAAAATGCCCTTACTTAAAAAAATCTATTTCACTAATTCTATGCCCATTTTTGTCCATCAATTAACTAATGGTCTAATTACCACATAAGGACCTCCAATTTAAAGTTTCATAGAAATTGGACACCTCTAACATATAGAATCCAACTTTTGCACTTTTTACAATTTAGTTCTTTTCACTAAATTGAGTGCCCAAACGTCAAAATTTTCGAACGAAATTTTCAAGAAATTTTTCCGTGAAATTGTAGACCATAAAAATATAATAATTATTATATTTTCCCTCGTCAAATTTGTGGTCTCGAAACCACTGTTCCGACTAGACCCAGAATTGGGCTGTTACAATTATAATTAAATTGTAAATATTAATTAATAACATATACGGATTCGATCATCGAAGAACGGGATTCTGAAACTACCATTTCTGACACCACTGGCTTTCATATCGTTATAGTTATTGTCAAATCCAATTGCTTAAGAGTTATCCAGATACTTCAAGAAAGCTTGAGTTAAACTTGGGATGTGTTAATAATCGTAGGGGATATAATTTTAATTTCTGCGAATATTTAATCCATTTAATTCAACCATATACTTAGAATCGAGAATAAAGTGCTTAACTGGGTGACAAAGCAAATCGTGAATGGCTCTTGCCCCCTTAGCTTAGTTGAGACGGTTACTATTATAACAAGTAGGAGGATATAAATTCGAACATGTTTAAGTATGTATTATCCTCTAATTTAAATATTTGAAAGATTATCCTCCAATTTTTTACATAGTTATTTGAGTCCATAGTTATTTGAGTTTCAAGTATTATTTTCAAGTATTATTTGAGTTTCAAATAACTATGTAAAAAATTGGAAAATATTTTCTTTTACATACCCACATGGTGTCATATAATCTAATAGTAGTGTGATGTTGTAGTGTCTTTTACGTGCCTTCCAACCAATGAAACACGATTGATTATTTGATTTATGGCAGCATTACAAGTTCAATTCCTTTTTTTGGAGAAGGTGAATTAGTGACCATGTCCGTACATACTATCACAGACCATAACCAGTCAGCAATCACGTGGCCGATCACTGAACTTAAGAGAGAAAAAAAAAAAAAAAGGAAACCCAGCCATGGCCATTACTGCACATTTCAATCTCTTTCTTTATAAGAAGAAAAAAAAAGGACTCTTGTTTTGACAAGTCTGGTTCTGGGTGTCTTTGGAACTTGAAATAGAGAAGACGTGATTGTCAGACACGCGATCATGTTGTGCGTGCCCTTCCCCCTTTTTTCTCTCTGTGTTTTTTCTTTCTCGTTTTAAATGATTTGTTGTGTCTCAGTTGCCGATGATGATTTCTGTACATTTTATGCAAACAGACGTCTGTTATTATTGCCATCGATTTGGCCACTTCTTTTGCAAATAAGTGCAACGACTTTCATATGCTTTTGTTAAGTTACACATCCCATAAAGATTTCTGGTTCATAGTTGCATGATTAAACTTTGAAAAAGGAAAAAAACACTTGAACCCGAGTTTTGACCCGGCTTAACAATGGCATGCACGTGAGAAACAACTATCACATTGCTTATATGCAAATATATATCTGATTGAATCCTGCTGGTGTTTTAATATTATGGACTTTTTCACAGAGTAGCGTTAATTTTACTGTGGTTTTCCTGTCAAAAGAAGGGGTGAAGATGATTTGAACTTTGTTAGAGAACTTTCTTTTCAACCATTATTATTATTTTTAATTGGTGATTCTTAAGCTTTGGAATTCAGAAACTTTATTATTTTATAAAAAAATTAATTACCAACGTTACCAATCACTCATGCAGAAGTACTTGAAAGTAAAAATTTTAAGCAATGAGTGGCAGGCTGGCTCTCTGTTCTACTCTGCAGCAGTTGTGAACCAAAGTCGATGGAAATCCCTCCTTTCCCTTTCACTGACCCACTATCCCTTTCTCTTCTTCTCTGAGACTGATACCCTGAGAGGGTCCCCTGATAGATACCTCCCTAATCCCTAGTGTTTCAGCCTCCCCGAAGACTGTGGTATTTGCTCTCTACACTTGGCAAAATCCCTCATCTGATTAGGACACCCCCACTTTCCCTCTCCAACCTATCCAAATCATTGCCTGTTTTTTCACCAGCTTGACCCCAAAGGCCAAAACCCATAGACCAAATTACCTTTGCCAAACTGACCTTTGTGTTCAATGTTCATTGGTAAGTTGGAGAGTGGGGTAAGCAATTGTCGGGCAATTAGACTTATATTTCACCTGGGTTTGGCTAAGTTTTGTGTTTATCTTAGCAAACTTACAAAAACCCAAAGTGTCATTGATCTTGTTGATAAGATATCTGCATTCTAACTTGAAGTGAACTTGGGAAACTCTCGGGGGCATTCAAGCAGCTCAAAGCTAGACTATCTAATCCTAGAGGTCTAAGTCTAACTTCAACTTGTCGAAGAGGCAAGGGAAAAACTCTTGAAATATATAAAAGAGAGAAAAAAAAAATCACATTTTAATTATGTGAGGTGAGGCTTGGTTGATATTGCAGGAGCCCCCACCTGGATAAGTTCCTACTTCACTATTTGGAGAAAACATTAAAATTTTATTAGAACTTATTTGGAAATTTTATGAATAAATGGTTTTGAAGAGAGAGATTTGGTAAAAATGGAGGACCAGGGTGACTCAATTGCAATGAGTTATCTTATTTTGATTTTCATATCTTTTAAATATTTGTATATGATACATAAGTATGAAATAATTGACATTACCAAAACAAATATAATGATTAAAAAAAATTGAATATATTTGTGTTAGACTTACACATGAATTTAAATAATATATCAATTAAAATATTATTGATACACGAATGGAAAGGTGATAGAAATGGATAATTCACACACGAATGGAAAGGTGATAGAGATGGATAATTCACTTTGTTTAGAATAGAACGAAGAGTTGTCAAATAGGGTGGTCATATAAGTAGATTACTTAAGTTTCACGTTAGGGTCTAAGCCTTATATATTTGTTGTCTCTAGTTTCGAAGTGTCATGTGTTAACCTATTATTAACGGGCTAGGGATAAGTGCTCTTAGGCTTAGGTAAAATGACGCTATAAAATAATAGTTGAAATCTGATACAGCGGTTAATGAGTTGGTGTTGGGCAAATTGCAAACTGACAGGCTCTTACGAGTATCCTCGAAAATCTATTTGTACTGTTCGGGGACTTAACCGTCCAGGCAACCACCGAGAAGTGTAATAATAGATCTATAGTAAGATATTTGAATCAGATAATCCTCAAAGAATTGTTTCATACAGTTGGCAGACAAAGTCATAGTTCATAGTATTATATTCCTCTCCACCAGACCCTTGATTTCAAACAAGAATAGAATTTCTTTTTCCAATGTTTACCCTGAATTTATTCCATGTTTCCTATGTATATTACTTCTATTTCGAAACAGAATAATTCAACATAAATCTAGATTATTATCACAAAAGCTTGAAGAGATAGGGAAGATAGACAACATACAAAAGGGGTAAAGAGGATGATTCAATGGTGGAAAATTGTCTCCATGGAACCTGCAGTCAATTCAAGGTTCATTAACGATTTTCAAGATGATGATCTCTAAAATGGTTTTGATTCAAAAGATGAAAGCCTTTTTTTCTAATAACATAATAGAGTCTATCTTGCCTGTAAAGACCTAGAGAATATTTGTAAAGGGTGATGAAGGCATCTTCACTTTAAGTTTAAAACTTGATGCATAAAACTTTAGCTTCTTTAGTGACATGGATTCTGTGGACTGAAATCTGTTCTACATAAAAGATGAAAATGACATCTTTTCTTTCCATTAAGAAAACAATTCAGCAATCCAGGAATTTTTCCACACTGTTCCATGAAATCCATAAGTAGCACTAACCAAATCCTTAAATTTATACTAGAATATTACACATCCATGACATGAAGAATAAAAAAGAGAAAAATAAAAAAAATATATTTAAAATGTTACTTATGATGAAAAACTTGTGAACATTTTCTTAAAAAATAAATAAGTTATCTGATGATATTCCATGGATTGATGGAAGAAGAATCCTCACATAAACCTTTCTCAAATGAATTTCAAATTCTTGGCTAGATACCAGGTGAACTCTGAAGGCCTTAAGTGTCCAAGAAATAAACATTTTCACTGCTTTTGCTTGGCTTGGAGCAAAGGGAAGGGCAAATGTTGCTTGAATTAGAGCAACATTTCTGAAGATCCCATGAGTTTTAAGAAATGCAGACTGCCATCACTTGCAAAATGTTTGTAATATACCCTCTGACCCCAATATCAATGATTATCTTGTGCAAACTGTAAGCAGCTTATTTCATGATTTAAGTCACATATAGAGATGTCATCTCATTTTAACCATGAAATTTGTTCAAGCACCAGCAGCACTATCTTGCATGATCTGTTGGATCTGCTCCATGCCCTCAACTTCATAACTTCATCTGCGCAAAAATCAAGTACTAATGGTTGTATGATGTCATTTGTTAATTACTGATTAGAACCTTGCTGCCGTTAAATTCAGCATTCAATCGGGAGAAAGAGGCCAAAACCTGCATGAAGCAATGAAATTGAATCTTCATTTCGTGCTAGTCCTCTAGATCTAGAAGAGAACCTAACTCCTGGACAGAAATATCCACTCTAGAAGCTAGTAAATCCAACATGCCATATATTTCTTCACCCTCAGGGTAAGATCGTTCACCAGCAACAAATGCAGAAACCCGATCCTTAACCTTAATCCAGGACCATCCCGGCTCCTTCATGACCCCTTTTGTCCTCATCATCTTCCTAACATCTGCTGCTTCTCTCCATTTTCCTTTGGCGGAATAAATATTAGCAAGGGTGATATGAGTCCCTGCACAATTCGGATCCATTTCAAGAAGCTTCTCTGCAGCACGTTCTCCACAATCAACATTGCCTTGGACTCTACATGCTCTAAGAAGTGTTGACCAAACAACATCATCTCTATGAAATGGCATGCTTTTAATCATTTCCTCTGCTTCAGTTAGTCGCCCAGCTCGGCAGAGTAGATCGATCATACAGCCATAATGTTCTTTTGAAGGTCTTATTTGGTACTCACTACTCATTAAATTGAAGTAGTGGAAACCAAGATCAGCTAGTCCTGCATGACTACAAGCAGTAAGGAGACCAATGAAGGTCACCGAGTCTGGTTTCAAACCAACCTTGGAAAGCATCTTGAACAAATTAATAGTTTCATGTATATATCCATGATCAGCGTATCCATTAATCATGGCTGTCCATGTGACAATATTATAATTCTCAGCCTCGTTGAAGACTTTTTCAGCATCTTTAATACACCCACATTTTGAGTACATATTAACTAAAGCACTCTGTATCATTTCCTCTTGTTCTAACCCAATGGAAAGAACGTGAGCATGAAGCTGCCTCCCTTGCTCCAGAATCGCCATATTTCCGCAGACACTCAGCACACTAGCAAAAGCGAATTGTGTCGGCTTTGGCCCTTCCTTTCTCATCCACGACAAATGCTCAAAAGCTTCTTCCCCATAGCCTCCTTGAGAATACACTGCAATTATAGTGCTCCAGGAAATGGTATCCCTTCTTGACATTCCATGGAACACCATTGCAGCAGAAGATATCTGTCCACATTTCGAATACATGGTCATGAGGGAGTTAGCGACTGATAAAGTATCTGCAAGACCGATACGCAAAACATGGGCATGTAATTGCTCACCCCAACTAATTCTCACAAGACCAGAACAACTGGCAATAACAGCAGCGAAAGTAAACTCATTTGGACTCACACCTGCTTCTTGCATCCTTGTAAACGCCTCAATGGCATTCACATCTTCTCTCATCTGAACATAAGTCGTTATAATAGATGTCCATGAAACCACATCCCGTGTATTCATTTTGTCAAACAAACGCAAACCATAATCTAATTTGCCACATTTGTTATACATAGTAGAAAGAGAATTAGCCACATATGAAGTATCATTAAAACCTCTCTTTACAGTATGAGTATGAATCTCCCTACCAAAATTCAAAGCACCTAAACAAGCACAAGCCTTCAACACAATAGCTAATGTATAAGAATCATATTCCACTCCAGATTTTCTCATTTCAGATAAGTAAACCAAACCCTTCTTATAATACCCACCATGAACAAGCCCTGTAATGATAGCGGTCCATGAAACCACGCTTTTTATAGGCATCTCATCAAACACTTTGATCCCCAGCTCAATTTTGCCAAATTTTGCGTACATATCTAAAAGGGCACTCCCCGCGAAAACTGAGTTAATAAAACCAGATTTAACTAAATAGCCATGAAGCAATTCTCCATAATTCAAATTAAATTCCAGTGCACAAGCTTTGAGTGCAATGCTAAGACAGAAGGGGTCCGTGGAAAGCCCGGGTGAGACCCACATTTTGGAGAACAAAAGTAATGCTTCACTTGATTTCATGGCCCTGACGTAACCAGAAATTATGATTGTCCATGAAACTTCGTCTCTTTGAGGCATTACGTCGAACATTTGACGAGCTTCGTGGAGATCACCCGTTTTGACTAGATTTTTTAAAAGAGAGTTGAGTTCGAGCATGTTTATAGCGTTGGGAACATGTTGTTTGCGAAAGGAGTTGATTGAGGTTGTTTGTGAAACAAGGATGTCTTTGTTTCCAATGAAAGCAATGTTTGGAACTGTACATAGTTTTCTGAGATTGTGAGCTCTGATCGTTGATACCATGTTTCTGTCGGAAGAAGTGGCAAAGCAGGCATGACCCAATAAAGCTTGAAGTGTTGTCTGAGGTATACTTGGACCAATGACGGAACCTAGCCCATAACTCTTAGGCTAGAGATACGCATGTATCCTAGAATTTTAAGTGGTTAAATTATGGGTTTTCTTCAACTTTTTTAATATATATACATATATGAAACCCAAGTTATTGGGCTTTAGCTGTTTAATTTGTATATTTTGAGTTTCCTCTGTAATGCAGATTGGTTTTCTGATTAAAGGTATTATCAAAGGAATTATGTACAAGTTTTAGTTAACACTAGTTTCAAATTCTATCTTTCAATAAGAAGGGTGTATGTAGTAGAGACAAGAAGAAGAGCCTTGACCCCCTTTTAGATGGACTCCTTTTAATTATGAAGTTTTCAATCTAAGTCATTTTTATACAAACTTTTTAATTATGATGTTTGATCAACTATATCAAATAAATAACATCTTATTTTCAGCCATGAACAACCACTCAATTTCATAAAGAAGAACTAACATAAGCCTTGGAGATTAATGAATGTGTTCTTTGAGTTTGGCATTGAAATGAAAAGGAAGAACGCCAATGAACACCGGTTGCTATATATTTTCAAATCGTGTGTTCTATATAGTAAGACCTGGTATATATGATGAAACGCAAATTACAATACCCAATGCTTAGCTCTAAAGTCTACTCTCCTGGAGGAACAAACCATTCATCACTAAGAGAGTAAACCCTTTTCCATAACCCTCACAAACTTGAAGCAAACCAGTACTGCAGTTCAATAGTAAAAATGCTGCATTTTTTTTTCAGTTTCCAATGTGCCCGCCCCTGTTTCTACCATGCCATCCACCCCTTCTCTTGGCCCTTGCCCTCTTCCATCGCTGCACATTTCTCCTTCGAGTAAATATCTTACGGATTTGGTCCAGCTTGTGAGATTGTTGGGCAATCACATTAGCTGTTGACGACCTCTCACTCAATATTATCTCATATCCATCCCTGAAAGACTCCATTCCTCCGGCTAGAAGTTGCCAAAACAGCCCACCAGATGCCGGTCCTCCTGTTTTAGCCGACCAGTATATTTTGTTGTAGACGATGTTGAACAGTTGGTCCCTCTGGTAAATGTTGAAACCAGGGTCTTTCCACGATTTCCCGAATTCGGCAAGGAGTATCGGCTTACGGAGGATGATTCTCGCGTCTCGGATGTGTGCATCGAGCCAGTTGTTCAAGAAAGAGAGCTGATATTGTTCACTTGAACTGGATAACCTGCTCATGCAACAATGAAGAATCTAGATCAAGGCTTTTTCACATTTTTTTTAATAACAACTGGGTTTAATTTTCATTAAGTACCATTGGTCAGGGTATGAGTGGACTGTGGCAAAATCAATGCCAGGAATCTGATTATTTGCAATGAAATCTGTTCCAATATCCAAGCTAGGATTGAGCCTCTTCTTCTGAGGAGTTGATTGTCCATAAAATCCTTCTAAACCAGCTTCCAGCAAGTGGTTTCTGTCTATGGATTTAACATGAGAAGCCATTTCCATTATCCAGGCCTATCAAAATAAAAGCATCATTAAATGAGTGACCTGGATTTAGAATCAATCAATCAAATCTCAAAAGAAAGTTTTTAGCTTAAAAGCAACAGGTTTTAAGATAAAAATCAAATCCAGATATGGAAGATTGTCAAAACCTGAATAGTTCTTCCAGAAGGATCTGATGTACATCTAGGCTCATTCATCAGCTCCCAGGCCATTATTGTTGGGTCATCTTTGTAGTGCATTCCAGTAAAGCTATTATATCTGTTGAGAACAGTCTGCCAAAACAAAAGTATGTCATATATACATATATATATATCAGGTATTGACAAGGAAAATATTGACTCATTTCTTAGCTTACCTTTACATGATTCTTATAGTAGCCCTTAACAACAGGGTTTCTGAAGAAATCATCATCAGAAGTAAGGTACTGGCCTTGGCTTCTTGCCCAGTTTACATATTGTTTCTTTCCTCCAAAGCTTTCATAGTTATTAGCTAAGCTGAGGATGAGCTTGATTCTGTACTTTCTTGCCTCAGCTATCACAAAATCCAATCCCTTTTAAAAGCATTCCAAAATGAAAAAAGACCCAAATCATCAGCTTTAAAAATTGTAAAGATTAATATGTAAACTAAGTTATATAGAAGGAGATCTGCATAAATGGTACCTTAAACATCTGTTCATTGTAGGAACCTGGGGCATACTGTAATGGTCTATAACCACCATCACTGAAAGCCCAAGTTCTAGCCACAGTGAGACCATGAGCTGCTGCTTCACGAAATGCAGTTGAGACTTTGGGCCTCTGAGAAGGATCAGAGGCCACATACATCAACCAGTAGGCATTGAAACCGTTTGCAAAGTAAGGGTTGCCGTTCAAAAAGAAATGAACCCTTCGGGTTCTTACAAAATCATCCCCTGCTTCAACATGGACAGTAAGAAGGTTCTGGTTGAACAAAACAGCAAGAAGAAAACCCAAAGCCAAATGTAGTTTCATTTTATGCGAATCTCTCGGTTTCTGTTTTCTCAGTGAAGGGGATTTTTGTATAGTAGAAATGGATGAAAGGGTGGTGTTTAAAACCTGCAGAAAAGAAGATGAGGCTGTTGAAGCAGTTTTGTCTTCATATAACTGTCAAAAGCTCATGACAAGTAAAAATATCCACAGTAACTGCCAATGTCCCTCTAAGGTTAATTCCTTTGCTTTCTTGTAAAGGAAAACATGGCATCCCTTATTTCAGTGTGTAGCCTTTCAAGCTTATATCAGTTGTCCCTTAATCACATGATCATGCATGTAAACACATGGGAAACAAGTGGGGTCGAAAGAAAGGTTTCAAGATATGATCAATGTTAATGTTACATATAAGTAAATTAAAATTTTTAATGTATATTTTTAGAGGATTTTGACGCATATTAAAGCGATCATTCGATGGCAAATGCAAATGAAGGGAAGAGGCTCTTCTTTATGTTTCCTTAAACCTGCCTAACCTAATCCAACAAACCAGGACCGTGCACATGGGGTACTTTGGGAACAGATACTGTCAAAAAGAGTATCAAGCTGCTGTTTGGGGGTCAAATTGAGAGGCTCCAGGGCTTGTGGTTGGTTTCTCTTCCATGGAAAACCTACCAAAAGGTTATGCAGAGGGGCTTCCCACTGTATCTAAACGTACAGATCTTTTAGAATTTAGATTGAATGGAAATGTCTGTACTGAACCACCACGCGGCATGTGAGAGTTTCCATCTTTTGCATGACCCACCAACCAAACCAATTATTTCCTTTTAGGATAAGGTTTTAACACTTAGTGGACTGCATGTGCGATGCTCCATCAAATTCAACCACTCAGCACTATACCTTTTGATTGAACCTATTTTTAACTCTCGTCTACCTACACTATCACTTCTCAGTTAACTCTATTGTCTGTTTGTAACTTTGGGCTAAACGACAGGCTTAGCTTTCAACACTGTAGTGAAACCTGGATAGTATACTTTTTCTTTGTACGTAGAAATAGATTTGTTGAACCGACAGATTTATGGGGTCATCTTACAGCAATTAATGAAGTTCAATTTTAGACCCAAAAGCATTGGCGTAACCTACGGATCTATGGCCTTTTGCCGACATGATCTTGCTGCCATATCTACCAAGTGAAGGGTGCAGGCAGAGATTCCAACCACCGCTTTAAGTGAAAACCAGTTCTACGAATGCATACCACGTAAGGTTAGTGATATAATTATAGAATAAAACCCTTTCCAGGCTTTTTACCTTTAAATTACCCTTTTGGACCCACCATGGCCCCTACTCATCAATTTTCTTGCTCACACCGACAAGCCAAAGCCAATTTATCTTTTTAGTTTCTTTTTCACTCCTGTAAACAAAGCTTCAGATGTAGCGTATCCAAGGTTAGGCCTTTGTTCCCTTATTTAATAGAGTTTGGATAATAATAGTAATTAATAATAATTTTAGTTGATATAAACAAACTTGAATTAAACAAATATAAGATAAACCCGTAAGTTTGCTCATCATTAACACTTTAATGATTTAAATTTAAAAATTTTTGAACTCGTAACAACTTAAGTTCGAGAATCTAAGATAAAAAAAAATTCAAGCCCGAAATATTCCGAGCCTAAAATAAATCATACCCAAAACCCAAACCTCCTCCCTTGAATTTATAACTAAACCCAAATTAATAATTATTATAATTAGTTAATTACATGTTAATATTTAAAATTAAAAAATATTTAAGATTGAAGTGGTTACAAGTGTTCCATAGGGTGTAATAAAATATTTTAAAAATAAATGTATAGAAAAATATGAGACATAATAATTTTTAACTCTTCTTGTGGAGTAGTGTATCAAATACTAACATTTAAATTAAAATAAAATGAGATAAATAAATCATAATTATTTAATTTATGAATCTGTATTTATAAATATTATATAATTATATTAAAATTTATTAATAATAAAAAAAGTAATTAATAAATATTTAGGTTAAATTATAGATTAGAATAAATTGAAAACATTAATTATGAATATAAAATACTTTTAATACAATCATGATATATAATAAATATGCAAAATTTTGAATTATTTAAATTTAATGATTATTTCAAATATAAAATGATATGATAATAAAGTTCAAATGATATGATAATTGCTATGTTGATTAATTATGACACAATTGTACAAATTTGATTGTTAGTACAAATATCCAAACGTTAAGCCATCCAAATCGAGCACACAAGCAAGAGTGACATCCAAAATTTTTTAATAAATTAATTAGATTTGGGTTAATTCTACAAATTTAATTATTTAATATTCCATTTATTTGGATTTTAGTTTTAGAGAGAGAATTTTAGTATAAGTATAATATATTTAAGGTAACACATTTTAATAGGTTTTATTGACCCAAAATTTAATTTAATTGAATTGATATGCTTAAATTAACTTGGTTCGAACAATTAAATTAGTTTTAATCGATTTTCGTTTACCCATAGAAGTATAAATTAAAGAAATGTTTTTTAATCTTCAAATTTTAAATGTAAAAATAGAAATGATTTAATGGTTAATATTGGGTACAGTGACAATATATATATTTTATTTCATAAGTAACTTTAAAAATTGTCATGTGTCTGCTTTTAAGATTTTATTTTTAACATTTTAGTATACTTCTATAAGATACTTGTCAACCCACCTACTTCGAATTTTAGAAACTCAATTGATAATATACTAAATATTTTCTCACAATCCACCCAAATTTCACCCATTTGCCACCTCTATTTTTTACGCTACAAAGGTTAAATTTTTTATAAGGATAAATTATACTCGATGTGACTAAATTATTAGTAAGCTTACAATTTGATCACTCAACTTCAAAACATTATAAATTAGTTATTAAACTATTCAAAAGTTATAAGTTGATTACCACTTGTTAAGGATAGGTAAATTTACAATATAGTCATTCAACTATTAATAAATTTACAATTTAGTTGCTCTCAACATAATTTAATATTTTTATTGAAATAATTAAATAAAATATGCTATACCAAATTAGTATCCTAGGGTTTTCTTTTAATTTTCCCTTTGAAGTACCCACGAAAAGTTGAATTATATAATGAAATAAAAGTTATTTATTACAAGCCCATCTATTTAGTTATTAATTAGATAAAATAATGATGATAAAAGTGATGTGAAGAAGTCAACAAGATAAAACCTATATTGTCAGCCAATTTTGTTATTTTTGTATATAATATTTAGGGCTATTTATATTAGTTAACGGTCTATTAGAAATGATATTTTTATTGGTTTAGTTGATAGAATTTAATAATCTTTTTCTTTAGTTTAGAGGATCAAAATAACTTATAACACCTTTTTATTTAATTGTTTCAATTAAAAATATTAAATTAAGTAGTTTATTTCTTTTTCTTTGTTTTGCTCAACGTTAATTTCAGCCTCTGGGTATCTTTGTTGTCTTCACAAGTTGTAATGAACAGATGACAATGCCTATCATTCGCTGAAACTCCACCGGCCACCAGTGGGTGTTCTTGGAAAGTGGGTGACTCTTCGTTAACTTTTTAATCTATTTCTGTTTTAAGACTATTTTAGAATAATAAATGATTTTACGTGTCGATTTGGGTCTGTATTGTCTTAAGTTTTATATGTTTTATTTTTGTTTATTTTTCCATTGTTTAATAAGTTTTCAGTTTTAGAAACTTTTGTTTGCTCTTGAAGCACGTTTTTTAGTCTTGCTTATGCATGTAATCTTAGTTTTATAAGTGATTTTAGGGATGATTTTGTTGTCGTCCTCTCTAGTTTGGTGAATGCTCGATTCTTTTGTCAATTTTTGCTCGCCACTTTGGATCATCCGAGGCTAATTTCCTTATCGTATTAAGTGCTTGCAATCACTCTAGATATGTCGTGTTTGAGTTGTGACAAAGCCAATTGTCAACATGTCATAATATTCTATTGATGCTGAGGCTAAAACCTTTGTCGTGTTGATGGAGCTTGTCCTTCATCATCTACAACGAGTATTTACTATTTTTTTCTCTGAATTGTATGGTTCCATTTATTGAATGAATTAATGAATTTACCTTTAAAAAATGATTAAATTATGTCGAGAATTATCAAATTATAAATATACTAATAGTTGAGTGATCAAATTGTAAATTTACTTGTCCTACATCTAACATCCATTTGGAACTTAACGAGCCAATGACCAACTGATAACTTTCAAAGAGCTTAATTACTAATTTTTCACTTTCTGAAGTTAAATGAGTAATGTGTAAACTTGAGTTACCTTAAGTGTAATTTACCCTTATAAACAAAACAAACAATTTGGAAAAATAAGAGTCATGGAATGGAATCAATGGATAAGGAGTAAAAGAATATGGGCCTAGAAAAAGCCCAAACTAATTCAGCAAGCATTGACTTTTTTTATGGAAGTCTTAACATTCTAGATTGCATCTCTTTTATTTATTAAATTAATTATCCAAAAATATTCATTATTTGTAGCCACTCATTATACAATCTTAATGTTGTTGCCTTGCCTTTCTAGATTCTATCCAAATTCACTAAAGTCTGTTACTATCATTTTTCCCCCATTCAAAAGCTCAGTATTATTGTAATTTGAAAGTGAGATTTGTAAAAAAAGAAAGAAAAGAAATTGTAATTAATGCATTAATTTCATTTTAATTCAATAAAAAATTTGGGAAAACTAGAGTTGACTGTTGAAATAACCCATATATGGAACTGCAAAAATCAATGGAAGCTTAACTACATATTGAATCAACTAATGTAAAATCAAAATACTAGTTGACGGCCATGCTACAAATTCTGGGTTTGATTGTGTTATTTGCAAACAAAATAGAGCACTTGATCATTTGTAGTACATGACAGGCATATTAGCATTCATGTCCCACATCCCTCCTTCCTTCAGATACTCTATATACCTACCAAATTCTGGTTTTGCTGTTGGTTTCTTCTTACGACGAACATCGAAGAGGCTGAAAAGTGGGTGAATAATACTCTTGGACTTGGAAGTAACCTTTTTGTTAGTCGATGAAGAGGATTCCACTCGATGATTCTCTGGCAAGGCCAATATTTCAGAAGTAAACTTTCTTGATAAACCAAAAACTCTGGCAGGCACGCTTCGAGCCCTCTTCAACTGTGCTTCGAACTGGCCGGTGCTCGTAACATCCTCATCAACTTCAAGTAACCGTTCATAGCCAAGACGGCTTCTTCTTGTGCTGAAAGCTCTAAGCATGGCCATGGAGTGATGAGATTGAAGAGGGATAAGCTTGGCTAGTTTGTAAATATAGGCAAATGGGGTAGGTGACAATTGTTGACAATGAATTATAAAATATATAGCTTTTTCACCATTTTCATTGTTAGGTGGGGCTTTCCAAGAACATGTGAACTGCAGAAATCCTTTCACAAATTGACATTTATTGATGCAATGAAGAATTTGAATTCTATTGAATAATATTGTTCATAGAAAGGGGCTGCCTAATTTATGTATTTTATTAGATAACAAAATAAACATAACAATCACGTTTTCCATGTATATTTATGTTTTGTGGCTTACATAGTTACACGTAGTAGTAGAAATATAAAATAGATATGGGGATATTTACCTTGCTGACAGGGTAAATTTACATAAACATAGTGAATTCATATAAAAACTGCTCTACCGCTCTTCTGAGTTGAATTTGTTCCAAGCTTCCTGACATCAAGAAGCAACAAAAAGGTTAGCTTACAACATACTATCGGTGTCCTTGATTTCTAAAAGCTCCCATCAGTTCCCAAAGTGTCACACGAGTAAACAGACCTTTAGAAGATCGAAGACTTTTTCACAAATGTACTTCTGCTGAATACTTGCACCCCGTTGCTGTAATTTGTCGGGATGAACGCAAAGAGTGGCTTTCCTGTAAGCTTTCTTTACAGCAGCTGAAGTTATGACTTCAGTTAGCGGAATAGGATGCCAACCACTGTCAGGGCCAAGGATCTGTGATGAAGAAAGTTCTTAGGTTTTAAATAAATAGAGCTGTAAATTGTGAAAACTAAAGATAGGATGTCAAGTCAAGATAGGGCACCAAACTACATTAGCAACAAGAAAAATAGATAGATCACTAATTGGAATGAAAACTGATGATGGTAACCTAGGCATCAAGCCAATAAAATGCCTTGGTAAATAAAGGAATTGATGATAAATGCTCGGCTGAAAAGATATTGGATGCTATAACATACATATTGTAAAGTTGAAAGCAAGGCACGCAGGTTCCCTTCTTTCCCACTAGACCACCTCTTGACATCAGCATCCAGAATTTCTGCTAATCGCTGCAAAGTGCAAAAGTTAAACAAGACAGTGGACAATGCAAAGATCTGTAATCATGAGATATATCACAGGCCTGGACAACGGAAAATACATTTCTTTCTGCTTGCTCTCTTTGAGCAAGAAGATCACGCATACTCTTTTCTTCAAGAGCTTTTGCCTGCAATTAGAAAAACTTCATGTTATTCTGCTATGCATATATAAGCATTAGAAATTTTGTGAAAGAAGAAATCATACCGCACGCTCAGCCGTTCGTTGATATCTCTCCATTCTAGCTTTACACCTCTGAGCTGGTTCTCCTTCAACCCCTTCATACACAAAAAGGAACTTATTCATTATCAGAAAAGCAAACTAAAATGTTTTCTCTTTAACTGATTTTATAAAGCAGTGTGTCAAAAGGATCCAGCTAATAATTAAAAAATAAAAACTACCACTATATGCAGAGGCATAAGGGACTTGTAAACCACCAAAAGTGTTGGCGCTCTGAAATTGCTGATCTTGTAGATCCTGCGAATTAAGGTCCACTTAATTGCTGCCTCGGGCCATGGAATTCATTAAAAAAATACAAATTAAGGACAATCTTACAGAGGATGAAGAGCTTGTTCTCATTCCACTGTTTCTAGAAGTGGAAAACTTATGTGACATAGACCGTTCTACTCGCTCTCTTGCCTCAAAAGCAGCCCTTTCAGCCATCGCTTTTTCCACAGCACGCTCTCGAGCCTCTGCAGTTGCCCTCTCCACAGCAACACGTTCTGCTCTGAGTCTGGCCTCCATAGAAGACTTCTCCCTAGCTTCTGCACATGCCTTCTCTAATCTGTCATGTGCCTCTGCCATTGCTCTTTGACGAGCTTCTGCAGTTGCTCTTTCTAGAGCAGCCCTTTCTGCCTTCTCATGAGCTTCAAGAACCGTTCTGTCAATAGCCATCCTATCTTTTTCCCTTTCCCTCTCCCTCTCTCTTTCTTCTATTGTTCTAAGACGTTCATTTTCCAGTGCTCTTTCTCTTTTCAGCCTTTCAACCTCCTCTTCAGGTGTAAGGCTGTCGTCAATATTCTTGTCTTTACTTTCTATGCTCTGGCTTATCTTAACTTGATGAAAGGTTCCGTGAATGCTTCCTTTAGCTATCACAGATGCCTTAGCAGCTTCTGATTTCCTTCCAGTTTCAAAAGACTCTTTCACCGCTTGAGCTGATACATACTCATCCTTGTCTTCTTCTAGATGTGAGGGAACCTGGGCCTCCTTGATATTCCTTGCTCTCTCCCTCCATTCATAAGCAAATTTCAACCCCTGCTTGTCACTTTCAGAGTCTCTTCCAGGGGCATTGTTAATATTCTTAGCGTTTCTTTGTCCTATGCCAATTCTAGCTTCACCAGCTTTCTTCACGCTCTCATCTTCAGGACACAGGATGGAGATATCATCCTTTCTAAACTGGTTAACTTCAAATTCCAAGTCAGAAGGTGACATTCCTGATGCTTTGAACTTCCCATCAACATCCCCTTTCCCCCTTGCTTCTGGATTCTTTTCACTGCATCTAAATACAGTCTCCATCTTTCCATTTTCTAAAAGAATGAACTCTTCAGTTTCTTCCAGCTCATCACAGTTTTGATCATCATTATTTCTAAGCAATTGATTTTCCTGATGTTTCTTGCTATAATCCAGTTTATTTAGCACATCAAATGCCCCATGATGCTCTCCCTCCACATGCTGAAGAGTTCCTTGAGCAATTTTCTGTTTCTTCCCGCTTTCATCTCTTTCAATTTGCTGGTACACATAGCTTTCTCCCTTCAATTCTTCAATTTCTTCCTGCTCAACTACTTTTTGTTTCAGTCGATCTTCTGTATCTGGGACCTCTTTCGCTTGTTTGCTGTAATCTTTTTGCTTGATTGCCTCCTCTAGCATTTTCTCAATGTTTTCGTTTTCACAAGCTGCTTTGAGCCCTTTGTCAACTGCTTCTTTTTCATAAGCCTCTTTTAGTCTATTCACTGTTTCCTCCTTTAGTTGTCTCTCATCCTTTCCTTGCTCAGTAACCTTCTTTGCTCTTTTGTTAGTTTCATCTTTCTTACTGGCCTCTCTTTGTTTATTCACTGTATCTTCCTCTTCAAGAGCATTTCTCATTCCACTCTCATTTTCTTCCTGCAAATGTGCTTGTTTTAGTCTTTTCTCATTCTCTAGCTGTTCAAGAGCCATTCTCCATATCTCACTTTCATCTAGCTCACACACCTCCTTCTCTTTCTTCTCCTTTTCTTCTCGTTCACAAGTTTCCTTCAATTTCTTCTCTTTTTCTTCCTGGTCAACACCCTCTCTCAACCTCTTCTCAGGCTCTGTTTTTACAAGAACCTCTTTGTGCTTTGTCTCGGTTCTTTCTTGCCCAAAACTCTCCGTCCAGCTTTTCTTCTCATCTTCCCTTTCTTGACGCTTGTGGACTCTTTTCAGATTTTCATTACTTTTACCAGTTTCTTTCTCCTGCCGTCCATTCTCTTTCTGTTCCACGGCCAGCCCAACTTCAAGTTCATTGTCTTTTTGTTGAGCATATACCCCTTTCTCACATTTTCCTAATTCATCAGCTCTAGTTGATTGCTCACAATTTTCCAAAGGATTCCGCGCTGTTATAAATTGCCCATTCTCCTCTAGTTCAGTGACATTTTGAGCTGCTTTTACTTTTTTCTCCTGCTCTTTATGCCTGCAAGCCTCTTTAGCTGGTTTCGTTATTGCAGGGAACTCCCCTCTTCCATGACTTTCTTTAGCTGTTTTCATATCTTTCTCAGCTTTCTCTAGTTCATGGTCTTCCCTGACAGCTTCTACTTTCATACCACTTTTTAGTTGATGCTCCAATTCTCTGATGCTCGCCTTTTTGGCTTTATGCCGAAGCTCATGAGATTTCGTACACTGGACCAAAACCTCCTCATTGTTTGTCTGCTTGAAACCCATTCTTGACTTATCAGTTCTAAAAAATTCAGAAGATTGAGTTGCTTCCTGCCATTCATCAGTTCCATTAAACTCTTGAGTTGATAGGGAATCCTTCCCGTGCACCTCAACTGCAAATCTTTTGGGCACATTACAGAGTTTTTTGCCTTCTAGTGACTCAAGTACCTGGCTTTTCAGAGCTTTTTGACTTTCCTCTCTAACAGGTATTTTCATGCCACTGTCTTCTTTTCCGCAAATGCCCTCTGCTCTCTCATCTTTTATATCTCTGGACCCATCAACAGCCTTACCGACCCTTTCCTTCTTAACTTTTCCATCAGATTTTGAGCCTAGTTTTGTAGAGCTTTTGATGCCATCCCTCTTCCTATCCAGTACTTCTTTCGCGTTCTTCAGCTTTACTTGAGCTTTGTCCATAGCTTCTTTCACAGCAGAGGCAGAGGACACAGCAGCTGAGCTCACATCTACCTCAACATCTAAGAAAGGAGGTGAGCTATCACCCAATCTCCCTCCAGAAGGATCATATTGACAGCCACCACTTTTGACATTGACAGGTGGCGGAGGTCTAGAGGGAGGTGGCACATGTAACGGCACAGTTCTTAGGTTGATATCTGAAATTGTTACAAACATCTCTTTAGAACAAGTGCCATTTCTTCCGCATTCTCTTTGGGTCAAATTGTTTGTAAATATTTGTTCACCAGTAGTCCGGCTAGAAGGATGGGACGCAATTCTTCTAAGCTGTTTTTTCTTTGTAATTCCCCCAGTGATCGCAAAATCAATGTCATCAGTCACATGCAATGGTGGATTCTTATTGTCTGCCTTTTGCAAGGGAGTTTCAATTATACAAGCAGATTCAGGATCAGCATGCAGCCAAGCAACCTGCCTATCCCCATTTGACATGCCCCCGTTGCTTCTAAGATTAGCCTTATGATATGATATATTGAATCCCATACTGCTATCAACTGGCTCGTAACAACCTCCATCGGAGACGTACTGATATTTTCCAGAACGATCTGATCCTCCTGAAAGAGACTCAGTTTCTGCCTGCATCCTGTGAGAGGAAACAAATGGATATCTATCATCAAAATTTACCCCTTTTTACATTGAAAAATCAGTCATGGAATCTCAAAACATAACATATCCGGAAGTTTTACATAGAACACATAGAATCAACGTGTGTTTATGTGCCTCAGCTCTGCCGAGAGCCCAAGAACAGGCGGTGGGTTCATAGGCCAATGGGTACATCAACAAGCCACGTATTGTGTTCTCACTGCTCCGTTTCAGGCACTTGGGCTCTCGACAAGCCGAGGTACATCAACAATGTGCATCAATTCTTGTTCGAGATAATGTTGATTCAAACACCAAAAGAACGGGTCTACACTTCAGCGAAGAATAAAAAATCCAGAATCCAAGAACTACAGGTACATAAACTCATTCAAAATAGCTCCCCATAACAAGTAACCAAACTACGAAACTCATCTACGTTAAGATTTCATTAAGACGAAAGTTCATTCTGTTAAAGCCCGCAGACAAAAACATTAAAGTTTAATTACTAAAAAATATGAATAGAATTCAAAACTTTACACCGCAGCGGCTATCATATTTATTTTCCTAAGCAGTAACCACCAAAGAAAGAAAAAAGAAACCAATATTTGCTCATTTCTAGTTGTAAAATTAGCATAAAGCTAAAAACTAAGATAAAAAAAAAGATATTAGAACATTAAAAAAGAAGTAATGAGCATACCAAGCTTCTTCTGATGAATCACCATCCAGATCATGACTATCGTCACCACCATTGGCTGATCTCATCAGCTCCTCGTACGAAGCAACGAATTCCAAGCCGTCAAATCCACCGAAAACGTCGCCGTAGTCAAACCTGGGGTCCCGTACATCAAACATCACCTCGACACCGTCGTCTACCGGCGGAAGATCCAATACCGGAATCGACGCGCCACGAGACGCGTGGAATCCGCTGAAAATTTCGGTATAGTCCTCGGGCCTCGGCGACAAAGCCGGGCCACTACATGTACCGAAACTCAGCGGACCACCAAAAACGTCGTCGTACATGGTTTTGCTGGAGAAGTTGGTGGCCGCATTGCAAGAAGTTGTTCGTTTGGTGAGTGTAGCTTGAGCAAAATCCCTGTTTGGTTTCCGAGAATGCGAGGGATTTTCCATGAAAATGAAAGTTTCAAGGTTTCTCTCACCGAGAGAGTTTCGTTTTTATTTTGCTTAAAGCAATATATTATTTACAAGAGCCACTGGCAGACTGAAGAGAGTGTCGGAGGGACAACGATGGAAAAGGAAATAATAAAAACAATTTGTACGAAATGACCAAAAACGTCTTCGGATAAATATATTTAAATTACCCAACCTTTTTACCTCTATTAGAAAAATCAATCAAGGGTGAGTTTGGATGGGCGGTGCGTTTACCTGCAGTTAGTGTAAAAACAGCAGTGGCGGTGAGATTAGATACTGTAGCGATACTGTAGTGTGAGACAAAAAGTAAGCTAAATGCACCGCACCGCACCTAATCGCCCATCCAAACTCACCCCAAATCAAGTTACGGAAATAGGCTGTTTAATAGAGGTAAAAGTGCCGGGTTTTTTTTATTATTTATAAAAATCATTGATTTTTGGAAACGTTTCTTTTATTATCCAGTAGTTTAAAAAACACGACATATTTCAATAATTTTAAAAATCGGTTTATTTAAGTTGGAAGCATTTTCTCCTGCGTTATATTAAGATTTTTAGGGTTTTCAATGTGTTAAGATTTAGGGTTAAGATTTTAGAGTTTAGAATTTAGGGTTTTAAATTGATTAAAATTTTAATATAATAATTGTAATTATTGAATTCAATATTTAAAATATTCGTATTTACACTAATCGTATGTGGCCGCCTATATCGAGCACTTCGTTTAAGTTGTTAATCGATAGTTCATTGCGTCGCAAATCAAAAGGTCAATCGACGTTGACTCGAATCCACGACAACATGGATATTCAAGACAAGTCAAACCAACATAGGAAAATGCAAACTAAAAAACAAATATCAATTCCATTGTAATATATAAACGCGCGATTCTGTGAAATGATAACAAATATCAGATTTCATTTAGTGAAATAGTAACAAATATTCCTCTAAAAACATAATAATAAAAATTATCGATACAATATAAACATTCGATACAACGATAAAATTAATCAGTCCAGATGTCGGTCAAAATTTGTGCCACATCGGGGTGGTCGACGGTTGCGGGCTAGATTCCTTCTTGGTTCAGCCTCCGGGCGGGGTTGTGGTCTATATAGCTCCTTTTTTTCACCTTCGATTGATTGCAATCCTTGCATTCTCGATTGTCATTGTGCATTCTCCGGTTTAAGAATAGGTGGTTGGGAAGATGACCCAACTTGGTAGATTAAAGATCCCGAAGGTGTTTGCGTCACAAACGACAAATGAGCATAACTATGTTGAGTCTCATACACTGATGGAATAATGAATAGACTCTCCATCGGTGCCTGAAACATAGATTTATACATCATCATCGGCATCGTC
The DNA here is from genome assembly GCF_025698545.1 of Gossypium raimondii. Lineage (NCBI taxonomy): Eukaryota > Viridiplantae > Streptophyta > Magnoliopsida > Malvales > Malvaceae > Gossypium > Gossypium raimondii. Next base: position 43,046,516 of record NC_068575.1, on the reverse strand, counting down.
GCCGGCGGAGGTGTCGATGGCATAAGCATGTAATACATCGGGGACAAATGTATTACATTCCAATCTGACATAGCACTAGAAGCAGAAAAATGTGGGGCAATATATGGTGCTTGTGTGAAGATGATAGAGTTAGAATACGCTTCAGAATAAGATGGTACAACTGACTAATGGGTGGTGTGGGTATCGGTTCTACGATTATCGATGTCGGTTCTTGCGTAGGCGTTGATGATTGACTGGCCTCGCCAGCCCTTGGATTTAAAGGGGGCCATCGTGGCCTACTTATATGGGGATTCCGACACCTCGCCTCTTCTCCATACAAATATGACTTGTCATGGATCCTAAACTATGACATGTACTCCGGATCGCATGCTAACTCCGGAACGATAACAGGTTCACGAGTAGGTAAGAAATCATACTAATTATTTCACATGTAGATATGTTAGGAGTGGAGTACTCGCTAATTCCCATCCAACTATCGCAAGTTGATAGGATGCAGATCATCAAGGTCTTGGGGTGCCACGGGAACCGATTGTTGGAATCCGAATTGCTGCAACACTCTATCGGTCTTGTGCATCTCAATGGTAGCGTACACTACCAATGGGACCTTTATGTGCCAGATGTTGAAATTCACGAAGAATTCCTCGGAAATGACTTCTCGAATTGTTACATCCTCGTATGGTATCCATTCAAACTATATTAATGTGTTAAAAACATTAGTTATATATATACTACTAAATATACCATAAAAAGTAAAATTTAAAATTTTAATTTTATATAATTTTTAATTTTATTTATATATTATAAAATTTCAGAATTTTTTAAAAATATATATAATTTTTAAAAACATATTTTAAATTAATTTATTTTATATTTTTTAAAATTTTATTTCAAATTTTAGAATTTTTCTTTTTCTTTTTTTGGAATAACTTGTTATAAATAATTACATGACAATAGCTATATATGCATTTTTTATGTGATATGTCACACTAAGGGTGTAAAAGAGACCCTGGTACTCGCAATCTACTCAAGTTCAATTCAAAAAAATGAACTCAATTAGATAATTATCGAGTCAAGCTCAAGCTCGAGCTATCGATCAAGCCGAACTTGAGCTTAATAATACTTGACTCAAATGGCTCTCGGACCTTATTGAGCTTTTATATTATTAAATTACATTATTACCCTTAATATATATTATTAACCTTAAAATTAATTATTGAGCCAAGCTCAAGTTCGAGCTTAAGTACAAAAATTGGTGAACAAGCTTAATTGAGCTCAAACTTGTGTAGCTTGATTATATCTCTAGTCGAGCTCGAACTTAAAAATAGATGTTTGATTGAACTCGAATCAAATATCGAACTCCAAATTTTGAGTTAAATTTAAGTTTAGCAGTATTTGAACTCGGCTCAATTACACCCATATATCACACATGATTGAGCGACATTACTATTTGCCATTGTTAACTAACCATTAATACCGTGATGCAATAAAAAAAATTACTACTTTTAATAAAAAGAATTTCAATAAACAAAAAAAAAATACTAAGTTAAACAAATATAATTTAAGGGTGAATTATGTTTAAGCCTATTATTTATTACTATTAATCAATTTTAAATTGCTTTGTTTTATCTGTTTGAATTAAGATTTAATCATTTTAATTGCATTGAAGAAGACGATGAAGAAAGAAAATTTAAAATCTATGATAAAAATTTATGTTTAAGAAAAAAAAAGTTGCAATGAAACAAGAATTAAGGAGTGAAATCAGCTAAAATCAGTAGCATTAAATAAAGGTCATCAAGCAACATGCACACACCTCTGGTGGGAGCTTGGGAAAGGAAGTGAAAGTGAGTGTAGATTTTGCAGCATAAAGAAACGGAGTCTCTATGTGTTGTCAACTGCATGCAAAACAAGGTTTAGCCTTGGTTGCACTTGCATCCATGTATGCAACCCTGGTTCCAAGCGGTCCAGGGTTTTAGTACGTAGCCCCACTTTTCATTACTCTCCCCCTGGGGTTTTGGACCACCATCAATATTATGGTCATCTGTTTTGGTTCCAGTCTCTTCATGCATTCATAATAACCACACCATTTCATTAGACAGCTTCATGCAAGCTGTATTGGAATAATGTTCTATCTATTGCTTATAAATTACTAGTTTAGTGATACATTAAAGTTACATTTCGTAAGAATGTTATTTTTTACACATATTTTAGTATATAAGTTAGTAATCCTATTGGTAATATTTAGTCACTTGTATGACTTATTTTTAGTGAAGAGAGGGTAATTTTTTCGTTTCATTTAAAGATGTCTTAATTCTTAGAAGATTTTTTACTCATTTTTAAATTTTAAGTTTAAAATTGTACCTCTTATATTATTACATTAGAGGAAAGTTCCCTTATAAGTTGATGTGTCCGGGAGTGGAACTGTGTAATTGATTTGTTGAGATAAAAAAGAAAAGTAGAATTATTGGAGAGTTGAAATACCGAGTGCGGGTCGGGGACCCTTCAATCACCTCAGTCATATATTCACCAATTACCAATACGACCATAACATAGAGGATGCGTAGCTCTGGGGCCTCATGTTTGCCACTTTTTCATCAATTTATACCTATGCACTGCTCAAAACTAACTCATCATTCTTGCACTTAAATTTGTCTCGTTTTGCTTAATCATGTAACATCTCTTAATGGTTACACATTAAGAAGCCTGACCAGTTAATGCAAAAACATGGTCAATTACCGACTATCAGCCCAACATAAACCATGTATGAAGCAGTTTAGACCAACTTTATTTCAGCATTCAAGTGGCTATAATTGGAACCAACTTGATTTGGTTCGATTATTGTTAGCCTGTTTAAAAGGATTGGAGTTGAAGGTTGAAGTTTTACTTATTTCTCTCAACATCTCCACCAAATAAAAAAAGAAGAAAAGAATTGATTTGAAAGAAGAGTAAAGTCATACGAATGGAAATTGCTTGGTAAAGAAACAAAACACAGTGGAATCGGTCCCACACATCAGAGTTGCTGAGTGGTTGATATGGAGCAGGTTTGGTTTCGGAACCAAAAATATCAGAAGGAACTACTGGTCTTACAAGTTTCGCCATAGGTTTGGCAATTGTTTAGAGAGAAAGGGAAGGGAACCCAACAACCAGGACCAAAGACAGCTTATGGGATCAATGTCGTTATTAGGGTTAATACACAACAATTATCAATAAAAGTAGGTTCTGTTGGTTGGATGATTTGTAAGATGAATATGATGTTTGTTACGAGTTCAGGTAAAAAGCTATAGAGTTGGCCATCCATATTGGTCTCCGAAGCCTTTTTTTGGTTTAAGAAACATTCCTGATGGACCATTTCTATGACTTTTTTTTTTGGGTGCAACCATTATGGCTTTTCATACCCTTTTCTTCAGCTTATTAATTACTACTTTAAATTTCATTTTCTTATTTTATCTTTTTTTTTTCTCGAGATCAAACCGATTAGACCAGTCGTATCGGGAACCAATCAGAATATCAATCCGGAGAAAGAGGTTCGACTTTTTTCTTGTTCAATATATATTTTTTTTAATTTTTTTGTAAATTTTTAATAATTTATGTAATCAATCAAATCAACTGATCGAACCGATTGGTTTGGGAACAAATGACCTAACCGGTGATCTGGTTACAAAAATATTACTTTTCCTTTTAAACGTGTTTAACCTATCATTTAATTTTAAATTAGTATTCACAATATCAACATTGTATTATTTAAATTCTTCTATCTTCCTAGTTATTAATTTAGACAATAAATTTCTATTCAAATATGTCATGGGACATATTTAAAACACATGAATTAAATTGTAAATGTATATATAGTTACCTAATGGACAAATTAGATCTCATATATTTAAAGACAATATCATTAAAATTTAAGAGACTAATTTTTCTTCTTTTTAACATGTCGGTCCAAGCTATCCAAATAGTATATAGAACATATTTTAAATATCTTCCATGAAATATATAAACTAAAATTTAACTCTTAACTAATAAAATAATCTGATCGATACGATATTAATATTTTAGAGAATCAATTAAAATATTTAAATTTTGTGACTGAATATAAAAGTTTAAAAGTTGGGCTATAATTTCAACAACTTCTCGTTGAATTAACCTTAATTATTACTTTCATAAATTAAGAAAAGTAGTAGTAATTACTACTATAAAGTAGGGAAGTAGACACAAGTAGTATATATTTTGCTTTATCTAGAAGCAAACTAATGCTAATGGAGAAATACGGTAAGCACTGCTGTTTGAATTGGATTCTACCAATGATGGAACCAGTCAAGAGGTTAATCTAGAGTGATTTTGAATCGTTTAGATCGGAAATCAATACAAATGGATAGAAACGATTAAAAAATCAATTGAATCTGTTAAACCGATTGAATCAAAATTTTTAAACTGAACTAATTATCTAATCAATTCAATTATAAATCCGATTTAAAAATAAAAAAATGAACACAAAATCAGAAGGATGGGATGATTAAGTAAAGTGGGTCAAATAATTTAGACATTAGGGTACAAATAATTGAACAAATGATTTTAGCATGCAGATGCAATTAATTAGAATTTGTTTTCACCGACTTTTGAGGAAGAAGCTTCACTTTTATTAACCATATAGTGGAGGTATTGGGTATTAGGAAGAGCCCATTATGATTTATGAACATCAATAGTGGATTTTGAGTGAAATGGGTGGCTGTGGTGCAATTATGCACATCTTTTACCAACCAATAAGGACGGTCTTTCTTTGCCTTGCCTTGCCTTGGCTGATAAGGTTTTAAAACTTAGGTACATTTCTAGGGAGAAATTATTATATAAAAATAATCATTCAAATCATATCATTATAATCACATTTATAAAAAAGAAAAAAAGAAAAAAGAGTCAATCATTCGTTATACATAATTAAATGATAGAAAAGATTTTTAAATATGATTGACGTTTTTTATAAATGTAAATCTGTGATAATATCACCCAACTAATGAGGGTGGGTGCGTTATTATTGGCAGTAAACATCAGTTTGCAGCATAACTGGGTACCTGCACGTTCTTATTGGCAGTAAACATGATCAAAGCAATTGAGCTCAAATACAAATACATAAGACACCACCTTGGATGACTTGGAACATCCAGAGATTAGTTTGCAAAATGAAGTTCGACTTCTAAATAGCCAAAACGGATGATAAGGTTAGCCGAATGAGTGTGCTCTATAATTCAATTTTCAACACCTCAGCCAGCACCAACAAAATTATTGCAACTGAAATGCAGCCATTCTCAGCTGATTACAAAATATCCAGTAACATTGAATCTCAAAAAAGAAAAAAATTGAATTACCACTCCTAAGCAGCTTTTGGCGCTTTATCTGGTATAATGTTATCTGGAAGGATAAGCTCAGGAGGTGTCTCACGAACAACCCCAAGCATTGAATCATATTCCTCATCACGGCGTGCAAATTTCTTGCGGAGCATCGTCTCTAACTCAATTTCATCAAAGCTCTTTGCATTTTCTGCTGCATGAACTTGCGCCAAATTGGTATAATTGAGAGCCGACTGAGAAATGAAGGTCATCTCTTCTTCTGTTAGCTTTCTTAGGAACTTGGCAGGGTTACCTCCCCAAACCTGTATTTGTAAAGGAAAATATATGTTAACAAGTTTGGAACTTCCTTTATAACGTTTGCTTTTTGAGCTAAAAGTTGATCCAATTCATCTCCCCCCATGTTAATCTAAAAATTTTAACTCTGAGAGGACCACAAGCAAAGCCACCACCAAGGTTTTCTTGTCTAATAAGTGTTAAAACTAACATGTTTTAACCTTATTTTTAATGGGTTTTTGGATATTCAATGTTAATTATGAGTTTTATACTCCTAATCCTTTAAATTTATTATTTAATGTTTAATAGAGCACTTGGACGCAGAAGGAGCAAAAACCGAAGCGTCGGAGCAAGTTGTAGGATCCACACGAGCTGAACCATTTTACACAACCGTGTGACCCACACAGGCGTGTGGATTTCGCGGAATTGCGCACCGAACAGTGAAAAATCACGATTTTTGAGCTTTTTGGGCCTTCTAAGATGTATATATGACAAAAATAAGAAGAAGAGAGCCGTTAGAGAATACTCAAGAAAACAACTCGAAAAACACCATTGAAGCCGACTTTGAAGTAGATTTCCGTCAATATTGAAGATTCTCAGTTGATATCTTAGAAAAATATCATGAGTTTCTTTGTTTCTTTCAATTATACCATATTTTGGATATTTTTATTTTCAAGCATGAACTAATTTTTTAAATACTTAGGGGAGATGAACCATATAATGAATTTTGTCGTTTGATTTTTATTTTACACAATAAATACTTAATTCTTGCTCTCAATTATGTGTGCTTAATTCTTGGTTTGATATTTCTAGAGTATTGGTCCATGTTTGATGTGCTTAAATCGAATGTTGAATAGACCCTATTTAAAAGTAGATCTTGCGTAATTGAGTGAAGTTGCATGCAATCCTAGAAATAGGACGATATAAATATACTGGATTAGAATCAAATCTAATAGGGAAATCCATAGTACGAATTAATGCGATAATAAGGTTTTTAATTAGAAAAAAATTTCAATTAATTAACCTAAAGTCAATTGCTCTTATGCTTGATGAGATGTAGATAATTTAGGGATTTCTGCGGATCAAGATACTAAATAAAGAATTTGTGTAATTTAGATTGATAGTAATAGATGAAATCTAGGTGAATTCTTTCCTGGGTATTATTTTACTTCTTAGTTGTTAATCAATTACTTTTGTGTTTTATTATTTATTGTGTTTGTTAGTTAATAATTTAGTTAATTTTAGTTTTAATCAAACACTCGAATTATTCGGTTAAATAATAAAAAGACGATATTACTAGTATTTTTAGTCTTCGTGGGAACGATATCTTTACTCACCGTAGCTATACTATTAATTGATAGGTGCATTTGCTTTAATTTTGTGACACATCATTGTCAAAGCTTGACAATGGCGGGTTTCCTCACTCCACATTCATAGTAGCTGATATGAGAATGCAGGTTGGCTCAAGCTTCAACTTTCGAAAGTGGTAAACCTTACTAGTTATGACTACACTCTCTAGCTTTTAGCAAATGAATCATATTTATTGCTCAATGTTGTCTTCAGTACTATCATATCTATTTTACTTATTTCATATATCTTTGAACTATAAAATTTGCATCTAACAAGAAAGTTATGATATTAAATAGAATCTATAAGATTTAAATCAAGATTAACACCTAAATGTCAATGAAGAAGTGCCACTAACCTCTCCACACGGAATCCTAGTGTTCTGTCTCACAAGAGCTCCGGCAGCAACCATAGCATGCTTCTCAACATAAACACCATCTAATAGGGTAGCCCCCATACCAACAAATGCTTCATCCTCAACAGTACATCCGTGTAAAACAGCACTATGACCTGTCCAGTTTTTATCAGTAATTACTTTTTCATGATACTAAAACCACAGAAAAGTACCACTTTCAAGGATGGATCACTCACCGACAGTAACATTACTTCCAATAATCGTTGGTAAAACCTTCCCGCTTAAGTTAGATTTTGCAACATGAACAAGGGAGTTATCTTGGATATTTGTTCCAGACCCGATACTGATGCTATTGACATCACCTACACACATCAAAAGTCAGATTCAGAAAAGGAAATCCAGGATGGACTTATAGCATGGCACAACACACAGAGATGAGGGAGAGGAAGGACTCATAAAGTTCCTTAAGAAAGAAACTGAGGAGTTTTACATCGATCTCATTTTTCAATAGAACACCATAAAATGGATGGATCAATGAGAGATCATGAATTTTGAAGTCTCTTATCCTATGATATTCATATTTTTATTTGTCATAGAAGTAACACAATCCAACACGTACTGAGTTAAAGGCTTACAGCTTATGCGACTTTAGTAAAAACAATAGATGAACTTTGCTATTTTGCTATTAATCATACAGAATACAGTTTAACTACAAGTTTCTAACCACCCCCAGCTCCGTCATTAAATAATCCTTAGTTTTACCCTTCTGCCACAAGATGTCATAATTTTAACAAAAGGATTAAGAACTAAGATCATCATATTATACTAACACGTGCATTACAGTCATTGGTATCATGGTGATCATCTCATCTATGTGCTAAAACATATCCTTTCGCCTAACCACATAATTGCTTCCAAACATCAGCAGTGTTTGGGACATCAGAAGTTTTTTCAAATGCCATGATGGATATTGATTGTAAAAAGGTCCCATCTTTGAGACAAGAAGTGCAATTTATGATTAAAATACCAAACAACATTTGCTGCATGCTTGATACAGAATACCAAACAAACATCCTTAGCTTCATTTTCCTAAGACAATAATGATTGTAACCATGCATTCGGAACTTTGGTTTCAGAAATTAAATTAATTATTAATCAAAGAACAAAACTAGTTCAACTATAAAATCCTCAAACCCTAAACTTCCAAAAAAAAAGTTACCTGATTTACAACATAAATGCGTTTAACACTCATCAGCTAATTAAAAAAAATGAGACTACTTACCTCTCAAAACACAGCCATACCAGATAGAAGAACTCCGTCCAACCTGAACATCGCCGATGACAGAAGCGCTAGGTGCAACAAAGGCATCTCTATCAACAATTGGAGCTTTGTCGAATACGTTCATCAACGTCCGATGTCTCGACACTGAAACAAACCAAATCCGAAAAAATTGATCAAAGTCTACTCCTTTTCGATTTAAGAAGTAATTTTCTTAAAATTATAAAATCGCAGTTGAAAATGAAGCATATATTCGTCGAGAAATCGATCAAATTATAAAATTGAATGAAGGGGGAGTTAGGTTTTAGGGCACCCACGCTGTTCTTGGAAGTAGTAATTGCCTTGGAGGCGACATCCAAGGCGATCGAGGGCTTGGCCGGTTTCTCGGATCCAGAATCCAACCGTGTGGATTGCTTTCCCCAATGTTCCCATCTTCTTATCCTTATTCTACTTCAGATAAACGGAGATAATTGTTTTCTCTTGAAGATCTGAGAGAAATCTTTTTTTTTCCTCAGCTGAGAAAGTAAAAAGCTTTGAAGTGGAGAAAAATGGAGAGAGAACTATCCCCCGTGTCCAGCAACCATCCTCTCCTTCCCTACGGCTAATTGTATTACAGTATATCATTTGCCTCAATTATTTTCTGCCACGTGTGTTTCCGCTTTGACACATTGGAACGCCGTCGTATTGACTACTTTCCTTTTCTTCTTTAAATTTTTACTATTACCCTTTCAATGCCTATATTTCTCTCCGATACTAAGGGTCAGTTCTTCATTGCTTTTGAAAAGTATTTTTGAAAAGTACTGTAGAAAAGTACTTTTGAGAAGTGCTTTTGAAAAGTGGTTTAAAATTTGAGTATTTAGCATTGCTGTCAAAAAGTGCTTTTGAGAAATAAAATGTCCATTTTAGACATGTTATTATCAAGTAACAAATATGCATTTAAATAATATTTAAATTAGTTAATATTATTATATTTTAGTAAGAATATAAAAAATTATTATAACTTGTTGTTAATATTTTAATATATGAAATATAAATTTTAAATATTTTAAGCAATAAATATTAATTATTTATAAAATTTAATTAGAGTATATAAACTATATTTTAAATATTTAAATATAACTATTAAATATTTGTAATTATTATTTTAAAAAATATTTTTTTTATTTTTAATTAATGATTTAAACATATTTGTAATTAAGCACCAAGAAAAAAAAGGAAAGTACTATGTTATTAGAGGGGTGAAAAAGTAATTAAGCACCAAAAGTGCTTTTGGGAGAGAAAACTAAAATTTTTAGCTTCTCCTTTTCAGAAGCGCTTTTGAAAAGCTAAAAATTTTAGCCAAAAGCAGTTTGTTCTGCACAGTTTTTCTTCCAAAAGTGCTTTTGGAATCAGAAGTACTTTTTTTAAACAATGAAGAACTGGCCCTAAACCAAATATCAACTTAAACTAAACTATGGCTACATAAACTTAATAAAAATTGATACAAAAATTAAATGTGGTTATAGTTAAAATAATAAAATTAAAATAGATAAAATTATGATGTTTTTTTGTTTAAACCTGTTCATAGATCAAGTTATCTTACTTAAAATTTAGGAGGGTTGGAGAAAAAATAATAACATTAAAAAATAAGTTTAGACAAAAAAAATTGAGCCCATTTAAAATATGAGTTGCGCTTAAGCTTGAGCATTCAAGACCCAAGTTCAACCTGACATGTTATTAAAATTTTAATATATCATATTATTTTATATATTATGAAATTTATAACAATTAAAAATTAAATCTATAATAATATATAATACTATAATTTAAACATTAAAAAATGTTAAGATATTTATATATATAATTTTAGTAAATGAAAAGTATTAAATTAAAATAATATAAAAACTTTTCAAAAAAAAATATGAACAAAGTTAAAATAGATTTGAGTTATCGATTTATAAATATGTGCCAACTTAAATAATTTTAGGCACATATTTTGGGGTGAGCTTGGGCAAACATTAAGTGTTAGTATTATGCTTAAACTCGACTTGAACTCGTCTTAGCTCATAAACACAATTACTTTGGTTCAAATTTCACATTTCTCATTTATATACATATATTTTTAAAAAATATATCAAAATATAAGAAATGTAAATGCCTTCAAAATAATATTTATTATCATATAAATAAAAAGCATTTGGTAATTTCTTAACTAAGTTGGAATTGATAAAAAGTTTATTGTTGAATGATCACATCGAAATACCAACTTTTATTACTCATATAAACAGAGATGAAGTTAGAAAAAAAATTGAACCGAAATTAAATTATATATTTTTACGATAGTAAAAGTATAATTTCACCATTTTAATAATTTATATCTTTATAATTTTCAAAAGATAAATAAAATTTTTATCAATTTTAGAGAGTCAAAGTACAATTTTATTATTATGAATTTAAAATTTTATAAATTATACGTAAACCTAAATAGAAATTTTTCCCTTTCGCAACTGCATATAAATTCTTCACTCTTTTCTTATCATTTCTAAGTCATATTTTTTATAGTCTTTAACTTTCTCGTGTCCTAAGAGGGCAAAATGATCCAACATGTTTCATATCTATAACATCTATAATCCATAACATAGTTAAAAAGAGAATACAATAAAACCTCTATAAAATAATATCTTTGGGATCCAAAAAATTATTATTTTATCGAGGTTATTAGTTTAATGATAAATGAATATTTTATTAATTTAGAGAATATTTCATATTTTATGCATGAGTTTTTTTATCAAAATTCAATATGCATGTAGGTGCAATGAATCAAAGTTAATTGGATCATGTAACAAAAAAAAGGGTTAATTAATTAGTTCATGTAACCAAACAGAAAAAAGAGATAATGGTTTCAAAATCCAATATGTATATATTCATTAGATGGATTAAAAAATTTATTATAAATAAACATACATACGTATCAAAATATTGTAATTCATATAATCTTTTCCTCCATGGCTTCCCATTTGAAATATGTAAAAAAGTCTACATTGACAGATGAGATGAGAAAAGTATTATGTGAGTACAAAAATGAGCATCCCTCTTCAAGTCAAAAAGATTTGCAACAATGAATTCAACAAACATTTGATCTCTCTGTGAGCCAATCAATAATATCAAATACTCTTAAAAGGTCATCTGAATATTTGTCGAAAGAGATAAAGAATGACAATGTTAAAATGCACAAATCAGCCAAATATCCAGAATTAGAGAATTTATTGTATGAGTGGTTTCTCCAATATCAAGAGAAAGTAAACATGACTGGAGAAATGATTCAAACTAAAGCAAAAGAGTTTCTGCAAAAAAATGTATGGTGATTCAAATTCCAAAATTAACTTCTCAATTGGTTGGCTAGAACGATTCAAGGCAAGACATGGGATTAAGTCTTATAGAAGATTTGGTGAAAGCGATTCAGTTGTTATGGAGAATATTGAAGATGCTTTACCTCAAATAAGAGCTAAATTGGAAAATTTTGATTGGGAGGCTATCTATAATATGGATGAAACAGACTTATTTTATCGTTTGCAAGCATATCATTCACTGGGTACAAAGCAATTAGAAGGACGAAAAAAGGACAAGGAAAGACTTACTGTTGTGGTTTGTTGCAACGAGGATGGTTCAGATAAAGTGCCTCTTTGGGTTATTAGTAAGTTTGCTAATCCTAAATGCTTTAAACATGTGAATATTGACAATCTCAACTATCATTATTGAGCCAACAAAAAAGCATCGATGACTGGATTACTTTTTCAAGATGTTGTTTGCTGGTTTGATGCTAGAATGATTGGTAGAGATGTGTTGCTTATAGTAGAAAATTGCCCAGCCCATCCCAATGTTATTGAAGGCTTGAGAAACGTTGAATTATTCTTTTTGCCTCCAAATTCAACATAAAAAATTCAACCATGTGATGTTGGAATTATTAGAGCAGTTAAGATTTATTATCGGCGTCGCTTTTATTCTAGCATCTTAGAAGGTTACGAGATAGGAGAAATAAATCCTGAAAAGATTAATTTATTAGATGCAATCCATTTTATTAATGTTGCTTGGAATATTGATGTGAAGCCTACAACTATTGCAAATTATTTCCGACATTGCAAAATTTGATCCGAGGAGGATATGCCTCTCGAATAAGAAATTAGTGATGTTGAAGGCATTCATAAATTAAAAGAAGTAATTTCTGATTTACACTATAGAAATGCCATGAATGTTGAGCAAATTTTGAATTATCCAAGTGAAAATGAATCTTTGATGGAGTCACCTGCGGATGAAGAAATTATTCAATGAGTAATGGATGTGCCAGCTGATGACGAGCAATATTCAGATGATAGTAATGTTTTATCACATGTTTCTCCAAAAGAGACTTTTCTAGCTGTGGATACCTTGAAGAATTATTTAATACAACACGAGAAGAATATACCAGATTTGTTTTATGCCCTTCTAAAAGTTAAAGATGAAATTGTATTTGATTCACATGCAAAGAAGAAGCAGTTAACTATTGATGCATATTTTAGCAAAGAATAAAATTGAAAAAAAATAAGAATTGTCTAGAAAGCACTTTAGTTTTATGTATTGTATATAAAATTTTCAGTATATTTAATGAATTATTATTTTATATTTTCGTTAGGCCCTTAAGGATTTTTCCAAAAATTATTATATTATACATTTAGCTAGGTTATTATTTTATTCTCTTGACCCAAGTCGGGACTGAAAAAACTTATTATTTAACCGAGATTATTAATTTATCGAATATTCATTTATCGAGGTTTTGTTGTACACTAATTACTGTAGCAAGTACTGTAGAAGTAAGGCCTTTAAAAATCGACACATAACCTTTCCTTCTTTCTTTTTTATCTCTTGGTTGGGCAGCTAGGTGAGAGGAGTGACACGTGTTGTTTTTTATATAATGTTTAGAATTTTTCATAGCAACCACTTTAGTGTACTTAAACTCACATTTATGTTGATAATAATGTCGATGTCAATCGAGTAACTCGATTGACATACGTGTTATTTTTTTCCTCACTCGGTTGTATGGGAATTGTGGGAAGACAAAGCGAAATGAAAAGAAGAGAATGAAAAGGAAAAGGAAAAAAAAAGGGAAAATTGCGGAAAAGATAAATAGAAAAGGAAAAGCAATATGTTTTTTTTGTTAATTTTATTTTTTAATATTACAAATTTACGAATAGTTTTTTTATATAATATTGGAGCATGACTAACTGATAAGATTTGAATTTGTATAATAATTTAAGTATCTCTCCATATAAGTCAATACAATAATTTTACTTCAATACTTTTTCGTGCATTTTAATATATTTATATATTTCATGTTATGATTATTTTTTTATTATATTTTAATTATATCATTTATGTTATATTTATGGTGTATTCAATTCATTAAATGAAATTGTTTTAATTATTATTCAATTTAGAGAAACTTTGTGTTGGTCATGTATAAAAAAAATTGTGTTGATCTTTCTAAGTTTAACATAATTTTTATGTATTAATGATATATTTTATATAGATTTTTGTAAAGTTTATATATTGATGTAACATCACTTCTTTTCTGTGTCATATCATGTTGTTGATATAATGATATAGCAAAGAAGAGATATATAGGCGAGAGTGGTGGCTGTCATGAAAGTTAACTCAACTGAGGCAGAGGTTATAAAAAGTGGAGGTATGGAGAGTACTAAGGTTGAAAGCTGGAGGTAAGTTGATCGAGTATAGGATTGGTATCTTTTTAGAATCAATCATTTTTTCATCAGTTTTGGAGGTATTTATAGGTGGGGTCTCATGTAAAGTGATATTAACATGTTGGATTTGCTATCTAGTTATTAAAGAACATATGAGGCGGATGTTTTATATGGGACGAGAATATCTGTGATGAGACAAATTGTGCCATTCATTCTAATTTGATGGTATAGAGCTGTTGAATCCATGTGATGTTTAGTGATCAACGACATCACATTTCCAATGAAAGCTTGAAGGTTTGGGCATGGAATAGCTTGCGCTTGGCCAGATGGTTGTGTCAAAAGATAGGGTTTATGAATGACTTCCCGAGTTGCTGTGAATTGAGTTGCTGCTCAAGTGTCCTTCCGACGTGCCACGGGGTATATTTGTATACGATTTTAACTATTTCTTACTGTATTTTATCATATGTCAATTTATTTCATGTTTTTACATAAAATTTTAAGTTCAATAATAATTATTTAATAAACTTAAACTTAAATTTATTTATAAATATTATTTAAATTCCCTTGCGTAGCTGGATGAAAATCCTAGTTTATTTAAACTAGCTTGAGTATGTAATATATTAAACTTGTTCAAATGATTAACCTGTTTTTGATGACTGTCACATGAAGAAAAAGTCATTTGCTTTTATATATGCAAAGCACATTTTAGATCCATTAAAGGGTAAAATGATCAAACAAAGAAAAACCTGGCGAGATCAACAGTGAGAAAAGAAAAACAACACTACAATATCATCAACTCATTTATTAATACAGAAACTTCAGCATGAAGCTACTAAGCTTTGCTAAATAGAAGCCAAAATCTTTTGCCTCCAAAAAAACAAAAGAAGGGACTGCACTTATTCCATTTACTTTGGAAACTGTACAATCTATGCTCAAGGAATTCAGGCAATGCTGAGGTGTTGTTTAGCTATCCAAGACTGCTCGGGCTCGAGCTGGATGGTTCCAATCTGAGTGACCATTAATAAAAATGAAAAACATCAAAGTGGGAATAAGCAGTAGCTTAAAAATGGTTTCAATCACTTGATATGATTATTTTGGATGCATTGACTGAACCCTTAACAATGTTACTCAAGGGTAAGCATTGGATACAGGTATATGTTCAATTTTTCAAAGTTCATTTTTGATATATTTCAAGTATCTTTGGAAGGGTATGTCCCCACAGCCAAGTCCGAATTTGAATCGGGCAGGGGTATTTCAAGCAAAATGAAGAGTCTGAGCGGTGCAGCTTAGTAACAAGCCAAAAAAGTTGAATCATGAATATAACCCATCACCCACTAAGTTTATCAAGTTACTGTTGAAGAAAGTATGTAAGTACCTTAGCATTTTCAACACAAACAAAATCTTTGTAACATGCTTCCATCTGCAAATGTGGGTTCCATAGTACAGCATCTGACCAACTGCAAGGGCAAAGTAGAAAGATGAGGAAAATATTTTGACTTGCTTCTAATAAAACAGAGATGCGAGACGTGGATTCACGTACTTTGTATTCCTGATGGATATTACATCACCTAAGCCATTATCGAGGTGCACTTCATTAGAAGCATCAAGGTAAATGCAATCTACAAATCCAGGAAAAGTGATGGCATCCCTGAGTTGTGAATATAACAGTTAGAAAGTGCAGGAAAATTTTTCTCACGAGTACCTTTAAGACTAGTATTCTCAAATAAGTTGCGAAAAGTAGAAATATAAAGATGATAAGAGTTGAAAATTTGTACTCGAGTTATCCTCCACTAATAGTTCTGTGCACAATGCACTGATGACTGACCTTTCCTCCCTACCCTCAATCGGATTCTTAGGATCAGGATCTTTATTCAGAGTTTTGCAACCTTTCAAACCTTTCACGGATACCCCTGTTATGGATGCCTGCATCAAAATGTCTTAACATCAATGTCTAACTAGCTTCATTCAAGTTTAAATGCCATATAACTCAATTATAAGACATAAGACGTAATATACATGTGTAGATGTGTATGTCGTTTTCATTTTCCCTTGCCAATAATAAGTTCTTTTTTCTTTCATTATCACCAAAAATAAATCTCCATTCTTATACAAGGAAAATGTCAATTTGGAAATGTTAGAGAAACTGCATTTATCAACCACAGAATAATAGGTACTTACACGAAAATACGAATGCAAGGCAGTGCTGAATGTAAATGGCTTGTTGTCTGTGTTTGTTACTTTTAGTTCGGTGGAAAGGCTCTTTGTATTTAGAACAACCTGAAGAAACAAAATGAAACAAAGTGCCAATTTAATTAGTAAACATGACTTACAATTGCATGGATTAATCAACATACCTACTCTGGACGATTCCAGTTACCTTTAAACTAATGCATAAATTAGCAAAGAAATTACTGTTGTCATAACTCATAAGCATAATATCATTGCCCTGCCCATACTGGCAAGTAATCGATAACGGACCTTATATCTAGCCTGAAAACCGAAATCCCACATGGCTCGGCTGTAAGGACTATCTTTTAGCTCAAGAGTTACATTCGGGTTGCCTTCCACGTTTTCAGACTCCACAAGGGACCAATCCATATTTCTTGCAAATCCATGCTGTGAATCACATGAACATTTACACAGCCAGGAATAACATTAGTTTCGATCATTCCTTTTCATTTTTCTGGATGGTCTTTTGCAGGCATAAACTAATGATGATAACAATCAGTCCTCTAGTATCAATTCTCGAAAGGATATTAACCAGGCCTCACAGACCACTTTAAATGGCTCATGAGAAACCAAAGGAACTAAATATGTTTTTAGAATTTTGAACAAGAATTCGAAGGCATACCTGCTGCATTAGACCAGGTCCAAACTGTGGGAAACAATGTGGAATACCTCCACTATCCAAATAAAAAAAATACAGTTAGTATCTGGGAAATTTACCATTTTTCATCTGTTATTAACATGTTTCTAAATTTTGGAAATGAAGTGGTTTAAGATCAATTTCTAGCCAAAAGATACAACCATAATCTACTTCTTTAATCAGCTAAATTCTAGCAAGCTTTACCAATGGCTTATTAGAAATCACAATAAGTAGAGTGAGGGATGGAGAATCAACCTGATTGGCTTCTTCTTGTCAAATACAGCATCAGGCCGTACAAATAGAAGGTCTCTCCCACTTGGAACTTTCCAAGATGTAATGCAACCACCAAATAGATAAATCTCAGCTTCACTAAAACACCCAAAAACAAAGACAGATAAAATTTCTTTCAGACCGGAATCAATGAAAAAGGAAAAAAATTAGACCCATCAATTAAACCAGCAAGGGAGTTGAATAAATTTGGAAAAGACCTAGAAAAGAAAATCTTGCAAAAAGTTCGTCATTTTTTCAAAATTTGAAGATTTGAACATTACCTGCCATGATCAGAAGTGAGGAGAAGCTTGGGTAAATTGCCTTCCCCTTGTGTTACTGTGACCCCCAAAGCAACAGCATCCTGGTTTGAAGCTGCAACAGCCATGCCTGAGTAACTGCAGAAGAATATGAAGCAATTGGATTCAAAGTTTTAGGAGCTATCCAAGTACTAGAGTTAAACTGGACATTGCTTGTTGCCTTTGAAACATGAGAGAAAACGGGAACTAACCGCTTGGTGGGGCGTAGATTAGGAGAATTTAAGGAAGGGACAAAAAAATTCATCGAAACCATCGCCATTTTCTTCGATTATTAAGCAGAAGGGTCAGTGCCAAATGTGAAAGTGAAATGGATGTAACGAGCAAGCGAGTCTCTTTAAAACCAACGATTCAGGACGAGGTTAAAGCTTTGGCCTTCGATCATTTTTTTTTTGTGGTTATATCATGTTCGAAGATATTATTCGCATATGCTCCCCTTATTCAGTTTTTTTATATTCATTGACACCAACATGATAAATAAAAATAAAAAGTAAAAACTCATTTCACCTTTAAAAAAATTATTTTAGCTGTTGTTTTAATTTCCGTTTATTTATATTTTATTAAATCACTTTAAAATATATAAAAGAAATTAATATTTTTAACTTTGTTAAAGTAACATATACATAAGATGACAGCTAAGAATTTAAATAATTTTTAAAATTTTAAAACTAAAAATATATTTTAAAAATTAAAAATATTAAAATTATTGTAATAAATGTATAAATTATAAAAAATATTTTAAAATTTAAAAATTAATTAAATCTTGACATGTCATCCACATGATAACTTACATTTATGTCACGTCAAGAAAATTAACAATTATTAACTTTTTATCCATTTTGAGATGATTTGTGATAACACTCTAGAATAACGTATTTTTATGTATTAATTTGTATTTATTCGAGTATGATCCTGCTAATTTGAGTTATTTATGATCTTTTATCTCATAGGGACTAAATTTAAGGCAAAAGCAAAATTAAGGGCTAAAAGCGTGAATTTAGAGATAAAATGGGCCAATGTACGACACAAGGAAAAGTTGGCGCCAAAAGTGCAAGCATGGAGGACACAAGGTTTGAAATGCAAAAAGAATGCAAAAAGAAGAGATTTTATTCTATTAAACTCTATTTTAATTATATTAGGATAATTAATATTGAGATAATTATTAAGGATTATTTTTAGGATTTTATTTTATTTATCTTTATTTATCTTCAATTAAATGTATTTATCTTTTAGGAATTTAAGTAGGATTAGACTATCTCCCCTAGCACTATAAATAGGGGGTGAAGTGACTCAAAAGAGATCGATCTTTTTCGGTAAACACTCTCTCCCCAAAAGTCTAGGCTTTTGTTCTTCTCATATTTCCTTTTAATAAAATCTCTATTTTTGTTATATTTATTTTCTTTTCCACCACAACCACGAGCCACTAAACCCAACTAGCCGAAGGTTGTCGATATTCCTCAAAAAGGGTTCTTGAGGCTTAGAATCCATACTTAGCCTTCTAAACGAGTATTCATCGTTTCTCCGCACTACGGGGCTGATGCTTCCGTCCATGTCCCTTAAGAAGTAAGCTTTTCAACGTATACAAAGGCGGCCGCTTTGTATGTTTTGAGAAGGTTGCACAGTCGGTTCGTTGGCTTACTGCGTCAGAGGTTGGCGAGCCCAAGAGAAAAAATGGAGTGAGATTCGCCATTGAGAAACGTTGATCTAGCATAAGACGATCCCACAGAAGCGATTGTTGGCTAGAGTCAGGTTTCACCAAATCATAAGTCTAAATCCTTGGAGTTGGTGGTCGTAGGCGTCCTCTTCCACTATAATTGGCTTATTCAGTTTGGGAAGGATCATCTAAAAGTCAAGGATTAAACCCAAGACGGAATGAGACAACTGGAGGCTGGAATCTTCCATAAGAATTTCCTTTCTCTCAACTCTATTTTTAATTTCTCTAATTTTTGATTCAATATTCTTAAATCTATTTTTATTTTATTTTTCGTTTTCAGATCCAAAAATTTAATTATGTTATTTTTTTATTTTATTTTTTTTCATGAACGCAAGTTTTCTTGGGCAAGATTCTGCTTGGGATTTCACGGAACAAGATATTTTGTAAGTCTAGTCCCTCAGGATTTGACCATACTTCCCTTTTACTATTCTTTTTCATTATTTATTAGGGACAGGATATTTTTGGTGCTTTCAACGACCGCATCAAATTTTGGCGTCGTTGCCGGGGATTGGCAACTAGAGGTGTTCATAGGCCGGGCCCAGAAAAAAATTTCAGCTCGCCTCCTAGGCCCGGGCCCAGTCCAGCCCGAAATATGGGCCTGAGGTTTTGTCTAGGCTGGCCGAATAAAATCCTAAGCTCTGAGCTTGGCCTACCGACCTATTTTTAATAAACACTAAAAATAATTTTAAAAGTAAAAATAAAATAAAAGTATTTTAAAAATATTTTAAAATTAAAAATAAAATAAAATATATTTTATTAAATTCAGTAGTCTGCCCAAAAAAAAATAGTGCCCGAGTCCTGGCCCATTTTCTAAACGGACTTCATTTTTTGCCCAAACACATATTTCGGGCCTATATTTTTACCCGAACCCTCTCGCCCGGCCTATGGACACCTTTACTGGCAACGTACTAATCTTGTTTTTTGTTTCTTATGACTAGATTTGCTCCAAGTACTCTTACGTTCGATTCAGAAATTGAGAAGACTACTAGAGCCAATCGCAATGAGACAAAGTTACGGAAAAAGCAGTCAGCGATGGTTAGAACTCAAAGTAACCCACCGCTAGAAATCGAAGTCGACGACGAAGCTGAGTCTAGGGTTAACGAAAACCCTACTCGAACACTTGAAAGCAAAAAAAGTAGAAGTCTACTCACCAGAAGAAGTGCTTAACGCTAGGGTTAACGAAAACCCGAATCTAGCACACCAACCAATGGCTCAAACGATTCGGCAATTGGCCGAAGCTTCGACAGAACAACCGCCATTGTGCATCGCGTATCCTACTATGGATATTGATTTTGAGTTGAAGTCAGGTTTAATCCAGTTACTGCCAACTTTTCGTGGGTTGCAAAATGAAAATCCCCACAAGCATCTGAAAGAGTTTTATATGGTTTGTCTTAGCATGAAACCTCAAGGGGTAACTGAAGATCAGATTAAATTGTGTGATTTCCCCTTCTCCCTAGCAGATTCCGCTAAAGAATGGTTATTTTATTTACCCCCTGGATCTATTACAACTTGGGCTGATCTATCTCGTTTATTTCTGAACAGGTTTTTTCCAGCGTCTCGAGCAGCTGAGCGAAGAAGAGAGATCGTTGGAATAAGGCAAAAGGAAGCTGAGTCCCTTTACGATTATTGGGAGCGGTTTAAGAAGTTGTGTGCAACCTACCCACAACATAGTATAACAGAACAATCTCTCCTCCATTACTTTTACGAAGGTTTGAAGCCCATGGAGATGAATATGGTAGACACCGCTAGTGGAGGAGCATTGGTCAATATGACTCCCCAATAAGCGAGAGACTTGATCTCCACGATGGCTGCAAATTCTCAGTAATTCTGAGCCAATACTGAACCCCCTAGAAGGGTTCACCAGCTAAGTAATTCAACCTTAAAAGATAAAGTTGATAGACTTACTAATATGATGAACTCTCTTATTGCAGAAAAAGCGAAAACAGCCCGATTATGTGGAATATGTGCTACACCTGATCATGCAACTGACATGTCTCAGTTTGTATGATGATACCATGGCCCATCTGGATGCTGTGGAAATTTTTCCTGGGCCGCCACAAAGGCAATACGACCCCTACGCTAATACCTACAACCCAGGGTGGATGGATCATCCTAACTTAAGTTATGGGGCCAATCCATGAAATAACCAGCCATACCAAAATTGGTTTCCGCAACAGCTACAAGGTTCAGGTAATTTTCTAGAAACCATGGTCGATAAGTTAGCAGCTAATGTTCTTGATTTTCAACAGCAAACTCTTAATTTCCAAAAAGAGATGAAGGATTTCCAACAGAAAACGAAGGCGTCCATCAGAGAGTTGACCATATCAATTGAGAAATTAACTTCTCAAGGGAAGCTATCGTCACAAACAGAACCAAACCCTAGACAAAATGCAAATGCAGTGATGTTACGAAGCGAAAAGGTACTGGAACTGATTCCTGACAAGAATCTTGGCCAAGAAATCACCCAAAAAAACCCGAGAAAGATGAACAGATCAGACTCAAGCCTCCATTACCTAAAATTCAACCTCTATTTCCAGAACGATTCAACTAGTGTCGAAGAGGAAAAGAGGACAAGAAAATCCTCGAAACATTTAGGAATGTTGAGATCAACATTCCGTTGTTAAACGTCATCAAGCAAATACCGTGGTATGCTAAATTTCTTAAAGAGCTTTACACCAACAAGCGAAAATTAACAGGTAATGAAAGAGTGAATGTTGGTGAGAATGTATCCACAGTGTTACAACGGAAAATGCCGGCAAAATACAAGGATAGGGGCATGTTTGCAATACCATACAAAATAGGCCATCTGGGAATTAAGAAGGCTATGTGTGATCTAGGGGCTTCTATAAATGTAATACCATATTCTATTTATAAATCACTTAACGCAGGTTTTTTGACAAAAACAGGTGTTATCATTCAATTGGCGGATAGGTCTGTTGTGCATCCAGAAGGAGTCTTTGAGGGTGTTCTAGTAAAAGTTAACGAGCTTATTTTCCCTATAGATTTTTATGTGATCAAAATGGAAGAGGATAATACTCCTGGATCTTCAGATCTCCTGCTGGGTCGACCGTTCCTTAGTACAGCTAGTACTAAAATCGACGTTCGAAGTGGAACTCTCACGATGGAGTTTGATGGGGAGATCGTAAAGTTTAATGTCTACGGTGCCATTAGTCATCCAAGCGAAATCTTGAGCGTAAATCGTATCGACATAATTGACTCTTTAGTGGAAGAGAATTTTGAGTCAATTTATGGAGATAATTCTGAACTTGATGAATTTGAATTTGTTAATGAGTTATTATCTCCAAATACTAAACTGTTACCTTCTGTTTTACAGGCACCAGAGTGGAGTTAGAACCCGCAGGAAAGGCAAGGAAATTAGACATCCAAGAGTTAGAAGAAATTCACAATGATGCTTACGAGAGTGCTCACATTTATAAAGACAAGACAAAGTTGTTTCACGATAAGAGAATAGCTCAGAAGAATTTTTCGGTAGGACAAAAAGTTTTACTTTATAACTCCGTGTTAAAGTGATTCCCAGGTAAGCTTCGAACACGATGGCAAAGACCTTTTATTGTTACTAAAGTGTTCACACATGGAGCGATTGAAATAAAGAATGAAGAATCTGGAAAGCGGTTTGTAGTCAATGGCCAGCGGTTGAAGCCGTCTTATGAGAATTTTCAAGCCCACACGGTTGAGAAAATCCATTTGAAACCACCATAGAACCAATAACGGCGTCAAGCTAACGACGTTAAACAAGCGCTTGTTGGGAGGCAACCCAATTTTTATTTTTATTATTTATTTATTTTTCTTTCTTACTTTATTTATTACTTTATTTTATTTTATTATTTATTACTTATTTGGATATTAATAAATTTTTCTTTTTTTTTGCCTAGATAAAACAGAGCGAAAATGCGAAGAAAATCGTTGAGCAACGCTTAGAGCGCATTGAGGCCCGACTTGAAACCTTTGGCCAGTAACTGACCGACCTTATTGCCATCATATGCAATCAACAGTAACAACACGGGGAGTTTTTCTAAACTTTTCTACCTATTTATTTCTTTTCGTCCACATTGAGGACAATGTGCTTTCCGTAAGGGGAGGTACTCTTTGTTATTACTATCATTTTCTGCTGTGATTTTGGTTGTTGCTGTGATTATTTTTGGCTGGTGTTAATGCTTGAGGCTCCATTTTGTCCATATTTGTTTTTTTTTAGAACCTCCTGCCTCTTTTCATGCCCAAGATTTTTACCAAGAATTGCCTACTGTTTGACCTACAAGCATGATTCTTGTTTTCTAAGGAAATTACGGATTTTCATAATTGATGCCATCTCCACTGTTTTATTCTTATTAGGCTAAAAATAATTGTGATTCATAGAGTTAACTTTATCTTACTTTTCGTAAAATTGATCAAGTTTAATACAAAGTGGACACTTAATATGTTTGCATGTTAAAATATGTTGATGACTATTAAGGTAATTACTGAAACTTATTTTTGACACTTGATTATTTTTTTTCTCTAAAGTCCTCATAAAAAAAAGTTATTATTAAAATGTCGTTTAATGTTTTTGTGGTTATGAGTGCAACTTAAAAACGTGACTGACTGAGTAACCGGGGTAGGGTGCTTGGGTTGCCATCCTATTTCACGTCAAAAGGTTGTGTGACGTGTTAGATAAAACTCCGCTAATCGGAATTAATTTTTAAGAACATGTTGGACTGAGTAACCGGGGTGGGGTGCTTGGCTGTCATCTCTCTTCGCGTCAAAAGGTTCGATGTGTTCTTAAGAAAAAATTATAATAAATTAGAAGTCTGCTGGGCTGAGTAACCGGGGTGGGGTGCTTGGCTGTCATCTCTTTTCGCGTCAAAAGGTTCAGTATATTCCTAAAGCATAATAATAAAAAAAGAAGAAAAAAAAAGAAAAAAATATAATTTGGGGACTAAAGGAGGAAACAAATAGGGTGTCTTGGTAGGTTTGGTAATTTACCTAATTTTCATTAAATAATTCAAGTCAATTCTAATTTTTGTGTGTATTAATTGGAAAATATGTTTTACTTAAAGCAAGCTTAGGGTTTTCTTTATTTTTCATATGTATTTTTGATTGATTTTTATAAAACTTTGGAGTGATATTTCTTTTATGGCAGAATCTAACTTTCACAGTAGATAAGAATCATACTTGAGGGCAAGCATGGGCTAAGTAGGGGGAATTTGATAACACTCTAGAATAACGTATTTTTATGTATTATTTATGTATTTCTTCTGAGTATGATCCTGCTAATTTGAGCTATTTGTGATCTTTTATCTCATAGAGACTAAATTTGAGGCAAAAGCAAAATTAAGGGCTAAAAGCGTGAATTTAGAGATAAAATGGGCCAATGTGCGACACAAGGAAAAGTTGGTGCCAAAAGTGCAAGCATGGAGGACACAAGGGTTGAAATGCAAAAAGAAGAGATTTTATTCTATCAAACTCTATTTTAATTATATTAGGATAATTAATATTGAGATAATTATTAAGGATTATTTTTAGGATTTTATTTTATTTATCTTTATTTATCTTCAATTAAATGTATTTATCTTTTAGGAATTTAAGTACGATTAGACTATCTCCCCTAGCACTATAAATAGGGGGTGAAATGACTCAAAAGAGATCGATCTTTTTCGGTAAACACTCTCTCCCCAAAAGTCTAGGCTTTTGTTCTTCTCATATTTCCTTTTAATAAAATCTCTATTTTTGTTATATTTATTTTCTTTTCCACCACAACCATGAGCCACTAAACCCAACTAGCCGAAGGTTGTCGATATTCCTCAAAAAGGGTTCTTGAGGCTTAGAATCCATACTTAGCCTTCTAAACGAGTATTCATCGTTTCTCCGCACTACGGGGCTGATGCTTCCGTCCATGTCCCTTAAGAAGTAAACTTTTCAACATATGCAAAGGCGGCCGCTTTGTATGTTTTGGGAAGGTTGCATAGTCGGTTCGTTAGCTGACTGCGTCAGAGGTTGGCGAGCCTAAGAGAAAAAAATGGAGTGAGATTCGCCATTGAGAAACGTTGATCTAGCATAAGACGATCCCACAGAAGCGATTGTTGGCTAGAGTCAGGTTCCACCAAATCGTAAGTCTAAATCCTTGGCTGGTGGTCGTAGGCGTC
Organism: Gossypium raimondii; assembly: GCF_025698545.1. Taxonomy (NCBI): domain Eukaryota; kingdom Viridiplantae; phylum Streptophyta; class Magnoliopsida; order Malvales; family Malvaceae; genus Gossypium; species Gossypium raimondii. The sequence continues at coordinate 43,020,905 of NC_068575.1, read as the reverse complement.
TTATTCCACTATAACTGGCTTATTCAGTTTAGGAAGGATCATCTAAAACCGAGGATTGAACCCAAGGCGGAACAAGACAACTGGAGGCTGGAATCTCCCATAAGAATTTCCTTTCTCTCAACTTTATTTTTAATTTCTCTAATTTTTGACTCAATATTCTTAAATCTATTTTTATTTTATTTTTCGTTTTCAGATCCAAACATTTAATTCTGTTATTTTTTTATTTTATTTTTTTTAGGAACCCAAGTTTTCTTGGGTAAGATTATGCTCAGGATTTCACGGAAAAAGATATTTTGCAAGTCCAGTCCCTGAGGATTTGACCCTACTTCCCTTTTACTATTCTTTTTCATTATTTATTAGGGATAGGATATTTTTTGTGCTTTCAACGACCGCATCAATTTAACAAAAAAATGCAAGTTCAAGGGCTAAATAAGACAAAAAAAATTAAATGAATGGCTAAAATAACTTTTTTGTAAAGTTGGAGGGTCAAAGAAGTTATTATGTCAAATAAAAACTCCATGTAAAATACAACATATCATAGACAAAGCTGTTCAAGCAATCTACTCAGCTGATAGGTTTGGCTCAACTTGGATTGTACTTGGACAAAGTTTTTGTATCTCTAGCCAATTTGATCTTATCCAAGTTTAATTTAAATAATGTAAAAATTAATTTAATTTTAATTATAAATATATATTTATTATTTTATTAATTTTAAATAGTAAAACAAATGTTTTATACAAGTCGAGTAAGCTTAAAAACAAGGATGAAACTAGAAAATATTTTTAGGGGGCTGAAATTAAATTATAACTTTTATGATAATAAAAATGTAATTTTACTATTTTAATAGTCTATATCTTTATAATTTTTAAAGGATTAAATTAAATTTTTATAATTTTAAGAGAACAAAATGTAAATTAAACTTTATCAAGATTTTTTTTTTCCATTTTAAGGTCACAGGCACCCGTGCGAACCCCTAATTCCGCCCCTGCTTGAAAACAAGCTTAAAATTAAATTTACTCTTTAGCCAATATATGGCTCCACTTATCGAACTAATAATTTAGCTAACAACTATTTTCAATTAATGACACAAGCCATTTTTTTTTTCCTTTCCAATGTTTCATGCAACTACTCAACACATTCATGGAACCTTTTTTGGTAGTACCAAGAGGAGTACATTTCTTTTCCTTAAATTAGAATGATTGTTTCCCGTTCTGTTGATTTTTATTTGTATTAAATTATAAAATAAAAAAATTAAAATGTTAAAATATGTTATAATTACATGTACACTTCATACATTTATAATTTAGTTCCTCTATTTTTATTTTCGTGAATACAGTTTTCTATTTTACCATCCTTCAAATTATTCTATTAAATTCTTTTATGTGACTTTTAAAATAAAATAAAATCACTTGATAATCATGCAACAATAAAAATAATGTTGAAAATACTTGTTAATTTTTTTCTTAAAACACTTATTCGAATCATGAGGATAATTTTTCTTTCTTGTTAGAATCAACATTTTGATTGAAATAGTTAACAATATTAACCATTTAGACTAACTAATTACATTATAAAAGTAGATGGACTAAATTATGTAAAAGAATTGAAGTATATAGATTACATATCAAGTTTCAACATAGTTTAGAGGCTAAAATTGAAAATTGACCATGGTATTATGATTAAAAAAAAGCGACACAAACTTAAAAGAAATAGGAAACCAAGTGTCAGTCTTTAAGACTCTTATGGTACTCAAACTATATATAATTACATAATGTTTTAACCGAAAGTTGATTATATTGACTATTTGGACTAATTAATAACATTATAAAAATACAGAGACCAAATTATGTTAAAAATTAAAGTATATAGATTAAATTTCAAATTTAAGCATATTAGAGGGACTAACACTTAAATTTAACATTTTTTTGCAAAATGCAAAATGCAAAAAAAAAAAAAAGAGGTTGGGTGTGCCACGTGTAAGAACTCCTTTTATATATAGATATATAAATTTGGTTCCTCAAGACATGTCCTTCAATACATATATATTGAGAAATACATTTCACACACAAGCTTGCTTCCTTTTTTTTGTTGTACATTGACAAACATTTTCAAACAGATAACAAGGTGGCAAATCCTTGGATGGAGGCTGAATTGATTGATCAGCTCCTGTTCCATCTTCAACTACAAATGCCATTTTCAGTCCCCACCCAGTGTCAAGCTCCAAATGACAATGCATAAACCATACACCTAAACCGGCAAAATAAATTCAAAATCAAACTCAACCCTATGATTACCTATTTAATTAATCAAACCATGTTCTATGCTAACATTATTAGTAATTGGATTGTCTGCTCTAAACCGAATGGCGGTCCAACCCCCAGTAGAATACCAACAGTGTTTCTTTCAATCGGATCAACCAGGTTGAACTTCGATGGGTCCTTGACGGGATCGAAATTTCCGATCCCGGTTCCAATGACGAAGAAGTTACAGCCATGGAGATGGAATGGATGTGATTCAACTTTTAGGAGATTGGTGTCTTGTAACGCTAACTCAACCGTGGAATTGAAGGCAAACTTGCTTAGCCTTGTCCCATGTGCAGTGCCAAGGTCGGCAGTAAGGGGTGCACCAGTGTCGTTGAATGGCTTAGGAGGTTCCTTTTCGTATTGAAGTAATGAGCTTGGAGAAGTCCCATTTTGGGCATCACGAAGGAGATATTGTTCAATGAAGCTAATGGTCTCGTTCCTTTTACGCATGTCGTGCAGAGATCTTTACCGAAACCGACTGTGTAGAAGAGTTTTCTATCAACTTTAAGGGGCACAATTGCAGGGAACTTAGCTGAGTTTAAGCTCCTTAGCTTTTTGTTGTAGCTCAAAGCGAAATCGGTGTCGTTGGAAGCCGGTAATTGGGGACGTGTAGGAAGAACAATGTTGGGAATTCCTTTGTATTGGAGTATTGCTGTTGCTGTTTTGTTCTCAACTGGAAGTGGTGCATCCATGAAAGGCCTAGCAGCCATGAAATATCTGCCGGCCAACCAGTTGGCTCGTTCGAGGACGTTGGTCTTTTCCCCGGTGCGATCAGGATAGCTTAAGTCATAAACGGCTTCGTATAAACCGCATCAACCTCGACTAACAGCATGTTATGACCCGAAATCGCAAAGAAAAGGTCATCATTAAGGGCAGCATTGATGATTCTTAGCAGGTATGTCTTCCCTGATTCAACCTCCATTGCAAATGTATCTGTAAACATCATCAATAAACAACAAATTAAGTATAAGTTCTATTTTAATCTCAAATTCCCACCATATATATGGTTTAAAGTGAAAATGGTACCAATGAATGGACATGTGGTTTGTGACATTGACGATAACTCTGTCTCCTTCTCTAGCATAGATTGTAGGCCCTGGAAACCTCCCATTTACAGTTACTGCTGGCTTTGCATGGCACAGTCTGCTAATGTTCTTCACTAAGATCTGTTTAAAACACATCATTGAAATTCAACAGCTAAAGGAATTAGAAGATCATGAGAATTTAATAAATTGAATTTTCATTTCAGATTTGACTCACATTGAACTGGTACTTCTTTACAGCAGCTTCTACTGGGAACGAAATGAATGCAAGGAACCCGACAAGAAAAAAGAGACCATCTGGAAAATAAAGCCATTTGTCGAGGTGGAAAACTTGTAATAATAACTTTTTTTTTTTGTCCGGATGAGACATGAAGGTGAAAATATAAGTATTTATATAAAGCATGAAAAAAGGTAAGTTATGGCAGTTTGTTAATGTAGATGATTACCTAGAAATTACAAAGGAGTTCCAGGGAAGCCAGTATAAATTTTTAGGGATGGAATGAAATTTTATTTTTTTACAATTCATAATTAATTTAAAATTTTAAAGACTTAAATAACAATTTTTTATTTTAGAGGGTGTACCTTGCGAAACCCCCAAAATTTGCCTCTGAGGAGTTGTCATACTTAACTTAAACATTTTAAAGAAAGCCCATTAATTGGCGGAGGGGCTGAGATTGCTACAACTAAAAGAGTATTATTATTTAAATTATGGATTTATATTTAATGCAATAATAAATTAGGTAGTGCCATGTGTTAAAAATAATAAATTATTAAAAATATTATATGTATTTGATATTAAGAGTTTTAATTTAGAGAGAATATTTGATGCACTCTCGGGCATAACATAACATATCATCATTAAGTAAAATAAAAATAGTGGAGAATTTATAAATAAATACTAATAAATTTAAACATAACGAAATAATAATTAATTATAAATAAATACTAAAACTCAGGACCCTATACCTTATACCCTAGACCCTAAAGTCGAGACTCGAAATTTATATTATAAAACTCTAAATTTAAGACCTTAGACCCTAAACTCAAGATCTTAAACCCGAGAACTATTAATATCTATTTATAATAGTTATGTTTAATGTTTAATTATGTTTAGACAGAATTATTAGTATTTATTTACAAGTCTTCTATATATTTTTGTTTAATTTAACGATGATGTGTCATATTATTATTTATTAATAGTGCATGAAACTTATGCACGACAATGCATCAAATATTATTCTTTTAGTTTAAGGATACTTCATATTATGGGTGAGCAAAATTTGAAAAAATCGAGAAAAAATTTAAAATTTGAATTATTCGAATCAAGTTAATTGAATCAACTCGATTTTTTTGAATTTCAAGTTTGAATCAAATTGAGTTTCAATTCAAATAAATCGACTATCAAATTATATTATATTATTATTTAGTCTAATTATTTTCCATACAATTCCATTCGATTGAACAATTAACTCTACTTCATATTCTTGAGGAGGAATATATAAAATTTATAGATAAACACAATAAACACGTCTTTTTATTAATCAGCTGCTTGTTCTTTGGTAACATCAGAGTTAAGGTTTGAAGCATTAGAAGAATTAGAATTTAGCAAGGCTTACTTCTGAGCATTTTGTAGCATTTGTTTGCAAGGCCAGTTTGTATTGCTTGTAGCCAAACCATTTCTCAAAATAGTAGAAGGAAAGTAGTGGAATGAGATAGAAGCTTGTAATAGTACTTCAATCCGCATGACACAGCTGCTATCTATGTTAATCAGATTCAAGCACGAGTGTAAGATATACGTCCGCGTTTCCATATAAGTAATGTTTGATTTTTTCATGTATTTGAAAGCTAATTATATCCTCATAACATGAGTATACTTTAAGAAAAATAAAGAGTTATGAGTGCATAAGTTGTTGTTGCTGTCAAATCTCATACCGTTGATACGAGTATAGAATATAATTATTTCAAGAAATATAAAAAGTTAAAAAGAGTAATATAAACCGTTATTATTGTCATATCTGTCACGAGGTTAGAACTTTAGTTTCACAATCTGTGCGGCTTTAGGCAATTTATATTGTTTCAAATTCGTCTAGTCAATCCAACTCTTGCGAGGTGAGAATTCTCAATAGAAATTCTTCAAGACACTACAAATAAAGCGGAAGCAACTCAAAGATAAAAGAGTAACGAAAGATAAAAAAGTCACAAGACAACAAAATCACGTCAAGTGTTTGAGTGAATGCTTTCAATAGTATTCAATTATTATGAATGATTACATTTGAGTGATTACAAATAAGGAAAAACTTCTATTTGTAATTAAACTCCTTCAGATCGAACAATACAATTTATTCTACATCGACGGTTAAGATTAAAACATATTTACAATTTGAGATTCTTAAAAGGAATTTAAATGATCTTTTAGGATTACAAAATAAAATCTTATCAGATTACATATATTCTAAGATCATTTTTTATATTTACCAAGCTAGTCCTAATTTTCTTTAACTACTTTATTGGGCCACCAATACTTCAAGTAGATGAACTTCTCCGCATATTTCACGAATCAGACCAGTTCAAGTGGGTCAAATGAGTCTCATTTAATCAATTGACTTTCATGAACACTCTTTGTACATTAGTCACGGATTTTAATCCCCAGCTTGTAAAAAATTTGCCTCTTAAATGAGTTACACCAATAGTCACATGGCTATGTTGCCAAAGCTGCACATGTACTTGGGGGTAAAAACGTGAGAAAGAGCTAGCGGCTAAAGCATGGAAGCATGTCATTACAAGAAGACATTTTGGAATAGGCCAACGATACTAATCCAAGTTTGTTTAAGAAGGCAACAGATTTTCGGTTGAACCGATGATTTTGGTCTTTTGCTAAAAGTAGGTGTCTTTTGGTCTGTTTTCCTACGGATCACTGTATCTATGTTGGAAAGGACAGTTAACATATTGTGGGAAACGAAGGTACAGAGAAAAACTCCAACTCTTGCCAAAAACTATATACATTTAAAAAAAAAATCTTACAATCAGACAACGACAGCAGATACCTCTTACATATGATCAAATCTAAGAAACTATATCATGAAAATCAATGTCGGAGTCAGACAAATTCAATAACCAACTAACCGCCTTTAGCTACAGTATGATGATATTGGCGACACGTCCCGGTAAGCAAACCCCCTACCAGGCAAAATATTTGTCAATACCAAAGTCAATTGAGAGCAGAAAAATCCATGTTTCATTTCATTTCTTCTTTTTTGTTGGGATGGATTTTGAGAACATGGGCAATTTCACTCCAAACAGTGCCTTGTGAGACTTCTTGTCTTTGGCATTGTCATTAGCATCTTCGGGTGCAACATTGTCGGATTGAAAGCATTCTTTTCGTTCACCATCATAGTTGGCATCTCTTAGTAGCCGTAGCAATTCCACTGCGCTTGCCTTCCCTTTTTCACTCCCATTAACGGATACATCGAAAAGGGCGGGGAATATATCACTCTCATCCTTCACTAACTGACAATATTCAACACATTGCGAGCACAACGAAAAGAGAATACCCAAGGCATGCTCTTGATCCTCGTGACTGTTGGTCTCGAGTAATATAGCAACAGAACCAATGCATCCAGGAGTTTGAGCGATAGAAGCCCTAGCCGCTTCGTTACTGCACAAATTTCGCAATACCACCATACAGTGCCTTGCGAGAGTGGTGTCTTGTAAGAATGGAGCCAATTTTGGGATGCACTCCAAACGCTCCAAATTGGAACAAACATCGGGGCTTGAGGACAGATTGCGCAAAGTTTTAATGGCTCGTTCTGGGAAATCTGTGATATTCAAGTCAAGAATATTTAAAAGGGAAACAAGAGCACCAGATGCAGCAATCTTGGATTTACAACTGCTATGGCAAGACAATACTTCCATGGAATCGAGAACCTCTCGAGTTACTTCAGAGTCGAGGAACAATGATAGCAGACTATATACATCTTCATTTAGGTATCTTATGCCATTTCTGCAAGAAGCTCACAAAGCAATGAAAAAAATAAGCCCCTCTATTCAAGTAAAGGATAGCAGAAACTAACAAATCATGCTTTAAAGGATCGAAAAGACATGCAATTCTTCAAAGAAAAACGAAAAAGGAAACACGCAAAATAATGACCTTTCACATGATAAAACATGATACAAGAACTGCTGCAACACATGCTTGAACATATTACCTGTTTTTGCGAAGAAAGGTCGATAACAACTGAAATCCAGCTCTCTGTGCTCTTACATCCTGTAAATCATGACCGCTGCTCAAAAACTTAACGAGAGGCTCGATGAAGTTCTCGAGTGACAGAGAAAAACAAGCTAGCTCATCACATTCCAAATGATTTTTCATATCTTCAACTATCTTATATTGTGCTTCCCAATCAAGTTCAAGAAGGCTAGATAGAGACTCCAAATCCATCTTACTTTTGTTGCTGGGAGATTGATATCGGCAAAGATCATCACTGTTCTGCTCTGGTAACAAACTTAAGCCATCTCCATTCTTTTTACTGGAAGTATAACTAGCATCTAAAGATCCAAGCGATATATTGCTGATGTCCACTGGAAAGCGCAGATCATTTATATAACTGCCAAAACTAGCTATGGAAGTGGAAGAAGTTTCCAACAAGTGAGACACATCAGGTTGGCTGCTTGGGTCCTGAATGGTGATCCCATACTCCAAACACCATTTTAATATTAGATCCTTCATGGTAGAATTTGGAGTAAATGACAGATGGGCCAGTTTCACTCCGGTTTTTGGGCACGTATCATTACCATCATCGAGCCACTTCTGGATCCAAATCCTCTCAAATGTTTGTCCAGAAGCAATGATAACAGGATCATACATCAATCTTGAAGATATGGGGCATTTAAATTCGTCAGGAAGAGTAGCAATACTTGACTTATCAGCAAGAACATCATGTTGCTTATACTCCACATGAGATTCCGCATTAACCGAGTGAGTATGCATACAATTAGTACGAGGGTTGTTACTTGCAAACGCTCCTTCATTCCGATCAGTCTTGTCGTCTGTTTGCTCTTTGATAATAAGGTTCGAATACTTCCTCAGCAGATACAAAAGACATCTCAAGATATATTTCTTTTGTTGGTCAGAGTCACTGACTTTTCCCAGCAACTTCCTAATAGATCTCCTCTCCGTTAAGATGTCTTTTGAAGACGTAAAATGAAGTTGTGATGCTGCAGTTTGAAGAGCTTTAATTTCAGCACAGTCCATTGAATCCGACTCTGCAACTCCCCCCAGGAGCAATTCTCTTACAACCTTCCCGATCTCTTCTTCAGATTTATCAGGGATAAAATTTGCAGCTCGTAGATCATCAATAATTTGAGAGATCTACAATAATATTTCAATGTCAGCATGAACAAAGAACATGACCCTAACTAGCACCACAAAGAAGGGTGAATATAAGCTTAATAGGACAAGTGATTTGACAAACCTCGACCGCCAACATAACTGGAACCATGTTCTGAATTTGGCATAAACCTTGTTCCAACAAGTTTTTTGATTTTTGAAACCTTGAAACTAGGACATCCGTTGTTATTACCTGAAAGTAATTGCAGAGAACTATCAACCAAAAAGTATCAAGTTGACCAATCAAAAAGTTCAACTCTCTAGAAGACTATTTAGCATCAGATTGTCATAAAAAACTGGCCTTCGAAGAGCCAGGTCATAAACTCAAAGGGAAAAAAAACACACCAGATAGAGTTTACTGGATTCGCTGCAGTACTGGAGAAGCAACTTTGCTCTGTCAATTGCACTGATGAGTGAGCATAGTGCAGTTATTCCCGAACTGCATCGAGGTCGAGCAGCTTCGATTTCTGGGAATATCCTCATAATCCTATCAACCAACTTCCTAAATTCAGTGCACATCACGTGATGCACCTACAAACATAGTGTCGGCAGTGCAATAAGTAAAACATACTCATATGAGATGAATATCAAACACCTTAAAAGCAAACATGGGTACAATGATATGATCCTCTACGTTTAAGCAAATATATGTTTTCTTACACAGTAACAATTAATCTGCACAGGAATAGATGAATTGTATAAGATCTATTTTCAAGCTATACTTTAACCCCAAAAATTCCATGTTGAATCAGAAAAAGAAAACCACACTCAGTAATTACTTGTACCTTAAAGGGACTGGGATGGCATGGAGTCTCCACTACTTGGGCAGCATCGATCCCCATTAAGAGATAGTATACTGATTAAAGAAACTGAACAACAAGTAGTTAAACAGATCAGAAACTGCTTAAGATAATCATATATAGTTTTTCAAATATTAAACTGTAAAAGATGGAAAGGGGTTTTATTTCTTTCATTAGGATGTGAGTTTTTTTTTTTTTTAAGAAAAACTCACCTAGTGATGGAGAAAATGGAGCACTGATGAAGAGAAGCTTTTTTTCTTTTTCTTTTGGTTATTTGTATGTAGCCACACCAAATATACAGAAGTTGAACCACAACAAGAGGCAAATACACTTTATTTAGCAAAAAAACCACTTAAAATTAAAGAGGTAAGCACTTCAGAGAAGAAATCATTGCAGCCACCACAGAAACAGTGACTCACGCTTGAAAAACAGTCAGAACCACCTCTTAATTTTGTCAAACCACAGATGAGCAAGGTGAAAAGGAAACAATAATTCAAAGAAAAAAAAATCTCCCAACACTCAAAGAACCATGTTAACAGCCATAGGTGAATATATTGTAAAAGAAGACTCTTGAAAGGGAGGACAATTCCACAAATGAGAACTCTTGTTATAACCCAACAAACGAAAGAGAGTCAAATTCAGCTTTAGAGCCCTCTTAGACAAGGCAAGCAAGAAAAATAAAAGAAACCTTTACATCAGGAAAGTAACAGTTGCCTGGGGGTGGGGGGAGGGGGGGGGGAACAGGACATGGAAATGCTTATGAATGAATGAGAAATTATCCTAAAAGAAAGTTTCTTCCTTTTTTGTTTTTATTTTTTAGACATTATGATCAAAGGAATCAACAACTTTCCCCCACCTATATTATTATAATTGCTTGTACTATTAAAATAACAATTTAATGTATAAATTTAAAAATGATCTATCAATTGTACAGATAGATGAAATTCATGAATAAAAAAAAATTCGAATAGGGTTCTGGAAGAAGAATTGCTTTTACGATAATCAAGATAAGGATAAAACAAAAACAAAATGGTCAAAGGGATCATTTTCTCCGGTCTCTAGACCAGGTTCTTCTTCCTCTGGTTAAGCTTTAAGACAACGTTTACGACAGTCACAGGACTGCTATCCCACTTGCCTATGATTCTGTGATGATTTTGTGACCCGTGATGATTTTGTGACATTGGATCAACGGTGATTAAGGTTTAAGCAGTAGTTCGTGTATTGACCAATGCTAGGCTGATATATCTATGTGCGGTCTACGCAGTCACTCTTGAATGGTAAAACGGCTAGTGGGAGCTTTGGCTTCAATAATTCAAAAAAGTCAACAAAGTTCAAAAGTAGATAAAAAAACCCCCAAAACTGTATATCTCAACTACTAATTTTATTCATGAGATTCAGATACCCAATTTTTTTTTATTTTTAAATTATAAAAAAATTGAACTACTAATTTATTTGTGGGTTAAATTCTACTATTAACTTTGTTTAGTTAAGTTTTGTTATTCCCAAAACCTGATGAGGCAAATGTATTATTATATGTATAATGTCATGTTAGTTTGTTATTTCCATATATCAATCACTAAAAATCCACTTGATAGATTAACAAATGTCTTATGTATCAAGACTGAAATTTCAAAGATCGAAAAGTACAAGGGCTTAGAATGATCCAATTAAAAAATATGGACTGAATCTACAACTGTACACATAGTACAAGACTAGCAATTAAATTTAATTGAATGGATTTAGCTGTTACTATCAGGATCAAGATTAAAATTTTAAAATTTAAAAAATAAAGGGACTAAATAGATAAATTTTATAAAATATAAGGACTAATAGCAGAATTCAACATTCTGTTTTTAGTTTTTTGTCAGAGCCTAATTGGCGTTATCTAAATTCGAGTGGTCAGTTAAAAGCAATGGGTATCTGATAAAAAAGGGCAAGTTTGATGTGATTCATGGGACCTACTTGAAAGCCAAGCCAAGCCGGCGCACACACAAGGGGAGATGTATTCTTCCCTATTTTTTTTCTTTTTAAATCCAAAAAAGTTAAAAAGCCCAATTCAGGCCCAGCACAAGAATTTGACAGTGTCAATATTATTATGGCGCAGCTGTCGAAGGTACGATGATTCTTTTTTGTTTTTCTTATCATAATCGTGCAATGTATCAACTTTTATTTATGATGTAGTAACCGTCAGGTATTTAACCTTTATATGCAAAAAGAAAATAAGTATTAAAAACGTGCATATCTTGTATTCTTTGACCAAATTTTAGCTATATTCGACTACAATTTTCTTATTTATTTATATAATAAAACTTTCTCAATATTGACCAATTTTAATAATTTTCTAGACCTAATAATTACATTCTTTTGTAATACAAGATAATCGAAATAAGGTGTAATTATAATTAGTAATGATAAAAATTGTAATTCTCTAGACGTGTTTGATGATAAAATATAATTATATTCTAATTTTCTATATCATATTTGATAGTACAAATTGTAATTACATAATTACATAATTTATATTATTAAAAATATTAATTACTGTAAAAATTATTAGTATCGTAAAAATAATTTTAACCAAGTAACAAAAATTAAAATCAAATCATCATATGTATTATGTTAGTCTAAAAAAAGTAGATTCTACCTACGAAGACTACAAAGATCTCCTTCCTTTGTGTAGTTTTTGAAGTATATGGATCATTTCAATTCTACCTACGAAGTTATAAAATATGCAACATGCTACTACGATCCACCTTTTTTATGTGATATTAAGGTGATGTTGTTAAAATGAGAAATATTTTTTATTTAAAAAAATATTTTCTTAACCACATTCGAAGCTCTTGATTGTGTCAAATTAAAGAGTTCTCAAATTGTTTATGTTGCTTGTGTTTGACACCATTTTCTCAAATAGTGACATACCCTACTATATGATGTAAGAAAACACTTTCTATTTGCATAGTTAGCATCCACCTTATAATATTTAAGTTTACAGTTCAAATAGTTTTTTTACTTTAATTATAAAAACTTATATAAGCTTAATTTAGAAAAGAATTTATACTAAGATATATCCTTTTCATAATACATAAATTAAGTCAAAATAATAAATAATATTTAACCTTTATAAAAGAGTTTTTATAAACTGTCCAAAACTTTCTTAACACTTCTTATAAATAATATATATTTCCTTACTTTTAAAATCTTTTATAAACAAATTATGATAAGTATATTATTTTTATAATATATAGCATTAACATATAAATAAGTTATGTTCATACTTGGTCATAAATTTTATAAATAAATATATTATAAAACTTTTATAACATGTAAATTAAATTTTTTACCATAAATTTAAATAATATTTTTTATAATTTTCTAAAATACACAATATTTTTATAATATATTTTTTCAAGATTTACAATATAATTTTTTTTGTCATAACTATCCCAAACATTCATACATGTCATGTTTATAATATGCTTGTAACACCCTTAACCCACATCTATCACCAGAATAGGGTTTCAGAGCATTACCGATCAAACAGACATAATTTCAAAACACAATCAAACGTATCCAAAACATGTCATAACAATCATCCTAAGTGCCTAACCAATGTACCCTCATAGGTACCACAATTATATCAATAAAACATATCAATAGAACATCATTCAAATCCAACTTGTAAACATGCCAAATTTAATCTATTTTACCTATTTCATGTTCATTTAAACATTAACTTAAACATGCCATAATATGACCTCAAACGTAAACACATATTTATATATATATAACCAACCAATATTAACTTATAACCTTATTTACAATCAATCCACAAAATGACTAATAATTAGACACCTTAGGTATATGCCGACACAAAAAGGATAAACATCACCACGTTTGAGTTCGGGACTGTTATTGGAAGTTGAATCGGCGATCAAAATTAAGTACCTAACCTGCACACGGAAAACAAAACCGTACACTGAGTAAAACTCGGTGGTATTTCTATAATCCGAATATAAAAAAAATGAATCACAAATATACAATCTAAATATTTCAATAACCATATCACATTTCATTTGTTTCACAATATCTCAATTATCATATTTGCTATATAAATAGCTTTTCACAATATAATACACATATCATTTAAATAATAATTTTGTTCATTCCATATCCAATTCATGAATACACAATTCATGTGTCCCAATCCATATTTCAATTCATTGTCCCATTTTCATTTCACATACAATATTATCTAACATCAATCATAATGCAATTTCGATTAATTATCCCTATTAACACAACTCGAACTCGGTCGAATACACAGATCCAACCAAAACACACAAGTTTGGCACCCAATGTCTCATAGACTCGAAGTCGAAGAAATCCCTGAACTCTTCCAATCCTATGGCATGCCATCTATATCCGACTCAGCCCGATACAGTTAATAGGGTTCCAATTCACTTTTTAAATACAACCAATATTCATTTCAATTCAAATAATCAATATATTCAATATATATATCAATTCAATCAATATAAATTTCATAAATTCATCACTTACTAAATCAATCCGTTTCAATTGCAAAACACAATAATTCTCACCTCAACACTTACCATATACATTAAATTGAATTATAACAATTAAAAACTAAATTCGGATTATAGAAATACAAACCAGAAATTCCGAGCTATTCCTCGTCGACTTTATTTTTCCCCTTTTTAGTCGAGAGTTCCGGTACGACGTTAGCTACAGAATTAAAATAATTAAAATTTATCAATACAATACAATTTAAATTTCATATTAAATATTTCAAGTTTTTACTCAACATTTGTCTAAATTCCAATTTAGTCCCTAAACCGAGACTAACTTTTATTCTTCACATTTAATTCTTTATTTTCATGCAAATTCCACTTTAGACTAAATTGAACTCCCTATTTTCACATAAATTCTTAAATTTCAAAATTTTCACAATTTATTCTACAATTCAATACTTTTCATTTCTAACTTAGAAACCTATCAATTTAATCCCTACTACTCAAAGTATTCAACATAGTCAACAATTAAAAACTCAATAATTTCTAAAATGTCAACATAGATCGGGTAGTATTTAATATCGGATTCTAAAACATAAAAATTATAAGAAAAGGAACTAAATTGACTAACCAATTGAACTTGAAACCTTAAAACCCTAGTTTCTCCTTTCTTTCTTTCTTTCCTTTTTTTCTCCCTGTTTCGTTTTCTGCTTTGTTCTTTTATTCTTTTCTTTTCTTTATTTATTTCATTTACTTATTATATTTACTTTATTATTATATTATATATATTTACTTAAATATTAAGTAATACATATTTTATTAATATATACATATGTATATTATTTTACACATGTAACACTATTACCATCCACTTGTTGAAATAAAGCTTAATTGCTTATTTAGTCCCTTTACTTTTCTTTAATCTATAATTTAACTTTCATATTTTTGCATTTTAGTCCTTATACCTAATTACTCTTAATTCATGCAAATTCACCTAACCAAAACTTAATTAACTACACAACTAACTTCAAATATTTATTATTTACAAATCCATTTTACAAAAATGGAGTCTCGAAAATAAATTTTTCGACACCCATGACTATCGGGTCGTTACAATACTTTTATAACTTGTATAAAACATTTCTTTAAAATTAGATTTAGGTGTAAATTGCCTGTGTAATTACTCCAATTCCCAGCCTCCCCTAAGAATTAGAAAGTGTATTTGGGATGCTCCAATTACACTAAATTTGATGAGACCCACCAACTATAATAGTTATCCAAATATACCACAATTATGTAATTACAAACAATTACACTCAAATTCAATTGTTAAGTGATTTGCCAAACGCTATCAAATATTTAAAGGAAAGTTATTTATTAAAAAATAACAGAAAGTAAATTAAATAAATTACATCTTAAATAAATTATATTACATAAGTCTCTAAACTATTATGTAAGTTTTGTAATACATAACTAAAAGGAAGTGAAAGAAAAGAACTAAAGTTTTTTAAAAAAGAATTGAAGGTTTTATAATAATTAATAAAATTTCATGTTAATGAAGTAGTTGGAAAGAGAATTAGTCACTATTAAATATTAAAATTATCCTATCATTTTTAATAAAATCAAAAGTACTCCTATTCATACTTTTAAATGATATTGAATAGTTTATTTAAAAGAAAATTCATTTATTTATTCCATAAATGAGAATATATAGTTTAAGAAAAAATTAATAAATACCTATCGTAGACGGTGAAGGACAAATTTCATCAACACAACAAAAGTTTCAACTTTAGCATCGAATGAACATTATGACATGTTGAAATTGGCTTTATCACAACTCAAGCACGACATATTTAAAGTGATTCCAAGTGTTGGAAATATACTACTACAAAATGAAATAGTTAGCACTGACAAGATAAATAAATTAAGCATAAATAAATAAAATAATCATTGTACCGTGGAAGAACCACTATCTTAAAAGCCAACCCGCCCTGATCGATGTAGTCCTGTAGTGGACATCGCCCCCCAAGATTAACACAATACTTCAATACACCCGAATAAATAAGGTGGAACACAATTGGTATTGCTCTTCCCAAGAGTATTTGGAAAAGTAAGATGAAAACTAAACCTGAAAGCTTAGTCAAAAATTTGACCGAAAAAGTTTTTTGAGCAGAAAATAGGCGAGCTAAGAAAGACAGAAAAGAGATTGTTGTTTGCTTGTTGTTGTGGAAAAATAAGAAGAATGACTTGAAAATGGTAAAATAACAGTGTCAATTTCTAAAAATAACAAAGGATTTTCCTTAACTGAGAATATTCTGCAACAACCAAAAGATTTTCTGCAACTGAAAAAATATCTTGAAAAACAAAAAAAAAATTGATAAAAGGAACATAAATTTAATTAAAAAAGAAACAAGTGCAATATGTGCCGTAAACTTGTTAACACAGATGCGGACCGAGTGGGGCAGCGACACACGTATGTTGGGCCTTTAGCCCCAAGTTACTCAATGAATGTAAGAGGCAAAGCTATATTTAAATCCCTTTAGAAGCATTTTTTCAACCAATGGGGGATTACCCAGTTTGCATTACCAATATTCCTCCATTAATTCAAAAGAATTAGAAATTTTGTAAACATGAGAAAAGATAAAACGTGAGAAGAGCAATAACAGAATTAACCGCTTAAGTACTAGTATCTTGTGAATTTGAACTAGTACATAGTGAAATGAGTGGTTCTTCTCTTTAACAAGTGAGCGAATCTTGAACTTTTTAAGATTGGGGTTAACTCATGACACTCGACTAATCTCAGATCCAATTTATGTTCCATGATAGATCAATAAGTTTTAGCAATACACCTCGGGATGATGGTAAGTACTCTAGAAAGACTGCCCAATATCTTTCATAGAAGATGGCTAGTTCTTCGCACTTACATTGGTGATTTCATCAAGTCTATCTCAATATAGATTATCCGAATCAAGATTATGAAATCATTAAGATCATTTATTAAGCTCATCCTCTCATATTTTAATTCGGTGAATTCATCATGTCTGTCTCAATAAGACCACCCAAATTTTGGGATATGAACTCATTAAGAATAAGAAATTCAACCTCACATGTCAGTGAATTCATCAAGCCCGTCTCAATAAGAACACCCAAACCCTGAGATATGAATTCATAAAAAGTAAGAATTCAACCTTATGCATGTATATCGTTTTCCATAGGGATAGGTAAAATGTACACTATGAGTCTTTTCATGGTTTCATTTGACCACATTGAATTTCTCAACTACTGGGCTTAAGACCCATCCCTCTTGAGAAATCAAAAACCATTTTCCTACTTAACTCTTTGATTAGTGGATTAACTAGGTTCCTTTCAAACATCATGTACTCCAAAGCAAGTACTCCATTCTTTATTAAATGTCTTACAAATTCGTGTCTTATTCGAATATGCTTTTTCTTACCATTGTAAGCTTGCCTCTTAGAAACACAAATTGCGTCTTGTGAGTTATATAATAGAGATACGGGAGGTGTTAGTTTCTCCCATAAAAGAATCTCTGCAAGTAGATTCCTAAACCACTCGGCCTCTTGCCTGGCTAAGTCCAAAGCTATAAACTTTGATTCTATCGTGGAACGAGCTATACGCGTCTATTTAGCAAACTTCTAAGAAATAGTTGTTCCACCCAAAATAAAGACATACCCACTTGTAGAGCTAACTTCATTATTATTAGTTACCCAGTTTGCATCACAAAATCCCTCTAGGACTGCAGGGTATTCGGAAAATTCCAATTCCCAAAATAATGTACCTTTAAGGTATTTAAACAACCGCTTTAGAGCATTCCAATACTCTTTGCTAGGATTATGAGTATATCTACTTATTCTACAGACTGCATAAGCAATATCAAGTTTAATGTAGTTCATCAAGAATATAAAGCTTCCAATAATTTTAGCATACTCTGATTGAGAAACATTATTTCCTTTATCATTTATCAATTGTATGCTAGAATCAAAAGGAGTCTTCACTAAGATTACATCAAAACTATTAAACTTCTTTAACACTTCCTCTATACACTAAGATTGATTCAAAGCAAATCCCTCTCTGATTTAGTAACCTTAACTCCTAAGATTACATCTACCTCTCCTAAATCAATCATATCAAACTTGGTAGATAAGAAATTATGGGTTTTTTAATGGTTTCTCTATTAGTGCTAAAAATTAACAATAAAACCAAAACTAAGAACAGTCTTATGAAATTTCTCATACCATTGTTTTGGAGCTTGTTTGAGAGCATGCAAAGATTTTTTGAGTTTCTAAACTTTATGTTCCATACTAAGTGCCACAAATCCTAAAGATTGCTCTATGTAAATCTCCTCGTCCAAATCACCATTCAAGAAAGTTGCCTTCACATCCATCTAATGTACCAGCAAATTGTGAATGGAAGCTAAAGTAAACAAAACAAGAATGGTTGAGATCTTAGTCACAAGATAGTCTGTATAAAAATAATCTACTCCAAATTTTCGAGTGAACCCTTTTACAACTAGTCTTATGTAACTGACCATATGTATGTAACTCATGTGCTTTGATATAAGTGGAGGCTTATGCTCTAAAGATGATCTAGCCCATAGCCAATATGTTGGGTACATGACTTGTGTATGACATGACTTTTGTAAAGAGTATATAATGAGTTTTCAATCATAGTATTTCTTGTAAACTGACTCCATCATTAAGTAAATTGTGAATTATTGGAACGATTCTTCTGGACATAATTGCAATTACTCGAGCATAATTGTATATGTCCAATTGGTCCATCCGCTACTTCAAAAAAAGCTCAATCAAACTGCATTTGAATCAGAAAAAAATTTTATGACTTTGGAAATAATCTAATTGAGTCGATTTATTCGATGTGGAATTAAATTTGTCAGTCGTGATAATTGTTCAACTAGAAAATTTGATTAAAGAATTTTCTTGAAAAATTAATTTGGAAAATCTTAGTGGGAAAAATTAATTTTAATAAAGTAAAATTAAATTAATCAAATTAATTAAAATTAATATGATATTTTTAGAAATTAATTTTCAAGTCAAACAATTGGCTCAATCGGTAATTGAACTTGAAAATTGAGCTCAAGAACCCAAAACTACGATCGAGACCCAAAAGCTGATTGAATCGGGCTTAGTATATGAAACTGGGCCGACGATCTAATAGGTGGTTGGATCAGACCGATCGAGTCGTCACTAGGCCCAAACCGAATCGGCTTAAGTGCCGTGAGGGCGTCATACCTACGATGGCACCACCAAACACGATGGGTGGCTCTTCAACATTTGAGTAGTGTAGGAATCACACTCCAACTGGGACTTTATCGAGTAATTTAATTTAAGATTAACTATTTCAAAAATAATATTATTTTAATAAATTTAATATTAAATTAAATTTAATACTTATCCTAATAATATTTTATTAATTTAATATTAAAGTTATTAAGTTTAATCATAGTTGAACTCTCTAAACTCTCCCTTATATAAAAAAAGTCATTGGTCATTATTTATCACACTTGAATTTAAGAGAAAGTTGTAGAAAGAAAATTCTCTGAAGAAATTATTTTAAAAAATTTCTAAAGATATTTTTCATATTTATAACTTGACCTCAAAGTTTAGAAAATTTTCAAAATTGCCCCACTGATAATTTGGTGAAATTTTTTTTGATTTGAAGTGAGCCCACACTCGGCAAACGTGAGCTTGAGGATAGCGAAGAAGACTACTCGATCGAAGCGTTCATCCTAAACAAATCAAAAGGTACGATTTTGATTAAATGTTTATTACTTTAGATATCACAATCAAGTTCTTATTTTTCGAAAAAAGATTTAAAAAATTATGGTTTTACCCTTAAACTTATTTTTTGTTGCGTTTTCCAAACCTATTTTTCCAACACAATAGACTCACTTATCAAGTCTAAATCACTAGTCGTAGTTACAAAGGAAGTAAAGAAATTAGGTTTGAAACTAGTGACAATCTTTTGTCTTTTTCTCCTTCTAAGTTCAACATCACTATTAAGAACATCATTATTATGTGTACTTGAAGGAGAAATATTCTCATCTAACTGTATATCAGTACTTATGCTATATTTCTTTAAAGGAAACACATTCTCAAAGAAAGTATCGTCTCTAAATTCATATATGGAATAATCATGCGAAGACATAAAGCTTTAAACAACATTATTTAAAGCATACCCAACAAATACAACATCAACAAATTTAGATTCGATAGTGCTCTATTTAAAAGCAAACAAGCTTACTTTTGCTAAGCACCCCCACACTTTCAAGTATTGAGATTAGGGGCATAACCTTTCCATAATTCATATAGGATACAGTCTAATTTTTCATGAAGTACTCTATATATTAAGAATATGGTTTATAGAAAGTACGACCTCCCCCCACATATTGTTAGGTAAACCAGAACTTAGTAGTAAGTCATTCATTATTTCTTTTAAACTTCTGTTTTTCCTTTCAGTTATGTCATTCTGTTGTGGGAAGTAAGGAGCAGAAAATTCATGTATAATGTTGTCTTTCTTACAAACCTCTTAAAGGAAATTAGTGTCATATTCTCTACCTCTATTGGATCTAAAACGTTTTATTCTCCTATCAAATTAGTTTTCTACTTCTTCTTTATAAAGAATAAAATTTTTATCAGCTTCATCTTTTGATTTTAGAAGATAAACCTTTGTATATCTAGAATAGTCATCTACAAAGGTGATATAGTAGTCTTTTCATTCTTACTCTCCGTCTTTTTAAAGCCTACTAGCTTAGTATGAACTAACTTTAAAAGTTCAATCTTCTTATCAATAAAAGTTTTTAAGGAAAGTCTAGTATGTTTGGCTTCAACACAAATTTCGCATTTATTAAAGCTATTATCTGTAATACCCACTACTTGTATTCGCTGCCGAAATAGGGTATGAGGCATTACCAGATTTTACCGAATAATTTTTTGTTATTACAAGTTAAATACTATTCATTTATCGAAACATGTCATGACGTCCCTTCGATGGGACTCTGAAGCCCAAAACATACATCGAGACCAAACCGGGATTAAATCAAAACCATAAGAAATTTTTCGCAAAATTCCAAAGTTTTTTTTTTTGAACTCAATATAACCCCTTTATAAATATTTAATCTTCCCTGCAATTTTAAACCGAGACCAATCCAACACAACCAATCCATTTCAACATATTTTGAAGATAGATTTAACATATTCATAAGATAACCTCATCACATACCAAAACCAAAATTTGTTAGCCATACCATTGACTAACCATACATTCATTTCACATTAACATTTACTTTACTAGCTTATACATGCCATTGATTTCCAAAATAAAGTTTCTTTATATACCAAGATCTTGAGGTTGATAGTGTGATGCGTCTCCGACCAAATCCAACCTCCGACCTCTTAACATTACAACACAGGAGAAAAGGAAACAGGGTAAGCACTTTGTGCTTAGTAAGCTCATGTAACAAGAATTATACCTAACTAATATTTTCAATACAATGCAACTTTTCAAAAAGAAGCAAGATGCCACAACTTCTAAAGCCAATATGGTGGAGGGCATGGAGTTAGTGGCCATGGTTACAGAAGGGATAAAAAATTTGGAGATTGGTATGATTGCTAATGTAACAGCCCGTTTTCAGTGAAATCAGAATAATAGTTTTGGGACCACAAATTTGAGGTCGGAAGAAAATTTATTTTAATAATATTTTATGGTCTGCACTATGATAGAAATATTGTATAAAAAATTCGAAAAGAAATTTTACTAATTACATGTTTAATTTGATGAAAATGACCAAATTGCATAAAATGCAAAAGTTAAATTCTAGTAGGTAAAGGTAAAAAATAGCCATAGAATTCAAAATTGGAGGTCCTTATATGGCAAGTAGACCATTTAGTGGAGTTAGTAGATAAGGATGATTATTCATCATTGAAAATTAAGAAAGTATTAGGGATAATTTTGGAAAGATGATAAAATAATGATGATAAATGAAATAAATAATTTAATTAACAACATTTTCATCATCTTTCCTAAATTAAAAACATGAAACCCTAGCCATGGGAGCTTGAAGTTAGCAAGCTTATTTTGCTTAATTAGGTAAGTATTCTTGTCCCGTTTTTAATGATTTTTTTTTGTTTTCGAGATCGTAACAGCTTAATCTAGCTATCTCGGGGTTATTCCCTTAACATGCACAAACTCAACATTCAAGTTAGTTCAATAATTTCCCTGTATCAATAATATATATACCATGATTGATGAGCTCATCAATACCATGATTTCCATTTCATTGTTATTTTTCCATATTTATCCCGTTGAATTTATCAGAATTTCGATGGATTTTCAGAGGTACACTTTAGTGTACAAATCCAGGTCCGTCAATTCATATTCATGTACGCACATTTCCATTTCAGAGAGCACACTCCCGCAAACCTCATCCTTATAGCGGGATTACCAGTCCAGGCTAAATCCCCTGTAATATAAACTCATAGAGTATTATCGGGATTACTAGTCCAGACTAAATCCCCTGCAATGACGATTACTCTAATGAGCTTGGATCTGAATTATCAGTCCAGGCTAAATTCAGACCCTAATTCAGATTACCCGTCCAGGCTAAATCTATTTTCCACATATTCTTCGAGAGGGCTATATCAGGATAGGATCACCCGTCCGGGCTAGATCCTTTTTACCGTCAATTTCTTTTCAGAGATCCATCGAATTTTCCTTCCATTCAACCAGGATTTCTTCCCCTTTTTATCAAATATATCAATGTTTCATCAATTTTCATACAATTAACATTCAAATCATATTCACATCAATAACAAACATTTCAAGCAGTTAAGAATATAATTCAAGTTACACGAACTTACCTCGATACTTGTTCGTAAACAAAAATCTACTAATCCCGAACTTTTTCTTTTCTTCGATCTAGCTTCGTATTTGAATTTTTTGGTGCAAAAATTATGAAGTACCAGCTTGAATAAACCCTTAAGACGTTTTTGGCTAATGATAATGAAGAAAATATGAAGAGAATTCTAGATATTCCAATTTGGTCCTATTTTTATGTTACTAAAATTTGTTATTTTCCCATTTTACCCTTTTTCACCAATTCTCCTGATTTTTTTCAGCTTATGCCACCCAAAATATCTCCTTTTGGGCTTATTTGCAATGTATGTCCCTTCTCATACAATTGAGTTATTTAATCCTTCTAGTAACTTTTACACCCTTTTTAATTTAGTCTTTTTCACTTAATTAACTACCCAAATGTAGAAATTTTCTAACAAAATTTTAATACCATATTACTAACACTTCATAAATGTTTATAAAAATATTTCTGACTCGGTTTTACGAGGTCTAAGTCTCGATACCTTATTTTTACCTAATTTCTTCAATAATTTCTTTTTTCTAACTAACCATTAAATCAGTAAA
The DNA here is from genome assembly GCF_025698545.1 of Gossypium raimondii. Lineage (NCBI taxonomy): Eukaryota > Viridiplantae > Streptophyta > Magnoliopsida > Malvales > Malvaceae > Gossypium > Gossypium raimondii. Next base: position 42,997,388 of record NC_068575.1, on the reverse strand, counting down.
ATTTTTCTATCGATATTTTCATACGATTTTCCTATCATATCAATATTCATGCAAAAATATTAAAATAAAATTCTCTTTAAATCAAATTTGTGGTTGCGAAACCACTGTTCCGATAACCTTGAATTTAGGCCAATACATAATCTAGATTAAAGAGTATATTCATTTTTATGAGTTTTTTTAGAGAATGAACATTCACATGACCTAATCTAGCATGCCACATATCAACGGATTCAACAATATAAGCAGAAATGGTGTCTTTATTATTGTTAAGCATAGTCTCAATCACAAATAAACCTCCACTTAGGTAATATTTCCCAACATAATCTCAATTATGAGAAAGTACAAGTTTATCGGATTCAGAGACTAATTCAGCAATCCACTACTAATCAAATTTCTACACAAGGCAGGTATATAAAAAATATTATTCAATGCTAATTTTTCCTTAAGTAAGTTTGAGTAAGATCATTGTAACACCCCAAACTCGGCCTAAACATTAGGGCCGAATCTGGTGATGTCACATTCTAACACCCCTTACCCGTATTCTACGCTGGAATAGGGTACGAGGCATTACCAGAATAAATACACTTATAAACATATTAAACTGAGTTATAAAATTTCATCCAAATTAAAAACTTTCAAATTATTATCTTCGAGTCGCTAATTAGGGTTTACGAGGCCCAATACATACCTATTCATATGCTAAATATATTCGTTAAATCAATCCAATATTGAAGAATCCACTTTAAGTCAGAATCAATATTAATCACAATCATAAATCTTTTCATGTTATTTTCATATATCACTAACTGAACTTTGAATGTCAATTTACGAATATGTAATTCACTAACACATTCTGGTATACACAATGTTTAATTGATGAAATCATTTAATTGAGCTAAATTTCATATTCACTCCAAATTTTCTTCTATATCCATAAATACTTTCACTTACCATTTACCTAACAAATTTCTCAAACCAAGCTATCACACAACAATAATACATCACCTGTGCTTCATGAATTCAATGTTCGAATCTTATCACCATCAAATCCATGTCATTCGAATACATAAAGTTTATTTAAGCATATATTATTACGTTTCATATACCAAGCATATGTCAAAATTACGAATACATAATCAATTCATTTGTCATTTATTTGACTAGAAAATTAATCTTAAAATTCATAACATTCCATTACTTAAGATATGCCATAAAACACTCATTTAACATAAACTAACACCATGGCCGAATTTTCAGTATGCTATTTATTCCCCTTTTTTCGAATCACATAGCAAAATATTACAAATATGTATATATTTGAATATTAAAATTATGCATCAACTTACCAACATGATTTAATTCATGAGCCACTCATGACATCATTTCATGCCAAATATACCACACGCATATGCTATGAAACTTTATTTTCTCTCATGAGCTTTCCATGACCAGTAATGCACCAATATAAGCATCATTCCTATTTCAACATTTATCGATTATAATCAGACATTTAACCAATTATACACAATTCATTCATATACTTTATTGTCCTCCTCCTCCTCTCCATCCCACATCCTTTATGTATATAACATGCTTAAATAGCATTATACATAATTTCACTATTCACTTATATTTAAATTCAAAGTTGTCTAGTCGAGTTATAGTCACTAGATTATTTTTATTTGGATCTACAGAGCTCCAAATTAAGTTTCGTTAATTTTCCCCAAAACTAGACTCACATATCTTCTTACCATAAAATTTTTAAAATTTTTGACTTAGCCAATTAGTACAGTTTATTCTTTAAAGTCAACCTTGTTTCACTGCTCAACATCTCTGACCTCTCTTCACTAAAAATGAATTATCTCATTGTACATAATTCAGATGATATTTCAGTTTATTTCCTTTGAAAATAGACTCATTAAGAATTTTAATAATATAAATTATAACTCATAATTATTTTTGTACAATTTTAATTATTTTCCAAATTCGAATAGGAGATTCCAAAAGCAATTCGACCCTACCTCACTAAAATTCAAATATCTCAAAATATATAACTCTTTTGCTTGCTCTGTTTCTTTTATGTAAAAATAGACTCATTAAGCTTTCATTTCATATCTTATTCACTCTCTAATTAAATTTCCACCATTTTTGGTGATTTTTCAAATTCACATTATTGTTACTGTCCAAAACTGTTTTGTTGTTAATTTTACTTTTTCATAATTTCACTTTTTCACTTTCAATCATTATTGAATTCAATTCCACACATATATTCATCATTCAATCACACTTAATCATTACATGATCTCATGTATTTTCACTTAGTCAATTTCCCGATGAACACTTCGAAATAATAATAGATACACGGTGGATTCAGCACACAGCAACCACCCTTTGTAATCAATGATATCTGGTAGGATTAGCACATAACAACCACCTTATAATTAATGATACCGGTTCACATAGTAGCCTGCACATAGTACTACACATGTGACCATCACTATCCGATACACGTAGCCTGCACATAGTACTACACACGTGATTAAAGTTATCCGGTACGTATAGTAGCCTGCACATAGTACTACACATGTGACCTATCATTCTGGTACACGTAGTAGCCTGCACATAGTACTACACACGTGACCATCACTTTCACTTTCACATAGTGACCTACACACAGTCCATGCCACACGTGATCATTTCTGTCACTTCATTCGTATCCTTTTTTATTCCGAATGTTCAATCGAGAAATTTCTCTTTTTCTCATTTTTTCCTTTTTCACTAATCAAAGTTAATTCCTTGTCTTTCTTGACTTATAATAACATATTTAGCTTATTTAACACTAACATTATTCAATCCAATCCAAAAATCACATTTTGGAAAATTTACATTTTTGCCCCTAAAGTTTCACAAAATTACGATTTTTCCCCCAGGCTCAGAAATTAAACTTTATTCCTTTTTCTTATGTTTTATGACATGCTGAACATTTTTCCCTTCTATGGAAACATCAAATTCTCACTCTAACACTTATTTATGAACATTAGGTATTTTTATCGATTATGTCAATTTACTCGTTTTCACTTAAAATCGGCTAGCAAAAGTTATTTAACATAATTTCAAGCTTCATGTTCTACCATAAAACATCAAAATAAACATATTTCACCTATGGGTATTTTTCCAAATATGAACCCTAGATTAAATTATTGCTAGAATAAGCTAAATCAAGTTATCGGGACTCCAAAAATGTAAAGAACATTAAAAACAGGGCTTGGAATCACTTACTATGAAGCTTGGAAGCTTAAAAACCCTAAATATGGCTTCCCCCTTGCTGATTTCGTTCACCATGGAGAAGATGGACAAATTTTTGGCTATTTTGGCCTTTTTAATTCTTTTAATTACTAAATGACCAAAATGCCCCCAACTTAAAAATTTCCTATTTCACTTATCTCTTGTCCATTTTTGTCCAACAAGTTAACCAATGGTCTAATTACCATTTAATGACCTCCAATTTAAAATTTCATAACAATTGGACACTTCTAACATGTAGAACTCAACTTTTGCACTTTTTACAATTTAGTCCTTTTGACTAAATTGAGTGCCCAAACGTCAAAATTTTTGAACGAAATTTTCACGAAATCATTTTGTGAAATCTTATACCATAAAAATATAATGAAAATAATTTTTTTTCTTGTCGAATTTGTGGTCCCTAAACCATTATTCCGACTAGCCCAAAATTCAGGTTGTTACAATCATTCCTTTATCGAGTAATTTTGGACTGCTAGAATTACCCGTGTGGACTTGTTCACCTTCAGCTACACTTTCAAACTCGGTGAACATTTCTTTGTTGGCTCAGAAGTGTTTGGAAGCGCCTTTGTCTACAACCCACTCGACATTGTTCTCAACTAAGTTTACTTCACAAACCATAATTGCTATTATCTTATTTGGATTTTCGACTAGATGTGCTTGTGGTTTGTTTTCATTTTGGCGGTCCGAGTGTTGATAGCATTGGTATTCTTTGTGTCCAACTTTGCCACACACGTAGCAATTCACAGAGTTGTTGGATTTATCCTTTCTTAGTTTCTTGAAGTTAACAACCTTCTTGTTTTGGAGTTTTTCATTTTTCTTTGAATTTTTAGTGCCTTTTAACCTGTTAGACTTGGGACTAGAACCAGATTCTACAAAGTTAGATTTTAAATGAAATCCACTTAAAGTAACTAAAGTATTATCTTTAAGATGATTGGCTTCCTCAATCTTCATGTGGGAAATCATTTTCTTCAAAGAAATGTCCCGCTTCTAATGCTTTAGGAGATTGCGGTGGTCGAACCAAAACTTTGGCAACTTTTCAATTAGAATGTTTTCTTGAAGAATTTCACACATCTTCATCCCTTTAGCTAGGATGTCGGAAACTAACTTCTCGTAGGCATGTACTTGATCCATTATTGGCTTATCATCCGTCATTTGGAACTTGGAAAACTCTCCAATGACATACTTCTTAACCCTAGCATCATCAGCTTCATACTTTTTCTTCAAGGTATCCTAAATAGACTTGGTTGACTTATTCTTGACAAACAGGTCGAAGAGGTTATCAGCCATGTGACGTCTTACTATTATGTTGTCCTTGTCATACTTGGCTTTCGTTGTGAAATCGATGTCCGAGTCTCCAAAAACGGTAGTAGAATCTCTAGCTTCTTTAGTGACAGGTGGATTGAAGAGGACATAGTCAACTTTAAGATGCTCGAAAAATATAACCATCCTTTGAATCCAACATCGATTGTTGGTTCCGTCAATAGGCTCGAGCTTGAAGAGATTAAGAATGTACTTGTTCATCATGATAGACATGTTTAAACAATAGTAGAATTTTGCTTCTAAATTGTTGGAAATATACTACCGCAAAATGAAATAGTTAGCACTGATAGGATAAATAAATTGAGTGTAAAATAAATAAAATAATCATAGTGTCGTGAAAGAACCACTGCCTTAAAAAAAATCTACCCTAATCGATGTAATCGTGTAGTGGATGTCGCCCCCAAGATTAACATAGTACTTCAATATCCGTACACCCGAATAAAGAAGGTAGAATAGAATTGGTATTGCTCTTCTCAAAAGTATTCGAAAATTTTTCTAAACAGAAAACAAGCGAGCTAATAAAGGCAGAGAAAAGATTGTTGTTTTCTTGTTGTGGAAAAATGAGAAGAATGACCTACTATTTATACTATTTTTTAAATGTGCAAAATGATAAAATAGCAGTGTCAATTTCCAAGAACAGCAGAGTATTTTCCTCAATCGCAAATATTCTGCAACAACCAAAAGATTTTCTACAACTAAAAAAATATCTTGAAAAATAAAAAAAATATTTCTGAAAAAAGGAGCAAAACTTTTATTCAAAAAGAATGTTAACACGGTCCAAGTCGAGCAATAGTGGCGTACACATGTTGGGCCTTTAACCCCAATTTACTCAATGAAGGTAAGAGACAATGCTATATTTAAATCCCCTTAGAAGTCATTCTCAACCAATATGAAATTACCCACTTTGCATTACCAACACCAACCACTTAATACAATAAGAAAATCAACCTCGGATGGTCAAAAGTGGAGGGCAAAAAATCGACAAAAGAACCGAGCATCCACTAAATTGAAAAGAACAATGATAGAACCAGCCTAAAATCACTTGCAAAAGCAAGACTACATACATAAACAAGACTAAAAAAACATGCTACAAGAGCACACAAAAAATTCTAAAAGTGAAGACTTGTTAAATAATAAAAAAAATATAAAATATAAAACTTAAGACAACACGGGTCGAAATCGACTTGTAAAATCATTTATTATTCTGAAATAATCTCAAAACATAAACAAATTAAGAAATCAACAAAAAATCTACTTTCCAAAAGAAACTGCTGGTGGTCGGTGAAATTTCAATGACAACAAGCACTGTCATCTGTCCATATCTATCACAATTTAAAAAGACAACAAAAATACCCAAAAATAAATATACAATTTAAAAAGAGACAAAGCACATAAAAAATAATTGTATATAATATAAAAGATATCATTACAAGTATTAATATAAATAATTTAGGTCAATTCATACTTAACTAACATATCATATACTTTCCACATTCATATTTGTTACGATAAATGTAAGTTTTTAAGGAAAAAGGGTTAGGTTAAAATCAAATAACCTAAAGTCAGAAATTTACACCTATAAAATATTATTCTTTCTAATAAGAGGAAAAAGTTGGTAGTTTCTCGAAGGGGTGGTTAGGAAAGCGGATTTTAGTTTTTAGAAAAACATCCTCTTATTTCACCCAAATCATATTTACTTAATTTTTACTTAACCCATCTTGACTAACAACGGAGACTACCGACAGTAATGAACATAAAAAACGATGTTTGACTCAGTTGGCCGGCTATTCTAACTCCAAATTTTGTTCAGATTTGGGTACCCCGGACTTCTAGAATCTTGCGGTAGTTGCAATTTATATCACTTCTTATTTTATTATTATTATAAAGATTTTCCACTCTTAAATCTTACAATTTAATGAACCCAAAGTTATGCTATATTATAAATATATTAAAAGGTTTATAGTTTTATTTTAAAATTTTCGTTCAATTTTACAATTATAATAAAAACAAATTTTAACCTATATTTTTTTGTAGTTTTTGTTAATTTGGTTATTTAACAGAAAAACTAAAATTTTTATATTTTAAATAAAATATCCTAAAATGTACAATTTTTTTTCAAAAGTTACAAAATATGAAAAATAGAAACTCTTTAAAATTCAAAAGAAAATATTTTTTTAAAAGTCATCTAAAAGCTCATAAAGTTATAAAATATAAGAAATTAAAAAATGATATTTACTTCTTGAATATTAATAATATCACTCTAAAGTTTGAGTTATTCATTCAATACATATCAAAATTGGATATAAATAAGTATTTTGAAAATTGAATTGAACAAACATCTCAAACTTTGGAGAGAACTTATTACAATTTAAGCAAATAATTTTTTGAACTTTTGGAAATTTTATAATTTCATGCTTTTTTATTTTTAAATGAATTTTTATAAAAATTATAATTTTATGTACTTTTAAAGAAGACCAAAGTAGCAAAATTAATAAATATTGAGGGCTAAAAGGTTATGACTAAATTTGAAAAGAAAGCAAATTTTAAAAAATATTTAAAGTTTTTAGGCCGATTTCTGGGATATTTATTGAAATAGGTCAATGAGAGAAACAGAAAACACGTCTTGCAGGGCGCACTCTCTAACTTTTTGACACGTTAGTTTTTTGGCAGATAGCTAAATGTTAGTGGTTTTGTTTTTGAGTCCCGAATTCAATTTCTCTCCTACTCACATCTGTATTTTATTTCATGTTGCTTCAAGCTCTACTTTTATTTTTAATTATTTTTTTAATATATTAGCTCCTTTGGTTAGATGGTTATTTAATAGTGATTTTATCCTTTAATCTCAAGCTCAATTCTTTTTCTATACACATTTATATTTCATGTTGTTTCAAGCTTTTATTTATTTTAATTAATAAATATATTGTTTTCAAGATTTTTTAGTTTTAATTCATCTTTTAATTAATAACTCTTTTATTTATAAAATAAAATAATTATTGTCAAATATCATTATTTTTAGTAAATATAATTGTTATATGGGTAATATTTATTTTCAATCCATATCATGAGTGTAGTAAATTTTAATATTATATATTTTTGTATGTGTATTTGAAATGATTATTTGAAATATTTCACATATAAACATAATGATATTTGAAATAATTAATTGAAATATTTCACATAAAAATATTTGAAATTCCATACCCACAATGTAGATGAAAAAACAATTATATTTGAAATATTTTACATATAAAAATAATAATGATCTTTGAAATAATTATATGATTTTATAATATTAGAAATCACTATACTCACAATATAGGTGGAGAAAATAAATGTTTAACATATAAATATTATATATAAAGAAAAATATATCAAAAAATTAGTTGATATTTTTAAAAATAATATATATTTAACATAATGATAAATATCAATTTTATCAAAATATATTTTTATTATATAATTGTCAATAATTATTTGATTGTATAAATAAAAGGGTTATTTAATTAAAAGATGAATTAAAATTAAAAAACTTGAAAATAATATATTTATTAATTAAAAATAAAAAAGATTAAAACAACATGAAATAAAAAATACAAATGTGCTTGGAAGAAGAATCAAACTTGAGACTCAAGGATAAAATTACTATTAATTTACTATCTAACCAAATGAGCTAATATATTAAAAAATTAATTAAAAATAAAATAAAGTTTGAAACAAATAAAATAAAAATACAAATGTGCAAATGAGCTAATATATTAGAAAGCTAGAAAGTGTGCCTCTAGGATACATTTACGTTTCTCTCTTCAAAATTGGTTTATTTCCTTAAATATCCTAGAAATCGACTAAAACTCTAATTCTTTTTAAAACTCGCTTTTTTAATCAAATTTAGCAAAAAAAATTCTACCTTTGTTATATTTGCAAAATTGAAGGAAAAGAAAATTTTCTAAATAAAAAACTTGCATGGATTCAATATCTTCATAATTAAAATATAGAAATTAAATTTTAAATTTCAAAAAGTATTAAGATGTCTGCATATTTAAACCTATTAAATTGTATATTTATAAACAAATAAAATATTTTATTTTTATTATATAAACTTTTGATACATTCATATTATTTTATGATATGTTTATATCATATTTTAAATAATTTTTAACACGTATAAATTTATAAATATTAGAAAACTCTAAACTCCTTATATTGTCTGTTCTTTTTCTACAGAGAAAATAATAATGAATTTACAAACATAAAAGATGGATATTAGTCAATTAATTTAAAACCCACACAGCTAATAAGACTAATTATTGTTAGTGATAAATGAAGGAGGGCCCGGGTGTCTATGGTATGTGTAGCAGAAAAATATTTGTTGTCTAATAATAGTAGCTTTAGGTGTTATTATATGTTGTTCGGAGAAAATGCAGTTTTGCATAGATTTTGCTAAATTTCTTTTACCAATGTTGAACTTTTTTTTTCTTCGATAGATTGACACTTAACCAAGCAGCGAAGTCTTACCAGAAAAATAAAATAATGAACAGCAATTCGCAAACAATGCAAGCCTTACTTCTTAACCCAAACAGCATGCCTCCATTTCGTCCTCCACTCGCTATCTTTATTAAATAGAGTTAATATTTACGGTTTAAAAATTATAATTTATTACCGATTGAGTTTTAATTTAATTATTATTAGCATTGTTATCATTGCAAGAATACGTGGGTTTGAATATACTGAAACACATTATCTTCTTATTTAAGAGTTAGAAAAGACTATAAATAGTTCTAGGCATGCTATACAAAAAAGTAGGTATGATAAGATCAACATTTAAAATATATAATTTATTATTTAACTAATTTTTTTTAATTGTATGGTTCTATAAATGAATTTTTTGTTTGGAATTGAATTGCAATTATTTCAAGATATTTTATACAAAAAAATGTCAACATTATAATAATTTGGACTTATTTGATTCTTTTCAATGATATAATAATTAAATTGTTTCATTTAATAAATAGAGAGACTAGTTTGATCTAATCCCTATAATACAAAAACCTTTCAGATACTTTAATTATTTTTTCTATGTGGTTTTGACTCTCTAATTTTTTTTAAATATTTATATCTAATATGATCTGCCCTATATGGCACGTCTTTGGTCTACTGTTTCTAGCATATCTTTTTGTTTTTAGGTTTTGTGTTTTCTTGGTTTTGGTGGCTTTAATGCAGTGTTTTGCTTGATTTTTTAGTTGATCGCGGGTTCTAATTAGTGAGAATAGAGAAGGATTTGGCTGATTTGTCGTTAGATGAGGAGGAGGAGGAAGAGATTTTACAAGCACATGGACAAATTAGTTCTGTGGTTGAGGATACCAAGTTTTGTTTGGTGGGGTGTTTTCTAACGGCTAGTGTTATTCGCTTTCCGACAATGAGAAATACAATGACAAATCTTTGGCACTTGGTTAAAGGGGTTCAAATCTCGGATTTGGGAGAGAAAATGTTTTTGTTTAAATTTTTTCGTGAAATAGATATGGAGCGTGTTGTTAATGAGACTCCTTGGACTTTTAATAATCATTTCTTAATGATTCACTGTTTAGAGAAGGGAGAAGATTCGTTAAAGGCTCCCCTAATTTTTGCTTATTTCTGGATTCAAATTCATGATGTACCACAGGGTTTTCGTAGTGAAGCAATGGCAAGGCAACTTGGTGATTTCCTTGGAAAATTTGTGAAGTACGACAATGCTAGTTTAGGAAAAGGTTTTGGAATTTTTTACGGGTTAGGATTTGTTTGGATGTTTGTCGTCCATTGAAAAGGAAAAAAAAAGGTTATGTTTTCCCCAAAAAATTATGGTTATGTTACTTTTAAATATGAGAGATTGACATTGTTTTACTTCTTTTGTGGTTGTCTAAAGCATGATGATTCTTTTTGCTCAGCAAGAATGCCCTTAAGGGTTGAGGTAGCTAAGATGGGATGGGATTTGTCGTTACGAGCCCAATCTAAAAGGGCTCTGACAATGAATATCATATGGCTTAAAGAGGAAGAAGTAGGGGAGAAAAGGTAATTCTGTTGAGAAGCATAATTTTGGAAGGCGAAATTGGGGTGAATGGGATGAGGGAATTTCTACCACTAGCATCGATCCTATATTGAGTATGAATCTAAAAGGTGATCTATGTTCTACAGTGGCTACTATAGGGAAATTTAAGAAGTCTCGAGGTTAAACAGTTATGGATCATAACTTGGAAGAACCAGCTATAGAAGGGGGTAAGGAAAAGAAGTGGGCCAAAAGAGAAAATGATGTTTGCACAAATGAGACGAATATGGGGTCTTTGGTGGTTAGAGAAGAGAAGGGGATAAGACGAAACTACCTTTTATCGACGATTGCCAAGGGTCAAGCCAACCGATCATAATGAAAGCATGAACATCTGTGGTTTAAGGAGTCTACGGGCCGTTAGAAGACTTCTGCATGTGCTGAAGATGTATAACCCCCAAGTTGTCTTCTTTATGGAGACTAAATTGAGTACAATACAAATGGAAAGGGTTTTGAGGAAGTGTGGTTTCTTGCATGGTATTGAGGTGTCGACAATGGGTTCGAGAGGAAGGCTTTGTCTAGCATGGAATGAGGATATTTCTATCAGTCTCAAAAGTTATTCTAGTGACCACATTGATGTTGTGGTAGTAGAAGGTGATGAGAGTTTAAGGTGGTGGTTAATCAAGTTTTATAGGTCACCATACGCGAGTAAAGAGATAAGTTATAAGATCTATTGCATAATCTAAGGCACAATCAAGAGCTTCTTTAGTTGGTGTGTGGGGATTTTAACGAGATTTGTACGCATTTGAAAAAGTATAAGGGGTGTCGAGAAATGATGGGAGAATAAAAGCTTTTAGAATAGCATTAGAGAATTGTTAGTTAATAGATATTGGATATTCCGATGTGTGGTTTACATGGGAAATGAGAAATTTGCCTAAGACAAATATTAAAGAGAGACTGGATAGGGTTGTGGCTAATGCTAAATGGTTGGAGATGTTTCTTAGTGCAATGATTCAACATCTTCACATTTTTTCTCTAATCATTATCCGCTCCTTATTCACACTAAACAAGAACCTACAAATTAGTTAAGAGAAAGTTTTGGTTTCAGGCTTAAGGCTTAGTGGGTTTTGGAGGACTCGTTTAAAGAAGAAATGAAGTTTTTATGAGAGTCAACATCCGATGAACTGTTAAGTAGGCTTGAATAATTGAAATTTGGCCTGATCAAATGGACTAGCTTGATAAATTCTAAAAAAAAAAGCCTCAAAAAGGAGTTGATGGAAAAACTTGAAAAGTTGGCACAAAAGGAGTTAGATGATGAGAATCTTGCTCAAATCATTGATAAGAAAATCCAACTAAATTTGGAAATTGATAAAGACAAAATGTATTAGGAACAAAGAGTAAGGACAAATTGGTTAAAAGTGAAGGACAAAAACACATTTTTCTTTCACAATTATGTTTTTTGTCGTAGGCAAAAGAATTTAATTCAATGTTTGGTGAATAGAGATGGGAGGGAAACCAAATACGAGGAAGAAATGAAGGAAATTGCTCAAAGTTATTTTTAAGATCTTTTTTCTTCGGGTGGTGTCAAAAATTCTACACATATTCTTTCAGAGGTTGAACCATTGATCTCAACTGAAGTGAATCAAAGGTTATTATCTCGTTATTCAAAGGATGAGGTTGTTGCAGATTTAAAAGAGATAGGGCCAACTAAGGCTCTAGGGGAATATGAGTTTCTAACTTTGTTCTTTCAAAGATGCTGCCATATTATGGGAAATTATGTCTCACACTATTGCCTAAATATCCTTAATAAAGGTATTGATCTTGAACTATTGAATGTTACTAATATTGTGTTGAACCCTAAATGTCCTAATCCAACAAATCTTGGTAACTTTAGGTATATTAGCCTATGTAATGTTCTTTATAAGTTGATAACAAAGATGATTGTGAATCGACTCAAAGATGTATTGGAGTTGTATATTGATAGTGCTCAATGTGTTTTTATTCTTAGAAGGCTAATTTCAGATAATATTCTTTTAGCCAATGAGATTTTGCATACTTTTCAACAAAAGCAAGGGGAAAAAGGGCTTTATGCCTTTAAAATTAAATATAAGCAAAGCTTATAACAAATTTGAATGATAATTCTTGAAGGAAATAATAATACGTATGAGTTTTGATGGGAAATGGATTGATATTGTTACGAGGTGTATTACTTCAGTTTCCTACTTGGTTATTGTGAATGGAAAAACTGGTAAAAGATTTAGACCCAATCGAAAGCTTCAATATAGAGATCCATTAAGCCATTTTCTTTTCTTGTTTTGTAGTTATGGTCTATCAATATTTATGAGGTTAGCCATGAGAGATGGCTTGTTAAGAGGCGCAAAGGCAAGTAGAAGTGGGCCTCAAATTTTGCATTTGTAATTTGCAAATTATTGTATTTTATTTAGAGAAACTACTGCTAAAAAATGCATAAGTTAAAAGGGATACTAAAGGAGTACAAAAGACGTTTAAGGTAATGTGTAAAATTTGATAAATCCACAATTTTTTACAGCTCAAATACGAATGAGGGGGACAAACGAATTGTATCAAGTATTCTAGAAATGCGGTCATTTAATAACCCTAAAAGATATTTAGGGTTGCCCAACATGGTGGGTAAATGCAAAAAGGCTTCTTTTCAGTTTCTTAAAGATCAATTTAAACTGAGGATAGAAAATTGGAGTACTCAATTTCTATCCCAAAGAGGTAAGGAAGTGTTCATAAAATTAGTTTTGCAAGCTATCCCTACTTATTTGATGGGCTTCTTTTTGCTCCTTAAATCTTTTTTTTATGGAGAATTGGAAAATATCATGACAAAATACTAGTAGTAAAGGTCTCGATAAAAAGGGGATTCATTAGTACAGTTGAGAGAATTTGTGCAATTCAAAGGATTTTGAAAGGATGGGATTCCACAGTCTTACTAGATTTAATATCGCATTATTGGCAAAGCAGGAGTGGCATCTTATCAATTATCCCAATTCACTTTTAGCTCATGTATTAAAAGTTAAATATTTCCCAAATTCTAAACATTTCCCAAATTTAGACTTTTTGCATGCAAAGTTAGGTAATTTACCTTCGCTTACTTGGAAGAGTATGTAGGCTGCTAAAGAGCTCTTGCAAAGTGGGTTGTGTTGGAGAGTTGGTTTAGGGGAAAGAATTTCCATTCCAAGTGATGTGTGGCTTTCTAGCTCTGCCTGTTACAGAATTAACGAGTCAGTTGGCAATGAGAAGCTAGTTTGGGTTTCAAACTTAATTAACAATATTGATAGGAAGTGAAAAGCAAATCTAATTAATAATACCTTTTCAGAAGAAGTTGTGACTATGATCCTCTGAATTCCTTTAGCACAATAAGCTCACGATGACTTACTGGTTTGAAAGGGTGAATTGTCTGGGGAATTTTCTGTTCGAAGTGCCTATAAATTATTACATTGAAATGATTCTTTCTCAAATACAAATTTAACACGAGATGACAACACTAATTTCTACAAGAACTTATAAAAATTACAGATCCTATCTAAAATTAAAATTATGCTATGGAAAACTTTTTGGTATTTTTTTTCCTACTTTGGCTAATTTATTTTCTAAAAGGTTGGTGGTAAATGCCCTTTGTCCCAAATGCAAAGGTGCAATAGAAGATCTTCTCCATATTTTTTGAGATTGTCCTACATCAGTAGAGGTATGGGTTCATTTAAATCTCAACTGGATATTATCAAACTTAGTTACGAATTATAAAGAGTGGATTACCTAGATTTTCAGAAGAAGTACGGACAAGCAGTTTAGGACGTTCTATTGTTCCATATGGGCTATATGGACAAACAAAAACCAATTAGTAAATGAAAAGAAACAGTTCAATGGGAAGGAAATAGGTGAATGGGTAGTTTGGTATATTCGTGAACTAGAAAGAATTGAAGAAAAAAATATTACCAGATCGAGAGGAAATGAGGAATGGAACCCTCCAACTGATTCGTTGATTAAAATCAACTTTGATGCATCATTCAATCAAACGCATGCCAAAGTGGGTTCGAGGGTTGTTGCCAGAAATGCATCGGCTGAGATAATTGCCTCCAAAATGGTTTTCTACATTGAAGTTGCGTCCCCGTTTACAGCAGAAGGCTATGCATGCCTTCAAGTGTTGTTATTGGGAATGCAGTTAAAATTCCGAGCAATGGTAGTGGAAGGCGATGCAAGGACAATAATAAAAAAAATGTCAGTCAAATCTTTAAGATAAATCTGAAATAAGAGCTATTATATGAAACATTCAACAAATAAAATAAAGATTTCAAAGGATTTAGTTTAAGCATGTGCCCCAAATCTGCGAACACTCTTGCACATGTTCTGGCCACTAAAAGTTTGAAAAGGGATAGGAAAGGATTACCTGGAAGGAGTACCAAACTTCTTCGCTGAAGCCATGGGAAGAAGAAGACCAAGAGAACCTGACTGAAGGGGGATGCTGTGGAAGGCTCTGGAAGGGATAATAGTAACTGATAGGGTTTGTTTTTGGAAAGTTGATAGCTTTTGGAAACTGGACCGAGTGAGGGGATATGATTGAGACTTTCTCAGAAGCGGGTGCCAATTGGTATATCTAATTGGAAATTATTTTTGTAATACCCAATTTTAGCCCGGGCTCACAAAAAAATAATAAATCCAAAATAATAAAACAAAGTCTAAGTCTAGTACAAAATTATATCATTTGGCCCGATCGAAATAGCCCGTTACTTGAAAAGGTTGAAGGTCCATCTACAAGCTTATAGAAACATAACCTTCAAGAATATGCAATCTTAGATATGATATGCAATCTTAAATATGATATATGTAATCTTAAATATGATATATGCAATCTTAAAAGATATCATTTTGTAATCTTAGAGATTTAATTTGTAGATACCCTTTAATCTTAGCCGTTGATGTAATTGATCTGTACCGTTGGATTTTGGGAGGCTCAACTATAAATAGAGGCATCTCCCTTCATTGTAAAGGGGGGAGTGGGGAATAATAATAATTCTTAAGAGTATTCACTCAAATTTCTCTCTCTCTCTCTCTTTCGTTCTTATTTTCTGTGGCTTGTTCTTATTTTGTTGATTTGTGTATAATTTATTTATTGATTTGTATATTGTTGATTTCAAATCTTTTTTTCCCTTTTTATTCATTTTCAAATTCATTATTTTCAAATTAGTTTACATTTTATTTTGCCTTATATTTTTTTATTTTATACTCTTTGTTTTAAATTCATTGGTCTTTTATTATTAATGCTATTTAATCCTCTATTTGTTATTTTTATTATTAAATTAATTATTTTAATATTATTAATACTATTATGTGGCATCATTAATCTTGTATCATTATTATTTACTTTTTAGGCCTTTAAATTTCAAATTTTGGTATATATATGCATGTATACATACATACGCTTTTATAATATATACATATACGTATTACATTTTTAATTTTTATAAATATATATATACACATACTTTTTTATATTTTCTATGTTTCATAATTTTATATATATACTTATATTTTTTACATATTAAAATATGTATATTTATATATTTTTTATTTTTATAATTCACATACATATATATTTTTCTTATATGTACATATATATATTTTTATATTTTATAATTTTATCTATTTTCTTTGTTATTATTATTGCTTTACTTGATGTTTATTTATTTATTTATTCACATGACCATTATTATCATTATTATATTCTTTAAATATTTCGGTTTTATTTGTTTATTTACTTGATATTGTGTATACATGATTGATTTGTTTTTATTTATCTTTTCATTATTATTATTATTATTATTATTATTATTATTATTATTATTATTATTATTATTATTATTATTATTATTGTTCTTGATCATGCTATTTATATTTATATTATCACAATTGTTACTCCATTATATAATTGTTACCCAAATTCGTATAAAGAGAAAATTTTGAAAAATAAAGGCAATACTCGGTATTTAAAATCTTCGAGAAGATTGAGCCCTAACGTATTGGGTTTCAACTCTTTCGTTGAATCTGAATAATCAAGAATGCTCTTTAATCAAAACATAAATAAAAAGCTCATTATCGAGAATTCAATACGTTGTGTCCTAACGCATTGGATATGATACGTTATTTTCTCGAGATGAGGATTTTTTTTCCAAAAATAATAAATGTGATATTCAATGTTTAGAATTTTGAGAAATTGTGCCCTAACGTATTGGGCTACGATTTCTTCATCTGACTTAAACAATTGAATATCCTTTTAAATTTTATTGCACGAGTTTTTTTTAGACAAGCTCGTTTTTGAGAAGTGAAATATCATGTCTTAACTCATTGGGTGTGACATTTTCTCTTTTCGAAATGAGAGGGTCTTATCAAGTAACTTGATTTATATAAGTTTTTTTAAATAAAAAAAACAAAAGATCGTATTTTAAATCTCTTCAAAGTTTTCAATTTTCGACATTAAGACATTAATTAATTAACTAGGTACCAATTTTTGGGCGTTACGAGGGTGCTAATCCTTCCTCGTACGTAACCGACTCCCGAACCCGTTTTTCTGAATTTCATGGACCAAAATCGTTATTTTAATAAAGTCAAATTGCTTATTAAAAATAACCACTTTTTGAGGTGACTCGATCACACCTAAATAAAAAAGATCGGTGACGACTCCCATTTTTATTTTTTTTAAATCCAAGTCGATCACGTTTTTCAAAATAAAAAATGGTTTCAACAGTTTTATTTTGAGCTTTTATTTTGTAATGGTAGGCTCAACTACGTCTATTTGTATTTGGGCCTGGATTAAGATTTGATTTAGTTTGAATATGGTTCTTTTTGTTTCTATTATTTTATTTTTGAATAAATTCCAATAGAGTATTTTCTCAAAAAAAATATTTACATCCAACACATTTGTTTTGTAGGTATAAGTATAAAGATTCAGGGGACAATAAAACTCTATTCAATTCTTTTCTTTTTTTGCATTTCAAGATAATTGAATCAATTTATTCGAGTTATTAAGTTTTTCAAATCAACTCAAATAAATAATTTGGTATTTCAAGTTCAAGTTGAATTTTACAACTCAAAGAATTGAATAACTTAAATAACAAAAAATGAAAATACCCCTTAGGTCCACAACAGTTTCAAAAACGTGCAAATTGATCCTTCTAAAAAATTACAAAATTTTGAAATATGTATAAAGTATGTTTTTTCCAAAATTTTATAAATATATATAATTTCAAAAATAAAAATACTGAAAATCTTTAAGATATATACAAATGCTAAACTAAAGTAATTTATTAAATCAAATCTCTCATATAAATCATCTTACAAATTTATTTAACTCAATGCATTTGAATTTCATTTCACACAACTCAATTCGAAAAAATTCAAATCACGTTAGGATGATAAAATAATATTCATCAACTCGATTAATTTGAAATTCTTTCACTCGATTTGACTCAATTCAATCAATTTGACTCAATTCAATCAAATACTTACCCTACAAAATTTATCTCTCTAAAAGCCATTCAAATAAATGAAAAAAAGTAAAAATTAAATATATTTATGTTAGATTCCCGATCCAAAAAAATTATCTATTTTATTTTCAATGGTATCATACACGCTCTACGTTTATATGATGTAAGGATAAGCAACCTCCAAGAAAATATATATACTTTAATTTGACATGAAAAAATGCTAACCTGAATAAAATCCAACTCACTGTTCACATGGAGATAATCCCTCTACAAGTTACAACCTCCAATTCTTAGATCTTAAAAAATAATTGCAAGAAGACCTATATGCACGGCTATTCCCTGGTCCCTTTCACTTTTTTAGAATTTGAAAATGACAAGACCAGAACTAATAATAGTCTTATATATATAAGCACATATACACGCACGGACATTGCTCCAATACTTCACCCATTTTGTCCTTTAGTTTCTCTTTGATATTTCAAGTTACAAGCTGCTTTGCCTCAAAATGGGAAATGAAAGGCAAAACTGGGCCACGATGAGAATGATGAATGAAACATCGGAACCCTTGGACCACAGCCAAACCCAATAGGAACTTGCAGGTTAAGAACACCTAAATAGACCCAAAATACTATTAAGCCCGCAGGCTGATGACCTAAATAGATATTCATCCAGAGACACAGAGCTAAAATAAGTGGCCGAAAAGTACTGCTGCCAATTGGGTTTTATCATGGTCTTTGATGACAATACAATAAGTACTGTCTCTCAACCTCCTCACAATAATCCATTCAATATCTTATCCAACTGATCCAGGCCACAGATCCATTATCAATATATCACCTTACGAGTCCTTAAATTGGTTCCTAACTTTTAACATCGACTAATGTCTAAATATGCATGAACACACTACTGATTGGTGCATGAACCCTATTACTACACGTCTATGCTTTTGTAACTTAGACAAAGCAAAGAAAGATTATTGAAAGATACTTTGCTCCCTCAATCAGGTTCACTTGTCATTAACAATTTTCCAAAACCCTTTGTTCTTTTGTGCAAAGATTCCCCTAAAAAAGGTGTATTGTACCCATGCTTATGATAGCAGATGTAGACTAGGCAAAAATAATGGATTTACTTTCAATAACCAAGCTCCAAAATTTTAAACTTTACAACTTGATTGACCCAGTAACAAGATTATAAACCAAATATAATACAAATTTATGCATGGGGACATTTATGTCCTTTGGACATAGAATCTAACCACAAAGGAATCATAAAGGCTAGCTAGCTAGGCTAGGCATCTTTTGACAATTTTGTCACTTCTTTAGGTAAATATTAGAGTATAGCAACCATAATATGAGAACAATATCTACCAAGGGGGAAAAAGAAAAGGGGAATCCATCCGTTTTATTTTGGAATTCAAATCTTAGCAAGATAAAGTACAAAAGTAACACAAGTTCATATTCACCCCACATTTACTCAAGCCACTGTCATCCAATGATTAACGCCCAAAATTACACTTCTATTATTCTTTGACACCAATTAACCAAACAATATGGAAGGAAATATTTGTGAAGTGAGTGAAAAGATCCAATTTTACGATGTAGTTATATGGTGAGAAATTATAGCTAAACCTAAGTACTCAAGTAAAAGTAGTAAAGACAATCAAATAAAGTTTTCCGTACCCTTCTTTTGTCTGGAAGCAACTTCTAGATTCTAGCAATGAAAAAAACACATGATCACAGTCCCACTTTCAAAAGGGCCAGTCCATCACCACACACAGTCGGCTAGCAAGGTTCTGGGTAGCTGCCAAGATATTATCTTTGGTTGAGAATCAATATGCCTCACATTCCAAGCGGTAATTTACATTTTAGAAAGAATTCAGTCCATATCTTGATTGGAATAATAGAGAGTGGAAAAAACAGAGGTCGCAATCTGTGTATCATAGAGGGGGAAAACGATAAAAAAAAAAGAGCCGCAAATGATAAGAATCATAGCAGGAAGATCTTCCAAGATTTGGTGTAGCAGTCCAGCAGGATTCTGATTGACAAATTTCATACTTTCTATCAGGATTGACCTTGATTGTTTAATATGCAGAACTACAACATGCACAGATTCAAAAATAAAAAGAAGAAGAAGAAGAAGAATGACAAATCTAAGCCATCCCCTTGATAACATTGGCTAGCCTAGCCTGGCTTTAAGGTAGTGAACTTTTGACTGTTACTTAACATAATCTCATGCACTTTATTTTATCATCGTCAACACAATTTTCACCTCCAGCATCATAATCACCTCTTAATCCTAATGCATTTATGGTTCACTGTGGAAACAACAAGATAAAATAGACAGCCACGTGTTAAAGAACTTGATGCAATTAGACTAGGGTGATTTCTCTAGATCAAGCTTGCATAATGGCTTAACATTGTGCCAAATCTTAGTACATGTCGGAAAGATATCAAAAGCTGTCATAACTCATAAGCTTGATCTGCCTGAAACTATGCAATTCGTGGTTTATACAGTATTAATAGATGGTTGCCCAGCTGACCAATATGAAGAACCATGGTATTTCCAAAGATGGAAGCAACTCTTTCTCAAGGTATATGACTCAATTAATTAGTGTTGCGAACCTATTTTTCTGCTGCTTCCATGGTCATGACAACTCGGCTGGCAGGTGATGGCCCTATGGCCCTATTTCTTCTCTAACTTTAAGAGAGAATAACTCCGCATCTTGTGCTTATGGTGCACAACCAGAATGAGTAGTTAAGAGTTGCACTTATTTGAGAGCTGAGCAGAAAGGCCATTAATTAGCACATTAAGCAATTATGCTTTGGCCACTGGATTTAAAGTTGGCACCAGATTTAAGGTTTAAATTCTCTACAACCTCTTCCGCTCCTCAAAATTGGCCCAAAAAACAATAATACTTTGTATGTTGTAGATATTTAATTTTGGTTACTACTATTTTATCTCTTTCCAAAAATTAATAAGATTACAAAAAATTATAGCATCTGAATAAAGTAACAAAGTTAACCTAATATGAGTATCAAACCTAATATGAGTATCAATACTACTTCACTTAATATATTGTCGCTTGGAATAACTGTTGTTTAAAAATAGCTACATTAAGAATAACTCCTCTTTAGAAAAACTGTAATTCAAAATTACTATGTTGAACAACTCTTATTTAACACAAGTTTTACTAAGAACAACTTTGACAGATAGCTCATGGGTTTCAATTTTCATTTGAAACAAAGTGAAAAGCATATTGTTCTTTATAACTTCAGTCCAAACAAAACCGAGTCGAAATAGATTAAGATATTGCTAAAGATAGTTGCCCATCCTAGCTAACGCTTCTCCCTACCCCAGCCAGCACGGAAAAAAATGGAGAAAGGGGTTATTCATAACAAAGTGAGACCGCTTGCCCCTTATCCAAAAGGACAGCTACCTATTGCTATCTTTTTCTGGGAACTGGTTGCATTATGAAACTACCCATATACAGATTTAGCTCTGCAAATAATTACACAGCTATATCACCATCAAGAAATAAAGATCATTTGCCTTTATTGGTTGCAGATGCAGGAATTCTTACTCGGATTAGTCCACACACTCGTGGAACAATGCCAAGTCCTGCTAAGGGAGCCATACAAGTTGGCTGGCTAATTTCTGACTGAATAATAAGGCAACAAGTTGTCTGTTTCTGAACAACAGCTAGAACCATTACCAAAGGCCAACTAAGACATGACGAAAATTCTTCAGGTGCTTATGACACAATAATTTTTTTTAAAGATATATAACAAAGTAAATTATTGCACTTGTCCAGGAAAACTCTAAGCTGCTAGTACTTCAGTCCTATTGACCTCACGTTTTAATTATCATCAATAACCCCTTCCGTACCAAAAGAAATGAATTACATTAGCTTTAGCTAATAATGCAACCACTAGTTTGTTAATTGATGCATAATTAGAACGCAACAGAGTATGAGTTTGGTACAGCTAATTGCATCTACATCCGATTTTTTTTTTCACTAACTAGTAACTAACAAGGCAAATCCCACTTGCCACTGACCTAATCAAAGAATACGGTTTGGTTTAAAAAACAATAGTGTCCTTTGATTCTGATTCTTCTCTTTTACTTCTTGTTCTTTGTGCTGCTCCATCTTGTGGTTCCTAAGGGGACGGGTCACATTATACTCTACCCTTTTGAAGGATATATTCACCCAACTTGCTCAACCCCACTACACTTTTCTTCCATCTTATAAGGAGCTTCTATCATGATCTCTCTCACACACCGCACCTTGACTTGAAGTAACCTTTTGAGAGAAAAAGTCCATCTATTCCCTTCCATCATCGTTTCGATTTATACAACCTTCTCTCAAATTCAGTCACAGGCATATTTCTTTTAAGTTTTAGCCTGCCATTCACCTGAGCTTGTCGATAAATCCTCTGTTTTCAATAGTTGCATTTGGATTTTCATCAAATGGCATCCCATTCTCTCAGTTCTTCACGTAGCTCTAACTCCTCCTGGACACCTAAGCAAAACAAAATGTTCGAGAAGGCTCTGGCTAAATATGATCAGGACACTCCTGACCGCTGGATTAATATTGCTAAAGCTGTGGGTGGAAAGTCAGCTGAGGAAGTCAAGCAGCACTATGAGATCCTAGTCAGGGATGTCAAAGAGATCGAGTCTGGACGGTACCCTTATCCATATCCAAGTGGGAGCAGCAACTAAAGCAGTGAGTTATCAGCTTACCGTATCCAAAGGGTAATGTGCTAGTGACTTTGTACCACTCAGTACCCAACCTAATAAATAATCAGCTAATATCCAAAACCATTTTATATGATCATTCACAGCTCCATTCACTTGTCAATATTTGCAAGTTATCCATGAACACTTTCAGATAACCAAGAAACAGAAGATCATTTCATAAGCATGAATTTGGCATTCCTAACAATGCAACTTTCTTTGGTTTTTGTGATAAATAATCAAATGCTTATACGTCTGTGTTTAAAGAAATAGTTATCCAGGAAGTATATCCTAGCTCCTCCACAGCCCCACAAGAACTCTTAAATCAGACAATGTCATTCCCTAAGTCCTTAAACATTAAATAGCTGAAGTCACCCTGTGGGTCCGTAGAACATAATCCAGAAAAAGTGGGGAATATCTTTTCTGTGGTCCATCATTTTGTTTTATTTTACTTACTATTTATTAATGAACATTAGGCAACAATTCTATTCACCTAACTGCTTATAAAGTATCAATTATATTCAATGTATTACCTAACAAAAATCCTAATTGGAAGTACTTATCCTGTTTCTAAGCCAAAACGAAGCCCATATGAGGCTTAATCTTACCCTTTTTGGATAGCTTGTTAATGGCCTTAAACATTACCAGTTCAAACAATTCACAAGTGAGATATTAAAATAAAAAATAATCACCCTCTTTTAATTCACTTGCAACAATTTCTTTTACTATAATTCAGGCTTCATACTAGACCAAACAAATCGATTTAAACCTATATGCAATAAATGACTACATTACTACTCGAACAGATAATGTTTTTAATACCTTTATTTTCTTTTAAATCTTAAACTTCTTTTGTGTTTTATCTCCAACTTTTAGAGTTCTTTTCAAGGTTCCTATGGAGTATAGACTGTATAAAAATTAAATAAATTTCTTTTATAATGTCTAACCTATTCTAGTTGTCTTGCAGGTTCTCTGAAGGGTCAAAGATCATAGTGAAAGAACATTATATTATGCAACCAGAGACCTCAATTGCAGGAAGACTATTATAGAATATTCCCCAGAAAAATATTATTATTTGCTTTATTTATCTTTTGTATTTTTCTTTGACCTTGTCTAGTTAGATTAAATGTTAAATATATTTTATTGATATTTATATTGTATTTAAGCTTTTAATTAAATTGGTGTCACAAGTTATTTGAGCAAAACTCAGATGAGAAATGATTAAAATACTCTTTTATATATAAATTATATTATATTACTATGATAGTAATTTTATCTTTTATATATTTTTATGTAAAATCATTTGACTTTAAGATTCCAATCAAAGCTTGACTATACTTTTAATAAATATATTTATTACATAAAATTGTTATTCTCAAATTGTGGCTGTAAAATAACCTAATATAATTTATTTTGTTTACTAAATATTATTAATTTCAAACGGATTGCAAGTTACAATTAAAAGATTAAGCAGTAAATAATCGAACGGCATATATGAAAATTACAAACAAAGCTGTTACACGATCGAGAAACAGACCTGGTTAATAGGTGAAAAACCAATCCAATTGAAAATCCCGTAGATCTTGCAAATCAACTAACATCAACAAAACTTCAATAAATTAATAATGTGTATATTTAATGATCAAAATAACACCAATGTTACCTTAAAAAAAAACCAATGTTATAAACGGATATTGAAAAGGTTCTCCTTAAATTCAAGAAGCAAACGTGCAGTAAATAGCAATGCAAGGAAGATAAAGTATCCGACCTGATTATGGATATGAGGGTCTTCCACCATTTTTAGAGCAAACGGTTCCATTTTCCATTTCAAAGAATGAAACTGTTCTCTCTTTACAATGAATTTCGGGAGAAACTAAAGAATGGCAAGAAAACAATATGAAAGGGGAACTGTTTTTTACTTTTTATTTTTTTTATGAAGAAACGGGAACTGAAATTCGAATGAACGCGAAACTTTGCGCGGGGACGAAACGCGGGCATAGAATGTGGGCTCAACTCTATCCGGGTCGGGCTTAAACACGATGGTTTTTTCATTTTTTTTGGGCCGGCCTGGATTAAATTTAAATAATACAAAATTATTGTTGTTTAAAACTAAATTATTAAGGGTGTGTTTGTTTGGTGAAAAATGTTTTCCAGAAAACTTTCTCATTCATTTCCAGTGTTTGTTTTGTGGAAAATGATTTCCATAGGAAAACATTTTACAAACACGGGTAAAATCCAAAGCAAAATTTTGGAAATTTTCTAATCCGTAAGACATTTTCCCTTTCTCCTTTCTCTTCTAAGCAAATTTTCTTCCACATCCTCTGTCTCCTCATCTCCGTTCGCCACCTCACCTCACCATCTCCGTCCGTCATCTCCGTCGACCGTCGGCCTTACTTGTATTATGAAGAAACCCTAAAAAATTAGCAGCCACAGTCAAGAAAAGAAGACCCAGAAGCAGTGGTTCTCTCTCTGTCATCAACAGGTATTTTTTATGTTTAATTCTTTTAAAAATCCAAATTGTTTGTTGAAGCTTCCATTGTTGAAGGTTCCAGAAAACATTTCTTCTGTTTAATTTTCACTGATTTGATTGGTGGATCGGGTCTGGTTCCAGAAAAAAAATTCTTAGCCTGGTAACAACCCACGATCGATGACAGTTTTTGTCGCTGCATCTAGAGAAACCAAAAGGAGGATCAGAGAGCTAGGTAAATTTGTTTACTCAAAGTTTGAAATTTGTGGCATCTTTAGCTTTTTTAAAACTGAGAAAAAGCTAAGTGTATCTTTGTCCGTATGTTAGTAGGAATAATTTGAACTGTTAATTCCAATAAGTTCAGGTTAGGAGTGAGAGATATAAGTGAGAGATATATGAATAATGAGAAGATAATTCAGGTTGTAGGGCGTAGAAAATTTGAAGGTTGAAATAGTTTTAGTACTTTTGGGATGATAGAGAACTGCAAATTTGGTATAAATTCTTGTTGTGACCGTGACACACCTTTGTTTTGACTTATCTATTCATGGAAACTGTTAATTTTTTTGTTGGTAAGTGGTTCTGGTTCAACACTTTGTTAGTTTACCGTTAAATGATATATATATTTGGAGAGTTGTTCATATTGTCGTAGTGGATTTGAGATTTATAATTGGCCTTTTGGAGTAAGGCTTCCTCTTTTATTTTGGACTAAATTTGTAATTTTGTATGATGAGCCTAGGATGGGAATGAAGTTTTCTTTAGGATCAAAAGAAGCACTCAACTGAAGAAGCTCATGAATGCATATTGTGATCGACAATCTGTGGATTTCAACTCGATTGCCTTCTTGTTTTATGGCCGCCGCCTGCGAGGCAAACAAACTCCTAATGAGGTATCATTCCATTTTCTCTATTAGATGAGTGACCACTCGTGCTAATGTGCACATTGCGGAGGGGGAATGTGTTCTAATGCATATTTTCTCTTTTGTTTCAGCTGAAAATGGAGGATGGTGATGAGATCGATGCTATGCTTCACCAAACTGGTGGCACAAGCGCTTGATGTTGTCAACTGTGTGAAGGCAAGTTCTAGCTTACTGTTTTTAGCAGTTGAAAGTAGACTTACTGTTTGATTTTGTAGATGTTATTATATACAGACTTATTTCTATAGAATCTTTATTTACCTATTAGGTTCTGAAATATCTAGCTTTTCTTTATGAGTTCTAATGGCTTCGGTTTAAAATGAGATGGGATTTGGAGCTTATTTTTTTCATTATGCCTTTGGTTTGATGGTTGTTTGGCAATTGCTAGCTATTTGTAAGTTACTGATTTCTTGGTTCTCAAATATTTATACTGCATGCATAGTTTATTCACTATACTATGATCCAAATTTGGACGAGGTTTTATTATGGATTGGATTTTATTCGTTGAAAGAAAAAAATATGTAAAAAGGTTAAATTCTGTTATTGGTCCCTATATGTAAAAAGATTGTATCACCTCCGGATGTGTTGAACACGAATATAGAACATGAGTACTTCAATTGAACCTAAAAGTAAGTAAAAAGGGATTGTATCTTACTCCGGATGTGAAGAATGTAAGTTCCTCCTCAATCCGAAGCAGTAGCGTTGTAAATCTTTTAGTTGCATTTTTATGTACTAACATTAGTATGATGTTATTAGGCTAAGTAGAACTACTTTTTTGTATCAGATTCAATATCTGCAACTTTTACCCATTATCTATTTGTTTTTAATAGAATGGGACATTAGTATTAGAGCATAAGGATAAGCGCGATTTGGGGCTCCATTTGCTGCAGTTTGCTTAGGTAAGAACTTAAGGAAAAAAAATAACAATATATTTATTGTTTCTTGACTCAGGCTCGGTCTGACAAATTTTTATCTTACTTTCAGGTTGTTGAGGAGGCTTGTACCAATTTGTTACCGAATGTTGTGTGTGACTACCTCTATAATTTATCCGAAATCTTCTCCAAATTTTACAGCAACCCTGAGTGCAAGGTATGATCAACGATCTAATTATATGGTTTCTTGGTAAAATAAACCTTGTTATTGCTTGTCACTAGAGGTGCTCCTGGGCTCGGGCCATGAAAGTGGTGCCCGAGGCCCGGCCCGTTTTCTAAATAGGCCTCGTTTTTTGCCCAAGTCCATATTTCGGGCCTATATTTTTACCCAAACCCTCCCATATTTCGGGCGGGCCGTCAGGCCGGGCCAGGCCGCCCGGCCCATGAGCACCTCTACTTGTCACCCTGCCCTCACAAGGCCGTTCACCTAGTGTTAAAACTAGGAAAGTTCTAATGGCAGAGTGAATTCTAGGTAAAAGATGTTGCAATGAAACTTTAAGATGACATGTGGCATATATTGATGAAATGAGCAGGTTATCGGGTCAGATAAGGAAACAAGTAGACTACTATTATGTGAAGCAACCGCAGTGGTTATGAGAAAATGCTTCAATCTCCTGGGAATCACACATATTTACAAGATATGATTGTACTTTGAAAGCTTTACATATAACCTATTCTTTAGAAGGGTAGGTTATATATTACTTCATATAAAATTCTATGTACCGAGACAATTGTATTCAGATCTCATTACTTTATTTATTTGGACAGTTTTGATTGTGCTTATGTGTTTTAGCTATGAATTTATTCATACCTGCAGCAAGGCCTAATTAACTAATTTATTTACCTATTTAAAACACTAATCGCTTTCAGCTGCTGAAGGATTGTCATGAAATTTAAAGTAGACAATTAATAAATAATTTATATAACAAACAAATTAAAGAAAAATAAAAGACAATTTCTAAAAGCTTCACTAACACAACTTTAAGAGCATGTTTGGTTGGGTGTACTGGCATAGCCAATACACCCCTAATCGGTGGGCCCCACTTATTACGCCTCTAATCCATTGTTTGGTTTAATGTATTGCTATTACGGGGCTAAACCATTACTGACCTAATCGGTGAAATCCACCGATTTCTAATACCTCCCTTTTGCTCCGTTTAGGCAATCCTTCAGTTTACCCTCCCTGTTTTACCCTCCCAGGCTTCACCTTTTATTTTCTTTTTCTTTACAACCGATTTGCTCCTTCTCAACCTTTTCTTTTCTTTTTGTATCATTATAGCTCCAAATTTTTGTTGTTTGATCGAATCCAAAATATTAATCTCAAACCGCACAAAACGTAAGTCAAATACCTTTCTATCGCCAGCTTATTTCTTTATCGTTTTCGTTGAATTTTGCTTGCTCGTTTAGTTATTTTTCAATCGAATCTGTGATGAGTTATGAATATCGGATATATGTTATCATTATCTTTATTTCTCGTTGTAGTTCCTTGAATTTTTTTATTTTGTTGAAACCAAATGAAAAGAATCAATGGAGGGTCGATAAAATACCCTAAAATTGAACCGAAGACAACCAGCTTTCAATTCTTATCTTCCCAAGTAATTCTTATTATTTTTCTTTCTCGTGTTAAATATCTGTTTGGTTGCATTGAAAACCAAGGAAAAGGAACCGGAAAGTTTGTAAATGTTGTTTCTCTGCTTTTTCTAATTGGGTTTAGCCGGATGGTTGAATGAATAACCTTAACTAAGACGGAATACAATTTTCTATTGTTTATTCTTTTTTCTTTGAAAAGGAGCATCTGTTAGTTTTAGTTTTCTTTTTGTTTTGGATTAATTGTTATTTAGCTTCTCCAAGTAGAGGGTTGTTCTTAGTATTTCTTTGTATGACAAAATTTGAAGGTTCTTATTGGATGCCCGAGATTGATCGCACTGCTTTTAGCATTGTTGCATTGTTAAGGATAGTCGGTGAGTCATTAGTCAAGAGTAGTCATTAGTCGAAGTCGTTATACAATTGGTTCAATTGTAACTATTTGCTATCCACTATAGTCTGCTAAGGAGTTAATAGTAGTCATTAGTCAAGTCATTATACATATTCTTGTATGAATAGCTATAGAGACTTTATTGTAAAGAGATCATCTTCTGATTGATGGTATTTCAATACGGATGTCTTTCTTCTTGTATGTTTAGTGTGTATCTTGATATGCATTGATGTGATTTCCAAGATTAGAGCAAAGTCATTGTTTAAATTGTAGGTTATTTAATTTGATATGGATTTTAGTATGGCAGCAAGTTTTATGTCGAAATGTACCTATAGGCTATAGCATATTTTGCTTCTTCTTTTTTTTTTTCTTTTTGCTCGCATAATATGCTTATCTTTGTTCTTTTAGTTTGTGGAATAACTTGTTAATCTTGGTGAATGATAGCTATTTTTATTTTGATTTTTTTTTGTTATTGTTGTTTATTGGTTCAAGGAAAAACAATAGTGTTTTTTTTAATGATGGTGTTAGGATCTGGAAAAAGTGTTATGCAAGATGGAAAGCAGCTTAAAAGGTCTGAATAATTATAAAATTTATAAAATTTACAATTATATTTTATTATCAAATTTTTGTTTTAAAGTTACATATAATTATAAAACTAGAGTATGAGGAGTATAAGCTTATCCATTTAATAGCCTTTGTGAAGGAAGGAGAAGAGTCTGAAATGTGGGAGGACTATCCTTATCTCTTAAATGAGTTGTGAAGTTGTCGAGAGAGTTATTTATAAAAGGTTTTCCAATGAGATGGCAAGCAGACTGCTAGCTAGAAATTCATGCATATTTGAATCACCAATTCAATTAATAAGCTTAACTAAAGGAAATAAGGACTTTACATCCACCAATTCAAGCAACCTAAACGTACCCTTTTACAGTCTGCATTGTTCCTTGTTTCAATTCATTACATCATTCCTTCAACTCTGCTATATATTATTACCGTCTCCAGATAACCAAACCTTTTACTCCTAACTTGTAAAAAATTATGAAAATACAACAGAGATCATTGAGACATTGTTGAAGTTGGCTTGCATGTAGACCAAGAAGCGCACCAAGTCGTCAGAGCCATGCAAGTTGCAAATTGAAGCTTATGTCATTGCTTTTGTTACTTTCAAATAGATATTTTATTATTTGGTTAGATATGAACTAAGTTGTTGATATGCTTGATGTAATTAGGTGTGATAGATTGATAAATCGCCTTTACCAAGTGTACAAGCAATGTTTATCAAAAGTTACTAATCCACTTAGTGGAGTTAGGTATGTGTTTAGGTAACATTTTCTTATTTTTGACCAATTGATTGCTTGGTATATGTAATGGCATTGTGCCTTCATTCAAATGTAATGAAACCTTTCGAAAATTCTTCTTCATTTGGTCTTTACTTAAGCATTTTTATTCATAAAGATCTTGTTGTTTTTGTTTTGTTTGTTGAGCAAGATATCAATGCTTTATGCTTAAGTTTCATCAAAACTTCTCATTCTGCTTTGGATATTTTTATTTTAATATTCCAAATTATTAAATAATGCATTTGTTAAAATAAAATAATTAAATGCATAAAACTAATTAAATTATATGTTTAATTAAAATAATTAAATTATTTGTTTCACTAATGATATTTTAGCACATTAAATATGTATTGTGGTTTAAAAATAATAAAGTAGATTATATATTATTTTATAGTATTATATATTATGATTTTAGTAAATTCATGTAAGAATATTTAATATTAAGAATTTTATTAAATTATATTTAATAATAATTATGTTAAAATATGATTAAATTATTTATTATTTATATTAATAATCTTATTAAAATTTAATAACAATAACAATAATCATCTGCCTAAAAAAAATTCTGCTAAGGGTATTCTAGTCATTTTAGTTTTTTTCATTATGTTTTCATTATGCTATTACACCTCTATTCCATTCAACCAAACACAAGATTACTATTACGCATCTATTCCATTACAATCAACCAAACAGTTGATTTGCTATTACACATCTATTCCATTACACATCTATTCCATTACACCTCTATTCCATTACGCCTCTAATCCAATACAGCGAACCAAACGTGCCCTAAGTGTGTTTTTATTAAACTTTCATTTTATAGATTTTTTAAAATAATTTTGTGGATAATTTTGTTGTTTAATTGTGGTTTGAAAGTTAATTTATAATTATTCAATCCTTGTTTTTTTATTTTTTAACACAATTACAAATAATTTATTTGACTTTGGTTGTTTTCAATTTATGACGGTTAATATTGTAGCTTAATAATTGACTATTATTATATATTTAATTTGATTTATTTATTTATA
The DNA here is from genome assembly GCF_025698545.1 of Gossypium raimondii. NCBI lineage: Eukaryota > Viridiplantae > Streptophyta > Magnoliopsida > Malvales > Malvaceae > Gossypium > Gossypium raimondii. The sequence goes on along the minus strand of NC_068575.1, from coordinate 42,965,864 downwards.
AATAAATCATTGCAATATATGTAAAAACAATTTAAAATAAAAAATTTATTAATATGTATATAAATTTATTAATATATGTAAAAATAACTTTTCCGGAAAATATTTTCGAAAATCACAAACAATAGAAAATATTTTATACTGATTCATCCAAACACCAGAAAATATTTTCAGTAAATCATTTTCCAAAAATCATTTTTCGAAAAACATTTTATTGCCAAACAAACAGAACCTAAGTATTAATAATAAAACATATTCTTATTTATTAATTTATGAATAGGGAAACGGGCCAGCCCAATTTCAAGTCTGAATTTGGATTTTAAGTATATTAATATTTCATTCGAGCAACTCACGGTGTAATCCAGTCTTTAAAATATTTTAATTTTTACTAAAGTGATATTTGAAAATTCATTTAATAATTGAATTTGAGTGAGTGACATGTTTGAGTAGCAATTGTAATTAGTGAGTCCTACTAAATTGGATATAATTGGAACACTCTAGTTACACTTTTTAATTCTTAAGAGAGGATGAGAAATAGAGTAATTACGCGGGTAATTATATCCAAATTCAATTTTAAAATTTATTTTATACAAGTTTAAGTTATAAAATTTATATTATAAGCATGAACACATATGGGTCTTTGGGATGATTATAGAAAAACAATTCTTATATTACAAATCCTAAAAATTATATTATAAAAATAAAGTATACGTATTTTATAAAGTTATAGCAAAAATTATATTATTTAAATCCTAATTTCATTAAAGTTATTGTCAAAAGCTTATTATAAAAATAATTTACATATTGCAATAGTGTTATAATATATTTATTTATAAAAAAGTTATTGCTAAGAAGTATGGACATAACTGTAATTGCCCGATTTTCAATAGTACCGGAAAATACAATTTTGGAACCTCATTTTCGTAAATCAGGTCCGTAAATATTAATATTAATATTATGAGTATAATATAAAAATGTATTGAAGTTTGGTCGAGCAAATTTTTCAATTAAATAGTTAATTAAGGCTTAGGGATTAAATTGTAAAAGTCCAACTGCTATAAGTTTTTAATTGACCAAAGGCTTGAGAATTTAAATAGCTATTAACCAAAGGTCAAAATGGTAAATAGATCATTTTATTTCAAAAGATAGTGGATGATAATGTGTTTTTCCACTAATGATGTTAATGTTAATTAAAGTAAAGTAATTAAAGATTTAGTTAATTAACTAATGTTAATTAAGTTCTAATCAAGCTATATATGCCGAGATAGTGGAATAATGTCATCTTTCTCATTTGGTTATCTAATTTTCATCCAAAGGAAGAAGAAAACCTATAAATTTTCCTTTAACATTCACCTACTGATTCATAAGCTAATTCAAGTCATATTCTTGTAAATTTTATGAATTTGGGGGTATGGGAGCTTGACTTAGCTAGTCCATGTACCAATTTGTAAAACTGTTAAAGTTTTAGAAAGTTTTCATGATTGATTTCTTGAAGAATTAGGCTTGAAATTGATAGATTTTAAGCTTATAATATAAAAGGGATTAGATTGTAAAGTTTAGCTTGTTTGTTAATTTTGTTACATTAAGGACTAAATTGAATAAATGTAAAACTTATCATGAAATTGTGTTAGAAATAGAAAGTATAAGGTCCCTAATGAGAATATGTGGAATCGAATTTTAATCCATAGCCAGGAATCAAAAGTTATGCTTATCCCGAGTTCAAGGACTGAATTGAATAAAATATAAAATTTTTGGGATATCAAAAAACCAAATTTATATAGGTTCTTGCATATCATAGCATAGTATTGAGATATTTGGTATTGATGGATGATATAAAATGATTGTTTAAATCAATAATCAAATCGAAGTGGAGTTGATCAGGAAAAAACTAAAATTACAGATTAGCCCCTGAAGTATTCACTTTACATATTTTGGACAAGTAAGTTCATATGGAACTTACCACCCTATTTTATTTAATGTGTGAATTATGTTTGAATTTATCTTTATGTTAGAATTAAGTAGAATATAGTGAATTTGGCACATATGGCTTAAAATGGACTGAATTGAAAAGTCATGTGAATATTGACTATTATGTAATATTACATGGTGCAAATACGACTGTTGATTGATTACAGGACTTGCAAATTAAATATGAGATCATTTACAAGGATTGGTAATGACATATATATGAAAATGATGCCCGTGTGAACTTAGTAAAAGGTTAGGATACCTATGGCATGCCATTAAGGTTTTATGCACATTTGATCAGGGATTTTACATGATATTATGATATTTAGTTTTTTTTTTGCAGATTCTCAGGTTATACGTATTGTAGGTTCATCCTGGACGAGTAACCTCGATATAATGTCAGCTTGTGTGAGTAACTTCGTTATAATGTTAGCTTGTGTGAGCAACCTTGATATACTGTCAGCTTGTGTGAGCAACTTATTCCCGTATCCAAGTCCTTTTTACTATAGTTCATTGGGCGATGTTCAATTAAAAGGAAATGGAAACTTAAATGCAAATTGAATATGGCATAATATATATTTGATATTTGATATGTGACAAGTATTGGATTGCCTTAATGTCCTAGACATTTCTTATGTTTTGTAAATGTGACTAACCTATTTAGTTGATAATTTTATCATGTACTTAGATGTACACTAACCTATTTAGTTGATAATTTTATCATGTACTTAGATGTACCAATATGTGCCAAGAATAGTCACTTCTGAATGCCAAAATGAATGACATTTTCTTTATGTTTTATTAATGCTTACTCTAGTTGTTTTCCTTCCCTGTAGATCGTCACCTTGCGAAACTTGTTGAGTCGGATTAGAAGCGAAGTTCTCACTATCACAAGACAGTATCGAGACCTAGGCTTTTTATATGATAATTTATGTTTTATAATGATTTATTAGGTTCGAGTGGTAAAATCCTAGGTTAAGTGGTTTTAGAAAGTGAGGTATCGAGACCTCGTTTCTATAAACTGAGTCATAAATATTTTTATAAATATTTACGGAGTGTCATTAAGGTAGTGTTAAAGTTTCGTTGAAAAATTTTAACGTTTCGACAGTTAATTAATTAAAAAGGACTAAATTAAAAAAAGTGCAAAACTTGCTAATTATAATAATGTGACTAAATGGCTTGATTAATAAATAAGGAGGACTTAAGTGATAAATATGCCTAAATTAATGGATGAGGCGACATATGAATAAATAATAATAAACTAAAAAGAAACAATGGCAAAATTGTAATTATATTGAAATTAAATAAGACAAATTGAAATTTAAAAGCATTCTGGCTTTTCTTCTCCAAATTTCAGTTTAAAAATAGACAAGAGAGAGAGCTCAAGCTATTTGTTAATATTTTTTCCTCAAGATCGAGTGGAAAATCGAGGAAAAATAAAAAATTACCAAAATACCCCTAAATCTTGGTAATTCTACAATTTAGCCAGGTAAGTTCGTACAGTTAAAATTTAACTTTTGTATAAATTGATGATTGGTATTATGCATATATATTCTATTTCTAGAAATAATTTAATGTTCGAATTATAATATTAAATTGGATATTTGGTTTGAATGGAATGCGAGATTTGAGTACATTCGTGATTTGGCGTATGACAGTATTGGAGAAAGATATCAAAAAATTACCGAAGTAAACCGGGGTTCAACATTTGTTACGAACTCTCGTGTTTTACTTTTTGTTTAGCTTTTTCGAGCTTCTGTTTAGCTCTTTCGGGCTTCTGTTTAGCTCTTACGAGCTTCTATTAAACTCTTATGAGTTTCTGTTCAACTCTTATGAGTTTCTATTCTGCTCTTACAAGCTTCTATTCAACTCTTATGAGTTTCTGTTAAGCTCTTACAAGCTTCTATTTAGCTTTCGAGTTTGAATGTAACGCGAAATTTGAGTACATTCGTGATTTGGCGTATGACGGTATTGGAGGATGATATCAAAAAATTACCAAAGTAAACCAGAGTTCAACATTTGTTACGAACTCTCGTGTTTTACTTTTTTCTTAGCTTTTATGAGCTTCTGTTTAGCTCTTTCGAGCTTCTGTTTAGCTCTTACGAGCTTCTGTTTAGCTCTTACAAGCTTCTGTTAAGCTCTTATGAGTTTCTGTTAAGCTCTTACGAGCTTCTATTTAGCTTTCGAGCTCCTGTTCACGATGTACTCTTATCCGTAAGTCGTTCTTTGAATGGAAAAATCTCGGGAGTTCTCTTGGATAATAAATGTATATGAAGAAACGGTAAGAGAATGATATATATTATGATATATATATGAATATCTTGATATGTTGATACATGGAAATTATGTAAGTTGAGACGAGTAATAAACTCAAGTGTGATATGTTGAGATAATAAGGTTATCGATGTTGAATTTATATGAAATATGTTCAAGAACGCTAGCAAGTGTTGTTGTTTGATACTTAAGCAAGTGCCAAGCTATTGGTTGAATGGAAACATGTTTAATTACAATATGCATTGAAATGGTAAGTGCTCAAATGAAAATATGCTTGTGCTTATGAAAGAGTTGTAAGTTTTAAATTATGCAATTTCTTATGAAATGACTTCTCATATGATTAATTTGAAAAGGGGCTATGTTTAAATGCACTAGCTTGTGGCTATGGAGGTATGATATGCTTATGACTTGTGTGTTACGCCTATGGAACGAGTGTGGAAAGTAAAGAAGTGCAAATGAGAATAAAGAAATTTGGAAGAGTATAAAGTTGTTTAAAACTCCATTATACTAGAAATAAAATGTATAAATGATGCTGTGGATTTACTCATTTTGTGAGTTGTTGAATATGGTTTCTTGAATCGTGTGGTATCAATAAATGTTTATTCTTGATAAATATAAATTTCATAATGAAATGAATTGATACGATTAAAGTTTATACAAGCTTACTATGCAATCATTGCTTACGTATTTGTTTTCCTTTATTTTTTCCAGATTGTTGGAAGCTTGATCGGATTGGAAGCTTATCGAAGATATATCACACTATCCATCGGTTCAATCGACACTTCTAGATGTTTGATTTTGGTTATAATGGCATGTTTAGGTTATTTTGGCTAAATGTTGGCTTATATGTGTTTTGTTGGGACTAGCCACTTATTTGGCTTGTATTTTGGTATTTGGTAGGTGCATAATTTGTCTTATAATGTTGATGTGTGAATTGATTAGTGGTTGAATGATGAAAGGTAAAATAGTAGTTGAATATGCATAATGACAATTGTAGGTTGACACTAAATTGGGTGAGAAATATGGCTTGTAAAATCGTCTATTTTCGTCCACATGGGCAGAGACACGGGCGTGTGTCTTAGCATGTGTCCCCTGTATCTTTTAAAGAATGCAAGTCAATATGCTCATACGGCCTAGCACACGGGCGTTTGACTTGGCCGTGTGACCCAAGTTAGAGAGTTATACGGGCACGGACACGGGCTGAGACACGACCGTGTGTCCTTATTTCAAATGCCCACACGACTTGAGACACGGGCATGTCTCTTGACCGTGTGAGTCACACGACCTGACCACACGACCGTGTCATCCCTACAGTGTTGAAAATTTTAAATATTTCTGAAAAATTCTTTGATTATCCAATTTAATCCCGACTTATTTCTAATATGTATTTCGGGTCTTGAGGGCTCGTTTAAGGGGCAATATATGTTTCCATTGGTTTTATTTATGAATATTGATGTGTAATGAAAAGTTCAAAATTTTTGTCTGATTGATTCGTAAACCCCGGTAATGCTCTGTAACCTTGTTCCGGCGACGGATATGGGTTAGGGGTGTTACATGAACAATTCTTACAATCGCCCAATTTAATTCCATGTCGAATAAATCAACTCAATTAAATTATTTCCAAAGTCGTAGAATTTTCTTCTGATTCAAATACAGTCCGATAAGCTTTTGTTGAGCTAGCGGAGGGACCAATCGGACATATACAATTAAGCTCTAGTAATTGCAATTATGTCCAGAAGCATCATTCCGATAATTTACAATTACTTAATCATGGACTTAGTCCATAAGAAGTACCATGATCGAAAACTCCTTATTGTATACTATTTACGAAAGTAATTTATCCAATTACTTTGTCCAATGACCTCGTCATGTATGTGTTACCCTCATATGATATCATTGATTCCTTTGAGTTAAATTTGTTCATTCAACACAATCTTATTTTATCTCATTGTCACCATTGTGTCTTCTTAATGATTAATACGATCACTATCAACAAATGACTGTGATAAATTGCTCGTTCGAGAATAAGCAACCCGTGGCCACGTTCCATATTTATCAATCCATACAATGACAATTAGAGAATATCATTAACTCTTTAATTGAGTTATGAATTCCACTGTTGCTATTAAAGTCATGCTATACACAAGTCATGTACCCAACATACCAGTTATCGGCTCGATCATCTATAGAGCATAAGCTTCCACTTATATGAAAGCACATAAGTAAATCAATGACTAACTCAGGATTTAGGTAAATCACATCATGAATGTCACAAGTGAATTAATTCGGTTAATTGGTCGGTTGTCAAATTTAATTTGGTCGGAGGTTGGTTAATGATTTTTTAAAATTTCAGTTATCGGTTATTTCGGTTCGAAATCGGCGAATTAATCGAAATAAATAATATGTATTTATATACAATATATTTTTTATATTAACAATGTATTTTTTGAACTATTATTTTATATATTAATCGAAATAAATAAAATATATTATATATAATATATTTTTTGAACTATTAAGAAAAAGAAAATGAACATTAGCATTGTATTTTTTTTATATGTTTTATACTTATTTTAATCAAAAGACAAAATATATAAATTTTGGTTAATTTGTTAACCAATCGAATTAACTAAAATATTTCGGTTCGGTTAATGTATTTGAAACAAATTTCGTTCGGTTAACAATTAAAGATTTTGACATTTCAAGTAATTCAATTAATAATAATTTGATTCAGTTAATAACCGAACTGACAGTTTGAACACCCATGAAAGCTTATATCATAAGTCTCTATATCTTTTCATAAATTTAAAATTTAGTTTTATACTTTTATTGTTAGCAATTTAGACTTTCTACTTATTAGATTTTAAAATTCAAATCTAATTTTTAACATTATTAAAACTATTTTGTTAAATTTAAGTTCATTACAATGTCATTTTTAAGTTACATGGCTATAAAATGAGTTTTTTTAAAATTTAAAATCTCACATTAACACATTCAACAGAAAAAACTAATAATATTAACAATTGAATCTAAATTTTAAAATCTAATAAAGAAAACACTAAATTTCTAAAATTAAAATCATCATGATTATTAAAATGATATTTTTGTTTAATTTTTAAACAAATTAAATGAACGAAAAATAATACTTACACATTTAGGGCCGGTTTCGGGTCCTAATTGGATTATTCTCCAAGAAAAAGTTCCGCCCTATTGGGTGAAATGGCAACCGTTTAAACCCTAGCATGCAGTAACCAGGGTTTAAGGTGGCTCGCTTGTGATTGTCCCCGTCTCTGGAAACTTGCCTTCCCCTTTGTCCTCTCCTTATGATTCGAGATCCAGTCGTACTTCATTTCTCATCACCCGGCTTACGCAATTGTTTTTTCTAAAGTTATTTTGCTTAATCACCATGTCTGCTTCTAGATTATCGTCATGCGTAGCATTAGCCGCCACCGCCGCTGCTGTCGCCGCCTCCACACTCCAGAACCCTGCGTACGCCGATTCGCCATTTCGATTCAATCCATTCTCCTCATCCTCTTCTTCTATTCCTCCTGGTTCACAGGCGGAGCAATCATCAAATGCCAAGGAGGAGTCCGAGGAGCCCAAAGGAGCAGGGTTTGATCCAGAGGCTCTTGAAAGAGGCGCTAAAGCTCTTCGCGAGATTAACAACTCTCCTAATGCCAAACAAGTAACTGTTCATTTTTAATTGCCTTTTTTATTTTCTTTTTTGACCAAATAACGAAACAAATGTAGATTTATGGAAGGTTTATTTTTTGGTGTTGATTTCGTTATTTTGAAACGGAAATAAATTAAAGGAAAACGTGTAATTGACTGGGGATGTAGAATCGATTGTGTTGCTGATATGACAATTTGCTTTTTTTTCCCTTCTTTTTCTTTTCAGGTTTTTAATCTTATGAGAGAACAGGAACGTTCTCGGCTAGCAGAGTTAGCTGCTGAAAAAGCTCATCATGAAGCAATCCAATCGCAGGCTGATATTGTGAGTGATAAGCTAAACCCTTCCACAGTTTCTATTTCCTTTCTCTTAGCCCATTGTTCTAATCATGTTGTCAATTCTACTTAGCAATGCAGCTTGTACAAATACTTCTAGGATTTTAGCTTATATTGTGACCATCCATTGGCAGGAAAGGCAACGGAAGTTGGCTGAGGAGCAACGGAATTTAATGCAACAACAAGCTCAGGCAAAAGCGCAAATGCTACGATACGAAGATGAGTTGGCCAGAAAAAGAATGCAGGTGACAGGGGCTTGTTTTTCTACTTGCTTATTTTACTCTATGCTAAACTTAGTAAAAGGAGTTTGAACTTAGACACAATGAGTTCTAGTCTTTGAAGCTGAAATTAGACTACTGTCCTATTAGAAGAAACAAAGTTTATTAGACTCGGGTATGAGTGTCATGTATGGGTATGTGTCTGACATGGGATGTTAAATTTTTTCTTAGTTTTTTACTTATGTTTGGGGGGTCCCTGGTGTATTATATCTTCATATTTATATCTAGATGTGCATTGGACATGGGTATTTCAAGAAGAATGAAGAGTTGGAACAACATAGAGAAAAAATCACTAACATGCTTTTAGCATTGGTTGGTAATATCTAAAAAAAAAGTCATATTTTAAGCATGCTAACTTAACTATTAACTATCTTAGTTCAATCCTTCTATATTTAAACTTTGGTCAAATTGGCTTAAGAAGCTGTAATATAGCATGTCTCTTCTTGATAGAAATGACAGTTTGGTTTTACTTTTCATTTAAATGTTCTTTTTCTATGCCCTTCAAGCATCAAATTTGCTATAACTCTTCTATCAAACTGTTATATTTACCACCTTATCAATCTTTGCAGACAGATCATGAAGCTCAGAGGAAACATAATGCTGAATTGGTTAAGATGCAAGAAGAGTCATCCATCAGAAAAGAACAAGCAAGACGAGCTACTGAAGAGCAAATACAAGCTCAGCAACGCCAGACAGAGAAAGAGAGGGCTGAAATAGAAAGGGAAACTATAAGAGTTAAGGCCATGGCTGAGGCTGAAGGACGTGCGCATGAGGCAAAGTTGACAGAGGATCATAATAGGCGAATGTTAATAGAAAGGGTGAATGGAGAAAGAGAGAAGTGGCTTGCTGCAATTAATACAACTTTTAGTCACATAGAAGGTACATGACGTTTTTGGTATTCTTTCTTCGTTCTAGTGGTATTGGTCTTGTATCTTTATGACTATTAAATTAATTGGACATTCTCGTATACTAATATTTCCTTGAAATGAAATTTACAGGGGGATTTAGAACTTTATTGACTGATAGGAATAAGCTGGTTATGACTGTTGGAGGAGTTACTGCATTAGCTGCTGGTGTTTATACAACAAGGTATATTTGCCTTCTTTTGTTGCTGCTGTCAAACTGAAGTTTGGTTTAATGGATTAAACTATTTCAAAATTTCCTCCCTCTTATTTCCCCAAGTTTTGATGTTGTTCTACCAGCATATCCATAGTCTCCTTATTTGCAAATGGAAATGCCACTTTTCTTTGTCACAAATTTTGCTCAGAAAGCGCATTTCAAATGCTCAAGATACTGAAAATAAGTTTTTCTGTAGTCCAATATAAAACCATCTCAATAAAATGAATGACTTTTCGGATATTTAGCTGTGGTGGATGCTAACGTCATGTTGACTGCATTATAAACATGTTGTAAAAGCACATGTTTGGCCAAAGCACTGTATCTGCTGTATAATGAATAGTACTAGCACAGCTGATGGCTCCTTGAACTCTGCCATCACTAGCTTCTCTTGGGGTGGCATTACTGTAATGATAAGTGTATTGCTACAATGTTTGGTTGGCATGTTGGGCTGTGCCCGATTCACTAATTTATGGGGAAGATGAACAATTTTATACCCTCAATAGGCTCTCATATTTACGTCACCAAATACATTCTTACTTTACTCTATGGGATTTATTCTCTTAGTATGCTCCTATTAGCACCATGTTAAGCTGTGCCTTATTCACAGATTTAAGAGAAAGATGGATAGTTTCTATACCCTCACTTGCCTCTCATTTTTGTGTCACAAAGACATTCTAACTTTAATTGGTAGCCGGCTCTTATCATGTTTACAGAGAAGGAGCTAGAGTCACATGGGGTTATATTAATAGGATACTTGGACAGCCATCACTGATACGAGAGTCATCCATTGCTAAATTTCCATGGTCAGGCATGATGTCTCAAGCAAGGAACCGAATTTTAAATTATAGTACAGCAGCAACAGTGGAAAGCAAACAGAGTCTTCAGAATGTTGTTCTCCACCCCTCGCTGAAAAGGAGAATAGAGCATCTTGCTAGGGCTACAGCAAACACCAAAACCCATCAGGCCCCATTCAGAAACATGCTATTTTATGGACCTCCAGGTACCGGTAAAACACTGGTTGCAAGGGAGATAGCACAAAAATCGGTAGGTGGTGATTGATTGTTTCATTTTCCTTCCTTCATATATACTGTGAGATACTTGTACCATACCCTCGAATTGCTGCCTCAGCAAGTTGTTTCTCTGGATGGAGTAATTCCTATAAGCTTCATAATATGACATACAAAGGAAAATTAACTGAGAATGTTGAATTTCATAGAGAATTACACATCTATCTGAGTTATAGTCTTTTCTATACGTTTGAAAAAAAGAAGGTTACAGTATGTCCTATAGAAATAAATAGAGTGAATGAATCAATGCTGTTGGAGTAATTCGACAATTTATTTGGTCTTCTTGACTTCCCTGTTGCTAGAATTGATCTAATTTTCAACAATACTTGCTGCTTATTTCCTGTGTTTTGACCGTATATGTTGCAGGGATTGGATTATGCAATGATGACTGGAGGTGATGTTGCACCACTGGGTGCGCAGGCTGTCACCAAAATCCATGAGATATTTGATTGGGCTAAGAAGTCAAAGAAAGGTTTACTGCTTTTTATTGATGAAGCTGATGCTTTTCTCTGCGAGTAAGTTACCACATCCTTGGCGTGTTTCAAGTTTCAAGGTGGAATTGCAGTCTGCATTATACTGAGTCCTTTTGGTGATGGCGTTAACAATTGTGTTGTTTATTCATGAATACAGGCGTAACAGTATACATATGAGTGAAGCACAGCGAAGTGCTTTGAATGCATTGCTCTTTCGAACCGGAGATCAGTCTAGAGATATAGTTCTTGTGCTTGCCACAAACAGACCCGGGGATCTTGACAGTGCTATCACTGACCGAATTGATGATGTGATTGAGTTCCCACTTCCTGGGGAGGAAGAACGATTCCAACTTTTGAAGCTTTATTTAAACAAATACCTTGGCGGAGAAAGTGACAATACATCTAAGTGGGGTGCTCTGTTAAATAAAAAACCACAGAAGATAACCATAGAAGATTTGCCAGAAGATGTAATCCGAGAGGCTGCCAAAATGACGGAAGGTTTCTCTGGCCGTGAGATAGCAAAACTCGTGGCTAGCATCCAGGCAGCCGTGTACGGACGCTCAGACTGCAGATTGGATTCTCAGTTGTTTAAGGAAATAGTAAATTACAAGGTTACTGAGCATCACCAGAGAATAAGATTGGCAGCTGAAGGTGGTGTGCCATCTTAAGAGTTTTACTTGCAGGATAGAGTGTGCTTTCGTTTTTTACCCCTGAAACCATGGATGTGGGAATTTTGTTTAAGAATGATAACTGGATACATGATTAGTAGTAGGTACAGTGTTGGGATGAAATTGTGGATTATGGTAAATCTTAAAATTGGGTGATGAGGTTTCCGAGAATGTATTACGTTCATCAAACCTTGTAACCTTAGACATGGAAGAAAGACTACTAGATTCATTGCAATAACATGGTTCTGTCTTATTTTTGGCTCCTCATTTGTTAAAGTTGAAACTTTTCCTGGATTAGTATCTAGTCAAATTTATTTTTTATTTTTCCATTTTAATTTGAATAACTTACAAATGTTTTGTTTACTTCTTTAATCTTTTAACAATAACAAGGATAGGAAAATATGGATATACTGCTATCACGAGGCTAGAATTTTAATCTCGCAAATCACGTGGCTTTAAGTTATTCTTTTGCTTCGAATTCGATTTGCTCTTGAAAGTGAGTATTCAGAAAGGAAATTTTTTAAGGCATTGAAGTAAAGTCAAAGCAAATACAAAAGATAAAAGAGTTAAAAAAAATGCCACAAAAAAGCATTGCATTGTTCGAGTAAATGTTCTCAAATATATTCAATCATTATGAATGAGATGATTACAAATGAGGGGGAAATTCTTTATTTATAGTTGAGCTCCCCCACATTCAAAAGCACAATTTAAATTACATTGACAGTCAATATTTAAATTCTATACAATCTTACCCTTTAGGATTTATAATATTTACCATGGTAACTCAAGTTTTACTGGAGTGTTCCAGTGGGGCACCAAGGCTTAAGTAGATGAGCTTCTCTATATATTCCACGAATCGGGTCAATTCAAGTGGATTAAATGAGCCCCATTTAATCGACTGACCTCCATGGGATGCTTTGTGGCTTTGATCCGCGACCCATGATATTCTATCCCACCCATTCTCGTGATGCCCTTGTTGTGTCCTCAGAATAACACTGGTCTAACTCGTCTTGGAACTGCCATGATGCATCGATTGATTCCCCACCATTCTCTATGTTAGGTAGTTTCGCCCTCGAAATATTTGACTCGATTTATGTTTCTATCCATCTAACTCGAACTGTTTCTCTCTTTTGTACATCTTGATTGTAGGAGGACACTGCTCTTTTCCCCTATTGTAACTTGCCTCGTTTGGGATTTCCTTTATCCTCAAAAATAGGTTTTGACACACCCACGTTGAACACCAGGTTAACTTTGAGTATTGTCGTCAACTCTATTTTGTAAGCCCCCCGGCTTGCTTTAGAATTCTGAAAGGGCCCTTGTGTCTTTACCAAACCAATGGTAAGCCATAATGTAAAACACTAGGAAAGTGTTTAAGATGTACCTCGCTCATAGTTAGTTACTTGTTTTAACTACACTATTTGCATCATCACTTTTCCTACAAAGTCCAATGCACAACACATCTCTTTCATAGGTGGTAGCCCCACTGATAACTCAACAAGCTTTATGTCAGTTTGCCACACCTATAGCATTTTTAAGAGGGTCTTTGTAACATTCCAATCTACCAAGCCAATGTTCTTACCACAGTGAACATCTTCGACTGGTTGGATTGTCAACAATACCTTGATTCCACCTTTCCAGTCATGACTCACCAACACAATGCATTGTCGTTGATGGATATCCAAGATACATATGCAACTAGTAAATGGAACTAACAGAGCATTAATCTTGTCAAGGAAATTCAATCCAAGAACAAAGTCGTAATCATCTAAATGAATTACCTCAAAGTCTTTCTTGCCTTTACATTGACTAATCTGTAACTCAATTCCTTGTGTTATTCCCACAGTTAGGACCTCTTTAGAGTTAATAGTCTTGATCTTATTAGTCGATTTGCTAATTGAGAGACCAAGTTTACCCACAGCTTTTGTAATATCCTGTTTTTTAGTGGTGTCAGAAACAGTGGTTTCGGGGCCACCAAATCTGACGAATAAGTTCGTAAATATTATTATTTAATATTTATGAGTCAAATGTTACTTTGAAAAGATTTTTGATTTGATAATTTATGTTATTTAAACTATTTATTAAGTACGAGTGGTAAGACCTTAAGGTCAAGTGGTTTTAGAAAATGAGGTATCGGTGTTCTCCTTTATGGACATGTCCTTTAATGAAATGATGTCTAATTTCAATATGCTTAGTTCTAGAGTGTTGGATGAGATTCTTAGTGAGACAAATAACAATAGTATTGTCACACTTGATATGAATGATATCTACATCAATTACATAGTTCATAAGTTGATGTTTCATCCAAAAAACTTGAGCATAACAACTATTGGTAGAAATGTATTCCGCTTCGGTAGTGGACAATGCAACACTATTTTGTTTCTTTGAAAACCATGACACTAGCATGTTGCCTAAGAATTGACAAGTACCAGAGGTGCTTTTCCTATCTAATTTACAACCTCCAAAATTTGCAACTAAGAAAGCATGTAAGCTAAAGGATGAGTCTCTATGATACCAAAGACCTAAATTATGTGTGTCTATGGCTTGTAAATGAGATTCCTTAGGACAAGATTGATGTAACAGTCTGTTTCTCAGTGGTGTCGAAAATAGCAGTTTTGGGGCTACATATCCGATGAGTAAGCTCGTAAATATTATTATGGTAAATTATGTTATTTGAATAAATAACTAAGCTTAAGTGGTGTGTCCCTAAAGTCAAGTAGGTTTAGAAAATGAGGTATCGGGACCTCGTTTCTATAAACCAAGCCCATAAATATTTTATTACATGTTCACAGAGTGTTATTACGGTCATATTAAAATTTGATTAAGAAATTTTAATATTTAGATAATTAATTAATTGGAAAGGACTAAATCGTAAAGGCTACAAAATTTAAATTCTATTAGTTAAAAGTGATAAATAGTTAAATTAATAAAGTTAGAAGGGTTTATGTGGCAATAATACCATAAGTAAATGGTATTCACTGTTGGTGGTTGATATTAGTTAATTTATATGTTATTTTAATAAAATAAAAAGAAAGTTAAGTTGAAGTATACTAAAAATAAAAAGAAAAACATTTTTATTTTATTGTTTTTCTTCCTCAAGCCGAAGAACACCATTGTTGACACCAAGAGGTTTGGCCAAGCTCTCTCCTGTGCATGTGTGAGATTTCGAGGTCTGTTTTTAATGATTTTTATGTTTTTGTGATCGTTTTAGTTTAGTCTAGCTAACCTAGGGGTCAATTTGTAGAATTGTTAAAAGTTTAGGGACTTTCCATGAATAAGTTTAAGGTAGTTTTGAAGTTTTATGGTCGATTGTTGAGTTTGGTTGTTAAATGGACATATTTTGTTAAGTAATTTTTTATGATTTTAAGGTTTAAGGACTTATTTATGAAAATGGTATAATTCAAGGAAAATATTGTAATTTTTTTTATAAATATGGGCTGTTATAAGGTTGGGTAAAAATCGGCTAGCATGATTTATGGTTAAAAATGGTGAAATTGTAAGTTTCTCGTTTAGGGACTAAATTGCATAAAAGGTTTTGAGGGCAAATTCGTAAATTTTCATTATTAATGGTTATAAGTTAAATTGAATACTTTAAATGTTGGAATGGGGTTAATTGAATACAAATATTTATCTAGATCAAGAAAGAACTCGAATGGACATAAATCACGAAAAAGTCAAAGTAGCGGAATAGTGGTCTGATTGTGTTAGAAGTTGTTATGAGTTCAGGTAAGTTCGTATATTGAATCATTCATTAATGGTAAAATTTTTAATTGCTATTGAATAATTAATGTAAGTGAATTGATTATTATGTATTACATGGTTAATTGAATTTAATGATTAAAGTGGGTTAGTGATGAATTTAAGAACAAGTAAATTTCATGAATGGTTATACAAGATATTATATCGAAAAGGGAATTAAAGTTAAGTAAGGAAAATATGAATTTCATGGAAAAATATTGAAATGCTAATGTGAAAATGAAGGTCACGGATAATGATATAGAAATAGACTCGTTTGAACCTTGTGAACGCTTAGGATACAAATGACATGTCATTAGGGATTATATGTTTCGGGCGCTGGTCTTGGATGTCCTATCAATGGCTGAGGTCCTGCATTTGTTACGGATTCTCCACAGCTCGTGTAGCTAACATCCCGACCCACAGCTCGCGTGAGCAGGCCCATTTCACAGCTCGTATGAGCATTATTGAAAAAGTTATGGTTATATGGAAAGGTGTTCCCGAGTATCAGATGTTATTCTATATGGTTCAACGGGTAAGTAAAGGTTAATGGAAAGACATGTATAAAAACTTAATGTTACTAATGTTCATATGAAATGGAAAGGTGGATATGCACATATGAAATTGTAAAGGATGAGAATTTATCATGTAATGGATGAAATATGCATGGAATTCATTTCTTTATTTATGTTATGTTTCAGAGATGCTATGTTACTCATTATCTACTAACTATGTGGATTCAAATGAGTAGAATGTGTAACGGATATATATATGTGATGGATGATATATAAAGCCTAAATGTTTATTACTTATATGCCATTATTTACTTGAAATTTATATGTAATGTTATACTTACTAACCCTATGAAGTGGTGTGTATAGGAAAGGAAGTTTGGTGTATGACATGATGAAAGTATGTTGGTTGTTTAATTCAATATGTTCGCTAAGTTTAAGTTTCCTTTATACGAGCTTACTAAGCACCTGCAAGGGGAAACACTAAGGGGTGAGCTACACGAGCTCAGTGTGAGTTCAAAACATATCTAACAATGGAATCACATATCATAAACCAAACAGTAGTTCGATAAAGAAAAGTACTTATAGAGATATGCAGAAACAGAAAGCAAACTCAGAACCAACATCCCAAAAATATGCACGGTCAAAGCATACCAAATCACACACAAAATGCTCAACAGATAAACCCGTCAACGGGTCGATATAATAATACTTATCATCACAATCCAAAATGTCATTACGCTAACACCTCAATACGTGTAGAATCAGTCAAAAATGTTATTACGAATAGACAGATTACAGACAAATAGCTCACATCCAGATGCATATGAATGCAGTCAAGTATTAAAAACCTACCCATCCAGCCAAAACACCTCTCCATCCCCCGATCACACCCCAAAAGAGCTGTTTAAGCTCATTCAACCAAACACACCACATAGGACCTCAAAAGGCCTATCCAACCCTACACACCATGTATGTGGACTAAGCCACCCAGATAATAATACGCAGCAAGACTGACGTATCTACAGTACAGTGCATTGCGGTAAACCGCTGTACATACAAGTTACAGTTTAAACAGCCAAATCAGATAATAGTACACAGCGAAGCTGACGTACATGCGGTACAGAGTGGTAAACCGCTGTACCGATAAGTTTGCAGTTAAACTGCCAGATCAAATCAAAATCAGTCTTCATTCTCTTCACAACCAACCCAAAAATTACTTTATGCAAGTGCATGTATGCTTACAACCTCACAGAAACAATGAACACATCGACAAACAGTCAGACAGAAACAAACATGTACATACCCAGCTAACCGGGTTCAAAATCAAATATCTCGCACAACAGTCGCAAATAATACATAAGCTTATATCCAAATCAGAGTTTTAACTACCCTTACTAAAGCCTAGTCAAGGGTTGGAACACACAGACACATTTTCAGATAGAAAAATATATAGAACTAAAATTGGTGACTTCGACCTACACGGCCATATGTTCTGGCCGTGTGGAAAAGCCTAGGCCGTGTAGGGGTCAACACGCCCATGTGGGAGGAGGCACACAGCCGTGTCAGCTAGGGACATGGTCGTGTGAACAGGCCGTGTAACTCACTGTCCAATTGCGTTAAATTATGAGTACAGGGCAACACGACCGTGTGAGGGTCTCACACGTCCGTGTGAGATCCCTAAATCCTTAAATTAGCCACACGACCGTGTGGCTCCAAACCACTAAATTGACTAATTTCCCTAAATCAGCCACATGGCCATGTGGCACTAAATCTTGCCCGAAAACCCTAATTCCTAATTGTACACTGGCGTGTGAACTACCCGTGTGGCCACTCGTGTGGTCACGAAACCACCCTAAAATAGCTCAAAAAAACATGATTTCACCCTCAAAGCACTTTCTAGCCCTCGATAACTCGAAATTATACCAAATCAACATGTTCTAAGCATAAAAACAGCGGTACAACATCGTAAATAATTGATTTGAGAACACACACATAAAATGCCAAGTTTTATAGAGTCAAATCGGGAATTCGCAAATAAATTAGAAAATATACGGAACCCACACCTGATTTGCGATCAATGACGTCTAGACACCGACTCGACAACAAGAGGGTGACACTCTCCGAAATCCATAAGCAAAACCATTTCCTAAAAAAAGAAAAAATAAAAATAAAAATAAAAATAAAAGCAAAACAAATGAGAGATAGAGGAAGATGGAGAAAGTGAAAAAGAAAATAGCAGTAAAAAAACTAGAAAAATAAATAATAATCATAATAAAATAATAAAATAACACTAAATAAAGGAAATAATTATCTAAACCTTTAAAACAAAAAAAATGGTCCTTCAAATCACTTCTGAGGACTCGAACTTAGGACCCAAAGGCACACTAACAAACTAGCAACCATTAGACTAGCAGGCCTATTCTCTTACTTAAACGCGCAACTAAACACAATAGCACAACCTACTCACTGACCCTAACCCCAAAGCTCAAGACTTCTAACCCTAAAATTCAGGGTGTTACAATAGGAGCATAAGTTGAATCATAATATATTCCTTCCTCTTAAGTGTAACCTTGAGCAACAAGCCTAGTCCTGTTCCTTACTATGTTACCACACTCATCTAACTTCTTCCTAGAAACTCATTTAGTACCTATGGTAGATTTAACACAAGGTCTTTCAACTAGGGTCTATATTTTACTTCTTTCAAATTGATTTAAATTTTCTTCCATAGCCAATATCCAATATTCGTCATTTAATGCTTCTTTGATATTTTTAGGCTCAATTCATGAGATAAATGCAACATAATTACTAGTATTTCTAAAAGAAGATCTAGTAGTTACCCATTTGGATAGATCTCCCAAAATCTTACAATCCTTCAAATAATTATACTATCTTGGATGATGGACTTCTTTTTCCTCTAAGGTGAGCTCTTTTAGAACATTTTGTGTATGTTACTAGATCCTTTCATTCGATGATTAATCAATTTTCTCATCATTGTTCCATATTCCTACATCATCATCATCACAAGAATCTTTTCTAGGAAGGAAGTTGGAATCATCGAAAAAAATGTATGGACTCTTTAACTACTAAAGTTATTTTATTAAAGACTCGATAAGCATTAGAATTTAAGCAATAACCAAGAAAAATTCTTTCATCACATTTTACATAAAATGTAACAGCCAATTTTCAGTTAAAGGTGATCATGGGCTGGGCGGCCCGACCCAGCTCGACAGCCTGCCCGAAATATGGGAGGGTTTGGGTAAAAATATAGGCCCGAAATATAGGTTTAGGCAGAAAATGAGGCTCGTTTAAAAACTGATCTGGGCCTCGGGAAAATTTTTTTAGCCTAGGCCTGGCCCGGCCTGGCCCGAAACATAATAAATATTTTTTTATTTTTAAAATATATTTCCCAAATCCCAAATATCCCAATCTCATTAACCCATTCCCTCATTTCCTATTTCCCCTCTTCCACGTTTCTCCCTAACCCTAAGCCCGTGCCCTCCTCCATTTTTTTCTCAATTTGAGTTCACCTCTGGCAGCAATCCACCTCCGGTCCTCCACCGATCCACGACCAGACCTCCACGGCTCCACCCATTTCCAGAATCAGAGGTTAGAGCGAAGCTACAAACGTTGTTGCCTTACAGTTCTTTTTTTGTTTGATGTCTTTTCTGCTTAGTAGTTCAAAACCTTGTTTATAATCTGTCGTTGTTGCCTTACTATTGTTGCCTTACAGTTTCATTTGTTTAGTCGTTCAAAACCTTGTTGCTTCTTCCATCCATTGATTGTTGTACCAAGTGCCTGGTTTATAATCTATCTTCTGCTTTCTCTTAATTTCTCTTATCCTGAACTTAACCAAGTACCTGAAAAGTATTGTAGAAGACAATCTGGTTTGCAGGCATTTTTATTATAAACCTTGTTGTTTGTTGATCTTTCAGCACACACTTCTTATATTTTGTTTTTTTTTCTTTCTCTGATCTTTACTGTAAATATAAGTAATCTTTCATGGATTTTAGATTCACTCCCCCCTTTTGAAGATCGGTTAATTTATAATTTTTGTTAGAAGACAAAATTTTGTCAAGATCCTTGAGTTTGGTTTAAGAATCTTTTTTATATCTGAAATTTAAAGCTCATTATAGTAGCAATTTTTTCTGGGAACGGTAGAAGCTTTGGATCTGCCGTTCCTTCAAAGTATTCTTTTGTTTCACTTGTCCCCAAACGAGATTTTAGTAATGGATGTTTGCAGTTGGACAGCATGCAGATGCAGGCAAAGGGGTTATGCCTTAGCCCTTTGCTTTGCAAGAATTGTCGCCTTCCCTCATTAACCCCAAAGGTCGCTTTCTCTCAACCCAAAGGTCCCGCCTTGGCTATTCACTACTTTGCTATCCCATTTTGGTTTGGATAAAAAACATAATTATTTGAATCAATTTTAATTAAAAATAATCTTTTTATTAAATCAAATACCAAATTATTATATTAAACAAAAAAAAATTTTAGGTCAAATTATGATTATGACCTTCTTCTACGTTGTTTAAAGCTTAAAAGATTGGACTGATGACATGACAAAAAGTTATAATACAGTTTGATTTTGTCAAGTATGAGAAAAAACACCAGTTTCTCTTGACCTTGACTTCCAAGTTGAATGTAATAAATGCTCCAATAACAGATTCAGACCCACACAACATTTATTTGTGTTTATGTTTTATAAACCCACACAAAAAACGGGCTGGGCCAGGCCGGGCTCGGGCTTCGTATTTTTTTCCTCGGGCCCATATTTTGGGCTTGGCTGGGCCTAGGTCTAGGAAGCGGGCTGAATTCTTTTTGGGGCCCGACTCGAACTCGGCCTGGCCCGGCCCATGAGTACCTTTATTTTTAGTGAAATCGGAATAGTAGTTTCGGGACCACAAATTTGAGGTCAAAAGAAATTTTATTTTAATATTATTTTATGGTCTATGGTATGTTAGGAATGTCATAGGAAAATCTTGTTAAGAAATTTTACCGATTACATGTCTAATTGGTTAAAAAGGACTAAATTGAAAAAGGTGTAAAACTTGTTAATTATGATAATTAAATGACTAAATGGCTTAACTAATAAATAAGGGAGGACATAAGGCATAAATATGCCTAAAGTTGAAGGATGAGGCGACATAGCATGAGAAATTAATAAAATAAAAGCCAATTAATGGCAAAATAGTAAATAAATAGAAATTAAAACAAACAAAATGGAATTAATTGAATTCTAGACATTTCATCATCAAACATTCGGCCAAAGCAACCATAGGAGCAAGGGTTTAAGCTGGTTCTTCATATTTTGGCTTCATGTGAGGTCAATTCTTGCCCGTTTCTTGTAATTTTTATGTTTTAAATATTGTTACAATTAGGTCCAATTAACCTTTACCTTAGTTTTTGATTTTATTGAAAATCTTGGAAGTTACCATTGATGATTTTATATGATTTTTGTAATGGCCCAAATTTGCCCAGCCCAAATCAGAAATAAATAAATAATAAATATAAAACCAAAATTAAAAGTCCAAAAATAGTCCCTTTACACCGGGCTCAATGTGGCCCAAACTAAACAGACCCTAAATCTGAATCAACCAATATCCCCAACCCAAGTTACAGAAACCCAACTAACCTAAACCCAAAACCAAGCCCAAATACCCGCAGCCCAAAACAGAGAAAATCAACAGCAGGAACCCTAGAACCTCCAACGCCGCAGCAGAGCCAGGCCTCCTCCTCGCACGTGTTGCGCCTGCGCGCATGTAGCGCCTCTGCACCAAATCCACGCGAGCCTCCACGTCCATTGCTCCGTGCGCCTGCAACAAACAAAAATGAACAAAGTAGCAGGCAAAACAATATAGCAGAAAGGGCAGAAAAAAAAGGATGGATTTTTGATTTATTTTTCTTTTGGATCCGACTATATAAAAAGCCATTTTCGGTATTTGAGGAGAATCCACGCATATTGTAGAAAACTCAAAAAAAAAAAGAAGATCAATACACAGAAAATCAAAGTGTTTTTTAAGGTGATTTGAGTTTTTCTATTCTTTGATTCTTTTCCTTGTTTGTTTACTGTTTGAGAAGAGAAAAGCAAATAACGCGAGAGAGTTTACCTTCATTTCAGCGCCATTGAATCCCTATCCGCTTCGTCGCGATCGGAGCGTGGACGGGGACTGAGAGTCTTTGAAAGGGACGGTGAGACCGAGCGGCCCAGAGAGTTTTGTTCATTTTTTTCTTTTGGTTTTCTTTTCGATTAGGGGAAAATATCATATGGCTTGGAGTTTTGTGTTTTAGATGGTGAAGGGAACGTCGTCGTTTGAGGCTAGGGGCCATGACTTCGAAACGGCGTCGTTTGCATGCATAGATCCGCGCAGTGACCCGATCCGAGGGAGGGATCCGCACGTTTTGCCTTTATGGATTATTTATGCAGCAGGTCCTCCTTTATTTTGCATTGTTTCAATCCGATTTCTTTCAATATTTTTAATTTATATCATATATTTTATTCTATATTCATTTTAGTCCAAAATCAAACGGTGACGTTTTTGTTATCTGAATTTGAATTCTGTAACTTATGTGTTTAATTATTGTGTTAGTCCTCATGCTTTCGATTGATTGCAAGTTTAGTCCTCCAAGTGCTGGATCTTCGATTTAATTATTGTTTTTTTTAATTTTAATTTTTTTTTCTTTTCTTATTTCTTATCCATCATAATGTTTTGTTTAATTTTATAAACATTAAATGTTTTGTTGATTTATAACAAATTTTAAATATTAGGATTAACATTGTTTTCAAACTTTTTGTATTATTATAATTTTAAGATACAACATACTGTTATTTAAAATTATTATTAACATATTTTGAGTTTATCAACATTATTTTAAAACTTGTTTTATTAAATTCTATATTACTATATGTTTCATCATCTTTTAATATATATAGACATTTTATACTGATTTGATAAGCTTTGTATATATTTTAATAATTTATTTTGTGTTATAACTTTTTTCATATAGCATTTTTAAATGCCATTATATGGGTCATTAAATTATTTTAATGTATATATATATATATATTGTTTTGATATGATTATAAATTTCAAGTATTTTTATATCTATATATATATTTTAAGTCGATTTCATTTATATAATTTACTTCTTTCAAAACCTATTTAGGTGATTACGTATTTTCAATTATATATGTATTGAGACTTTTACATGGTCATTTTATATGCTTTATTTAGGTAAATTAATAAATATATTATTTGTTTCAAATTTATTTTAAATACTACTATCCAATGTTGCATTATATTGTTTCACGACCATTTAGAGTTCATGTGTAAATATTTTAGTTTATAAATGATGTTATTAATAAATGTTGTGGTATTTAATTCATTTGATATTTGGCAATTGGGATTGATATTTGCACAACATGATAAAAAATTGTTGTAGCCATTTTCGTTTGAATTCATCCATTGTTTATTATCCCTTAGTTTGTATTTAGATCACAAATTGTATCTTTTACATTATATATTGCTATTCAATCATGTTTCATGGGTAAGAACTGTTTTTTTATTAAAGCATTACGATCCTTTTATTTCGTAAAGTTTTTAAAAGACTGGGTGTTCATAATCCTCAAGAGAATTGAGCCCTAACTTACTGGGCTCCAATTCTTCTCAATGAATTTAGATAGCCAAGTGCTTATTGTATTAAAACCAAAAAATATAATATATATTTAAAAATATTATATACTTTTGGATTTTAAAATTTTTATACTTTTTAAGAATACTATATAATTTCTTTTTTAAATCAACTAATTATGAATTACACATTGTGAAGTTTTCAAATTGATTTTTTTCTTTTGGCAACACTAGCATTTCCTATAAAAAAATATTAAGGTTGCTTCAATTATATTTTACTAATCAATTTCCATTTCCAAAACTATAAAGAATAATTTGCCTAAATTATTCCTTCTTTTATGAAAATAATAGCTTCATTATCATTTGTATTTGTTATACATTCTTTGAATCACCCAATACTTAAACATAAATTTTGACAAACTTCGACTTTATCTAATGTCTTACCAAACACTTAGGCTCATCCTCGCCAAACACTAAGTCGCATGAAGTGAGCTCATGCAATTCTAATAAGATATAAATAACACTTGTCAACATTCGTCAATCCGTCACTTATTGAGTTTAATGTCGTTCTTTGCCCTAAAATGGAAAATTTTCTATTTAGGGTTTTTAAATTTTTTAAAATTTTAAATTAGTAAAAGTAAAATTACACTTTGCTCCCTAAAATTATAAAAATTTGATTTAATCCTCTAAAAATTTTACATAGATAGACTATTCAAATGATGAAATTATATTAATTAAAATTTAATTTCAACCTAAAAAAATTTACACTTTCGCGCTTGCTCACTACTTAACACTTACATCTATAAAATAGAATAGTCAATAGTTGAGATCTATGCCAAACCAGCCTCCTCCTATGAGTATCCTATCATCCAACTCTAGAACTCCATTGTTAGTGGTTTTTTTGCGTTACCTATGATTTGAACTACCAATATTGTCACCTTACATAACTTAATTGATTGTTATAACCAGCATTGTGTAACCGACACTATTTATTCACTCTCTAATTGATTGTTGTAACCATTATTAATTATTTCGAGAAACATATTTATTACACATGGATTTGTGTATAGCTTGCTTGGCTACTATTCCAACAAAATACTGAAACACAATTTGTCCGAGTGAATGTTGGCATTGAGGTCTTGCACTGTGACCCGACAATTTTGCAAATCATCCCAAATGACCCATACTTTCCGGGAAAAAACAAGAAAGCGTCACAAACGACAAAATGAACAAAGCAAAAAGGATTGCCTGTTTGGGTTTGAGATTTAAAATATTTTATACCATATATTCCTTACTAGGCCATAAAATAGAATAAAAGTACCCAGATAATATATATACTCCAATTTAATTAAACGGGGTGATGGATTTCTCCGTCAACAGTATGCTTGCCTTTCCCTAACTACACGTCGCATGCTGCTGGCACCATTTCTTCCCCCTCACAGCGCCACGTTTCTAAAACTCACCTCTTTCTCTTCCTCCTATGATCTATCACCCTTGTTTTCCTTTCTCTTCTTTTCCCTTCTATAATCAACAGCTTGTGAGCAATAGCCGACACAATCGTGTAGGGTTTTCAATTTTCTGTTGTTTTCTTTTTTCCTCCCCGTCTAGTTTTTGTTACTGCAACACTTTTTTTCCGAGGACAAAAAACACAGTATTCTAAAAAGAGAATAAGAAAAAGATGTAGAAGAAGAAAATGGTGCTGGCGGTGATGGTAATAGATTAGTGTGTTATCGGTGGGGATTTGCCGGGATCAGGTTGGCTAGAGGAACAGAGGAGACGGTGAATGATGCAATGGAGAATGCCGAAATCGAAGTATAGAAAAAATAACAAGCAATGTGCATTGCCGCTTATGCCATGCAAGATGCCGAGGACTCCCGATCTGCTTCACAAGATCCCTGAGTAATTATCAAATACATAAACTTAAACCATCCTATACTATGTGGAAAAAGTGCGTCTGTAATCTGTTTATATCAGTCGCTTAACGAGAATGGATCCTAATCTATTTAGGAGGGAATAACTGAAAATAAGGAGAAAAAATTTGATTCATTATTATCGTGAAATTACAATTTCATACCATCCTTTCTTTTCACTTAATATTATTTTATTACTTATGTTTGCTAATTCGATATTACAAGTTAATTAAATGTTAAACTATATTTGTTTTTTAGTTTTTGCAAATTAGAGGAAATACAATTTACTTCAACATTTTAAGTGCAAATGAGGTCTTAGTGTCACGGGATAGGAAGGGGATAGGAAAGGTGGTTGCCTAGAACCGAGTGATAGATACACTCGTCTTACAAGTCACATGTCATGAACAAATCACACGCACATATCATAGTTACACATCACAAGTAGTGACTCAAATTCATGACATGAGCAGTGTGATGGACGCCCGTGAAACCAATAGGCCAAATGTTAGGGATCAATCCTTATCTAAATTTTGGCGTTTGTTTCATTTTGCTAGAACTTAATGTGGTTGATTTATGGCTAGGTTTTGTTTAATGTTGTTCATTTTACTAGGATATTTATCTTAAAATATAGGTGTATATGCTTAGGTGAATGAACGTGATTGAAGTTTGTAGTAATTATGATTTTACTCAAATTTCAGTTTGAAATTTCTATCTATATTGTGTATTTTCTTGACTGGAGAAAGCTATAGTGGATCCACTTATGTAATTTGTAAAAGTGGAAAATGAAATGTGCGTCATTAGGATAAATTATAAGCTTGATGCAAGATTAGTTAGTCACTCGTTGTAATTAGGGTTTAAGCTTAAAAAATCTATGACATTGAATTGGTTAGATTGAGGGTTGTCTTTTTGTTTTTCCCTTTAATTATTTCCATGAATCAGCTAGCTTAATTATATTTATGAATGAAATATGGTTCATGCATGTTTGACCCCATTTTTCTTAATTTAAGGAAGGAGAGAAACTAAAAGACCACTAATGATCTCTTGTGCCTGATCAGTCGTCCATATCATGACCAAAGTAGCTGCAAAAAATGTTACATTATTATGATTGATCAGGCCAATTGGAGATCGGTTTGGTTTAGTTTAGTTTATTAGTGGGACTTGAATAGAATAATACTAGTATTGGATGCAACTTAAAACATGTTACATTTTAAGTGGAGATGCAGGTCTGAATTTTAAAAATGACATTGTTAGGAGGAATAGTCATGAACCCCAAACATGAACATTGATAAATTGTATATATATAGGATAGAGCCGGAGATCCTGCCTCAAGGACCATGGATGCACATCCATCTGCCTTCACTGATAAAAATTAATTCGTCTTATTTCTTTTCTAATTATTCGGATTTGTTTTTTCTTCTTGTTGTCGGTATGTATGATGGATGATTACTTATGTTCTTAATTATGTTGCTAATAAAGCTAGAGCAAATGTCACTTATTAGGAGGCTGGTGATGATGGAGTTGATAATGCTAACCAGAAGCTTAAAATAGTTGCATATGTTGCTTCAGATAAGTTTGTTAATGTTTTAGATACAATGGCAGGAACAATTGTCTGTAAGAAAGACAAAACAGTCGATGCCTTGGGCAATACTTGTCAGAAGATAAGTGTGTGACTTCTGATAAAGCTGATGATGCCAAAATGAAACAATGACAGGAGTTATGCAATATGTAAGGGATAAAGCAGCCAATGCCTATGAAGAAGGCAATCAAAAAATGAATACAGCTTCATATCATGTTATTGTTGTCAAGGAGAATACTGCCAAGCTGTAAATTATGGAAGTGATAAAGCATCAAACACCTATGATGAAGCTAAAGAGATGATGGAGAATAAGGTAGGAGAAGCATATGCTTCATTTTCTACTTGCCGACTTAGTGAACCATTCTGTGAGTCACTGTCATTATTATTACTTTTCTGTTCTTGAAGCATAATCTTTCAAAAATAAAATAAAATTCCCCTTCAGTATAGTATTTGAGGAATGTTAATCCTTTCCTTTTATTTCCTATTATCTAGAAATTCACATGCAGATATTGGAATTTTGATATTATAAAAAACAATTTGTGCACTGTCTTTTGCTCATTTTGGTAGTATATTTAAACAAAAAAGGTATTGGAAGCATAAAACATAATTTCTCCACGTGACAAATTTCATGTTTCTGTTTTTCCAACCCCATATCAAAATTGTAGTGCATAGTGAACCTGGGCTGTGTAAGTTTGACAATGTAGTGACCTGGGCTTATCCTTGATATTTGGAAACTGGACTATTAAGCCCATTTGCAAGAAGATTTTCTCCATAAATTGTTGCTTCCTAAATATTAGACCCAACAATTCGTGTATTTGTGTTCATATTATTATTTTGTGTCTTATTTTATTTTGTATTTTAGTTACTTTTTTTATCATGTTCGTGTCACTTAGGAACATATTTTAACTTGTCTGCTTGATATGACGGGAAATGAATGAAATTTGTAGTTTATCAAATATTGTAGTCATTTTCCCCATAAATTCCTCTAGGATTTTTTTGGGGGGCATATATAAATTGTACTATTTACCTATTGGAAAGATATGAATATAATTAGGTTTTGTCATCCCAAAGTTTGAGTTTACCTATCAAGAGTATTTGTATTTGTATTTGACAAGAGGTGTAGGTAGAGGTCTTGGTCTCATTACACTTTCAAATTTGTTAAGTTCTTAACCTTACCATACTCGAGAAATGATAAGAAAAAAAATAAAAGCTTATTTTTAGCTTTTTCAAAAATTTATAATTTGATATTTTCTTGATCAGGCCTTTCGAAAATTGGATTGAACTCGAGGTTGTGAGAGGGTTAATCTAGGTAAGTTTTGAACTCAGCTCGAGTAATTCTCCTCTCATTTTTAAAAAAGACTTCATAGCGAACAAAGTTCATTCATGTAGTCTCTTCTAAGAGATAGATAAGTTTTTCCTTAAGATATGACATTTATTAAATTTGAGATTGAAATATTAGCATATGTAACTCTGTATAAAAATAAATAAATAAATGGCTAGGCTTTTCATTATGCCACCCTTTTCTTTATAGATGACCCTTTTCAAGTGACTGCATGGATTTCATGTGAGTTGTTCTTAAATGCCTGTGAGAGGCTATGACCTTCCCCTACGGATTATGTGTGGATCTTGGTTAGCTTTTCTCCCAACATTTATATGTGGACTAACCTAATTACCTTCTTTATTTTTTTTCCTCCCAGTGTTTCTATTTCTTCATTCAACTACTTGACCCTCTAGACTAGAGTTTTACATTGTTGAGCTGTGCACGTAAACCCCTACTTAATATTTATGAAGCTGAATCTTTTGAACACTAACCCTACTTGTCTTCAGTCACCTAGTTATTATAGCTCTACACGTTTGGTTAGTATACCTCCTGTTTTATATTTAAATATTAATTATATTGTATGCTTCAATACTACTTTATATTTGCATGTTCCTTATTGCCATGTTCATGCAATTTCTCAGCTTTGTGGTTGATTGATTTGAATATGGATATACTTGTCAAATTGTTTGAAATATCCTCTCTTTCGATGCATGTGATTGTTATGAATAGACTTCTCAAATTATTTAAAATGCATGGGGAATTTATTATATTATATTATTTTATTTTTATCTTACATCTATCAAATTGAAAAGGGGATAAAAACAAAGAAAGAAGCTTAAGATTAAGCTTAATTCCACTAGCTTATGATTATGACTAATCAAATATCTATTGTCTATACATGCAACAAACTGTGTTGGCAACATTTCCCATAGCTACACCTTTGATTGGCCAAGTAGACAAAATGGGGTTTTGTTTTAGATACATTGCATAACATGTATGGCCCAGAAACTGAATAATTTGCAACACCAAAACAAGGAAATATTCAAAGTTTGAATCTATGATCCAACTTGAAAATGCAAAAAAATGGGAAAGGATTTGAAAGAATGGGATTTTTATGATGCCTTGTTAATCATGTCAGTATCGTAAAACCCCATCATATTCCGTTTGCTCTGGCTTTTTGTGATTAATGGGCCAATTGGAACATTTTGGAGGGGGAAAAAAGTGGGGAAAAGATATGCATACATTATATTTTGTTAATACATGTTTTCTTTTTCTTTCTTCTCCTTGTTTTTCCATGGAGAAAAGTAATTGTAGTATATAAACTTTGTGGTTTAGTGAAAGAGAGCTTAAGCTGTGATTCCTACAGTTTTATAATCTGCAAAAGTTTCTAAGAACTGTAAATAATAAGAAGGATTAGAGAAGAAAGACTGTTTAATTTTGGTAAGCATACATTTCTTACAAATCAGGAAAAAGAAGCAAATATAGTAAGAATCTATGTCCTCCTCCATCTCTATTTTGTTATTCACATTTTTATATCCAAAAATTATTCTCTAAATCAAATGCATATATATTCTGTATGAAATTGTTATGTGTTTTAGGAAGAAATTAGATGTCTCTTACATTTGTTCTCTTCATGGCTTGTTTATTGTTGTGCATCCAAACTTTGAGAACCTGTCTCTTTACTCCCACTTGATCGCAAAACTGTTGCACTTGTTCATCATCTTGTTTCTGGATTTTCCACCCCAATTTGTCAGCAAATTCCATCATCTTATTTTTTTGTTCTTGGCTGAACTTGGTTCTGAATCTCTTCTTTGATGAATGTGGGTGTGAAGGTTGTTGCCCTCCTTCACTGAAATGGAACATATTGAGATCTTCGCTCGAGGACTCGGCCTGGCCGCCGCCACCAAAGCTCATCATCAGTGGTGCAACGGACATAGCAGGAGGACTGGCAGACAATCCAAGGGAGAACCTTTGATGGTGAAGAGGTGTTGCTCGTGGAGGAGGACGTACAGCGTTTCTCCTTGTGTTGTTGTTGTTGGTATAATAATAGCTGCTCGGTGCATACTGTGATTCCCCGTTTATTTCTTTCCTGTGAAAACTCCTATGACATTCACAGGCCGCACATTTCAACGCTTCCGGCGTGCCTTCTTCGCCGCTCGGCATGAATTCCCCGCAACCATCGACCACATGGCCGCCCATACCGGCGGCGTGGTTCTTCAAACATTCTTTATACCTAATCAAAGGACTGAAGCTGATGGTTGCCGACGTTGGACCAGCGACTGGTTGGGGCTCCGGTGTTGGCGGTGATCTGCTATCTGCCGCAGCTGCTATCTCACCGGTGGTAGCTGTGGAAGCTGAAACTGGATCTGGGTCCGAATCTCTTCTGGGGTTAGGTACTGAAAGTGGATCATCTAGGGTTTGAGGTAGGTTGGGGTCACCATGAACCGTTCGATCTCTTCTTCTTTCTCCCGTAGCTAAATTTACAGGTGCTGAAGAATAAGAGTCTTTGTTGAGTTGATTTTTGTAACTAAAAGAGCTTGGCATCCCCATTTCCTTATTATCTTGGCCTCTCAGTTCCATTAAAACCTTGATCTAAGCCTTCGATCTCAGTTTTTTATTATTAGGGAATTAATGAACTAGTAATCTGTATGTTCTCAAACCCATCATCATGACCACATGCAATAATTTCAACCCTAATTCATCACCACTTCTTCACTTGATCAAAGAAATAATTAGTGGGAGAGACAAAACTATCCCTGACTTTGACGTTTTAGTGGTAAACCCACCAACTCGTTTCACTAAATCCCGATTTCCTGTTCCTGGAGACGAAACCCAAGTGCTTGAGCAGTGTAGAGACAAATGAAAAAATTTTGAAGTGACCAAAATAAATTTAATTGTATATAAACACCCTAGAAAAGTGATAAAAATATAGTTTTGGAAGCTGAAACAGGAAAGGGGACTATGATATGGGGCCCCTTAGCTGAGACAAGTTTACAAAGAGCTTACCTTGATGAATTAAGACTTGAACACAGATGTTTTTTTTCTGTAAGAATCCTCGAAACTCTATTTAAGACCAAACCAAGAAGGTAAGCGTTGTTTTAGCATAAATTAAGGAAGGTGAACTAAGGAGATGGTTGGTAGGAGAAGAGAGGGATAAAGAAAGATTTGTGAAGGGGTTTGTGTTTCCTATCACCCAATTGACCCCATAAAATCCATCAATCAAAGGAAACAGGTGGGTTTGGTTTGTACTCTCAAAAACAAGTGATGAGCATTAGAGGATGGTGACACTGAGAGACATGGTACAATCGACAAGCCCTCTCCGAGCTTGCACACTGGTCCAGCTCCTAACTATTGCCTCGCCCAACACATTTCTTTTTTGGCAACTGACATCTTCTAGTCTCTCCTCTCTATCTGATATAATCCCCACTCTTTGTAACCCTAAACAAACCCCAAACAAGCAAGGCAAAGTAAGATTCTATGGAGGCAATATATGTATATGTGTGTGTTGATAGAATTGAATTGAAAGGGTTGTTTGGTTGGCCACACTAAGACAGTTCCATGAGAAACAAAAGCTGATTACGGAATCTCTTAAAGAGATAATCAGCAAGGAAGAGGAGGAAAAAACAAAAAATAAAGAGGAGGAGAGGAGAGGGGAGGACCCCCGTTTATTATCTTTTGTGGGCTTGCAGGAATTAAAGTGAAGATATGGTGGTCCACAGCACTGAACTTGTCCTTTTAGTGTGTCTCGGATTCGCTTTCTCTCTCTTTTCTCTCTTGAGGCATGGTTTGTTTCAGTCCAACTGCAGCAAATTCTTTGGTTCTAAACTTATCTCGATTAAAAGGTTTAGGTAAATTTTTGAGTTGGTAACTTAATTTTAATAAAATTTTACTTTGAGCATAAAAAATAAAAAGTTTGCGATATGAGTGTTGTTGTTAGATATTTTTATTATTTTAGTATTAATTTGATCTTATATAGTAACCAAACTTAGTAAATTTTTATTTTTATCACTTATTTTATTTTTTTCTTTTTTAAGAACTAATTTTAGTTTTTTTTCACTGATGGAAATCTTGATCAGAAAACTCATTTTCTTGTTTTTATTTTTCTTTTTAGAATTAATTTTAATTTTTCCCAAAAAGGGAAGCAAAAAACTTAAGATTTTACTTTAGTTTTATAGTAAAAATCAACTTATCTTTTTACTTCTTCTTTTCATAATTAATTTTAGTTTTTGTAATAAGAGGAAAATATCTAGGGCTTTAGAGAAAGTTATCTGGATTTCTATAGGAAAACTGAAAACCATTTTATCTAGTTAATTTCTTCTTTTTTTAGAATTTAGTTTTCAATAAAAATAAAAAGTTAAAGTTTACTACAAGGAAAGATTTGAGTTTTATTTGAAATTGAGTTACAAGTGAAAATTTTGAATTTAATCTTAGCAACTAAATGACTCACTTCTCTATAAAAACTCAAGGTTTTTTAACAATTAAAATTAATTCTTAAAAAATGAATGATTAAAATAAAAATTTATTAAAGTTGAGTGACTAAAATGAGCATATGTGATAACAAATTAACAACGAATAACTAAAATGGTAAAAGTAAATAATGACAATGGCTAGAATAATAAATGGATATAACAATAATATCCATATTATAAACTTTTTATTTTTATTTTTGGTTCCTAAAACAAATATTTATGAAAGTTAGTATAATTCACACTTAGAAGTTTGAGGTCAAGAATGATGGAACCTCTAGATGGGTATAACTTCATCTGATGTTTTTCAGACAAGGGTTCCAAACGTTACTTAAGGAATATATTGAATTCTCCACCTTTGCATATTATCAGGGATAGATCCGATTAAGCAACGGATACGTAATATATCAAAGAAAATTAAAAAGATTGAATACAAACATTTTCATGAAAAATTCTCACCGAAAAGGATAAAAAATTACAGGTAAAGATAATTTCACTATAACAGAAAAAATGAAGAGTAAAAAGATAGAGAAAAAAATTAAACCCTAAAACCCGAAATAAGAACCCTCAAAATATAAACAGAAAATTCTCTGAAAGCTCGTAAAAGCTAATACCTAAATGTGTAATGTGTTATTTTTCTAGGGTGAAAAGCGGGCCTATTTATAGGCTAAATTCGTAGGTTAAATAATATTAAAATAATTTACACTAATTAGAGTTTGACTAAAACAAATAATCAGAGTTTAACCAAGAGAAGAAAATTGAGAAAATTGCATGACACGTAGCCATGTTGTGACATGGAATTCGCATCGTCAAGACGAGGTGGTGACGTGTTGTGATGTCGGCAGCTCATCGAGACAAGGAGTTCTTCCTCATTGTGATGTCACTCTCTAATTGTGTCTTAATTTGACCGAAATGTGAGACATACTTCAAAAATCTTCACATTGACTCATATTTTCACAATACCTTCTTTACCAAAGCCCTCCGGCCTATCTCCAACTAAAAACCAAAAGAATTAAAAAATTGGTTGCATAGGAATAAATGATTATTTATTTATAAGCGTTTCCATTGATCTAGATTTAAATAACACACTTATTGTGCTTATTCCAAAGATTTCTCAACCAGAAGAGATCTCGCAATTTTGGCCTATTAGTCTCTATTCTGTTCTCTACAAGCTAGTGATGAAAGTTATAGCTAATAGATTTAAGGTAGTGTTTCCCAAACTTATTGTGCCAGAACAGGTGGGCTTTATCGTAGGCAGAAGCATTTCTGATAATATTATCATTGCCCAAGAAGTTATTCACTCCATACGAGGAAAGAACAAAAAGTGGATGGCCGTCAAAATTGACTTAGAAAAAGCTTATGATAGGGTACGTTGGGATTTCATTGACAAATCTATCCAGGTAGCTGGTATACCAGAATTTTTATGAAAAATGATTATGTCTGCAATCACATTGTCTACAATGCAAATCTTATGGAATGAAGCGCCCACAGCAAAATTCAAATCGGAAAGAGGAGTGCATCAAGGTTGTCCACTATCCACATACCTTTTTGTTTTGTGTATGGAGTGGTTGGGGCATAACATTAAAGTAGCTGAGGTCTCCGATGAATGGATCCCTATTAAACTTTCAAAGACGGGACCCCTTTTGTCTCATCTCTTCTTCACAGATGACTTGGTTATCTTTTCAATAGTTGATTTGAAGCATGGGTTACTTCTCAAAAGAATCTTCGACCTATTCTATAACTTTTTAGGACATCGGGTGAATGCACCAGAAACCAATATTTTCTTCTCCCGCGGAGTTGACGATAGCTTAAGTAGCATTTTGAGCAGCCTCCTGGGGTTCCAAAAGGTTTAGGAGTTGGGATCCTACTTAGGCATTCTGCTTTTCCACAAAAGAATTACTAATGCTACCTTAAGAGATTGAGTGGTTGGCAAGGCAATTCATAAGGGGATCTAATAATGGTAGATGGAAGCTTGCACTTGTGGATTAGGTCTATATATGCCAACCTCACCTATGTGGTGGCCTAAGGCTTCAAAAATTAGAAGATCAGAATGCCTCTTTTTTACTAAAACTAGGGTATAATCTTATTACCAAAGAAGAGGATTTGTGGGTAAAGATTCTGCGCACCAAATATAAAATAAAAGAGAGGATCCTTAAAAACATTAAGCGAGAAAGCTGTTCAGTTATTTGGGGAGGATTATAAAGGTGTGGCCATTACTTAAAGAAAATTTATGCTGAAATATTGGAGTTGGAAACTCAGTCCGCTGTTGGGAGGATTATTGGATACAAAAAATAAGGCCTTTAAAAGCTTACGTAACTCATACTGACAGGCCTATTATGGATTGTCTTCTTAAAGATATGGTCGTTGAGGATGGAGCTCGGAATATGGAGGCTTTTAAGGAACAATTGCTGGAAGATATTGTCAAAAGGATTGCAAATATCCCTCCACCTCACCCTCTTGCTGGCCCAGACAGAATTTTTTGGGTACACACAACGAATGGAGGATTTTCGGTTAAAAGTGCCTACCATATGTTGAAAGCGGGAACGTGGGATGCAGAAAAGGCTAAATGGAAAATTGTTTGGAAGTACAAAGGACCACATCGCGTTCGATTCTTCTTATGGCTCATCTACAAACAAAGATTGCTTACTAATCAGGAAAGGGTACGAAGAGGTATTGGACAAAACATGGCTTGCCCAAATTGCCACCATGAGATTGAAGATATTCTGCATGTCCTAAGAGACTGTCTAGATACTAAAAGAATTCGGGAATACCTTGTGCCCAGGAATTATCAACCACAGTTCTTCAACAGAAACCTTGCAGAATGGATTAGAATGAATCTGGAAAATTTTGATTGGACACTGGGTAATGAGATGAATTGGTATTCTCTTTTTGGATTACTAGTATGATGAAATGGAAAAATAGAAACATTTTTGTGTTTCAAGGTATATCTTAAAATTTTATAAGCACAATTAAGATTTCAGTTAGTTCAGCAAAACATTACAACACAATGACTATGTGAGAATCGCCCAGAAGAGTTAATTTAGAATCTAGTATATCAGAAGAATCATAGACCGTTAAGGTTTGCTTAGGTTTTGGATTGTTTGTTAAGTTAAAGGTTTTTTTCACCAAAAAAAAATCTAAAGTTTTATATTTAATTTGATAATTTTTAATAAATTAAACTTATAATATTGGATTACATTTTTATGGTAATTTAAGCTATTAAAATCTATAAATACACAATATCTAATTATTTATTACCTAGATATAAAGATATATTATTATATTAAAATTACCCTTTATACTCTTAACATTGTATGTTAAAAAAAACTTACATTAAATAAATACATAAAATTAACCAATTAAAAATATAAATATACATATCATGACTGTTTGGCATGGAATTTTTGTTGGTTCTTCTTTTTCACCATTTTGTGCAAATGAGGTGTGGCTTTTTAATTGATGCATTGCCACGTTGCACTCTATTATTTATTGGAATATTGATTTAGTTGTCTCCCCAATTTAAAAAAATATTTTTTTATATTTATTTATTAGTTTTTAAATTTAAATTATTTATCAAATTAGTCGAAATAGATAGAAAATTTAAATTTATTAACTTTGTTGATATAACATACACGTGGATGTTATGTCAAGAATTAATTAATTTTAAAATTTAAATAAATATAGAACATATTTAAAAAAAGAAAGTATAAAAATATTTTTAAAAATTAATTAATTATTAATGTAGCATATTGTAGGTTTTGAAGTAATTTGATAAATAATCAAATTGAATAACGAAAAAGATAAATAAAGAATTAAAATAAAATATTAAAAAGTTAGAAAATTAAAAAATCATTAATTTGGCTCACGCCACTTTTTTAGGTTATTCTGTTCACTTTCTTATTAGCTATAACCTTTTTTGGCTGTTGCCTGATAATTTTGACCATTTAAACCTTATTTAATTTTCCTTTTATTGGGTCAATATTCAATCTTTACTTTGATTGAAATTTGAAAATAGGTCATTATTCAACCTTATACTCTTAATTTTTCCTACTTACCAACTCTTAATTTTATCATTATTCGTAAAAACACATTTATTGGTCCGTCAAGTTGAGTTTGACTAAAGTTTTTTGCCCCTTTTGCTTGTTTAAAACTCTGTAAATAAAAAAGTATTAGTTTGCGTTAATCTTGAAATACTAAACCAAATTTATAGCTCTTTTGCTGCTACATCTACCTTGATAGATGTTGGTCAAGGTCATCAATGCAAGACTCTTTACCTAAGCAAACTTAAAAATGATGCTTGATTTAAGTTTAAGTCGGATCCAACTGTTTTTTTTTTTTTTAAATGAATAAATGAGATATTTACAATATTATCCCTCCTTATATTTTAAGTCTGAAATTTGGTTATTTTAAAAAAATTAATGACTAAATTCAACTTAAAAAAATAAATAAACCAAAATTTCATAATTGTTCAGGTCTTTATTATAATAATTATTAGCTCAAAATTTGGAGTATGGAATGGGGGGTCTCTTCTCTCAGTCCTGAGTCATATCAAAACCTGCACTGAGGCGCAGGTACGTACATGATTTGTCATTTGAGTGGCTGATTTGACCTTTCTGCATGTGGACACAAAATGCCATTAATATTCAATGCCCTTTGTTTTTTTCTTTTAAACTTTTACACGATTTCTTTTTTAAAGAAATGCTATTATAAATTATAATTAGAGGATAAGTATAATACAAATATAAATATATTGTGGAGTAGATAAAATAAGATTGACGTCGGGATAACAAAGAGTCGATATCCCGACGTCACGGGGATAAGAAAGAGTCGATATCCCAACATCACGACGAGGTAGCATGCCATATCATGACGTGGCGATTTGTTCTCTACTTAACTGGGTTTCTTCTCTTAGCTAAGCTCTGTTATATTTTCCTAGTTTAATTCTGATTATTCTAGGAATATTTTAGTTATATTTATACACGAAATTCAGCCTATAAATAGACCTCTTAACAATCCTATACAGTTTAGAATAACAATAACAAAATTAGAAGAGAGTTTGTGAAAATTTCGTGGAATCTTTGTATTTCGGGTTCATGGTTTATTTGTCTCTCTATCTTGTACTCTATTTTTCGATTTTTTTTCCATTTTAGTAAAGTTTCTTTTTACTTATGATTTTTTATCCTCTTTAAAAAAAATTTCACGTAAAAATTTGTGTCCAATTTTCTCGATTTTCATTCGTGTTCGTTGCATAATTTGGATTCGACCCAACATATATGATTGGGCAGTTATATTATAGAATTAAACTAGTATAAAGTATAATAAATAATGAATCCAAAAAAACATGAAGAAAGTTTATACATGATATACGTATATAATGAGACTAGAGTATTATGCATACTAATTACGCATGATAAAATTCGAACCTAAACATTGAAGGATTTAAAGTCTCCACTATAATTGATAATGTCAATGTTTCATTGCCAACTTCACACGATTTTTCTAAATGAGTGTTGTATACACAAAATTTACATAAATATTTTATTTTGGCATAATGTCAAAGTTAACTCTTATTGTTTATATCTTTTATCAATTTTGTCCTAATTATTTTAGCTAACTTTGGCTCTTAGCCTTTTAAAAAAGAGTCAAGTTTGCCTAACAACTTTTTGGAAAAAGTCAAATTATTTTTTACAGGAATATTGACTACTGATTAAGTTTTAACTCGGTTGGTATTAGCATTGTTTCTAGTGTAGAAAAATGTGGGTTCGAGCATTCTTAAGCATGTCTCTTCTTCTATTTGAAGGTTAGGTAG
Source organism: Gossypium raimondii (assembly GCF_025698545.1). NCBI lineage: Eukaryota > Viridiplantae > Streptophyta > Magnoliopsida > Malvales > Malvaceae > Gossypium > Gossypium raimondii. Next base: position 42,927,061 of record NC_068575.1, on the reverse strand, counting down.
GGGTTATGAATAGTTTTAGGCATTGTATAAAAAAGAGGAACATTCTTTTGACTAAAATGTTAAATTTTTAAACATTATAACCAACATGGTAATCATATGTACTTTATACTATATTTTAAAAATTTTATGAACTTTTATTTTATTTTTTAATATTTTCATAATTTTTAAAATTATATTTTGATGTGGCATATAAAATAAATAATATCATATCAATATAAAGTACATGTGGACTACCACTAGGTTTGTGTCATACCCCAAAAGCAGCAAATCCAAAAAGGTGAGTAAGGTATGTATGTAAACTGTTTTGCCACATTATAATAGTATAATTCGCCACCCTGACTTGTCGACGAATTAGAGTATTGGTGCATACTAGTGTTTAAGTACCCACCCATTAGTGGTATCTAAGGATTTAACTACAGTGTATCTTCAAGTGAAGAAAGAATACGCACAAGAAAAAATACGCCCTAGAGTTTTTGGTTGAACACGAAGAGTCTACCAAGTGAATGAGAAAGTTGTAAGAGACTTAATTGTTTTTAAGACCACGCCTTACACAAGTCACCGCCAAGGTGTAGTACGTTCGATTTGCATGAGCACTAATCAAATTGGTTCTGGTAACAGGATTAATTGGGAGTCAATTGGATTGATTTGACACTCCCCGTGAATGGTCAAACAATAGCGTAAATCTTCGTTGGATTTTCTTTTACCTACCCTGATTTTGGTAGGGAAATCAGAGGGGTTGAGAGTATATAAAGTGAAGGAAGAGGGGCACCCTAGATGGTTTTTCTTTCTGCTAGACGTTCTGGTATTTCTTCATAACCTAAATGTTCTCTTCTTATTAGTTAAGCTAGAGCTAAGATTTCATTTAATTAGTGGATGATTCAACCTTTTGGTAAGTCTCGCAGCTCTGTATGTTACGATTGTTGAAGAGTAAGGGTGTTAAAAGTTTTAAGAACAACAGGGTGTAAATGGAAGACCCTATATGGGGTCGCATATAGTTGAAACGTTAGTAAACTATTTGTAAATGAGGATTCTAATGGAAATTTCATGATGTTTTAAACACTTGTTGCTATTGAATTGGGAAGGACAATTGAAATAGAAGCTCCAAACTGAGGTAAAGGTAGGTTACATAATTAAAGACGATGTCAGGACATCGAAAAGAAAAGGGAAAGACAAAGTTGTCGATGAATAACTAATTTGGTTTATGCTCTGATAATTCGAGTTCATTTTATATTTATATGCATATGTTCGACTCATTAAATGTTCCATAATGGTAAACTATCAGTGTGATTGTATTTGAAAGGTACATATATACTTAATTATGTGGTTTGTGATAATTTATATGTGATTTGTATATGTATATTGCTTGTTTGGTGATATATGATCATTAATCATGAATTTTCCCTATTAACATTGTCGGATAGAGTCACAGGTATAGTTGACATTTCATAAAGTCTGCTTAATAGGTGAGATTTTTAGCGCTTTATGTGTGTTATATTCAACGCCTTGTGCGTGTTTCATTTAGCATTATATGTGTATTATACTTAACGCCTTGTGTGTGTTGTATTAAGTGCTTTATGCATGTTACACTAGTGTGATTGGTGGGATTAGTGCATTTCTGCCTGAATCGTACTTCGATGCATATATTGGTGTGTTGGTGGATTGATCCGTATATCTGTCCTTTAACCCTAGTCAATTAATAAGGGCTAAACTAATAAATTAAATTTAATATTAAATAAGATATTCGATTATGTTAGTAGGGACTAAAACATAAAACTTACTGTTGATATTATCGGTAAATGATGTAATATATGACTTTGATTCGGTGAAACTAATTGTAAATACCCTAAGGGTGCATCGAAAAATTATATTACATTAATGGGCATTTATATGAAACAAAAATAATTTATTAACGATGGACCATTGGTTTAATGATATTATATGTTAGAGATATTGAAATTTTATTAGTTGCTGATTAATATGTTTATGCTTGATACTTAGTTGTTTATATGATTTTTGCTATGTTTATTTGAATTTGAATTATGTTAGCACCACTGAGTATACATTACTCAACGTACGACTATTTTTGTTTTTGTGCCCAGGTTTCAGATGAAAATTAAAGTAGATTCAAGGTCATCAAGAATCCAACTCGAAAGTTCAGTTCAAAAAACAACTAGTTGTCTATTTTGTATGTATGGTTGATGTTAATGTTTTAGTAAATTTGGTTAATAATTGTAACACCCATAACCCGTATCTGTCGCCAGAATAGGGTTATGAAGTATTACTGAATGAGTCATAACATTTTATAACAAATAACATTCAATTATCAATTAAATTTCATAAATACATATAATATTCATAATGAAATAAAACATCCAATTACGGGCCCTAAATCGAGCTTTCAAAATCCTAAAAGTAAGTTACGGCATTTAGAGACCAAATTGGAACAAATCAAAACATTTAGGGAAAATAAAAAAATTCAAAACAGGGGTCGCACGACCGTGTCGCTGGCCATGTGTTAGCTTCTGTGAAAACTACATCTATACACGCTCAGGGCACACGATTGTGTGAACGCTTGTGTCCCAGATCGTGTGTGCCCATAATTGACCCAAATTATGCTCATTTTCACCCATTTGCTTAGGTACCTAAACACATTCAAATACACAACTTCATAAGCCATCAACCACCTTTCAAAATACTTAAACATGTCAAAGAAATCAATGTGTGTACCTAACCAATATGCCATCATTGACACCACAATACATTTCATGACATTTCATATTCAAAGTTGTATATACAGGACACAATTTACACATCAGAATCATCTATTTAATTTCATGCCATAGTTTAATTTAATGTCAAAATATTTCATTCTTGACCAACAAGCTCACTTAGGTAAAACATGCATATTTCCATTTGTTGTTTAAACACACATCACAAGCTCAAGTATAGCTTGCTCAAAACTAGGAACTAATATCACCTATACAAAAAAGGTCCTATTACATGCCATATATATACCAAACCAAATTCAAAGTCTACCAAGGATTTCCGGATAGTGTGATTTCTTATGTTGATCCAACTTCCAAGCCCACAGAACGTAATATGTAAAAATGAACCAAATACAAGTAAGCTTGAATAAAGCTTAGTAAGTTTGTTTAATTAATCGATTTAATTTTCCAACTAAACATAATAGTCAACTTGTAGCTAAACAATGAAATTCCCGTAAATCGCAACTTTATTCAGAGAAGTGATAATCAATACATTATTTCAGTATTTGTTTCTGAATCATCAGTACAATGAGATTTTATTTAGTATAATCAGTGGATAATGTTCGTTTGAGCAACTTTCAGTACAATCATTGGGTATGGCTCGATTAAGCATACTTTCAGTAGAATTAGTGAGTATGGCTCGATTGAGCATACTTTCCGTAGAATCGGTAGGTATGACCCGATTGAGCATACTTTCAGTAGAATCAGTAGTTCTCGATTGAGCATACTTTCAGTAGAATCAGTATCCCATTTTTATCAAGATAATATTTTCATACATTATAAATTTTAATAAAACTATATTAACAGAGAATATAAAAATCATTAGAAGTATAAATAATCGTACGAACTCACAGGATTGATTTGCAGTAACGACTCAAAGTATCTCAATCTGTGATCGACGTAATATCAATCTATTATTTCCATTTTCAATTACACACATCAATATACTCTAACATTATGAAATTATTTTCATATATTACATTTAAAAGTTGTATTAAAATTAAACCAAATGAACTTACCAGACTAACTGCAGCAATAACGGAAGTTTAAGGATTATTTAGTAATTTTCTCTTTTCCTCGATTATTAGCTCGTCCTTGATCAAAATAATAATTTCTTTCAATTATCAATTTCAAGCAACATAATTAAATATTTTATGTAATTAAATCCTTTTTACATTTTTTACAAAATTACCCCTGGTATTTTACTTTAATGCAATTAAGTCCCTAAGCTCAAAACTTGCAATTTAACCAATTTTAACCAAATTTAAATTCAGCCAAATTGTATAGGGCCTCAAAAACCCATAATTTCTGTTATTTCACAAAAATCCCCTGTAATTTTATCACTTTAATGATTTAGTCCTTAAACATTAAAATTATCAAAAATTATTTTACAATATAGTCTTATTTAGCATTCAAGCTTTATAATCTACCATAAAACTTCAAGAATATCCAAAACTCATCAATGGAATAATCCATAATCTTTAATTGTTTTGAAAACGGAGATACGGTTTAGCTGGACCTAATTGCAGCAATCTAAAAAATATAAAAATTACAAGAAACCATTAAAATTGGCTTACCAAATTAAAGGACAAGCTTGGTCGAAGCTTCCTTCACCTCCAACAATGGTTTTTCGTCATTTTTGGGAGAAGAATCAAAGAAATTACATTATAATTTAGCTTTTATTTTTATTATAATTCATTTATTTACAAATTTCCTATTATAACCTTCTAATTATAACCTATATTGTCGAAACCATTTTTAAATTTGAAAAACGGGGATCGACTTTGAAAATAGAGTGGGAGTCGCCACCGATCTTTTATGTGACCGGTTCACCATTAAAATGATTTTTGGTCTACGAATTTCGAGAAAATAGGTTCGGGAGTCGGTTACGCACGAGGAAGGGTTAGCACCCTCGTAATGCCCAAAATTGGTACCGAATTGATTGTTTAATGCCTTAGTGTCGAGGATTTGAAAAGATTTTAAAATACGATCCTTTGAAAAGAAAATTTGAATGAAACGAATCGGAGGATGAAACTCATTTATTTCAAGGAAATAGATTGTCACACTCAGTAAGTTACAGTGTAACATTTTAAATCCGCGAAATTAAGTTTATCTCTTGACTTTTAAAACTCATGCATAAGGATATCTGATTATTTGGGTCAAATGAGAAAATCAAAACCCAGTAAGTTAGGGTTCAATTTCAGAAAATTCCTAAATATCAAATATTGCCTTTATTTTAAACCCGAGACAACAGAATGTCACATCCAGTAAGTTAGGATCCAACATTTTGAAATCTTGAAAGCTTTATTTTTTAAAATTGTATGGTTTTACCAAAATGAATACTTGATCATCCAAATTCATCGAGAAGAATTGAAGCCCAGTAAGTTAGGGCACAATTCCATCGAGAACTTATGCACATCAAGCCTTTTTTGGGAACTATGAAATACAATGATTGTAGCGCTTTAATAAAATACAATTCTTACAAACAACATAATTGAATAGCAATATACAAAACAAATGATAAATGGCAGACTAAATTTACATCGAGGAACAATCAAGCATATAAGACATCAATATTAATAATTAGATATCTAATAAATTAATAGTTACATTCCTAAAGATACTTTGATTACAAATAAAATAAATAAAAATAATAATATGAAGAAAAAACAATTTGTTAATAATGCTAAAAACAAAGAAAACGTTTAAATGAATCTTTACAAAAAGAATTGTAAGAAAAAAAGAAAAAATCTTAGAATTAATATGTACATTTTAATTTATATAAGCAAAAATCTTAATGTAGATAATAGTATACGATAGTAATAATATAGAAAAGTCAAAATAAGTAAAGTAGAATAACAAGTTTAAAATGGATAAAATATTTGTGCATAAAAAGGTAAAATTTCAATTTGAAATTAATAGCACATCTTTACATATACATATGTATACTATAAATGATTTAATATGATATACTGATATATATAAAAAAACCGAGATATTATTATGAAAAAAATTTGAAGTTAAATGTATATATATACATATATGAAATAAGAAAATGTATAAATTGTACTAAGACAATATAGAAATAAAATAATAATACCTAAATACATAAAATAATATCTTATAATAAAATAAAAGGATCTATATAATAAGATTAAAACAAAGACTAATAATAATAATAATAATAATAATAATAATAATAATAATAATAATGACCAATAAAAATAATAACAATAAATCAATTAATTTAATAAAAGTGGACCTATTTCGAAATTAAACAGAATTTAAAGGGCTGATTTGAAATAAATAGATAAACGAATGAATTGAGAATGACTTAAAATTAAAGGGACCATTATAGCAATTAAGCGCGTAAATCCAGGTACCCAAACCTAATCATCGAAAACGATGTCGTTTAATCATGGACCCAATTGAAATTGGAACTAAATATGAGATAACAATTAAAAAACAAATAAAAACCGGATTGAAATGAAAAAAAATGCGGAGGGGCTTGTTGCGCAATAATCCCATCAGACCCAATATGCGCGGATCCTTCCCTTGGGTTGGGTCACCGCGCGGGTCAAAGGCCTTTAAACGGCGCCGTTCCGGGTTATTATTTAAACTAAGTTTGCTGTAAAAAAAACATTTGCATCAGCAAAAAATAAAAAAAGGCCCAAACTCTCTGCTAGGGTTTCTGACCCTAGCTTTTGCGCCGCTCGGGGGCTCCATCGCTCTCGCCGCGATTACACCGTCAACGGTGATCGGAGTTGCACCCCTAGGGGCTTTTTAGCTCCTCCTCGCGCGGATCCGAAGGCGTTGCCAGGTATGAGTTCTCACTTCCCCTTTTTTTTTATTTGCTCTCTATATATGCTTATATGTGTGGTAAATAGCAAAACAGAAAAAAGAAAGAAGAGCAATTGGAAAAGAAAAAAAGAACCCAATCGAAAAAGGAAAAACGAAAACCTTTTTTTGTGTATTGATTTCATTTTTTTTGATACAGTAAGCGTGTCCTCTCTGTTCTATTTGCCATCGGTTTATATATCGAAGAAATACGAAATAATAAAGAGAAGGAAAAAATCCAAAATCTGTCCTTTTTCGCTATTTTTGTTGTTTTCTCTTTTTCCTGCTTCCTTGTGTGCTGTTGGTTTTCTGCAGGTGTACAGGGGCCATACAGTGATGTGGCACGGCGCAAAGACCAGCTGGAGGCGCGTGGCATGGAGGCGGTGGCGCACGTGTGAGGGCAGAGCCTGATTGCGGCACGATGGCTTGCTGTAAGCCGTTAGGGTTTTCTGATTTGTGGTTAAGGCTAGTGGGCATTCGGGCTAGGGTTGTATTTGGGTTTAATTTTGGGCTGGTAACTTGGGTTTAGGTTTAATTTATTTTGGTTTGTAAACTGAACTGATTTTATTAGACTTTTAAAATTTTTTATTTTTATATTTGGGTTTTAATATCTGTATTTGGCCGGGTAAAATTTGGGTATTACATATATAATATATAAAACATATCCATAAATGTCCAATATATAAGTATATAGTATAATTACCATCTAAGGAAGGTTTAATTGCATAATTAGTCCTTTAATTGTTTCAAATTATTGATTAATTAAGCTTTATTTCAATTTAACCCTAAACTAATTAGGACTAAATGAGAAAATAGCCCAAAAGTTCATGTCACCACCACTTGGACTTTTTGACCATGGCTTAATCACGATTTTGGTCCCTTTAGTATTTTAAATCTATAGCTATTAACTTTTACCTCTTTTATAATTTAATCATTTTACCTTAATTAAGCAATTAATCGTAAAAATTACCGAACCAAACTTCCATTCACCTATAATAAGATTCTTTAAATATTTAATAAAAATATTTACGACCTTAAATTACAAAAACAAGGTTATAATACCTCGTTTTCAATAACCACTTGACTTTTGAACCAGGCCACTTATACTAACTTTCAATTTAGTTAGTTAAAATTCCTCAAATCAAAATTCAATATAAAAATTATTGTTGACTCGTATAATTTAAATACTAATTATAAAAAACTCACTCATCAAATTTGTGGTCCCGAAAGCACCATTTTCAATTCTTCTGAAAAAACGGTTGTTACAATAATGTTTTGATGGTTGAATTTCATCTTTTAATTGTTAGTTATCTATGTTAATTTATATAAGTTCGAATGTGCTAGTTAGTAGGTTAAGTCTTGATATATTGGATGCTATGATTTGATGTAGTGTGGTTGTGTTTACTTGTGTTAAATTGTTGGATTTGTATTGGTGCTATGTTTGGGTATATTTTAGGTACATTTTAGTATGGTTTGGATGTTTAAAAATGTGTATTGTAGGTCATTTTGCCAATTGATCTCGAGATAGGAAGAACATGTTTCAAGACTTTTATAATAAAATTTACCATATTGTACACTCATATGTTTAATGTCTCGAAACTAGATAAGTTGGTCTCAAGATAATCCCATCAAGGTCTTGAGATAATGGTACATCAAAGCTAAATATGTAACACCCCTTACCCGGTCCGATTGTCAGACCCGAGTTACAGGATGCTACAACAGTCAACAGAATCAAACTTATACATTTATCGCAATAGCATTCAACAATTCAATAATTATGATTCAAGATTCATGTTTAATATGAATTACAACAATTCCCAGTCTTAAACGAGCATACAAAAGCCTTTAAATTGACCTGAGTACAAATTAGGACTAAATTATAAAATTTTAAATAACTAGGGAAAATCATAAAATAGGGTCACACTACTGTGTGACAGGCTGAGGCCGTGTCGTGCTGAATCACTTGGTCGTGTATCAAACTCGTGTCACAGATTGAAGTCGTTCAAAATAGAGTTACATGATCGTGTCGCCAAACTGTGTAACAAACTGATGTCGTATGGACCTAAATGGAAAATTCTTACAAATATTCACATGACCGTGTAACTAGGCCATGTTTAACCAAACCACCCTGACCATATAGTGCACATGATCGTGTCACTTGCTCGTGTATGACACACGCCCGTGTGTTAGCCCGTGTGCACAAAAATAAACATTTACAATCAAGTTACCACAAACATGCAACCATTTATGTTGGGGTGTGAACTGGGTTAAACCGCAAAGAATCGATTTAAATATTAATGAATTGATTCTTACAAAAAAAATCAATTCAAACAAGGATACAATCAATTTAAACACATAAATAATCGATTTAAAAATAAGAGCAATCGATTTAAAAGAAGTTTTATTCTAACATTTTCCACTAACATATCAATAACAATTCAATCCAAGTTTAGCCAATTCATAATCATCCAAAACCAACCACTTTACCAACAAAATATGCCATTCATGCTTCAACCTTTACTTGACTTAATGTCAAAACCTATCCATAATATAACATTCATTTATCAAGACATCATCTATTATGCATACCAAATTTAACATATACCATTCAACTATTTCACTACCATCATAAACATAGCAATTGGACCTTTATTAACTCATCTCACGATCAACCAACTACTATTATATACACATAGAATATACCAAAATACAAAAATATATCAAAACATCATAAACAACTATAACATTGTATAATCACAAGACTCTCTTAGGTACATGCCATTAATAACTTAAACATCACCAACATTTTGGGTACGGGATCACTGCTGGATGCCGATGTTAATGCTCGAACAAACTAACAACCTAACCTGCGCACGGAAAATAAAAACCGCGTGCTAAGTATAACTCAATAGTATTTCTATAATCCAAATTCAAAATTATAATATTGAACACACAAAAATCACAATTTGAATATCGTAAGGTATATACATATAACCGTTAAATATCATGACTTCAATATATTTAAACTCATATTTGACGTTTCGACAATGTGATGCCACATTTCTCGTTCAATTTTGAATATTCCATGCCATTTAACTCAATTAATTGATACAACTATTATATTCACAATTCGTTTTCAAATTTTATACTTTTTAACTCCCTATTAACCTGATTCAAACTTGGACGGATACACAGATCCAACCAACACACTAGTTTGGCATACAGTAACTCATCAGATAAATCTGAAGTAATAAGTTGTGCTCAACCCTCATCGGTATAACTGAAGTAATTTGACACCCAGTGCCTCATCGACTCGAAGTCGAAGTAACCCTAAACTTTTCCTATCCTATGACATGCCAATTATACCCAACCCTACCCGACCAGTTAATAGGTTAACCATTTCTTAATTTCATTTAGGGGTAAACATTTGATCGAATCGAATGACTCATTCTGACATATTAATTATTTAGCATGAAAGATCAACTAGTTTAAAAAATAAATAAATATATTTTTATTTTTTTAGTTAAAATCAAGATCCAAATATAAGTTCAAACTCTATGTTTTAGCTAAATTTTATGTTTACGTTTTACACTAACAAAATTGAAATTTAAATGTTCTAAAAAAATTATTTTCAAAATCTTAATCTAAATTTTTACCCTTAATATTTACACTTGATATTTATGAAATCAACTAAAATTTGATTAAGCCAAGTATGCCTATCAATTAATAGTATAGTTATGGTGAGTAAAGATATCGTTCCCACGAAGACTAAAAATACTAGTAATTACCGCATTTCATTATTTAACCAATAAAGTCAAGTGATTGATTAAAATTAAAATTAACTAAATTAATTAACTACGAACACGACAAAGAAAAATTTAGGAAAGTAACCGATTAACAACCAAGAAGCAAAACAATATCTAGGAAAGAATTCACCTAGATTTCATCTGTCATTATCGATCTAAAATGCGCAATTTCTTCACTTAGTATCTTGATCCATAGAAATCCCTAAATTATGTTAATATCTCTTTTTAAGAATAAGAGCAACTGACTCTAGGTTGATTAATTGAAATTTCTTTCTAATTAAAACCCCTATTATATCATTAATTCGATATATGGATTCCCTTATTAGATTTGACTCTAATCCGATAGATTTATGCCGTCCTATTTTTTAGGATTGCATGCAACTCCACTCAATTATACTGGATCTACTCTTAACCAGAGTCTATTCCTCCTCTAGTTTAAGCACATCAGACATGAATCAATAATCTAGAAGTATCAAACCAAGAATTAAGCACACATAATTGAGAACAAGATCTAAGTCTTTATTGCGTAAAATAAAAATTAAACGACAGAATTCAACATAGGATTCATCTCCCTAAGTGTTTAGAAAATCAGTTCATGCTTGTAAATAAAAACATCCAAAATACAGTATAATCACAAGACACAAATAAACTCATAATAATTTCCAAAGAAATCAAAATGGAATCTTCAATCTTGATGGAAGCCTGCTTTAGAATTCACATCAATGGTATTGTTTGAGTTATTTTCTTGAGTATTTTATGACAGCTAACCCCTATCTTCTTATTTTTTTTCATATATAGGTCTTAGAATGCCAAAAAAATTCTAAAAATTGCGTTTTTCCGTTGTTTGGAGTGCAATTTGCGAAATCAACATGGCTTGCCACGTGGTCGTGTGGCAGCCTGTGTGGCTCACACGGCCATGTGTCCAGGCTATGTAAAATGGTCCAGCCCGTGTGGCTCCTATAATTCGCTCCGATTTTCTGGTTTTCGCTTATTTTTTTATTTTTTATTGCTCTCAAATGCTCTCCTAAGTACAATAACATGAATTTAAAGGATTAAGAGCATAAAATTCACCATTAACATCGAATAATCACCCAAAAACGCATTAAGAATAGGATTAAAACATGTCACTTTTAGCACTTATCAACATTCATAAATTAGGAGTCGAATTCATAAAAATATTATAGAAGTTCCTGTATTAGATTCAAATTGCATTTTACTATCTCTACTAAAAAAATGGATAAATTAGTCTCTTTACATTAAAATAAAGAGCAAATTGATCTTTCTATTAAAAATGTTATTCCTTTTTGCTATTAAAAATTAGTCTTTATATGTCAACGGGGTTAGCAACGACAAGTAAAATTACGGGGAGCCAACCATTGCTAGGGTTGTAAATGAACAAAGCGTTTGGGGAACAGCTTATGAATAGTTCAGTTTTTGTTCATTTAAGTTTGTTAAACGAACGTGAACTAGATTTTGAGGTTCGTTTATTAAATAAAGCAAATACAAACAAAGCTTGTTCAGCTCATTTATGTTCATAAACAAGCTCATTTATATTCATTTAAAACTCATTTAATAAATTATTTAAAGCTCATTTATTGATTCATTAGTATATGTTAATAAAATTATTTTGTTTGTATGTTTTTTATTTATAATATAATTATTAATTTTTTAGAATAATATAAGTATTAATATTTATAGTTGATTATTTTATATCTAAAAATAATATATTGTTTATTTGTTTGTTATTTACAAACATGTTTAATTACATATTCATAAATAATTTTTTTTAAACATATTTGTGAGCATTAAACAAATATAAACACATTTAATTTTAAATAGATGAACACAAAGAAACACTTCAAAATTTTTAACAAACATGAATCAACCACAAACAAAACATTGTTTAACTTGGTTTCATTCACAGTGTTATTGCGAACAAAAAAGTCCAGCAGTCAACTCCCCACTCAATTATGGGAGAGAGCAGCGAGCAGAAGCTAGCTATAGGTGCTACGTCTATGTCTCCAACACTTAAATATGGGTAACACATAAAACGTGTGCAACATTATTTTACATAAATGCAGCTACTAATCTATGGAAAGAAGAGTTATATATATGGAGTTGCTCCATTTTCTACCTCCTTCGACACGCTTTTTGGAATGAGAGATCATAGATTAGATCTTAGACCAACCCCCAATGTAATATTTTTTTTATAATGGTTAGTTGGTTTTAATTTATATGACTACTGTATGATTTGAAATATAAAATTATAAATTATAAATGCAAATTTACTTTACTTAATTTATTTAATTATTTTTAAATTCTGGGATCGACTCGATTGAGAAATGAATAAATAAAAGAAATTGTGAAAAAAATTGAACAAATAAATTTAACGTGAAAAAATCTTTCCAAAGAAGATAAAAAACCACGGATAAGATAATTTTACTATAATGACAAAAGAACGAAGAGTACAAAAGATGAAGATAAAATTAAACCCCAAAACCTGAAAATAAAGAACCTTCAAAATATAAACACAAAATTTTTAAAAGTGTTATGAGTTCTAATATTTAATGAGTGAGCCTACTTATCGACTAAATTCGTAAGTCAAATAAATCATGTTAATAAATTTTAAATATATTAAATTAATAAATATTAAATCTTCTAGAAAAAATATATTTACAAGTAATATCTTATCTTATTTAATAAAAATTTGGTTCACACAACTTTAACACTAACAAACTCAAAATTCAGAATTATTCGAATTTTGAAATGCGACTTCATTTATAATGGAACAAGGGTAGAATTATATAAATTCCCAAAAGTAAAATTCCTTTAATGCTCGTGCTAACAGGTGATCAAAAAAAGGTTCGTGGAGGGTGAAAATGGTGTTGCTGAACCAATTAATGGTGATCAAATATGTGAGAGCGTAAAAACCTTGAAAATGTGTTGTTAATGGAAATGAATATTTTTAATATCGCTTAACATAATGCAAAGTGATTGTACAACAATCAAATGGTTAATTGAATTTTCAATTCAAAACAATATTCAATTGAGTTTTTAATCAAGTTATTGAAAAACCGAATTTTGTGTAAACCTTGACAGTTGTTGTGTTTACCATGTAGCATGTCAAGATTGTACAACGTGAGGAAAACTGATAAATTCTCTTTAAAATGTGAAAAAAAAAAACCATAACAATCATAATAAAAACATGGAAGTTGGTTTTTAAAGGGTTTATTTGATAGCTTATACATTCGATTAAAGACTCCACAGGGTGTTATTTTTTATGATTTTAATGATTGCTTATATTCGATTATTAAATTATTTTACAATAATTTTTGTTATATTAAATATTTGAATTATTATGATTTAAAATAAATATTTTATATTTAAAATAGTAAAAATAATTTAATTTTTATTAGAAATTATTTTAAAACTATATAAGAGTTATTGATTTTTTATTTACTTAAAAAATAATTTATTTTAGAAATATTTATGAAAATACTTTGAAATTGTTTTACTAAAAATAATATTCAAAAGCCATAAAATAAAGTCTATTTTGTCAAAATAAGTCTAAAACATAAACCCAAAATTTATATAAAAATCAAGAACTGAACCAAATCAAATTATCATGAATGGTTTGAAAATGTAAAAAACTCTTAAAATGGAAACCATGAGAACCAAAACATTTTTAACACTTAGATCAAAATGAATAAATCTAAGATTTAATATGTCTCACCAAAATAAAGAGCACAATACCCAATCTTTTATCCCTTTTTATTAAAAATTTGGAAGCGGATTTACAATCCAATGGAAAGTAAGAAATTAGGATCATCAAGATTAATCAATTTGAGTAGTCAATATTTATTTTTCTTTCTTGAGAAAATAGAGAATTTAACTTTAAAAATTTGGGTTTTCGGTATTTGTTGCTCGGTTGTATTGCTTAAAATTCTTTGAGTGCTTTTATCAACATCAACCAAGGAAAAAAATCCTAAATTCTTTAGAGTGAAATGCTCTGCAATTTTTTTAGGAAGAAAAACAAATACGAAAAGAAAAATAAATATTAAATATTCAAATTACATCATCTTGATAATCCCACTCTCTTACTTTTGATCTTGTTGTAATTTACTTCCAATTTTTTACTTAAAAAATTAAATCTGAAACTAAGAGATTATCCAAAAAAAATATTTAGCCTACTGTACTAGTATTACACAGTGAAAAGGAAATTTTTTTATTCAACAAGCAACTTTTACATGTGTCACTTTTTATAACTATACTGTTATAATAATAAGACATTGACCCTGACTTTATTTGTGGAGTCTAAAAATTTCACTAACAATGTACCAAATAATTTCTCTTTAAAAAAACATGTATTAAAATCTCAATCTACTTATAAAATAAAACTTTATTACCCTTAAATAAAATCTTAAATTTAAGACTTAAATTTATTCATTTTAATTTAAATATAAAAACAATTTAATTCTCATAATTTTTATTTTAAAAATTCTCATTAGCAACTCATCCTCTAAATACTAAATAGCGTAGATATTTTGCGTGGATTATTGATTTTCTTTTCTTCCTCTTTTTATTTTTAATCAAAAAGTAGATAATCATAAATATAGCAAGTAGAGGTATTCATAAGCTGCGCCGAATTCAACAAAAATTTTAAGTCCGTTTGTTAGGCTCGGACTCGGGCCTGACCTGAAAAATAGGCCTAAAGTTTTGCCTAAGCCTAGCTTGGATAAAAAAATGTTGAAACCCGGGCTTGACCCGTTAGTATTAATTTTTATATTATTTTTAAAAAAATATAATACATCAAAAATACTAAAAATATTAAAATAAATATTTCCCAATAAATAAAAAAACAACATGTACACTCAAATAACACTAAGATAAGTGCAACTTAACAAGCAAATGCCGCTAAAATAGTAACAAAATTAACAATAAAACAAAAGTTATACAATATCCAAATAATAACAACAAAATAGTAGCAACATAGTAGTGAAATGGTAACAAAATAGTGAAAAAAAACAAGAAAATATATATTAGTGTTAGGAAAGTGTTTTTAAGAGAAATTCACATAATCATTTCAATCGGTATAGTTAAGGATTCTAATTATTTGGCTTGAGGGTACAAAAAGCCCTTAAACTTTTTCAAAAAAAGCAATTAAGCCCCTCTTTTTTTTGCATTCAATTGAACACTTAAACTTTTAAAATGCATCAAAAAGACCCTCAAACCTTTTAAAAAAAAGTAATTAGTCCCCTACTTTTTTTTTTGCACTCAATTAGGTACTTAAACTTTCAAAATGAATCAAAAAGACCATGAAACTTTTTTAAAAAAAAAAGCAATTAAGCCCCGCTTTTATTAAATATTAGAAAAAAATTATAAAAATTAAAATCAATAAAAGTTATAAATATTATTAAATTTTAATAAAAATTCAAATATTAAAATTTATTAAAAAGTAGAAAATATAAAAATAGTAAAAAATATAAAACATATAGAAATATAAAAAATATAAAATTTTATAAAGTCGTTAGAAAATTATAAAAATGTAAAGAAATATAAATTTCAGAAAAAATTATAAAAATTATCGTACCAAAAGAAACATTTTATATTTTTTCTGTAACTTTTAATTTTTTAATTTTTTAAATTTTTGCTATATGTCACTGTGTGTTGCGAGACATTATGACTTTAATTGAAAAAATTAGGGTGGTTAATTTTTTATGATTTTTATAAATTTTATAATTTTTATTTTTACGATTTTTATAAAAAATTCTATTTTTAATAATTTTTATAATTTTTCTAAAATTTATTATTTATTATTATTTTTCTAATTTTTAATAAGAGCAAGGGCTTAATTGCTTTTTTGAAAAAATTTGATGGTCTTTTTGATGCATTTTGAAAGTTCAAGCACCCAATTGAGTGAAAAAAAACAGGGGCTTAATTGCTTTTTTTTGAAGAAGCTTGAGGGCCTTTTTGATGCATTTTGAAAGTTCAAGTGCTCAATTGAGTGAAAAAAAAGGAAGGGCTTAATTGCTTTTTTTTTTTAAAGTTTGAGGGCTTTTTACACCATTAAACCCTAATTATTTGGACTAACTAATGCTATTATAAAAGTAGATGGCCAAATTATGTCAAATTAAAATATAATGACTAAATCCCAAATGTGTGCATAGTAGAGAGACCGAAATTGCAATTTTTCCATTATATTATGACTAAAAAAAAGACTTGTGCCACTAGTTAGTCCAAATATTTAGCACACTTGATATTTTTGGTAGCCGATGTTAATTTTTTTATAACACTTATTTCAATTCATCAAGTTAAAATATTTTTATTAGAATAGTATTTTTTAAAAATCAACATAAATAATTTAACCAAAAGAGGTAAGATGTTAATTATTTGGACTAACTAATGTGATTGTAAAATTTGATAACTAAATTATGTCAAATTAAAATATAAAAATTAAATCTCAAATGTATTATAATAGAGGGACCAACAATGAAATTTTACCATTATAATTATAATGGCAAAAAATAATGAATAAAAGACGATTGGACACAAGTCAAAGGCCTTCCTTTAACATAGAGTTATATAGATTTCGCATTACACATTCAATATATATTATCAATAAAATTAAAAATGAAGAAGAAGAAGAAGCGGCATGCGTGTCTTGATTTGCTGGTGCCGAAAGCAAAACGATAATCATGAATTGGATTTATGCAGACATTAATGTTGATATTTATTTGGTTAAGTGTTAATACCCATAGCAGTAGTTTCAAGGTGTAAATGGTAATAAAACCAGTTCTGTATAGAGGTGCTCATGGGCCGGGCGGCCCGGCCCGGCCCGACCGAAATATGGGAGGGTTTGGGTAAAAATATAGGCCCGAAATATGGGCTTGGGCAAAAAAACGAGGCCAGATTAAAAATGGGCCGGGCTCGGGCACAACTTTTTTGGCCCGGGCTGGCCCGGCCCGGCCCGAATATAATAAATACTTTTATTATTTTTTATTTTTTTAATTTTAAAATACTTTTTTTAATTTTTGTTTTAATTTTTAAAATAAAATTTTGATATTTATTTAAAAAACGGGCCGGGCCAGGCCGGGCCCGGGCTTATGATTTTTTTCCCGGGCCGGGCCTGGGCAAAATTCTAGGCCCATATTTCGGGCCGGACCGGGCCCGGGACGAAATTTTTTTATGGGCCCGGCCCGACACGGCCCATGAGCACCTCTAGTTCTGTAGGTCATGTGATAATGACATCATTAACTAATTTCTATCCTATTGAATGAGAATAAAGTTTTGAAACTTAATTGGTTGTAGGGAAACCACATGAACACTTGAATCAACATTTAATCCTACTTGAATCGTATTTTTTTAAAAGATAAATATTCTAGTAGAAGAAAAAAACTTTATATTAGTATTTTAAATTTGTTTGTGGATTTTTTCTTCTGTTTTCAATGCATAAAATGATTAGTATTTTTTATAATGAATTAATATTTAATGTATTGATAATAATTTCTTTAAACTTCACAATTATTTAATTGATTTGGAATGTAATTTGTCGGAGATCAATCCGGTTAAGCAACAAACAAGTAAAATAACGAAGACGTTGAAAAGATTAAACACAAATATTTTACGTGAAAAAATTCCTCCGAGGAGGATAAAAAACTACGAGCAAATATAATTTCACTAAAATGACAAAAATGAAGAGACAAGAGATGGAGATAAAACTAAACCCTAAAACCCGAAATAAGAACTCTCAAAACGTAAGCACAAAATTCTTTGAAAGCTTTTAAAAGCTAATACCTAAATGTGTAATGTGTTATTTTCCTAGAGTGAAAAAAGATCTTATTTATAGGCTAAATTTGTAGGTCAAATAATATTAAAATAACCTACACTAATCAGAGTTTAAGTGGAAACTAAAAACATTATTTAACCGGGAGAAGAAAAACCGAAAAATACGAGGCATAACTCCATAAATCTCCACCTTGACTCGTATTTCCACAACGTTTTCTTTGCCAAAGCCTGCCACGAGCCTATCTCGAACTATGCAGGATATTAACTGAGCCGAAGTTGTGTTTAGAAGCTGGAAGTCTTCTAGTCTTCGACTTGTGCATTGCTAAATCAAAACTAACTCGGGTCTGATTTCCATGAATGCAATGCCCTATCTTTTCAAAACCAGCATCCAAAAGAAAACATCTCTTATACGAAACGATCATACCTTTTTCCCTTTTATGACCAAGTAGTCTCCACTTCAAACGAGTTGACTTCGAATCCTTAATAGACGGGGGACGTCTTTGTAACACCCTATACTCGATCCGGTCACCAACTCGAGCTATAAGATGTTACAACTATAAAACTTTAACATTTTTCATAATTTATTTAAAGATAATTAACATAATTCATCATCAATCGTTTCCATGCTTTTCAATCAATTTAGGACCTAATTTGAGCTTACAGAACATTTAAAACAAACTGGGATCAATTCTGGATTAAATTGAAATTTTGATGAAAATTTTGAACAAAAGTGTAAATAGGGGTTGCACAGCCGTGTGGCCACCCCACACGCCCATGTGCTCAGACCGTGTAACTAACTGTGACTGTATGAAAAATCTTGCACCTAAAATCAAACAACCACACGACCGTGTAGGACACCGTGTGTGGCACACGGCCGTGTGACAGCCCGTGTCCTAGGCCATGTGAATCTAAAAGAACTTCAAAACCAAGCTTTTTCATCTATCATTTTTAAAGTTCCAAACCAAACCATTTCCAATCATTTTTACTTATTCAAAACACATTAAAACATGCCAAAACATACCATAATCATCCAACCTAAATGCCTAACCAATATGCCTTCAATGACACCTCAATTTGAAACATAAACACCCATCATTCAATCAAACATGTACTACAAGTAAAAATTCTTTCAAACATCCTTCAAATGCAAAATAACACATACCAATATTCAATCATCATTCAAACCATCAAATGTTCATTCAACTTATCATAATATCATATCTTACCATGACCAAATTAGTCATTCTTCAAACACAAAGCATTTCAAGGTTGCCTATTATCCCAAACTACCAACACAACCATTTAAATGCATCTAAATATCAACTTATGCAACCACCATCACAAACCGCAACCAACCAAGTTACCAAATAGGATTTACATCAATACACATATCATAATTTCAAGTGCTTATCATATGACCAAAATACTTATAATTTACATATCCAAAACCCTATTTACATGCTACTTATAACAAGGCCAAAATAAACAAAAAGGCTACCGAATAAGTTGCCAGATAGTGTGATCTCCAATGACGTTCCAATCAATAGTGAAAATCTGACGATCTGCAATAAATCACACCAAATAAACTAAGCTTTTATAAAGCTTAGTAAGTTCGTAAAACAAAACAACACATACCTGCTAACTTAATTATAAAATATACAAAACATGAAACTAATAATTCTTGCCATATATCATCGTTTCAACTTTCTAAAATACTTAAATCTGGATGATTCATATCATCAAAACATAACACATCAAATAATCACATACTAAGATACAATTTATCATATCATATCATATCATTCTATTTTCCTATTAATAATTAATTATTTTACTCGGAGAACGATAGTAAATCAACTTCGGATACACGATGTAACAGCCAGTTTCTGAGTCTGTTCGGAACAGTGGTTTCGGGACCACTTAACCGAATCAAAATATTTATTTTACTATTTTAATAAGTTTTACAGCATGATGAAATTATAGTATAAAAATTTCATTAAGAAATTTTACCGTTTAAATACTTAATTTAATTAAAAGGATTTAATCGCGTCAAATGCAAAATTAGAATGTTATATGTAAAGGTACCTATTTGTTATGACTTTTATTATATAGAGTCCTTATGTGGTAATTTAATCATTAGAATATTGCATGGTCAAAAATAGACATCCATTAGGTGTTTTGTAATTTTTAACTATTAAGGTTAATATGGTCATTATGTTAATAAGTTTTTTTTTATAATAAAACAAAACATGAAAAAATCAATGATCCATTCTTCTATACTGCCGAAATAACAAAGGAAAAGAAAGCTTATGAGCAAAGTAGGGTTCGACACTTTTGGTTGTTGATTAAGGTATGTTCTTTGCTAGGTTTTTGATGATTTTTACGTTTTTGAGATCGTTGTTTTGTATTCTAGCTAGCCCGTACCTTAATTTCTGAAAACTTTGATGATTTTGAAATGTGCCATTGTTGAATACTGGTATATTTTGAAGTATTATGCTAGATTATTGATGGGTGTTGAAACATATACAAGTTTTATAAAGTAAATTTTGACAAAAAAAATGAGCTTTAGGGATTTAATAAAAAAATAGAAATATTATGTTAGAAATGTGAAATAAATGAAAATATGGGCTGATTAGAATATATATATTATTCGGTTAAGAATACGTATAAAGAAATTTCGTATATTTTGTGTATTTGTGAATTAGGAACTAAAGTGTCAAAATGTGAAAATATGAAGGCTATTTTGTAAAAATGCCAAAATATATTTATATGGATTGAATTGATTGATTTGGTGAATAAATGAGTTAAATTTGAATTTATATAGATCAAGATAAACAAATACCGGAACTTGATCGGGGGAAACAAAAGTTAGACGGGTAGACGAAAGTATTCGAGCAAATACGAGGTAAGTTCGTGTAGCTGAATTGAATTATTAAATATTTGTAATTGTCCAAAAATGAATGTATGTAAGTTGAATGAATGATCCACTTGAATTTTAAATTACCGATATGCTATTATATTACTGTTTACATGAATGCAAATGAAATGTTACAAATACTATATACATTATATAGATTTGGTATAATAATAGGCATTGAATATTAAATTTTGAGTATTTAAATGTATGTATTTAATTATATTAAATATATAAATACGCATATGAATTGAGGAATTGAGCTATTGATTTTTCATTTCTTAATTGATGAAATTGGATAATACTGAGCCCGTTTGAACTTTAGAAAATCGTCGGATACGAGTGACTTGTCACTAGGGTTACCGTTTGGTTGAGCTCCTACATTTGTTGCGGACTCACCACAGCTTGTATGAGCTTACCGTTTCAGCTCTACGGAGCTTACCGTTTCAGCTCGATAGAGCTTACCGTTTATCAGCTCGGAATGAGCTTACCAATCATGGCTCGAAAGAGCGAAAATGACAATGAATTGACGAATTTCTGATAAATACACTTATAGTGTATCACCCGTGTATCCCTCGATGTTCTAATAGGTTCAACGGGCATAATTATCATTCTCGATCATATGAATAAGTTATATAATTATTTGGATGAATTACCATTGATATGTATAAGTTACTATTGATACGTAAAAATTTCGTTATTATCGATGAATTACAGTTACACGAATAGGATGGAATTGATATAAATGCTATATGATTTACATGAATTATTTGTTTTATGAATATATGAATTATATGGAAGACATGATATATTTAGCTATATGACTAACTCGTGGATGGTGATGTGAATAGACTTTGTGGACAAATGAGTTGAATTTAATTGTTTTAAATGCTTAAATGTTAAATTGGCAAGTTTAATTCTATATTATACGGCTTACTAAGCTTAATGCTTACTTCATTTATTTTCTTATGTTCTATAGACTTCGGAAGCTAGCTCGATTTTGGACTAGGTCGGAGATTTGCTATCACACTATCCAAGCAATTTTCGGTACTTTTGGACCTTTTGTAAATAATGTAAATATGACATGTATAGTTAATTTTTTTGGTATGAATTTTGGGGTTTGATCAAGCTATGTGATATGGCTTGAGTTGGAAATGATTAGTTTAGAATGGAAACATTATGTGTTATGTTCATTTTGGATGCACTTTGATAAATGGTATTTTGGTATATTTGAATATATAAATGCCTTGGTTGAAATACTGGAATTGGATTGGTTATATTTGAAATTTTGCAGGGGGTTTAATGTAAAATAAGTCGAAATGCTGCCGAAATTTTTATAAAATAAAAATGAATGAATGAAATCAATTAGTAAAATTTATATGAATTATGATTTACTTTAATATGTTGGTTGTTTATTTTTAAATTATGTGTAAATTGTGTGATATGTCAGGTAATGCCTCGTAAACCTGTTCCGGCGACGGTTTGGGGGTTAGGGGGTGTTACACACGAGAGGATAATGATCATATGAGCTAACCTAAGGACTTTAACCGATACACAATGATGCTCATACAAGCTTCAGAGAATTCGCAACACATGCAGGATCTTAAGCCATCGGTACGGTATCCTTCACTGGTACATAGTACCTGATAAATAATCACTGGCTTAAAGCCTGCTAAATAAACACCGGCTCAATGCCTCATAAATAACCACTAGCTCAAGGCCTGCTAAATAAACATTGGCTCAAGGGCTGCTAAATAAACACCGGCTCAAGGCCAGCTAAATAACCATCGGCTCAAGGCCTCCTTTTCCAATATATTTCATACTCACGTTATTCTTTCATTTCGTTAATCATTCAATAGATAATAACAACATTCAATTCCATTTTATTAAACACGTAATAAGTAAAATCATTGTAAACATAATAAACGTAATCCGAACTTACCAAAACACGATTGTAATACCCAATTTATGCCCGGCCCGCATACATTTAAAAAAATTCAAAAAAACAAACAAATAAAAAAATATAAAGCCAAATAGGTATAAATTAAAAGTCCAATACAGTCCAGTGTTACAAATTTAATAAAATCCAAGCCCGGATTACATTAAGCCTCAACCCAAAACCCACTAACTTAATACCAGTCCAAAAATTAACCCAAACAATTAAGGTCCAAAATCTAAGAATACCCAAACCCGAAACAGACCCCAAACCCAAACCCGATTACAAAACCCGAAATACCTAAACAGCCTAGAAAAACCCGAATAAACCCAATACCCAAAATAACCCACTAAAATCCAAACCAGCCAACCCTAGCCCAATATTGGAGGCCCAAATTCAAGTTTTTCTGGAATTGTTTGTATCGTGGCCGAAACCAGGGGTTCTCCGCGCGCATCAACGACGTCTCTGACGTAGGCCCACTCCAAATTGCACTGCAATGACGCAACAAACAAAGCAAAAAAAGAAAGAGAAAAGGAAAATAACAAAATAGCAACAGAAAAGAAAATAGGAGAAAAATAGAAGGAAAAATGAATGTATTTTCGGGGATATAAAACCCCATTTCTGTATTGTTTCGGGGGGCCTTTTTTCCACACATATATTGAATACAAGAAAATCAAAAAAGATTGAAAGGGATCGAAATAAAAGGAGATACGTAAGGTGATTGAAAATTTTTCTTCACTTTTCTCTGTTTTTGTTTTTGTGTTATTTTGTTCATTAATAGGATAGAAATAAAAAAGAAAGAAATGGGAGAGAGCGAAGAGTTTACCTGGCGATCGATTCCTTGCTTACTCCGTTGCAATCGGTGATCGAGTGAGGGATCTTGGAAAGGCTAGCTTGAGAGCATGAGACGGAGGCCATGACTTTGAGAGATTTTGAAACGGCGCAGCCATGAACAAAAGGGACTAGGGTTTTCCTTGTTTAAACTGGTCGGATGTTAGTTTAACCTAGGTTTTGTATCAATTGTGCAACGGCGTCGTTCAGGAAAACTTCAATGGCTCTAAACGGCGCCGTACAGGCCATGTCCAGTGACCCGATCCGAACTAAATTCCCGGTCCGCGCGTTTTGGCTTAATGGCTTATTTCCGCAATTAGTCCTCTGCTTTTGTAATATGCTTATATTGATCCTTTTACGCCTTTTAAATTTTGCCACATGTTTTCATTGTTTGTTTCGATTTGGTCCATGCTAAAACGTAGCGTTTTGCGGCTGGGGATATTGTCCTCTTTAGTCTCCATGTTATTTGCGTGTGCTTTTTTGGTCCTCCATTCTGCTTTACTTTCATTTTTTCTCCTTTTAATTTCAAATTAAATACATTTTAATCCATATTTATTTAATTAAATATATTGTATTTTTATTTTGTTTAAATTTTCTTTTTTATTTTTAGATATATCTATTTTTTTAAAAAAAAACTAACATTCTTTTTATGATTAGGTTTAATATAATTTAAGTTATTATCATATATTAGTACTTAATCTTATTATATACTTTTTTAGTTATAATGTACTATTATTGGTATTATAAGCCTATTATGTATTATCATCTTATATTAATTACGTATTATTGTTTTAAAACTTGTTATATATGTATTATTATTGTAAATATATCATTGCATTTTTTATCTTTTCATGAAAATTTGATATGTTTGTATACTTTCTTAATATTTTCTATTTATAATAATTCTTTAATTCATTTTTATTCTCTTTTATATATTGAAGATACTCTACATAATATTATTATTTTTATGTAGGTATATTTTTTAATATATTTCTCTCAATTCATTTTTATATAATTTTGTATTTTTATATAAAGATGTTTTATAGAATATCATTTTATATATATACAATTTTTTATTTTATATATAATTTATTCTATATGTAAATTTTTTTGTACATACAATTTATTTTAAAGATTTCGTATGTATACCTTATTAATTTACAATTTCCATTTCTTTTATGCCATTTTTTTAGTTATTTCAAAATTTGTACATTTGGTTCGCATTTGCATTAATCGGCTTTTTTAAGTTTTTGAACGTTGATATTGATATTGACATAATGTACAATTAAGATTATTGTTGCTATGTTTGTCAAGATTAATTTATTATTTATTCATTATTCTTTAGTATGTGTTTGGATTATATATTATCTCTTATGTCATACATCATCATTCAAATATGTTACATTTGTAAGAATTGTATTTTATTAAAGCATTACAATCCTTTTATTTCAAAAGTTTTAAAAAAGAGGCTTGGTGTTCTTAATTTCCGAGAAAATTGCGCTCTAACTTACTGGGTTTCAATTCTTCTCGATGAATTTAAATAGTTAATTGTTTATTTTATTAAAACCATACAATCTTTAAAATAAAGTTTTTAAGATTTCAAATTGGATCCTAACTTACTGGATATGACATTTTGTTATCTCGATTTTAAAATAAAGGCAATATTTGGTGTTTAGGAATTTCGAGAAATTGAACCCTAACTTACTGGATTCTGATTTCTCGATTAACCTAAATAACCAGACATCCTTCTCAAAACATATGAATTTTTAAAATTAAAAAAAAAAGACGAATTTAAGTTTGAAGATTGAACTGTTGTACTCTAACTCACTGAGTGTGGCGGTTTATTTCTTTGAAATAGGGTACGTCTTATCATCCAATTCAATTATTTAGGTTTTTATTTCATAGGATCATATTTTAAAATCTTTTCAAGTTTCGACACTAAGACTTTAAACAATCAATTCGATACCAATTTTTGGCATTATGAGGGTGCTAACCCTACCTCGTGCGTAATCGACTCCCGAATCTATTTTCTCAAAATTTCGCAAACCAAAATTATTTTCAAGGTGAGCCGATCACACCTCAATAAAGGATCGGTGACGACTCCCATTTTCATTGTCAAAGTCGATCCCCATTTTTCAAATATAAAAAAATGGTTTCGACAACAATTACTTGACGACTTTTCCTTTCCCCCGTTTATCAACAAACTGGTCCGTTTTTTGATCTAAATATAATACTTTAATTCAATTAACCAAATTAAACATCTTAAAGCACTTACATTTAGACAATAACCCTTTAATGAAATTTTATATTTTTACCCTAAAATTTTACCTTTTATTCAATTTAATCCCTAAAATTGAAATTCTCACAATTATTACAAATTAACTCAAGAACACTTGTGTTGAATTCTATATGGTCCCTAAATAGTCCACTTTTATCATTTTATCACAATAGTTACTTGATATTTTACAATTTAAACAACTTAGTCCCTAAACTTTAAAATTACCTAAAATCGCTTTACAAAATAATTCTATTTAATAACCAAACTTAATAATTTACCATTAAACTTCAAAACACATCAAAATCATCAATGACACTTTTAAAAGTATTTAACAATTTTACTAATTAAACCCCATGTTAGCTATATTAAACTAAAATGATCACAAAACATAAAAATCATTAGAAACGGGCAAAATTTTACATACCATGCATAACAACTAAGCTTGGCTGAAAATTTTGTTTCTTAACAATGTGAATCATTTTTTTTGTACCCATGAAGAAGATGATTATTATTAGGCTTTTGTTTTTGTTTAAATTTTATTTAATTATTAAATTACAACTTTAACCTTTTAAAATTAATAAAATTTCATGTAATATCTCACCTAAACCATCCACTACCAATAGAAATGGTATATTTACCATGTAAGTCCATATATTCATGATTATATAGCTATTTAACACCTTTAGCTTATAGAAACTAACTTTTGTAGCTTTTACTATTTAGTCCTTTTTACATAATTAACTATCTAAACGATAAAATTTTCTAACAAAAATTTAATGCGACCTTTTAATAATCCTTTAAATAATAAATAATAAACTACTGACTCACTAGTAGGAATTGTGGTCTCGAAACCACTGTTTTAGACACCACTAAAAACGGGCTGTTACAATCTTGTTTCACTGTCAACGTCGATCATTCTAAAACATAAAGACTGCCAATCTTTTTACCTTTCATCAAAATGAGAGCCCCACGAGATACATAAATTTTGTTTGACTCGATGTTAATTCTACAACCCTTCGAGTCCAAAATTCCCAAGAAGATGTGATTTTTCTTTAAGTTAGGCACATGCTTGACATTTGACAATGTCTTAATTGTCCCGTCGTGCATCTTGATCTGAACAGTACCAATACCAGTTACCTTAATGGGTGAACCATTCCCTATGTGCACAACTCCACCTTCAATTGAACTGTATGTGGAGAACAAGTCCCTGTTAGGATACATGTGGAAAGAATACCCCGAATCTGAGATCTACTCAGAAGTAAGCTCAGGGTTTTCACTTGTTAACACCAACAAGAAATCATCACTCTTGTCATCGGCCAAATTAGCACCAACTAAATCTTCCTCGTTAATCTCAACAGCCTTTTTATTTCACAGTTTGTAACAATTTGCCTTGATGTGACCCAACTTCTTACAATAGCGACATCTCTTATCTCGCTTCCTTGATGCTACCAAAATCGAGGCTTGCCTATCTGACTTGCTATCGGAACCAAACTCATTGTCAAGTTTGTATTTACTCAATAGATGACCCCTCACATCTTCAAATGAGAGATTATCTCTGCCATAAATTAGGGTTTCCCTGAAAGACTTGTACGGAGGGGGTAAATAGCATAATAATAGCATAACTTGATCTTCATCGTTAAACCTCAACATTTTTAAATCATTCAAAAGAGTAATAAATTAACTGATATGACCTCTAAGGTGTTCACTTTCGTCCATGCGGAACGTGTATAGACGTTGTTTTAACACTAATCGGTTAGCTAGAGACTTTATCGCGTAGAGGGTTTCTAACCTTTTCCATAAGGTGAATGTCGTTTTCTCCATCAAAACCTTTTGCAACACAATATTTGTTAGACATAATTGAATCGTGGGTAGAGCCTTTTTATCTAACCTATCCCATTTTAATTTATCCATGTCTGCAGACTTCTTCTTTATAAAGACCTTCTCAAGATCATCTTGGATCAAAATTGTCGTTATCCAAACTTGTCACACATTGAAATTTGTGATGCCATCGAACTTATCAATATCAAACCTTCTTGTCTCCATTTTTGAACGAGTTAATTGTATAAATTAAACTAACTCTGATACCAGTTTATTGAGGATAAACCCGATTAAACAACGAACAATTAAAATAACGAATAAATTGAAAAGATCGAATACAAATATTTTACGTGGAAAACCCCCTCTAAAAAGGATAAAAATCTACAGAAAAAGATAATTTCACTAAAATGACAAAAATAAAAAGTACAAAAGATGGAGATAAAACTAAGCCTCGAAACTTGAAATAAGAGCCCTCAAAACGTAAATACAAAATTCTCTGAAAGCTTGTAAAAGCTAATACCTAAATATGTAATGAGTTATTCTTTTAGGGTGGAAAAAGAGCCTATTTATAGGCTAAATTTGTAGGTCAAATAATATTAAAATAATCTACACTAATCAGAGTTTAAGTGGGAAACTAAAATAGAATTTAATTGGGAGAAAAAAACTAAAAATATGAGGCATAATTCTACATAATTATTTATTAATTACTAAAATTTTACTTAATTGTTGATTAATTTTTCTTTGTACTCAAATCTTATCATCTAGATAATTTGGTAGGCATCTTTCGAAAGATATTAATTTAGCACGCCAAAATAATAATAACTTAATTTAATTGAAAAAAAAGGAATACTAATGATTTTTTTTGTTGCTAAATGTTAATAGGTTTGGATTTGATAAGTATTATAGAGTAGTGCTTATGAACTTGAATATTTTAGAATTTTAATTTTAAAATTAGGTAAATTGAGTAGTAAAATAATATTAAATTTTATATATTTAAAATATATATTATATTGAATCTCAATTTATTTGTCCATAATTTATCAATTTCATTCTTATTATTCACATAATAAATAAATTTCAAATTCAAATTATGAAATTTATGTTCCCAGATTTAAGTTTGGTGAATATATTTTAGAAATATATATAAAATTAATTATTTACTAACATATTTTAATTGAATTTCTTTTTTTCTTTTTTGAAATAATCTGCTGGGTATTATTATTAGAACACCAAACATACTACAACCCAATAAAAGGTAAAAAATAGGCCCAATTATATGACCCAACCCAGTGACAAGGCAGGAGATGCTCTAATAGCCTCTAAAATGTAACAGGTACAATTGATATTAGCAGGACTCTTGAAAACAAAAACAGAAAAAGCTTCCAACTTTAATTGTTTCTCTTTTCAAAGTTTCAAGAACTGTTCATCTGCTTCTTCCAGATCGGCAAGCTATGCAATCGTTCTCTCTCGACCTCCTCTTCTGCAAAAATAGGTACTCCTCTACTCATATATTCCACTGTTCCTTTTGTCTCAAACCCTCCGTCGCAAGTAGATGAGCCATTCCATTTTTTGATCGTTCCCCGTATTTGAACTAGCATATTTGAAAACTCTTGCTAAGCCCTTGATAATCTTTTATGTAGGCATGGATTTCCGATTTGTCATTATCCCTCCGTTGTGCTTTTTTTATGACAGACAAGGCATCACCTTTTATCTCACAGTAGTGAAATTATAACACCCTAAACCTGGTCTAAACGTTATGACCGAATCTGGCGATGTTACATTGTAACACCCCTTACCCGTATTCGATGTCGGAATAGGGTACGAGACATTACTAGAAGACATACATTTGCAAACGTATTAAACCGTGTTACAAAATTTCATCCGAATTAAAAATTTTAAATTTTTAATGTGCTTCTATAATTCTTTACAACATATCCTCGAAACATTATATTAATAACAAATAGGGCCTACAGGACTCGATATTTACTCATGTAATTTAAAGCTTCATTTTCATTTCATTCAATTCACAATTTCTCATGTTCACAATTCAAATCAATTTCTCAATCCAATATATATATCTCAACCATTTAAGAATATTATTCAAGTTACACGAACTTATCAGTAAATTACGTAAATACCAAAATTTAGGGATATTTTGGTAATTTTTATTTTCTTGAATTTCCACCCAATTTTGATATAAATTAATATTTATTCAATTTATTAATTTAAATAATAAAACAATTCATTTCATGCAATTTGGCCACTTTTTGACATTTTATAAAATTACTCTTAAAATTTTACTTTTATTCAATTTAGTCCTCAACCTAAAACATGTAAATTAGCTATTTTAAAATAAACTCATATTAGCTGAATATTCACATATATTTTCCTCCTCCTCCACTCCATTCCACATCCTTGATATATACATAATACCACTATTAACTTGTTTACTCATAACAAGCTGTTCACTTGAGTCATAATCACTAAATTAATTATATCTTAAGCTACAGAACTCTGAATTGAGATTCGAAAATTTTCTCTGAAACTAGACTCACATATATTCTTACCATAAAATTTTTAGAATTTTTGGTTTAGCCAATAAGTACAGTTTATTCTTTAAAGTTTCCCATGTTTCACTGTTTGACAGTTCTGACCCCTCTTCACTAAAAATTAATTATCTCTTTGTACAGAATACAGATAATGTTTCCGTTTATTTCTATTGAAAATATACTCATTAAGGATTTTAAACATATAAATTATAACCCATAATTATTTTTGTACAATTTTTAATGATTTTTCCAAGTCAGAACAGGTGAACCCGAATTCATTCTGACCTTGTCTCACAAAATTTATTATATCTCATGATTTACAAATCCATTACTTACACTGTTTCTTCTATGAGAAACTAGACTCAATAAGATTTATTTCCATATTCTATTCATACTCTAATTATATTTCCAAAATTTATGGTGATTTTTCAAAGTTAACCTACTGCTGCTGTTCAAAACTGTTTTAGTGCAAAATGTTGATTACTAGGTGTATAACTCCCTTATTCCCTTTCTCTATAATATTTCCCATCACTTTCACTTATTTATCTTCACTAATATATCAAGAACATAAGACCTTATATAAGAAAACTCTACTATAACATTATTTCCATACTTTTTTAATAATATCAAACTTAAAAATATATTGAAATCTTGATGTTCTTACCTTGTGCTATTGATTTCAATCTTTAACTTAATTTTCTCTCTTCTCCAGCTTCTATTTCTTGAATCTAACTTGATATTCTAGCTCCCCATTGTCTCCTTATTATTCTTCTCTCTTGGAAGCTATGGAAATTCTTTTGATTTCTAGGCGAAAATGGTAAATTTTTGGTGGAAGGACCAAATTGTAAAAAAAGCAAAACTTTCTTTCTTCTCCTCTCTTCTCACGTTAGTTGTATGGAAATATAGTGGAATGGATGATTCTTCATCTTCCTTTTCTTATATATACTAAATAAAATACTAATAAAATAATAAAATATCATTTAAAAATCAAATTAAAATATTAATAAACTAATAATTAATTAATTAATTAATATAAAATATCTCTAATATCATCATTATCTTCTAGATTTCTCTCCTTCTAATTGACCATTTTTCCCTTTATAATCTTTAAAATTTCATCATTGAGTCATCACTTAATTTGGTAAAATTGTGATTTAGTCCCTCAAAATTCTTCACCTTTTGAATTTGGTCCTAATTCATCAATTTTCCTTAGTTTCTAGATTATTCCAGCTTTAAAATATTTACACTATTGGTCCTTCAACTTTTTTGTATTTACACTTTAATCCCTCAAATTTTGAATATTTACTCTTGGGCAACAAAACTTTTCTCACTTTTGCGATTTAATCCTTTCTTGAATTAATATGTCATAATATAATTTCCAATGTTCCCATAACTCAAAATTTCCCTTTTTGTCACTTTATTTCCTTATTTTACTATCAAGGATACTTACTTTCTTACTGTAGTAATTTTCGGGGTATTACAGAAACCCAAATCTAGTCTTATTTGAAGACCTTGAACACAAGTCAGAGCCTCTACTGCAAAAACCAAAGGTATGGTTTCATCGAGAATGGTTCTAGAACCCAAGATTCTTTCATTTGCACCTCGAATCACTAGCCCTGAACATGACATCTTATTTGTTGTTTTGTAAGCTGTATCAAAGTTGATTCTAACAAAGGGATTATCTGGTGGCTTCCATCTCATATCCCCTATACACTTAACATGTAATACTATTTCTAGACCATCTAGTTCTATGATATACGCTTTAACAAAATGCACAATTCCTAACCCAGTCTTTCGTTGTCTTTCATGTGCCCATTAATTCCTGTTGGTCTATATCGCCCAAAATTGCGCAGAAAAATAGACAACATTGACTAGAGGAATTATTTTTTAAAGAACCGGGTAACCCAGTCTAGAAAACCTAGATTTTCAATTGAGCTAGGCCATGCATATTGTAATTGTTACCAAATCTCTTTGATCGCAGGGCAATCCCTAAAAGCATGCTCTAAAGTCTCCGTTGAATTTGCACATTTAGGACAAACAGTTTCATTTGATAATCGCTTGTAATATAAATTACATAGAGTAGGGATATAATTCTTCGAGCATCTTTAGAATGTAATTTTCAATTTGGTGGGCAGTTGTAGGTGCCATAATTTTTTGTAAAACTGTCTGTATGTCGTCTGTTCAAGTAGATGGTTTGGGTCCATTGATTGTTGTAGAAGTAATTTGTAAGCATTGCGGTCAGAATAGGCACAAGAGGCCTCTCATTTCCACAGCTGAAAATCCTTATGTGCAACCCTCGCCAAAGGAATTTTTAAAATTCTTTTAGCATCAATCAAGAAAAGGTATTATGAATTAGCCCTTCATTCCACTGCCTTGAATCCCTTTCAATTAAATCTGCCACCATCACTAAATCTGGGATACGAGCACTCATTTGTACTTTGTATTTAATAAAGCCTAAAACCCAAACAGCCTTCGTAACTAGGATTTTAGTACCTGTTCCCACTCGCCAACACATTCCATCCTGGAGAATTCCTTTTGAAGCCAAAATACTTTGCCAAGTATATGGAGGTATACTCCCTAATCATGCATTGACAAAGCCAATTTCAGGATAGTACTTAGCTTTTAATGTACGAGCTAACAAAGAATTTGGATAATTAATTAACCACCATCCTTATTTCGCAAGTAACGAAATATTAAATTTTGCTAGACATCGAAACCCAAGATCACTATTTTCCTTTAAATCGAAAAGTTTTCTCCACTCACGACACCTATGAATACCTCTCTTTCCATGCCTCTTTTACCACCAGAACTTCACAATTATGCCCTCCATTTCATTATAAAGAAAGATCGGAAGTAAAAAAACAAGCCATCGTGCAAGTCAAAATGGCCTGTAAAATTTATTTTAAAAAAAAATTCTTTACCTCCTTGAGATAGAAACCTGGTGCTCCAACTATCAATTTTACATTTCATTCGTTCCTTGAGTAGTTGAAAGGCCTTTTTATTCCCTCTACCAACCAAATTAGGAAGCCCCAAATACTTTTTTTGGGTTTGCAGAAACACGAACATGTAAGATTTGCGCTATTGCCTGTTTAGCCTGCTCAAAAGTATTCAAACTATAGAAAATAGTTGATTTTTCATAATTTACACATTGACCCAAAACTTCCTCATACTCCTGGAATAGTCATTTAAGGACATTCGCTCCCCTATCTGAAGCCTCCCCGAAAATAATACAATTATCAGCAAACAAGAGATGTGAAATTTTTGGTCCCCTTCTGCTCACTTTGACACCTCCTAACTCTCCTTCCCTTTTGGACAATTTCATTAAGGAAGACAAACCTTTATTGCAAATCATAAATAGATAAGGGCTTAATGGGTCCCCTTGTCTTAACCCTCTTGTGGGGAAGAATTTTTGTCCTTCTTTTCCATTAATCACAATGAAGTACAAAATCGAGTTGATGCACTTCATAATAAAATTCACCTAAACTTTATCAAAACCTATTTTCAGCATCATTTATTATTAAAAACCCCATTCAACTCGATCGTAGGCTTTACTCATATCTAATTTCAATGCGAAAGAGTCTTTTCCCTTATTTCTTTTTTGCTTAAAGGAGTGTAAGACTTCAAAAGAAAAAAGGACATTATCAGTTATCATACACCCTGGGACAAACGCACTATGGGCCTCGTCAATGCAATAATCTAAAACTTGTTTGAATCGATTCGCAACAGTTTTAGAAATGATTTTATATAGAACCATGCAAAGACTTATAGGTCTAAAAGTATTCACATTCAACAGCTGAGCAATTTTAGGAATAAGCACAATATTAGTAGCATTAAATTGTTCCATATTCATATCTCTATTTAGAACTCCCAGGCAGAAGTCGCTTACATCTTTTCCAACAATATTCCAAAATTTCTCGAAAAATAGCTTTGGGAATCCATCAGAACCAGCAACTTTTGTTGGACCCATTGGTTTCAATGTCGAAACCACTTCATCATCTGTATAATTAGCCAATAGCATCTGATTCATTTATGCTATTATACAAGTATCCACTCTTGACAGAATGTGTTCCATATTGCCCACTCCTTTTGATGCAAAAATATTAGTAAAGTATTTGCGTGCAAATCTTTCCACTTCGGTTTCTGACATGGCTATATTACCCGCTTCATCCATCAGCTTCCGGATACGATTTGAATGTCTTCTTTGGGATGCAAAATTGTGAAAGAATTTGGTGTTTCTATATTCCATTTTCAACCAATTTGTCATGGCTCTTTGCTCCCAATAAACTTCTTCCTTCTCAATCTCCATATTAAGATGGATTTTCATATCGATTATCTCAACCAATGTATCATCATCCCTGTCAAGTTCCAGCAACCGACCCAACTTGTCTTGCAAGCCTTTAGAAATTTTGGTTTGCTTGCTTTTTATACCATTTGCCCATCTTTTTAGCCTAGTTGAAAGCATTTCAAGTTTCTCCAGAACCGAACTAGAATTCAAGTCCCAAATACACCTTACTTCCTCTTCATAAGATTCCTCCAAGACCCACCACGATTCAAAATTAAAATTTTTTAGACTTTTCTGTTGATCCCCTTGATCAATTTTGATTAGAAGGGGACAGTGATCGGAAAAAGAATGCGGTAAGTGGTTTATTGAGAAATCCGAGAACATATCAAACCACTCAACATTAGCCACCCCATATCAAGTCATTCTCAAATATTAGTTTCAAGAAGGTTACCTCTTTCCCAAGTGAATCGAGGTCCAAAATACCCTACATACATTAATCGTCAATCATCAAGCGTTCTCCGAAAATATTCCATCCGTCTATCATCTCTTGGAAGCCTACCAGATTTCTCGAAAGAATACAAAATTTCATTGAAATCTTCACATACAAGCCATGGTAAGTCTTGATTTCAACTTAAACTTTGTAATAAATTCCACTATTCCTCTCTGAAGTGCACACCTGAGAATAACTTCGTAGTTGGACCAATTCATTTCCGTTCCAAGCTAAACTAAGCCTACCTCTCGTTCCATTTGCTGAAATAACAATTCCATTAAAAAATTCACATAACTTTCGGACCCTCTCTATTCGAGCATTATTCAACTTAGTTTCCATTAAGAAGATAATTTGGTGATTGTATATCTTTAGCATGTGCTGAAGTTTTTAAATTGCCTGCGGACTCTCCAATCCTTGAACATTCCAACTTATCATTTTCATGGTTCCCGGTCGACAGGCGTCCTGGTCGCCACCGATATCATAAGGGAACAAACATTATTTTGTTCATTCGTGGTACCCAACGAACGCTAAAGTCCAATAAGACTATCTTGGGCCATTTCTTTTCGTCTAACTATGCAACAGGGCTTTCCTTAATATCATGGTCCATTTCAAATTGGCCCACACCACTGGAAGATCCTATAGAATTCATTTCCATTTTTTTAGGAAATTCCTTCAAATTAAATCCTAAGATTGGTTTTATCTTCTTCCTTAAATCTCTCCTAACATCCTCCCATTGATTTTTCCCCAAATTATGGTTGTCAGATTTTTTCCCAAAATTCGTCATCCTCTTCCTCCCGAAGCTAGACGCTATTCTCAACCACAACTATTTTAGATTGCGTTTTTAGATTTGAGTTTCATCCCAACTCCAAAATCTCATCCCTTTTTGCTAATTGGACAGGGAAAAAATTATCATTATGGAAAAAGCAAAATAAAGGTAGCCTCTCATATTGAAAGGAGACATAAGTTGAATTTGATGAGGATAACGTGTTCTTATTTCTTCTTTTCAATGGCTTCTTGATATCCACCTCTGCTCTAAAACGCTAGAAACTCATGAATCCTTTACTCAGAGGTTTCGCATTGTACTTTACAAAACGTCCAACAAAAATTCCCCAATTGTTTTGCCACACTTTTCGAAAAGAAACTAGGGGGAAGATCATGAACATGAACCCATAAAGGTGAAAATACTAGAGGAACTTGCATCGGGTCTTCATTGTTCTCTAAACGATGATGAATCAACATGTGGTTATTGAAAGTCCATGAGCCCCCCTCCATTACACGCTTGATATCCATCTCATGGAAAAAATTGAAAAAAAAAAAACCTTATTTTCTCCCAAATCTGAGATCAGTACTCCCCTTAATGGATGCAAAATATTTTCCATAGTGTTTTTCATAGCCGGAAAATGAGATACTCGTTGTTAAGAACCAACTGACCAAACAAAACTCGTAAGTCGATTTTTGTGCCTCTCGATCTATTGGCAACAAAATTCCAGCATCTTCTTCATCTTCATCTTCAAGATTTAAGCCTTCCATTTCCTTCTCCATCTTGCCTTCTTGCCAGAACTAATGTAAAGAAAACTTAAAAAAGACGAAACAAAACTTCAAAAAAACAGAGACAAGAATACCAAAAGACAAAATGAAACCAAACGTGCTACCAAGAGCAGACAAGGACGTGCTCCCAAGAGCAGACTATTTACCTTTGCTACTTGAAATGTTATTTTAATTGAATTTCTTAACCAAACCTAAATTAAGTTAATCAAATTAATTGGATTTTGATAAAATTTGCAAGTAAAATATGGTCATTGTCTCTTGGACTTAAAGGGTACATTCAGTGGGGGATTTTGGATCCAATAGACGAGAGCACATAAAAAAGGGCTAATTGATCCAAATTCTTACAAAGTGGCTCCGATTGCAATGGGGTTGGGCAACACTTTGAACCCTTACAAGAAAACTAAACATCAGGCCGATGTATGCGAAAATCATGGGTTGTTGCCCAAAACGACCATCCTCAACTAAACGAACGGATAAGCCCCCGACCAACAAACTACGTCATCCCACGTGCCGTTTTTCTCCCACAAAATGTTGAATAATAAACAACTCGACACTCATCATCCTCGTCATCATACTAATCTTCATTATTTTCATTTCTGCTCTAAAGCTTTTTAAGTTTTTTTTGTTCTCCTGGAAATTTTGATCCTTTTTCTTCTCCGTTGTTTAATTTAGAGCGAATTGGCGATGAGTTTCCGGGACGATAATGATGAAAGTCGGGATCTCAAGAAGCCCTTCTTACATACCGGAAGTTGGTATCGGATGAGTTCGAGGCAGTCCAGTATTATGAGTTCTTCTGCTCAAGTCCTTCGCGATGGATCTATCTCCGTCGTTCTTTGTGTCCTCATCGTTGCCTTGGGCCCTATCCAATTTGGCTTTACCGTATAATAATTCTACACCCCTCTTCTCACTCTCATTATTGGTCTTTTTCGCTTTTCCAGTTTCATTTTTAACTGTATTTTTTTAAAAAAAATTTGAATACATAGTGTGGATATTCTTCTCCTACTCAAGCTGAAATTATCAGTGATCTTAAGCTTTCGATTTCAGAGGTATTGATTTTTGAGTCACCCAAATTCCTTTTTTTTTTTTTAAATTTGAATTGATTTTATTCTGTTGTTCTTTTCATTAAATCAGCCCTTTTTTTTTTCTTTTTTTTTGGGGGGCCAGTTTTCTATTTTTGGTTCGTTGTCAAATGTGGGCGCAATGGTTGGGGCAATAACCAGTGGTCAGATTGCTGAATATATTGGCCGAAAAGGGGTAACTTCTTTACTTCGTAATGTGATTTACCCTTTGATTAATGTATTCTTTAACCTTGGAGCTGAGAAATTATAAATTTAATCCATTAATCTTCCAAATTTATATATGTAATTGCACTGATATTGCATCAAATACGAATCCTTTGATCTTTCTTTTTTCACTTCAACAATTTAATGCTGTTTGTGGTGTTAAAATCTGCAGTCGTTGATGATTGCTGCGATTCCAAACATAATAGGATGGTTGGCCATATCATTTGCCAAAGTGAGTGACTTTTAGTAATTTTTTGCACTTGTAATCGTGTTTCCTTTGCAAAGCATGTTGCTAACTTCGTTCGCATTGGGCATTTGTAGGATTCTTCGTTTTTATTTATGGGAAGGTTGTTAGAAGGGTTCGGTGTTGGTATTATTTCTTATACGGTACCTTGAAAGCTTTCAGCTGTTTTTTTTACGTTTCTTGGATTTTTTTTCCTTTTACAAGTATTACTTAAAATAGAATAGTTCCAAGATTTTTTTTAAAAAAAATTATGTCTAGGTGCCTGTGTATATAGCTGAGATAGCACCCCAAAACATGAGAGGAAGCCTTGGATCAGTGAACCAGGTTTGTTGTACACTAGTATCCATTTCGGTATCCCTTATTTGCTTCTGTCTACTGATTAATCAAGTGAACATCTTTATTGGATAGCTATCGGTTACTATTGGAATAATGCTGGCGTACCTGTTGGGGCTCTTTACAAATTGGAGAGTACTTGCAGTTTTGGGTAAGCGGATTAAACTTTGCTCACCTAGCCCTTCTTTCCAGAAAGAGAAGCACTTAATGCTGTTGAAGAAACAGTGTATTATTATTTTTATTCGAACAAATTCAAATTTCTTTGAAGATTTCGTATTGCATGGCCGCATGCATGTGAAGACTTGAACCCTTGCGTGTAATTGAAGTTAACTGTGTTCTCCCCCCCCCCCCCGGCCCCCTCTCTCTGTAGAAAATTAGTAGTGCTTGTGGA
Source organism: Gossypium raimondii (assembly GCF_025698545.1). NCBI lineage: Eukaryota > Viridiplantae > Streptophyta > Magnoliopsida > Malvales > Malvaceae > Gossypium > Gossypium raimondii. Next base: position 42,887,971 of record NC_068575.1, on the reverse strand, counting down.
AATATCTTTCTTCTCAAGGGAATTAAAGCTTTTTTAAATTTAATAGAGATAGATGGCTATGAAGTTATGGCATCATTTGCATATGCATTAGATCACCATGGTTCTGTTGAATTTTAACTATGGCCATTGTGTATCAATAATCAATAAAATTTGTTATTAAATGCACAGTTATCATTAACAAGCTGCTGTGTTTCTTCTTTGTAGGAGTATTACCTTGTACAATATTGATACCTGGCCTATTCTTCATACCAGAATCTCCTAGATGGCTGGTAAGAAACAAGTACCTGCTATCATTTGAGTGGACCTTTTAAAACTTCTTACTTTTTCCTCTTTTCTTTTCTATTTAGTATTTTGTCTATGTCTTCTGAATGGGTTGCATCCAGGCAAAAATGGGAATGATGGAAGATTTTGAAGCCTCTCTGCAAGTTTTGCGGGGCTTTGATACAGATATTTCTGTTGAAGTTAATGAAATCAAGGTATTGAACTGAATCACTTCAGTAGGGCTTTTTCACTTCAGCCAAGGCTCATGCTTTCTGGATTGTACTGCAAACCTAAGTTCTTATGCAAAAGCTTTAGTTGGTTAGCATAAGGTTTTTTCTTATTGGCATTTTTTTCCTATTCTACTCTTAAAAGTTAAGCTCTAATTGGCACTTCTGCAGAGAGCTGTAGCATCATCAAGCAGGAGAACAACAATTCGATTTGCAGATCTCAAGCGAAAAAGATATTGGTATCCCTTGACGGTATATTCTTTTTTCTTATTTCACTTATAGTTTTTCCCTCTTTGCCCTTAACGTTGATTGAACCCCCCCGTTAGTGGTAATTGGTATGTTGCAGATAGGGATTGGGTTACTGGTGCTTCAGCAACTCAGTGGCATCAACGGTGTTTTATTCTATTCCAGCAATATCTTCGCTAGTGCTGGTTAGAACAATATTTCTTTGATATTTAATTGTACTATTAATTGAAGCTGTAGATGGTGGATAAATAAATTCTCAAAGAAATGGATACTTCACCATGTATGAACCTCATTACTGCATTTTGGATAGCATGAATTACACAAATTCAAATTTGGTAAGACGAACTTGTCATTGGAAACATATTTAGTGGATGTCTCAAATAAAGCAGGAAGAATGCATTTGTGGTCTGTTGGAGATTAGCTAGTCTTCTATTTGTACATCTTATTGATGTTGTTATCTTCTTAAGAATTTGAGGGGAATCGTATTAATTGTTTAATTACACAAGTTTAACAAAAAATGAATTACCCCTTCCCATCTCAAGGCTCTCATTCCATAACCATCATCATGCATTATTGTCATAATTTGGTGTATGTTCTTAAGGTTGCAACAGCTTTAGGTATCGTTTATTTATTTTTGCCTTCTTTTTCACTAATTTGATGGTGCTATAAAACTTTTTAGGGGTTGCGTCTAGTGATGTTGCGACATTTGGGGTTGGGGCCATTCAGGTAACATATGCAGAGTCTTATTTTGCCATGCAGGAGTTCATATATTGTGAGGGAGCTTTATTCTGATTGGTATAATAGGAGTCTGTATTCTTCTAGGTCATTGCAACCGGGGTGACTACATGGTTGGTGGACAAAACTGGCCGCAGGCTTCTTCTTATGGTGTGTTTAACCATTCACCCCATATTTGTTAATGAGCTAAAGTGATAGAAATGTAGAGGATCAATAATCTGAAATGATTTTGCAGGTATCCTCAGCTGGAATGACACTGAGTCTGCTAATTGTTGCAGTTGCCTTTTATGTTGAGGTTGGTGAAGTTAGGTCCATTTATTTCTAATTTATCTTCCTTTACTGAAATCTTATAGAATGCAATTGTGAATACTTAAGCAATCCCACTCAAGAAACTCTTTCTTAAACATTTTGGCACTGCTTCTTGATACCTTCTTCTCCCGCTTCTTTTTCTTCACCGATACCAGGGCATCGTCGCTAAAGATTCTGACTTATATGGCATAATGGGAATACTGTCATTGGTTGGTCTTGTGGTAAGATTTCTTTTACACATGGTGGAGTTTGTATGTATAAATAAAATATATATCTCATGTACTCTACTTCTGTCAAGTAATTTGAATCTGATTGATTTTCTTTCTCCATCCAGGCCTTTGTGATTGCCTTCTCACTGGGAATTGGAGCAATTCCATGGGTTATAATGTCTGAGGTATTCAGATTTTCTTGTATTTCCACCTTAACGTAAATCGGAACCATTCTTAATTTTGATGTTGTAGGATTCTGTATGAAATACTTGATATGATGGATGACAGTATGTCTCATGAGTGATTATACATGAACTTGTTTGACCTTGGATGATATAAGCAACTGAGACCAATAAGAAAAAGGAAGAAATCCTTTTAAGCGAACCCCCTTATTATCATATTTAGTTGGAGGCATACATCTTCCCAACAAAACCAAACCTAATTGTTTTCGTGAGCATTATGGCTTTGTCAAGAGATAAAGCCGATGTGTGACGGTTAAGGTAATGACATATCTAGTGACGGATATTAAATCTGGTGTGATTATATTACATGTTTATCTACTAAAGCTGCTGAACGAGGTGTATGTACTTTATACCATCATGTACTCTTATCATTGGTAGCATGCATGTATGCATTTAAGTAGTTTGTTACTATTTGTAGAGCAGTTATAGTGTTTGTGCACATAAAATAAGTTGCTCACAATGTTGGGGTCGTCTGGGTGAGGTGCTTATTTTTCTAAACTTGCATCATTTCAGATACTTCCAGTAAATATTAAGGGCCTAGCTGGGAGTGTAGCAACATTAGCAAATTGGCTGACATCATGGGTGATTACTATGACGGCAAACTTGCTTCTGACCTGGAGTGGTGGAGGTCTTTGTCTCTCCCTGTATCTGTGTTTAGTTGCAATGTACAACTTAAGAAGGATCCATATAAACTAACATGCTTGCATCTTATGAGCAGGAACATTTACTATTTACGCAGTTGTGACGGCATTCACGGTTGTTTTTGTGGCACTTTGGGTCCCTGAAACCAAAGGGAGAAGTCTGGAAGAGATTCAATCTTCCTTCAGATAAAAAAAACGTTCTTCAGTGTAATGCATTTTATCTTTACCGATTTGATTTTCAAAGTTGTTAAGAGTATATATGCGCAGTTCATGTCCAGCAAACCTGTACCATGTATTGTTTTCCTGTTGTTTGATAACATGTTTGCACTACTATTTTACAAGGAAAAAAAAAGGGAAAAAAAAAAAGGAATTTATTCTTGATTATACAATCAATTCTCTTTATATAGACTCATTTGTATACACATTTGTATGCTAAAATTTGGATGGATGGTATAGAGGTAATTGCAATGTCTATAAGTGTATCCTACCAGCATATAATTTTGAGATCTCACATGTCATTCTCGGCCACCAGCATGTCTGCTTTAAATTATTATACATTTTGTTGCTGCCCGAATGTATAAATTAAGTACTGCTATGTGCCTCGTGCAAAATGTCTCATTTTAGCTCAGAATCTTTCGGTACATACAACTGGTTACGGAAGTATAAACTGCTATCATCATTAATGCTGAACTGAGTAGTCTGTGCATTTTCAATTAGTTTTCGTTTCGCTTGCAATTTTGAATAATTTTTTTGAAAATTTTGAATTCGCTGTAGAAATAATGATCTAGCTCTTACTTCAGCTAAAATGGAGTCATTACATTCTAAGGTAGGTCAGAGTTGAATGCTTTTAAAGCAAATAGAGATTTTTGACTCAATGTGTCGGCTACAACATTTGTTTTACCCGGGTGGTAATCAATGATCAGATCGTAATCTTCCAACAGTTCAAGCTAATTGCGTTATTTCAGGTTCAATTCATTTTAAGTCATCAGGTATTTTAAACTTTTGTGATCAATGAATATGTGACATTTTTTACCGTATAAGTAATGCCGCAAAAATTTTAAAGCAAAAACAACAGCTACTAATTCCAGATTGTGTTTTGAATAATTCTTCTTGTGTGGTTTCAACTGTAGGGAGGCATAAGTTATTACTTTACTGTCTTGCATCAACATTTAACCCAATCCGTTCAACAAAACATCAGTATAAACAATGAATTCCCTCCCAAATTCAGTCTGAGTTAAAATTAGAGCTTCTGTCAACAATGCTTTCAACCAATCAAAACTCTGTTGGAACTTTTTTGACCAAACGAAAACAACATTTTTTTGTAACAACTTTGTCAACGGTAAAGCAATTATCAAAAAGCCTTTAACGAATCGTCTATAATATCTGGCTAATCCCAGGAAATTTCTCACTTCAGTAACATTTTTTAGAGGTTTCCAACTTAGAATTGCATAAATTTGTTTGGATCAACTCGCATACCATTCGCAGAAATCACGTGTCTCAGAAATCCAACCTCTCGGAGCCAAATTTTACATTTATTGAACTTTGCGTATAATTGTTTATATCGCAGAGTCTGTAATATGATTATCAAATAGTGAGCATACTCAGCCTCATCTCTCGAATAAATCAGAATACTGTCAATAAATATGACAACAAACCTATCCAAATACGGCTGAAATATCTGGTTCATCAAATCCATAAATGTGAGAGAGGTGTTAATTAGATCAAACGACATTACAAGGAACTCGTAGTGACTGTATCTAGTTTTGAAGACAATTTTCAGTACGTCTAGTTCTTTAACTTGCAACTAATAATAGCCGGATCAAAGATCAATATTCAAAAATACGTAACTCCTTTCAACTAATCGAACAAATCATCGATAAGAGCCAACGTATATTTTTTCTTTATAGTCACATGTTCAGCTATCTGTAATCAATACATAATCTCATAGTCTCATATTTCTTTTTTACGAACAAAACCGGAGCAGCCCAAGGTGATACACTCGGTCGAATGGAACCTCTATCAATCAACTATTGTAACTGTGCTTTTAATTCTTTTAATTCATTTGAAGCCCTTCTATACAGAACAAAAGATACAGAAACAGTCCCTGGTACTAAATTAATAACAAATTTGCTTCCCGTGTTGGTGGTAACCTAGACAATTCTTCTAGAAACATATTGGTAAACTTATTAATCTTTGGAACTTGTTTTATCTTCGATTTTGATACTCGAGTATCTAAAATATAAGCAAGATATACTTCACAACCTTTCCTGACCAGTTTCTGAGTAGAAATCGCCGATATAACATTAGTAGTACAATTAGTTTTGTCGAATTCAATAGTAATCATCATACAGCTCTGGCATCTCAGAACAATTTCTGTCTACAGTTTACCACAACATCATATACAGTCAGCCAATCCATATTCAGAATAACGTCAAATTCATCAAAGGGTAGTAACATCAAATTAGTTGGAAATATACAGTCTCAAATTTTTAATGGACACTTTTTACATATCATATTAACTAAGACACTCTAACCCAATGGATTTTGTAACAGTCTGATTTCAGTGGTGTAGGAAACGGTGGTTTTGAGACCACAATTTATGAGAAGGGAGTCAGTAAATATTATTAATTTAATATTTACGAACATTTAGTAAAGTCATATTAAACTTTAGTTAGGAAATTTAAATGTTTAAAACACTAATTAAGCAAAAAGGATTAAATCATAAAAGCAACAAAAGTTAAATCCTATTAGTTAAATATATTCAATGGCCATGAAAAGAGAAATAGGTGGACTTAAATGGCAATTATGCCATGTCAATGGTTAGTGGACGCTTTGGTGACCAAACCTTTGATATTTTCGTGATAAAATTATAATATTAATATATTAATATTAGGTATTAAGTGATAAAAAGGAAAGAAAACATTTTTTTTCCTTTAAGTTCATCATCCTAAACGTGAGAAACTCCATTTTTGGAGCAAGAAGGTTCGGTCAAACTCCCTTCTAAGCTTGGATCAAGATACGCAACAACCAAACTTGAATCGTGAAAAGGCCAAAGTTTCAGATTAGTCGTCGGTACCTTTGTGTGCAATCATGTAGTCGAGGTAAGTTCGTTTAATGGTAAACTAACCAATTTTGTAATTTGATGGAAAATTTATTTATGTCTCGTTTTGTATAATTTCTTTGTATATAAATTGTTAATTTGTTATTTGGGAAATATTGTAAGTTCGTGTAATTTAAGATAATGTGCGTAAAACATTGAGGATTAGGGAACGATATGGAAACATGCTCCATTTGAGACTTATGAATACTTAGGATACAAATGACACGTTATTAGAGATTATAAGTTTTCGAGTGCTGGTCTTGGGTGTCCTGCCAATGGCTGAGGTATTGCATTTGTTTTGGATTCTCCACAGCTCATGTGAGCAGCATCGTGCAGTCTAACATCCCGACCCACAGCTCGTGTGAGCATTACATGATACGATTATACTTACATGTACAGGCACACTTCGTGTGAGGATGGTTCTCGTGTATCCTAAATAAATTCATTTGGTTTAATGGGTATTAAAGTTTAAGCAAACGTTTGAGATGTATATATGTTACATTGGATATATGTTGAATGTTATGTACCAGTTCACTAACTTGTAAGAATGGTGATTGAAATTAGGAATCAGTTATACATATGAGCATGCTAATGGAATAATGCATTAACTTTATAAATTTGAGCCTATTTGGTGAGTTTTTGTTAAATTTTATACGTGCTTACTAAACATTATATGCTTATGTATTTGTCTTTCTTTTTTTGAAGATCATCAGAAAGCTTGATCGGTTGGAATTGTGTGGGAGCACAATCACACTATCCAATCATCGTTTTGGCAGCTTTCAGTTACTTTGGTTAAGGTTATAAATGGCATGTAATAGGGCTTAAATATTATCTTGGTTAGTTTTGATTAGGTGCCAGGTCTATTTGTGTTTATTTCGTTTTTGGGGATGTTTTGTAAATATGGTATAGATATGTGATGTTATGTAACACCCCTTATCCGTATCTGACGCCGGAACTGGGTTACGGAGCATTACCAGACTTATAGATCAAACAATCAAAAAATTCAAAATCATTTCTCATTGAATTTAAAAACCATTCATAAACAATCATATGGTCCCTAATACAAGCCCTCGAGGCCCAAAATAAACATTAAAAGTGGTTCAGAACTAAATTGAGTACTCAAGAAATTTTTAGGAACTAGTGTGGTTAGGCCGTATGTCTCACATGGCCAAGAGACACGTCTGTATCTCAGGTCGTGTGGGCATTCGGAATGGGGACACACGACAGTGTCCTAGCTTGTGTCCGAACCAGTGTAACTCATTGACTTGGGTTACACGGCCGGACCACACGCCCGTGTTCCAGGTTGTGTACCCTTTGAAATGGCCTCACACGCCCGTGTGCTAGGCCGTGTGAAAACTGGAGGGTATACTGACTTGTGTCACACGACCAAGCCATACGCCTGTGTGCTAGGCCGTGTGAAGCTACTGACTTGATTTCTATAGAAGTATCAGGGGACACACGGCTGTGTCCCCTGGCCGTGTGTCAGATATGGCTGAGACACATGCTCGTGTCTCTGCCCGTGTGGATAAAAATTGGCTATTTTCCAAGTCATATTTCTCACCCAATTTGGTACCAATCTAAGCCTAACAATGTTCATACAACCATGGCATAAATAGGCATTCAAAACCACCCAATATCAAGTTTTTAACATGTTATAATATCACACACAATCATGATACTCTTAGGTACCTCAAAAGACCATTTATAACATGCCAAAATATGCTTCCAAAATATACCTAAATGGTCAACACATATATGAGACATTGTGCCTCAATTCAATATGCATACCACATCTCAATTTCAACCATTTGGTACCCAAAATACTAAATCATTAACAAGGCATTCACATAGCCACTATACACTACATACCATAAGGTCATTTATACATATTTACATAACCAAACATATACCATTTTCATTGATCTCTTGAGCTAAAATTTTGATCGGTTATTCATTATACGACATGTCGGGCTGAATTTCAATCTCTGTCGGAGAAATTATATGCGAAGGATCTGATCATTGTACCGTCGTAACATAGACACATGAAACATATTATTAATCTTTTCCAACACATTATTAACCAGTTGATATGTCACTGGTCCTATTCTCTCGATAATCTCATACGACCCGATAAATTGAAGACTCAACTTTCCTTTGCGACTAAAACGGATAATTCTTTTCCAAGGCGGTACTTTTAGAAACACTTTATTGCCGATCTGAAACTCAATATCTTTACACTTCAAATCCACGTATGATTTCTGTCGATCTGAAGTGGCTTTCAAACTGTCACGAATCACTTTCACTTTCCCTTCAATTTCTTTGATCAAATCAACCCCGTGTATCTTTTTCTCAATAAGCTCGGTCCAGTACAACGGAGTTTGGCATTTACGACCATATAAAGCTTCATGCGGTGCCATTCTTAATGCTCGATTGAAAACTATTATTATACGTGGATTCAACCAATGGTAAATATTTTTCCCAATTACCTTCGAACTCTAAAACACAGCAACGAAGCATATCCTCGAGAATTTGAATCACTCTCTTAGACTGGCCATCTGTTTGGGGATGAAATATAGTGCTAAAATGCAACCGCGTACCCAAAGCCTCTTGCAATTTCTTCCAAAATCGTGATGTAAACCGCGAATCTCTATCCAAAATAATAGAGATTGGTACTCTGTGCAATCTCACAATCTCAGAAATATACAATTCGGCTAATATATCAAGAGAGAAGCCCGTACGCACTGGAATAAAATGTGCAAACTTTGTCAAACGATCAACAACGACCCAGATAGCATCTTTCTTTTTTGGAGATAAAGGTAATCCCGATACGAAATCCATCATAACTCTATCCCATTTCCACTCTGGTATCATTACTAGCTATAATAGTCCTGACGGTACTTGATGTTCTACTTTAACCTATTGACAAATCAAGCATCTCGACACAAATTCAGAAATGTCACATTTCATACTCGACCACCAGTATATCTGTTTCAAATCACTGTACATCTTAGTACTCCCCGGATGAACAGACAAGCTACCACGGTGTGCTTTGTGTAAAATTTTCTGTATAAGCTCATAATTATTTGGCACGCAAACTCTACCTCGGAACAACAAACAATCATAGGATCCGATCTGAAACTCTGAATCAGTAGTCGATTCGCACTGTACTCTTTTAGCTTGCAATTCATTATCACATTTCTGAGCCTCGCAAATTTGTTGTAAAAACATTAGTTTAACTTTTAACTCAGCTAAAATTGAACCATCATCAGACAAGGTCAATCGCGTATTCATTGCTCTTAGAGCAAACAAAGATTTTTTACTCAAAGTATCTGCGACCACATTTTTTTTCCCCAGGTGATAATAAATTACTAACTCAGTCTTTCAACAATTCTAGCCATCGTCGCTATCTCAAGTTTAAATCTATATATGACATCAAATAGTTCAAGCTCTTATGATCGGTAAATATGTGGCACTTCTCACCAAACAAGTGGTGTCGCCAAATTTTTAATGCAAACACAAGCAGCTAATTCCAATTCGTGTGTTGGATAATTTTTCTCGTGCGTCTTTAATTGTCTGGAAGCATACGCTATTACTTTGTCTTCTTGCATTAGAACACATCCCAAACCATTCAATGACGCATCACTGAAAATCACAAATTCTTTACTCGACTCAGGCTGAACTAAAACTGGTGTTTCGGTTAACAGTGCTTTCAACTGATTAAAACTCTGTTGACATTTCTCAGACCACTCAAACTTTACATCTTTTTGCAATAACCGAGTCATCAGTGTAGATATAATTGAGACACTTTTAGCAAATAATAGCTCGCTAACCCCAAGAAACTTTTGACCTCGAAAATGTTTCTTGGTGGTTTCCAGTCAACAACCGCTGAAATCTTGCTGGAATCAACTCTGATGCCTTTTTCCAAAACAATGTGTCTCAAAAATCCAACTTCTCGGAGCCAAAACTCACATTTGCTGAATTTAGCAAACAGTTGTTTATCTCTCAATGCTTATAACACAATCCTCAAATGCTCAGCATGTTGGGGCTCATCTTGGGAATAGATCAGAATATCATCAATGAATACAACAACAAATCTGTCTAAATACGGTTTGAAAATTCTATTCATCAAATTCATAAAAACCGCAGGAGCGTTAGTTAACCCAAACGACATAACAAGAAATTCATAATGCCCGCACTTGGTTTTGAACGCAGTTTTCGACACATCCAAATCTTTAACCCGCAATTGATAATATAACCAGATCGTAAATCAATCTTTGAAAATACTGTTGCTCCTTTCAACTGATCGAACAAATCATCAATTCTCGGTAAATGATACTTATTGTTAATCGTAACCTTGTTAAGCTGTTGATAATCAATAGACAGCCTCATTGATCCATATTTCTTCTTTACAAATAAAATCGGTGCACCTTAAGGCGAAAAACTCGGTTGTGCAAAACCCCTATCTGTTAATTCTTGCAATTGAGCTTTGATCTCTTTCAAATCTTTCAGAGCCATTTTGTATGGAGCTATAGATATTGGTGATGTTCCCAGTACTAACTCAATAGCGAACTCAACCTCTCTCATCGATGGCAACCCAGGTACTCTTTTGGAAACACATCTGAATATTCACAAACCACTGTCATTGATTCAATATTCAATTTAGACACTTTTGTATCCAGTACATTTGAAAGGTAAGCATCGCAACCTTTTCTCACATACTTCTGTGCTAACATAGCCGATATCAAGATAGGCAATCCACTCGAATTATCAGATTCAATACGAAGAGTCTCAACATTCTGACATTTTAATACAATAAGCTTTCGTCTACAGTTTACAATAGCATCATGCAAAGTCAGCCAATCCATACCCAAAATCACATCGAATTCATCAAACGGTAAAAGCATCAAATCGGCCAAAACACTGTAACCTTGAGCAATCAAAGGACAATTCTTGCAAACTTTACCAATTAGTACATACTAACTGTCAAAACCACCTTGTTTTTAAAAATAAATTGGTTGTTGATTTAAAAATGAAAATTGGAGTCGCCACCGATCTCTTAAAGAGGCGTGATCGGATGACATTGAAAACGATTTTAGATCTACGAATTTTGAGAAAATAGGTTCGGGAGTCGGTTACGCACGAGGAAGGGTTAGCACTCTTGTAACACCCAAAATTGGTACCGAATTGATTGTTTAATGTCTTAGTGTCGGGAATTTGAAAAGATTTTAAAATACGATCCTTCTTTTTTATTAATGTTAATTTTATGAAAGATGCTTGGATAAATCGATGTGAATGCTAAAGACCTTCTCATCTCAGAGTAATGAAATGTCATGCCCAATACATTAGGACACGACATTTTTAGTCCTCGAGAATGAGCTTGTCTTTTGAATTTCAAAACTCTTGCGGTGAAGTCAAAAAAGGATATTCAATTGCTTTAAGTCAGATGAAAAATTGAAACCCAATACGTTAGGGCACAATTTCTCAAAATTCCTAGCATTGAATATATCCCTTATTGTTATTAAAAATCTTCATTTCGAGAAAACGACATGTCACATCCAATACATTAGGACATGACGTATCGAATTCCGGAGAATGAGTTTTTATTTATGTGTTTTGATTAAGCAAAATGTTCGATTATTTAGATTCATTGAGGAAAATTGGAACCCAATATGTTAGGGCTCAATTCTCTCGAGGATTCCAAATTTCGAGTATTGCGTTATTTTGAAAGTTTTTGAATAAATTGGTTTTGATACTTAAATGATATTAAACGTAATTCTTTTGAACGAAATAAAAAAAGATTGAATAACGATGTACAATGCGAGATGATGATCCATAAACTAAAACGTATACTAATGAATGTCAAACAATCAATAAATATAAATAAACAATACAATATAACAATGGTAAGAATCTCATGTTATATGTTGGTAGATATTAATACCAAAAGCTAAAGAATTAAAAGGAATATCAAATAAATTAATATAAACAATCTTTGAAATAAACTAAAAATGAATAGCATACAAGGGCGGAAATTGAAAATTATTGATAAATCACATGCATAAAATTTTATCACAAACAATATATATATATATATATATACTAATTTGAAATAGATTTAAAGGAAGATAAAAAGAAATACTATGTTAAATTATAATATTAAAATGAATTTTAAAGTAAATAAAAATATATGTGTAATACACCAAATAATATACATACATTAATCTAAATAAGTAACATATATATGAAATGAAAAGTTTAATAACAATGCAAATAATACTAGAGTTAATAAATAATAATATTATTAAATTAATTGATAAAAAAACAGGAAAGGGATTAAATTAAATTAAAAACAGAATTAAAAGAACCAAATGAAAATAAAATAAGGTAAAGGGGACGAATGCAATGCGCGGATAACTTGGGGGACCAAGTGGGAAATAATCCCCGTCCCTCCAAAACGCAGCATATAATCTGGGCCAAGATGCAACAAAAATAAAACATGGGGGCTAAATTTAAAGGGAATAAAAAGATCTATTTAAACACGCTATAATAATCAAGGGACCACTTGCGTAAATTGCCCAACAAGGGTTAAAAATGCGCGGATCCTGCCCCGGGTCGGGTCACCACGCGGGTCGTAGGCCTTTAAACGGTGCCGTTTTGAAACCATTGCCTCGGCATCAAACGACGTCGTTTCCTGTACTGCCTATAAACTAAAAACCTAAGATCAGCAGCCCCTTTTTCTTTTGAAGGAAAACCTAAGGCAGAGGAGCACCCCCCATGCGCCGCTTCAACGTCGGAGTCCCCCAACCATCTGGTTCCGATCGGAACCAACGAGGGATTCAACGATGGACTTAACCAGGTACAGGCTCTTCCCCTCTTTATTTTGCTACTCGGTTTATGAAAACAAATCCAAAGAAAAAAATAAAAATAGTAAAGAAGAGAAAAAGGGAAATCAGAATCAGAAATCACCTCAAAAGTATGCTATCTTTCTGTTTTTTTTGAAATTTTTTGTATCTTTGTATTGATATTGTGGGTGTCCGTAAAAAAAATTACAATGCATTTGTCCTCTGTTTTATAGGCCGAAAGTAAAAGAAAAAACCAAAATAAGAAATACAATATTTTTTCTTTTCTTTGCTGTGTTATTTTTCGTCTTTTTTGCAGGTACGAGCGTACGGAGGAAGACATGGCATGTGCGGAGGAGATGCACGCGCGCAGAGGTGCACAACACGCAGGGGAGCCTTGGGTTTGACTGCGGCGCTACTAGCTGTTGAAGGCTGCCCTAGGGTTTGGTTTTGCTTTTTTTGTGTAATGGGCTTAGGGTTAGGTGTATTGGGTTAGTGAGTTTGGGCTGGGGTTATGGTTTATAAATCGGGCTTGAATTTTGGTCATTCAGGTTTAGGCCTGCTATTGTAAAAACTGGACTGCTATTGGACTTTAATAATTATTTTTTACTTAATTTTTATTATCTATATTGGGCCATTCAAAATTGGCTATTACAGCTTCCCCTCTTTGCTCGTTGTCGTGTAACGGGAACGGAGCAAAGACTTTAAAATGGCCAAATTTGCCTGGTTGTGCTGGACCTTGGTGCTCTTCTTCTTCAAGTAACCTCATTCTAACCCACTACATCTTCAGTGGTATAGGAATTGGTGATTTGATCCATTCCACTGTGACGTCAGGGAGATAGGATTTGTAGCTCTTCGAAGAAACATTTGCTATCTTTAGTCTGCTCCACTACAACTTTAGGGAGGTGAGACTTGTAGCTTCAACTTATTCCACTGCAACTTGGGAAATAAGATTCGCTGTTGTAGCTTTAATCTATTCCACTGTGATGCCAAAGAGATAGGATTCGCTGCCACAACTTCAATCCACTCCACTTCAGCTACTCCATTCCACTCGATCTACTTCGAATCTTCCACCTATTCCGCTGCTGGTCAGGGAGATAGGACTTACAATCTTCCACCTATTCCGCTGCTAGTAAGGGAGATAGGACATACAATCTTCAACCTATTCCACTACTGTTCAAGGATCTAGGACTTACAATCTTCCACCTATTCCACTGCTGTTCAAGGAGCTAGGACTTACAATCTTCAACCTATTCCACTGCTGGTCAGGGAGATAGGGCTTACAATCTTCCACCTACTCCGCTGCTGGTCAGGGGGATAGGACTTATAATCTTCCACCTATTTTGCTACTGTTCAGGGAGCTAGGACTTACAATCTTCACCTACTCCGCTACTGGTCAGGGGGATAGGACTTACAATCTTTCACCTATTTCGCTGCTGTTCAGGGAGCTAGGACTTACAATCTTCAACCTACTCCGCTACTGGTCAGGGAGATAGGGCTTTGTGATTTCACCGATCTGTTCTCTGGGGAACATGACCTGCTTGATTCATTTTATGAACCTAATTATGCCTAATGATTAGGATGGCATGATCAAAATGAATCAAATGCTCCTAACTAGACATGTGTGAATGGTGTTTGCATGAATGCAGAATTTTATTTTTCCGAGAATGAACCCGCTTAGGTTGTCATTACTCGAAGTTTATTAAGGCTTTAACACTGACGTGCTACAACGCCTTCTCGCTTGACCGGCTTTTCTGAAGAAACATTTAGCTAGGTTTCCCCCCACTGTAAACCTTAAAGTTTAATCCATTGGGGCCCAAAATGTGTACCATCATTCTCCCACTGTAATCCAAGGGTAGAAATATGTGACTTTTCCTCAATCCTTTCCTATCTCAATTCAAGGGTGGAGAAAATGAAGGCTTCTCCTCTCTAAGGAAACCCCTTTTATTGCCTGGTGATTCTTGCCTGCTTGCTCATCGAAGCCTTATCACCGACACGACATCTTGTAATTTTGTTCAATCAATGCTTGGTTAATAAAATCTGATGGGACAGTCTTAATTTAGACTTTTCTTTCTTAAATATTTCAACCTTTAAACCTGGTGCGTTCTAAACAATAGTCCTGTTTCAGGCTACTGTATTATTTAGAAACTTCTAGAGTAATATGCAAAACCTCCATTGTAAAATTTTTATTAGTCCATTAATCATTATTCCAATGCAACATGTTTGTGAGAAGAATGTAAAGATAGGTAGAATAGTATTGATTTGAGAACCTAGCTCGAAACAAATAAATTATCAAAGATAGTAACAAATGAATTGATTGGTAATGTGTATCTTGCAAAAGAATGAAGTATTCCAAGAACAATAGATTCAAATAGAAATAGTATGAAGCCTAGATGCCTCAAATATTGCAGCTTGAACTTCTATGCATAAACTTTCTGAAGACCCTTCTGATGTTAACATGTGTCTAAGAGATCTACAGTACTCTGTTGATGCCCCAAGACGTCGCCTGCCCCTTTCTATTGGTTCAAGTATAGCAAGATCATCACATGCCTTAATTCGGTCAAAATTCAAGTTGCTCGGATCACCTTGTGCCCCATTCGGATCCAAAATTTGAGCCGCCCTTTTCGAGTTTTCAACTGAAATCCCTTTTGGTCTCAAGGCGCCTTTTGCGGGTTTTCACCTTGGCCTCTTCATTTTTCTTTTTCATCTTTCATCTTTTTTTTTGAACTCAAAGCTCCCATTGCGGGTTTTCACCTTGGTTTTTTCTCTTTTTTATGCGAAGTATTTCTTGACTGAGTTTGAGTTTACTGGATTGGTCAGACTTTTACCATCCATCTTGCTCAAAATCAAAGCTCCTCCTGAAAAGGCCTTCTTTACGACATAAGGGCCTTCCCAATTTGGCATCCATTTCCCTCTAAAGTCTTTTTGTAGAGGAAGGATCTTTTTCAACACCAGGTCCCCCTCATGAAATTCTCTGGGACGAACCTTTTTGTTATAGGCTCGCATCATTCGCTTCTGGTACATCTGTCCATGGTGAATGACTTTTAGCCTTTTTCCTTCTATTAGGTTCAACTGATCGTATCGAATTGTATCCATTCAGCCTCATCTAACTTTAGTTCAGCTAGCACTCGAAGAGAGGGGATCTCAACTTCAGTCGGTAATACTGCCTTCATCCTTTAAACTAGAGAGAAAGGCGTTGCTCCAGTAGACGTCCTAATAGATGTTCGATAAGCAAGAAGAGCGAATGGTAACTTATCATGCCAGTTTTTGTAAGTCTCAGTTATTTTCCCTACAATCTTCTTGATATTTTTATTAGCTGCCTCCGCTGCACCATTCGTTTTCGAGCGATACGGTGACAAGTTGTGGTGTTTGATCTTGAATTGATTGTAGACTTCCGCTATTGTGCTATTGTTCAAGTTCAGTGCATTGTCAGATATGATTCTTTCAGGCATTCCATATCTACATATGATCTCTTTTTTCAAGAACTTGCTGACTGCTGATTTCGTGACATTAGCATATGAAGTAGCTTCTACCCATTTAGTGAAATAGTTAATAACCACGAAGATGAAACGATGCTCGTTAGAAGCTTTTGGCGATATGGGCCTGATAACATCCATTCCCTACATGGAGAAAGGCCATGGAGAAGTCATAACGTGAAGAGGTGACGGAGGTGCGTGTATTTTGTCCGCATAGATTTGGCATTTATGGCACTTCTTGGCATAATCGATGCAATCTCCTTCTATGGTGGACCAATAATAGCCGAATCTCATAATCTGTCTAGCCATTGTAAATCCATTAGCATGCGTTCCACAAATGCCCTCGTTGACTTCTTCTAGGATTTTCTTGGCTTCCACATTATCCACACATCTCAGTAGTACTTGATCCTTCCCTCTTTTGTATAAAATCTCTCCATCTAGGACATAGTCTATGGCTAATCTCCTTAATGCCCTTTTATCATTCTCCGTTGCCTGCTCAGGGTACTCATGATTCTTCATGTATTGTAATATGACTTGGTACCAAGGATGACTAACCTTTTTCTCTTCCTCGATATTGTAGCAATGAGCCGGGGTTTCATAAATACTCATCCGAATAGGTTTCATATCTTCTAGCTTGTTCACTTTGATCATGGAAGCTAAAGTGGCTAATGCATCAGCCATTTGGTTCTCATCTCGTTGGAGATAGTGGAAAGTAATGTCATCAAACTCTTCCGTCAATTCGAGGACCAACTTTCGATACATGACTAATTTGAGGTCTCTCATTTCACATTCACCCTTGAGTTGGTATATTACCAATGCAGAATCCCCATATACCTCTAACATCTTAATTTTAGGTTCTATGGCTGCACGGATGCCCATGATGCACGCTTCATATTCGGCCATATTATTTGTGCAATCGAAATCCAATTTACTGGTAAATGGATAGTGGTCTCCATTTGGGGATATCAGGACTGCCCCAATCCCATTTCCTACGGCATTTGAAGCTCCATCAAAATTTAGCTTCCAAGGATAATTTTCTTGAGAATCCTATTCAGCAGTTGCTACGCACATCAAGTCTGCATTTGGGAAATCAAAATCCAGAGGTTCATAGTCTTCTAAAGCTCGGCTTGCTAAAAAGTCTACTATTGCACTCCCTTTAACAACCTTCTGAATTATATAAACTATATCAAACTCAGAGAGCAAAATCTACCATCTAGCCATCCTCCCATTCAGCGCAGTTGACTCCATATATTTTAAGGGGTCTAATCTTGAAATTAGCCAAGTGGTGTGGTAGAGCATGTATTGTCTAAATCTTCGCGTCGTCCAGATCAAGACACAACATAATTTTTCAATAGGCGGATACCTCTTTTCGTAGTCGGTGAATTTCTTACTAAGATAGTATATTGCCTTTTCTTTCCTCCCCGTCTCATCATGTTGGCCTAACACGCATCCCATGGACTTATCAAACACCGTTAAATATAGGATCAGTGGTTTATTCGGGTTAGGTGGTGACAATACTGGGGTACTGGACAGGTACTGCTTTACTCTGTCAAAAGCTTTCTGGCATTCTTCATCCCGTACACCTGGGTTATGCTTCTTTAGGAGACGAAATATGAGATCGCATTTCTCAGTTAGTTGTGAAATGAACCGAACAATATAATTTAGTCTTCCTAGGAAACCTCGAACCTCCTTTTGAGTACGCGGCAGAGGCAATTCTTGTATTGCTGTGACTTTGTCTGGGTTAATCTTAATCCCTTTTTCACTGACTACAAACCTCAGAAGCTTTCCGGACCTAGTCCCAAAGGTACACTTTGCTGGGTTAAGCTTGAGCTGGAACTTTCTTAACCTTAGAAATAGCTTTCTCAGGACTTGCACATGTTCCTTCTCTGTCTGAGATTTTGCAATCATGTCGTCGACATAGACCTCTACTTCTTTATGCATCATATAATGGAAAAGGGTCACCATGGCTCTCTGGTAGGTAGCTCTGACATTTTTCAAACGAAACGACATCACCTTATAACAGAAGGTTCCCCATAGGGTTATGAATGTGGTCTTCGTCATATCTTCAGGATGCATCTTAATTTCGTTATATCTTGAGAAATCGTCCATAAAAGAAAATAATGAGTATCCTGCCGTGTTGTCCACCAATGTGTGTACGTGAGGGAAGGGAAAATTATCTTTTGGGCTGGCCTTATTTAAATCCATGTAGTCTACACACATTCGTACCTTCCCATCTTTCTTAGGGACTGGTACGATGTTGGCCACCCATTCTGAGTACTTGACTACTTGTAGGAATCCAGCATCGAACTGTTTTTGCACCTCTTCCTTTATCTTTAGTACAACATCACTCCTCATTCTCCTGAGCTTCTGCTGCACTGGCTTGCAGTCATTTTTTATAGGGAGACGGTGTACTATAATGTCAGTATTCAGACTAGGCATATCTTGGTACGACCATGCGAAGACGTCCTTGAACTCCTGAAGTAACTCGATGAGGTCTTGCTTCGTTTCTTCGGTTATGCATGTTCCCATCTTTACTATTTTTCCTTCCTTGAGGGTCACAATCTCCACCACTTCCTTATAAGGTAGGATCTGTTTCTCCTCCTGCTCTACCATCCTCAACAGGTCTGGAGATAAGTTACCATCTATGTCGTCTCCAAAATCCTGAGATCCATCTAAACACTTGTCTCGTTCAAAAGGGTTTTCTGGGTCCATCACAGAGTCACTTATGTCATTGATATCCGAAGGCCTGTTACAGGTACCAAGGAGTATACAAAGAATGTGAAAATTTTAAGTATATTTATTTGTATGGTATGATTATAAAATTGATGAAATAATGATTTGGAAGAATATGAAAGAATCTTAAAGGAAATATCTGTTTTAAATAACTGCAAAGATAAATTTCATTAAGATAATGATGTTCGAACATAAGCCTATTTCACAAAGGAATTCTCATTGTTTCTAGGCTAAAAACAACAAGTGTGTTCTGAATATTACTCTGAGAAGGCTCTAAAAACTTTAGGTGTCTCTTCTGCAGTCCAATTATTCAAAACACTCCCAGGTTCATAGGGACGGAGATCCAATAAGGTCCCTTATTCATTTGTGTCCTCATGAATGGCATCGATGTGAACATTTTCCAACATCTCATTGATGCTTTCTTTTACCGGTATCCTTATTTAAAGATGAATAATCCCTCCTGATACAAAAGTCCCAGATATGTGGGGAAAGGTCATAGGCTCCCACTTGACTTCTTTTCCGCTCAAACGTGCCCTTATTCTCTCCTGTCTCTTTTCTATTTCCTTCTTCTTTTGTTTCATATCTGGTCTGTAGCCCAGGCCAAAACGATCAAACTTGTCCTTCAGTACCGGCGCCTCAACTCTTCCTTGTAGATGCCTTCCCAAAACTCTTCCCAGCAAGGCTCCCATTCCTACCATCAACTGTAGACCCATCTTCATGGTCTTGGATATTCTTGGTACCGGGATTTTATCTCCCTAGGTAATAAATATTACGTTCACGAATTCTAAAGACCGGAAAGAACATCCTAGTGCCTCATCATCGGTCTCTACATATAGTGCATTGTTAGTTACTGTCGCAATGATATCTTCTTCAACACTTATCGTCACCAATCGACCTTCTGACAGTAATTTTAACTTCTGATGAAGTAATGACGGCACAGCCCCTGCCGAGTGTATCCAAGGTCTTCCCAACAAACAGTTGTAGGAAGGTTTGATATCCATTACCAGGAAGTCTACCTCATAAGTGGTTGGGCCAATTATCAACGAAATCTCAATTCTTCCCATGACCCTTCTTTCAGTTCCATCAAATGCCCTCACTATATTCTGACATGCCTTCATATGTGAGCTATCCACAGGTAGTCTATCTAGGGTGGACAGGGGCAATACATTCAAAGCAGACCCATTATCAATAAAAACTCTCGGCAACGTGTACCCTTTACAACGGGTAGTAATGTGCAAAGCTTTAGTTGAGTCCCTACCTCCAGGAGGTATTTCATCATCATTGAAGAAGATAAAATTGTCAGCACTTATATTGTTGACCAATCGATCCAACTTATTGATTGAAATGTCGTTAGCTACATACGTCTCATTCAATACTTTCATCAACGCACTTCGATGTGCCTCAGAACTCAATAGCAGAGCTAATGCCGATATACGTGCTGGTTGTTTATGCAGTTGTTCCACAACACTGTACTCACTGTGTTTCAAAAATTTTAAGAATTTATTATCTTCTTCTTCTTTTATTGGCTCATTGATCAACGGTTCAGGCACGATTGCTTTTTCTCTCTTTTGCTTTTCTATCGAACCTCCTTCTTTTGTCGGTTCTGCTCGGGGGTTTATCAAGTAGTAGCGCTTCCCACAACATGTGTGAAAGCCTATATCTTGATCCCCTTCTGCCATAGCAGCCGAAGTCCCCTTTCCTGGAACGGTTGTGTTGCATTCATAGTTTTATAGAACTTTCTTGCTATCTTTGTAAGGGAAGGTTGCAGGTTTCTGAATGATGATTTTCGGTGTTATACACGTTCTAACTTCACTATTCTTAGGTCGTGAAATGATGACCATAGGATAATTAGCTTTTGGAACTCCCACGGTTAATTTTGAGGTGCATATGTTTCCTTCCTCTTGAACTTCTTCATAGAACTCCATCTCTTTGTTATCTATCATGCATTGAACCAAAGTTTTGAATTCCGTACATTCCTGTATCTCGTGTCCTATCTCATGGTGGAACTCACAGTAGTTCTCTTTCTGTTCATAACTCTTTTCTGAATCTACAGTGATTAACCCTCTTTTTTTCATCTCCTTTCAGACTAATCTCAAAGGGGTTCTTACATCTACAACGTCTGTTTTAACATTTCTCCCCATGTTTCCACTCATCATGTTCACCTCGTTATGATTAGGCAATGGGTGTTTTGCATTGGGTGAATCATCTAACTTGACAACGCCCATACTGATCAGTTTCTCAACCAGTTTCTTGAAGGCTATGCAATTTTCTATGGAATACCCCATAGTCCCTGCATGGTAGTCCAACTGTGTGCTCGCATCGTACCAATTAGGGTACGGTGATTGTAGGGGTTTTAGATAATGAGGGGGAACAACATGTGCATCGAATAACCTCTGATACAACTCTTATACGACATTGGGATTGGCGTGAACTGGAACTTCTCAGTGCTTTGCCTCGTTCCAGATTCTTGTCTTGATGAGCCTGACTGGTAATCGACTTTGAGTAACCTTTGTTATATGTACTCGCGTTGTTTACCTCATTCTCTTTTTTCTTCGAGGCTGACCTTTGGTTACTTTCTCCTGCATCAATCTTCCCACTTCTGATAGTATTTTCGATTATTTCACCATCATGACTATGTCAGAGAAGCTTTTGGTGGCCCGTCCTATCATGTGTGTGATAAACGGGGCTTTCAAGGTGTTAATGAAGAGCATTGTCGTCGCTTTCTCCAAGAGGGGTGGCTGAACCTGGACTGCAACCTCCCCCCACCTCTGTGCATACTGCCTAAAACTTTCGCTTGGCTTCTTTTCCATGTTTTGCAAAGTGATTCTATTAGGAACCATACCTGTCACATGACTATATTGCCTCATGAATGCTTGAGCTAGGTCCCTCCATGAACCAATCTTGGTACGGCTCAATTGATTGTACCATTTGGACGCTGCCCCTACCAAACTGTCTTGGAAGCAGTGTATTAGCAGCTGATCATTGTTAATGTAACCAGTCATCCTTCTACAGAACATGGTGATATGGGCTTCGGGACAGCTAGTTCCATTGTATTTTTCAAATTTAGGCATTTTGAATTTAGGAGGAGGTACTAGGTCTAGGGCTAAGCTTAGATCCTTAGTGTCAATTCCTTGATTACTATCAGCGCTTTCCAAGGCTTTGAATTTTTCCTCCAACCATTTATACCTATCTTCCCATTATTTTGGTAATTCCGAGTTCGTCTTTCCTTCTTCAGCTATTTCATCACAATCGGGAATAATAGGATTAATTGGGTTATCTCCCGGGTTTAAACTAAATCCTCCCTGGAAAATCGTGGGGATTGTGACACCAGTTTGTAATTGTTGCGGCCTAATTGTGACAGACGGTCCTTTTGGGTATATTTCAGCTTGGGTTTGCACATTTGGTAGAGTAAAACCCGGAGAACACAACGGATCCTCCTTACCTTCTCCAGGATTAGCCATAAGGCCCTTTCCCTTGTCTACTATTCCCGTCAGTAGATGGGTCAAT
Organism: Gossypium raimondii; assembly: GCF_025698545.1. Lineage (NCBI taxonomy): Eukaryota > Viridiplantae > Streptophyta > Magnoliopsida > Malvales > Malvaceae > Gossypium > Gossypium raimondii. The sequence continues at coordinate 42,865,446 of NC_068575.1, read as the reverse complement.
TCAGCCATCGCATCTTTTTGAGCCTTGATCAATTTTTCCATCATGTCTTCTTGGATTTTACCTAGCCGCTCTTGCATTTGTACTTGTAACCGTTCTTGCATATCCTTTTGCATTTGCTCCAATTTCTCTAATCTTTGGTCCATTTCCTTAGATTTTTGGCGAGTACTATATTGGTGCTTAATTGGTGAGCTTTTGTCAGTTTCCAGATTAGCTTTAATGATTTTAACCGGTTAGGGTCATTCGGTGGACTCTAATGCATATGATGCAATGTAATGCAAATGCATGAATGAAAAAAGACGTCGATTCTGATTCAATTTCATTTAGAAAACTTTACTAGAGAACAAAATTCTTTACATAAAACAGATTACATATATGGTTTTGCCCTAGTGCTCAGAACCTTAATTTTCCTAAGTAACGAAGCTAATTCTTGTCCCTGACTTGATTCCAGCTCATACTTTACGCTCAGTGCATCGGCTTGTACCGCCAAAGTCTGCAGGTGATCAGCTACCTCTCAAATTTGAACCACAGCTTCTCACATGATACGATCCCTGTTTTTGACTTAATTCTGAAAGTGGTGAAGTTGCTCCCTCTGACGACTTTCGTTGGTTTCCAGGTGCTCAGTCCGGATCCCACAATTTCGCAATACCGATTCCAACTCTTCTATTCTTTCTTTCATTTCTTCGATCTTGCTCAAGCTCACTTTCAATTCCATAGCGAAATTTAACTTTGGTACTGATGAAGAGATCTTTCTAACCCAGCCACTCTACCTTTTAGTTCACATTTTTCCTTTTGGTTCTCTGACAAACTCTTCTTTAAAGTTTTCCCTAGCCCAGCAGTTCTTATTGATAACCTCAACTTCTTATAGTCTGTCTTCAAACTGTCCAGATCTTCCTCAGCTTTGTTCTTACCTTTTTTTAATTTATCAGACTCTAACTTTTGAACATCCACATCTAATCTCTAGTGCATCTTTTCTTCTTCCAACCGCTCGATCTTATTTTCAAGCTCTGCATTCCTCTTCTCAAAATCTTCCTTGATAATTTCCAATTCAGAGGGAACAACCCGCAAATGTTCTTCTATCGATGGATTGTCGCCTTGACCTAGTCTTGGGATATTATCATTGATTCTTCTAACCCACCATTAATTATATTCAGGAGTCGTCATCGGGCCTACGACAAATCTCTTCATCCGTCGAGTTTGGTCCTATGCATTGGTTATCTCTTGAGTCTTCTTTTTATAGCCATTGTCTTTATATGAGAATTCGAGCTCAGCTAAGTCTTGGGTCGCAGGTATAAACTACCTTGACCTGTACTGTCTTAGCACCATCAATGGAGCATAACCAACAGCTCCCCAGATTCCAAGTAACGGGACCTAATCAAAATTACCACATCGATACAATATCTCATTCGGAAGTAACCACGGGGCTCTCCACTCGATATCCTCCTCACGAAGATTCTGAAGAATGATCAACCATTTCTCTTCCTAGATGTCATCTCTCCTTGGTGTAGCTGTTATCTCTTTTAATGGAGAATAATTTTCAGAGAAGACTCGATACGAAACCTTATCAATTTTCTAAAAATGACTGTGGAACCATGCAAGTAGAAGCTACACACATCCGATGAATCTGCCTTCACCCGTCCTTCGACATGCATTCAGTGTCCTGAAGGTTTCTGCCAAAATTGCCAGAACTGGTGTAACCCTCTTATCAAGTCGGTCAAAGAGATCTGAGGTAGCCTCATCTACGTGCCCTAGGGCCCTAGGAAAAATTACTAGCCCATAAATGCTCAGATCAAAGACGTCAACCTTTTTCCTCGCATCAGTGTGCACCAAAATCAGCTCTTGCAGGCTTTTCCAAGGGATGCACTTGCTTTCCCCCTTCTGCTTGATCCATGCTGTGACCCACTGCTCACTCATTTCGGTAATGTTCATCAACTTCTTTACAAAGGTTGGGATATTAACGGCTCTAGAGTAGATTTTATCAACTTGGATTTTTGGGCAAAGAAGCAAAGCGGCATATTCTTCTATAGTGGGCACTAAATCAACCCTTCTAAAGGTAAAACAACTATATGCGGGGTTCCAATACTGAGCGAAGGCTCGGAATAAATGTTCGCCTACCTTAATGTCGAGTAGACCATAACTAGAGTTGAAAAATTGCTTAGTTTCGTCATTCCAATGATCCCATATTACCTTTAATTCTTAAAGGCTATTTTACGTTACACTGATACAGGTGTAGTCCCATAACTCCGACGTGTACCCCCCGACAGACTATCTCTTTTCTTAGATTGTGTTTTCTCTGACCCCATACAGACAGCAGCATTGTCCTCTACTTTATCAAGAAATTCGTTCTTCATGCCAAGCTTTCTAATTTAGTAATCGAACTTGAATCGACACTCTTTTGAATATGAAATGACATGCAAACATAACAAAAACACCATAAGTTAGTGCAACATAAAAACACAACTTCAAGTAAGTAAAAAAAAGGAATCAAACACCTATCGGGGCAACCACTAGGGTTTCCGTAGTACGATCAAGGGTGGGCTCTTAGGTTTTTCTATATGCAGCTCGGTTCTAAAGTTGAGGTATCCGAACCTGTAGATTCCTCGATCTTCACCCATTATAGGCACATACGGACCGAGTTCGGTTCAGGGGAATACATTTCCCTATGGCTGCACGGAGATGAAAATCTCACGAAAACAAGGTACGGATGTATCCCGGAAGCGGTCCACTATCCTGCACGGAGGTGAAAACCTCACGAAAGACTAGTTTCTCACTCCCACTTAAACGGGTAAGACTAAACAGTCTTTATGCAATATGATGCCAAGATATAAAACTCGATTTACAGTGTCATACAAACAAATGCAAAGGGAGGATCGTAATTTTTCAAATCAAAATTTCAATTTTTGACAATAAGAAAAAAAATAATCAGTTTTGCGGCTTGACTCTCTAAATGTCCCTAGTGGAGTCGCCAAGCTGTCAAAACCACCTTGTTTTTAAAAATAAATATTTGGTTGTTGATTTAAAAAAAATTAGAGTCGCCACCGATCTCTTAAAGAGGCGTGATCGGATCCTTGAAAATGATTTTAGGTCTACGAATTTTGAGAAAATAGGTTCGGGAGTCAGTTACGCACGAGGAAGGGTTAGCACCCTCGTAACGCCCGAAATTGGTACCGAATTGATTGTTAAATGTCTTAGTGTCGGGAATTTGAAAAGATTTTAAAATACGATCCTTCCTTTTTTATTAATGTTAATTTTATGAAAGATGCTTGGATAAATCGATGTGAATGCTAAAGACCTTCTCATCTCGGAGTAATGAAATGTCATGCCCAATACATTAAGGCACGACATTTTTAGTCCTCGAGAATGAGCTTGTCTTTTGATTTTCAAAACTCTTGCGGTGAAGTCAAAAAGGGATATTCAATTGCTTTAAGTCAGATGAAAAATTGAAACCCAATACGTTAGGGCACAATTTCTCAAAATTCCTATCATTGAATATACCCCTTATTATTATTAAAAATCTTCATTTCGAGAAAATGACATGTCACATCCAATACATTAGGACATGACGTATCGAATTCCGGAGAATGAGTTTTTATTTATGTGTTTTGATTAAACAAAATGTTCGATTATTTAGATTCATCGAGGAAAATTGGAACCCAATACGTTAGGGCTCAATTCTCTCAAGGATTCCAAATTTCGAGTATTGCGCTATTTTTAAAGTTTTTGGATAAATTGGTTTTGATACTTAAATGATATTAAACGTAATTCTTTTGAACGAAATAAAAAAAAGATTGAATAACGATGTACAATGCGAGATGATGATTCATAAACTAAAATGTATACTAATGAATGTCAAACAATCAATAAATATAAATAAACAATACAATATAACAATGGTAAGAATCTCATGTTATATGTTGGTAGATATTAATACCAAAAGCTAAAGAATTAAAAGGAATATCAAATAAATTAATATAAACAATCTTTGAAATAAACTAAAAATGAATAGCATACAAGGTGGAAATTGAAAATTATTGATAAATCACATGCATAGAATTTTATCACAAACAATATATATATATATATATATATATATATATATATACTAATTTGAAATAGATTTAAAGGAAGATAAAAAGAAATACTATGTGAAATTATAATATTAAAATGAATTTTAAAGTAAATAAAAATATATGTGTAATACACCAAATAATATACATACATTAATCTAAATAAGTAACATATATAAAAAATGAAAAGTTTAATAACAATGCAAATAATACTAGAGTTAACAAATAATAATAATAATATTATTAAATTAATTGATAAAAAAACACGAAAGGGATTAAATTAAATTAAAAATAGAATTAAAAGAGCCAAATGAAAATAAAATAAGGTAAAGGGGACGAATGCAATGTGCGGATAACTTGGGGGACCAAGTGGGAAATAATCCACGTCCCTCCAAAACGCAGCATATAATCTGGGCATAGAAAATTTTTCGAGACTAAATCAAGTACTTAAGAAATTTTTCGAAAAACATAGAAAATTTTCAAAGTGCAGGAGACATACGCCTGTGTGGCTAGACCGTGTAGGCATTTGAAATGGGGAAACACGGCTGTGTCCCATCCCATGTCCAAACCCATGTAACTCAGTGAACTGGGTCACACGGTCAGACAACACGCCCGTGTGCCAGGTTGTGTACCCTTCGAAATGGCCTCGCACGCTTGTGTGCTGGGCTGTGTGCTAGGCCGTGTGAAAACTGGAGAGTATACTGACTTGTTTCACACGACCAAGCCACACGCCCATGTGCTAGGCCGTGTGAAGCTATTGACTTGATATCTATAGAAGTATCAGGGGACACAAGGCCGTGTCACCTGGCCGTGTGTTATACACAGCTGAGACACATGCCCGTGTGGACAAAATTAGACTATTTTCCAAGCCATATTTCTCACCCAATTCGGTACCAACCTAATCTCAACAATGTTTATACAACCATGGCATAAATAGGCATTCAAATCCAACCAATCTAAAGTTTATAACATGTTATAATATCATACACAATCATAATTGTAACAGCCTAATTTTCAGTGATGTCGAAAATAGTAGTTCGAGACCACCAAATCTGACAAGTGAGTTTCAAAATTTTATTATTTAGTGTTTATGAGAAATTTATGAATTTATGAAGGCATATGAATTAGTGATTTGTGCTTAAGAAATATTTATTAAATTAATTGGTTTCAAAATCAAGGAATCGAGACCTCGATTTTATAAATGAGCCATAAATATTTTTATAAATATTTACAGAGTGTCATTAAGTTAGTATTAAAGATTCTTCAAAAATTTTAATGTTTAAATAGTTAATTCAAGAAAAGAACTAAATTGAAAAAGGTACAAAACTAACTAATTAAGAGAAATAGGGATTAAATAGCTTAAGTGGTAAATAAGGAAGGACCAAAAAGGTAATTATACATTTATTAGAAGGCTGAAATGATAGGTGCATAGAAAAATCTTGAAATGTGATGATTTAGGGGCAAAGTGATCATTTGGGAATTAAAATAAAGAAAAAACAAGTGACTAAATTGAATTCTAGACATTTATTTTTCTAATTTTCAGTCCAAAAATGGCATTGAAGGTCCTCTAAGCTAGTTTTTATATTTTTGCACCATGTGAGTTCAATTCTTGCTTTTTTGTTGAAATTTTTGTGTTTTTAAGACTTCTACAATTAGGTCCAACTATCTAATTCATTAGTTATTGATTCTATGGGTAATTTTGAAAGTGACCATTGATGTGTGCTGGATGTTTATGATGAATTAACATGGATTTGAAGCTTGAATTTTGTTATATGATGATTTTATCAAGTAATTTCAATAGAAATTGATTTTATAACCTAATTGTGAAAAAGATTAAATCCTTGGGTTTGGCATTAAATTTTGCTTGTCAAAGGCTATGAAGGAGCTTAGAATATTTGGATAAATCGTCGATTGAGAAGAAATAGGTCATTTGATAGCTTAATTGGTGAGGGACTAAATTGTAAAAATTGTAAAAGTTGAGGTAATTGTATAATTTTAAAAATTGAGGGGTATAAATTGTGAAGTGGACTGAAATTGAAATATATGCTACTGAATGAAAAATTTTACATTTTACATCAAGAGCTTGTAGACCAATGAGAAAAAGGGATATATTGGTGTATTGATTACTTGGTTGGGTTATATTAGTGTATTTGAATGTTGTATGCAGGTTGATGTTAAAATGCATGTGTAAGTGGCCTTAAAATGACCTATTTTTGTCCACACGGGTAGAGACATGGGCATGTGTCTCAGCCATATGTGACACACGGCCATACGCACGGGCGTGTGGTTTGCCCGTGTGTCCCCTGCACCTAATTTTCAAAAAATAAATTGTCCACAAGGCCTAGCACACAAGCGTGTGGTTGGCCGTGTGACCCAAGTTAAAGAGTTACACGAGTAAGGATACGGGTTGAGACACGACCGTGTGTCTCACATCGAATTCCCACACGGCCAATGACACGGGCGTGTCATTTGGTTCACACGGCCTGGCCAAACGGGCGTGTGCCCCTTGCATCTAGGAAAAAATTTAAAATTTTGCGAAAAATTATTTGAGTTCCCGATTTATTTCTAATACCTATTTTGGACCTCAATGGCCCATTTAAAGGGACCATATGATATAATATGTTTGATTTCAGTTATAAATGGTAAATGACATGAATTAATTGAAATTATTCTGTAAACTCTGGTAATGCTTCGTAACCCTGTTCTAGTGATAGATATGGGTTAGGGGTGTTACATTTGTTGGTATCGGAGCCTCGATTTAATTGATTCTCGGAACGAATGTAATGTGTAAAGTGTCTAGAAATACATGCCATATAAATCTGTGATAGTGTGATGTGTATGATCCGATCTAATCCTTGTTTTTCTTATAGATTGTAAAGATGTCAGATAGATCTGAACATACTTAATGTGATGAAGCTAATAGTAGAGTACAACCATCTGAGCATGGGACAAGTAGTAGTGTCCCAATTTCCCCGACGCAAGAACAAGAACTTAAAAATATGTTCTATGGGTTTATGAACCAATAGTTTAATAAATTTATGCAAGAAAGAAATCAGGCTCAGCAACCAACTCCCCCTACAGCACCATCTGTAGAGCCTCCGGTTGCACCTCCACCTCCTCTAGTAAGTGAATCAAGTAAACGTACTCCGATAGAAAAACTCAGAAATTTTAGGGCTGAAGAATTTCGGGGTAGGTCAGATGATGACCCAGTTAAAGCTTCATATTGGCTTCAGAATACAGTAAGATTTTTTGAAGAAATGGCTTGTTCCCCAGATGGTTATTTGAGATGTGTTGTTTTCTTACTGAAAAATGAAGCATATAATTGGTGGATGACTATAGTGGCTATGGCGCCGAAAGAGAAAATCACTTAGGAATTTTTCCAGAGTGAATTTAAAAAGAAATTTTTTGGCAAGACATATTTGGATAAAAAGAAGAGGGAATTTCTTGACTTGCGACAAGGTAATCGATTGATAGTCGAGTACGAAAGAGAATTCGTATACCTCAACAGATATGCTCGGGAGATTGTACTAACCAAAGAAGAAATGTGTATTCAGTTTGTGGAAGGATTGAATAATGAAATTAGAATGATGATTGGGGGCGTTGAAATAAGGGAATTTGTTGTTCTATCAGATCGTGCTCAAAAGATGGAAGAAGTGTACAATAGAAAGGTGCAGAAAGATAGACGAAATAAAGAATCCTATAGGAGAAGCTCCTCCAAATCAGTTTTAGCATTTCTGGCTAAAAAACCTATAGAGGAATTCAATCAACCTACTTCAATGTCTGAACGATCAAATAAGAATAAGGCGACTCAACAAGATTACAAGATGACTATTAGACCTACGGTTAGTGTGGGTAGTGTGCAAAATGTTCCTAAGCCCAAATGTAAATATTGTGGGAAACCCCACTTCGATGAATATAGAGGCAAGACGGGAGCTTGTTACAAATGCGGGGACACTGATCATTTTATTCGAGATTGTTCTCAACTGTAAAAAGAGGAGGAAGAATAAAAAGAAAAGCAATTAGCCATTTCCCAAAGAAGTAAATGTTTAGAATAAAATAGTGTTACTGGGGCTACTCGTTTGAATATGAGAGATAAGGCTGTTTTGTTAGAAACTAAAGCGTCGACATGTACTTATGCTATCCAAGCAAGAGAAGAAGCTATAGCTTTAGACGTAATTGCTAGTACATTCTATCTTTTTTATGTTACTATATATGCATTGAATGACCCTGGGTCTACATATTCTTATGTTTGCATTGCATTAGCAATAGAAAAGAAATTATTTGTTAAACCTACTGATTATGATGTTCAAGTCACCAATCCATTAGGCTAAAGTGTAATAGTTAATTTAGTGTGTCGTGACTGTCCACTGAAAATAAAAGGTTGTGAATTTCCTGTTGATTTGATGTTACTACCTTTTCAGGAATTTGATGTTATTTTGGGTATGGATTGGTTAACGAAGCATAATGCTGTAGTAAATTCTAGAGAAAAATAGATTGATTTGAAATGTTAGACAGGAGAGATGATTACTGTTGAGTCTGCAAATCTGAAAGAAATTGTTAGAATTATTTAAGCTTTTTCAGCTCAGAGATTAATGCGGAATGGTAATGAGGCATTTTAGCCTACATTCTTGATACTCGGGGTTTTGAATCGAAGTTAGAACAATTACCAATTGTTAATGTGTTTGCTGATTTGTTTCTTGAGGAATTGTCAGGTTTACCACCTGATCGTGAAGTTGAGTTTGTGATTGGCGTGATTTTGGGAGCAGCTCTGATATCGGTAACACCATACCGAATGGCACCAGCTGAGTTAAAGGAATTAAAGATACAGTTGCAAGAATTATTAGATAAAGGGTTCATCAGATCGAATATGTCTCCTTGGGGTGCACCTATCTTATTTGTGAAAAAGAAAGATGGTTCTTTGAGATTGTGTATAGACTATAGACAGTTGAACAAGGTTACAATTAAAAATAAATATCCTTTGCCTCGTATTGATGATTTATTTGATCAACTGAAGGGTGTTGTAGTATTTTCGAAGATAGACCTCAGATCCGGGTATTATCAGTTAAAGGTTAGAGAGTGTGATGTGCCAACGGCTACTTTCAAAACTAGGTATGGTCATTATGAGTTTTTAGTAATGCCATTTGGTTTGACCAATGCTCCTGCTGCTTTCATGGATTTAATGAATTGAATTTTTCAACCTTATTTGGATAGATTTGTGGTTGTATTTATTGATGATATACTGATGTATTACAAGACAGAATTTGAGCATGCACAACACTTGAGAATTGTGTTACAGACTTTGAGGGAGAAACAGTTGTATGCAAAGTTCAGCAAATGTGAATTCTGGCTTTATGAGGTCAGATTTCTGGGTCATCTTGTGTCAGCTGAAGGGATTCGAGTAAAATATCTGCAGTGGTGAATTGGAAAACTTCGAAGAATATAAAGAAATGCGAAGTTTTCTAGGTTTAGCAGGATATTACCACCGTTTTGTTAAGAACTTTTTGATGATTGCTTTGCCGATGACTCAACTACTACAGAAAAATGTTGAATTTGTTTGGTCTGATGAGTGTCACAAGAGCTTTGATCAATTGAAGAAAATGTTAACAGAAGCTTCAGTCTTGACTCAACCAGAATCGGGTGTACCGTATGTTGTATATAGTGATGTGTCTCAAAATGGATTAGGTTGTGTACTAGTGTAGTCAGGAAAGGTAGTAGTCTATGCTTCTCGGTAATTAAAATCACATGAGAAGAATTATCCTACACATGATCTTGATTTGGCTGTAATTGTATTTACTTTAAAGATTTGGAGACATTATTTATACGGCAAGAAGTGTTATGTGTTTACGGATCACAAAAGTTTGAAATATTTGATGACTCAAAAAGAGTTGAATTTGAGATAGAGACAGTGGCTAGAATTACTAAAAGATTATAACCTGGTTATTGGCTTCCATCCAAGAAAGGCTAGTGTGGTTGTGGATGCACTCAGTCAAAAGTCGTCCTTGTTTGCACTTCGAGCAATGAATGCTCATTTATCTCTTAATGAAGATGGTTCTGTATTAGTAAAATTGAGAATGAAACTTTTATTCCTTCAACGGATTCGAGAGCTGCAAGATAATGACCAGAAATTGGCATTGAAAAGACAGTTGGTTCGGAACAAGTTGAGTTCAAAGTATATCATTGATGATAGCGGTATGTTACGCTATCGCAATAGAATTTGTGTTCCAAATAATTCAGATTTGAAAATTGACATTCTTTCTAAAGCTCATAGTAGTATGTATTCCATTCATCCGGGTAGTATGAAGATGTATTTTGATTTGAAAAAAAATGTATTAGTGGCCGGGTATGAAACGAGAAATCTGTGAATTTGTAGCTATGTGTTTGGTTTGTCAGCAAGTGAAAGCAGAACATCAAGTACCAACGGGTTTGTTACAACCTGTCATGATTCCTGAGTGGAAATGGGAGCATGTCACTATAGATTTTGTATCTAGATTACCTATGACTTCGGGAAAGAAAGATTCGATCTAGGTGATTTTTGATAGATTGACTAAGTCGACACATTTTATCCCGGTCAGAACAGACTTTTCACTTGAGAAGTTAGCAGAATTATATATGTCTGAGATTGTAATACTACACGGGGTCTGACATCTATTATTTTGGATTGAGATCCGAGGTTTACATCTAGATTTTGGAGTAAACTGCAAGAAGCTCTGGGTACTAAGCTAAGTTTTAGTATAGCAATTCATCCTGAGACTGACGGGCAATCAGAACGAGTGATTCAAATTCTAGAAGACATGTTGAGTTGTTGTATACTCGAGTTTGGAAATAGCTGGAAAAGGTATTTACCCTTAGCTGAATTTGCCTATAACAATAGTTATCAGTCTAGTATAAAAATGACACTATTTGAAGCTCTTTATGGAAGGAAATGTAAGACTCCATTGTATTGGTCTGAACTAAGTGAATCCAAGTTAGTGGGAGTCGACTTGATCCGAGAAACTGAAGAAAAAGTTCAGATTATCCGGGACAGTTTGAAGGTTGTGTCTGATCGTCAGAAATCATATGAAGATTTGAAAAGAAAATATATAGAATTTGTGTTAGGTGATCGAGTGTTTTTAAAAGTCTCTCTTTGGAAGAAAGTACTACGATTCGGTAGGAAAGGAAAACTGAGCCCAAGATTTATTGAACCATATGAAATTGTTGAAAGAATTGGCCCTGTGGCTTATAGATTAGCTTTACCAATGGAACTTGAGAAAATTCATAATGTGTTTCATGTATCAATGTTGAGACGGTACAGATCTGATCCTTCACACGTGATTCCTCATAGTGAAATTGAGCTACAACCAGATATGGCGTACTCGGAAGAACCGATGAAGATTTTGGCGCAAGAGGTTAAAGAATTACGGAATAAACGAGTACCGTTAGTTAAAGTGTTGTGGCATCGTCATGGTTCGGAGGAGGTAACCTGGGAAACAGAAGAATTGATGAGATCACAGTATCCAAGCTTAATCTCAGGTAACAAATTTTGAGGACGAAATTTCCTAAAGGGCGGAGAGTTGTAACAGCCTAATTTTCAGTGATGTCGGAAACAGTGGTTCTAGACCACCAAATGTGACAAGTGAGTTCCAAAATTTCATTGTTTAGTGTTTATGAGCAATTTATGAATTTAGGAAGGCTTATGAATTAGTGATTTGTGCTTAAGAAATATTTATTAAATTAATTGATTTTGAAATCGAGGAACCAAGACCTCAATTTTATAAACTGAGCCGTAAATATTTTTATAAATATTTACAGAGTGTCATTAAGTTAATATTAAAGATTCGTCAGAAAATTTTAATGTTTTGATAGTTAATTTAGTAAAAAGGTCTAAATTGAAAAAGGTGCAAAACTAGCTAATTAAGAGAAATAGGGAATAAATAGCTTAAGTGGTAAATAAGGGAGGACCAAAAACACAATTATGCATTTATTAGAAGGCTGAAACGGTAGGTGAATAGAAAATTCTTGAAATGTGATGACTTAGGGGCAAAATGGTCATTTGGGAATTAAAATAAAGATAAAACAAGTGACTAAATTGAATTCTAGACATTTATTTTTCTAATTTTTAGTCCAAAAACGCCATTAAAGGTCCTCTAAGCTGGTATTGCATATTTTTCCACCATGTGAGTTCAATTCTTTCTCCTTTCTTGAATTTTTTGAGTTTTTAAGACTTTTACAATTAGGTCCAACTATCTAATTCATTAGTTTTTGATTCTATGGGTAATTTTAAAAGTTACCATTGATAAGTTTTGGATGTTTATGATGAACTAACATGTATTTGAAGCTTAAATTTTGTTATATGATGATTTTATCAAGTAATTTCAATAGAAATTGATTTTATGACCTAATTGTGAAAAAGATTAAATCCTAGGGTTTGGCATTAAATTATATTTTTCAAAGGCTTTGAAATAGCATAGAATATTTGGATAAATCATCAATTGAGAAAAATTAGGTCATTTGATAGGCTAATTGGTGAAGGACTAAATTGCAAAAATTGGGGTAATTGTGTAATTTCAAAAATTGAAGGGTATAAATTCTGAAGTGGACTGAAATTGAAAAATATGCTAATGAATGAAAAATTTTACATTTTAGATCAAGAGCCTGTAGACTAATGAGAAAAAGGGAAATTAGCCGAATAGTCCCCGAACTACTACAAACTTTACAATTTAATTCAGGTAAGTTCATATGGTTAAAATTTCATGATTATTTGTTAATTTAGGAATGATATAATGTATTTATTCGTATTTTGTTGTTGAAATTAAGATTATTGTAAAAGTATGAAAATTGAATTGAATGTTTAAAATGAGTAGAAAGTGGGATTGAGTACGATCGTTTCGTGGCAAAGGATAAACTGACAGATAAGACCATAGTTGGACCATGTCAGTGTTTAAATGTAAGACCATAGCTGGGCTATGGCATTTTAATGAAAAGACCATAATTGTGTTATGAGACCTTGAACGTAAGACCATGGTTGGATAATGGCAGTATATATATATGTGTAATACCATAGCTGGGCTTTGGCATTCTGATGATAAGACCATAACTGGGTTATGGCACTACGGATGTAAGACCATGGCAAGGCCATAACAATGCATGTGTAAGACCATAGTTGGACTATGGCACAAAGAAAAACGATATACTCATATTCGCAAGCCGTTCTTCGATTTAGTAAGAAATGGTAAAAGACTTATGTGATTGAATTGAAAGATCTATTGATTATTATTGATATTGGTCTGAAGGAAGTGTGTTTATCGATTTATATTGTATTTATTATATTAAGTTCGGTAAGATCAATGTTTAATCTATTGAACTTACTAAGCTTCAATAAGCTTACTTGTGTGTTTAATGTTCTTGTAGACTAACATGTGGTCGGGAGATTGGATCAACACATCAAGTCTAACTATCCAGTTTAATCCGGTATTTTTTGCAATGTAAATGTTTGTATGTATGTATTTAGTAACAGAATTTGATAAATCTATGAAATGAGTTAAATAGGTAAGTAAAAGTAATTGAAATATTAGTGATGTTATGTCATGTTGAGAACATGTTTTAGCTTGTATTAATTGCTTGGTTGGGATATATTGGTGTATGTGAATGTTGTATGCAGGTTGATGTCAAAATGGGTGAGTAAAGTGGCCTTAAAATAGCCTATTTTTGTCTATACGGGCAGAGTCACGGGCGTGTGTCTCAGGCGTGTGGTTTGGTCGTGTGTCCCTTGCACCTAATTTTTGAAAAATAAATTGTCCACACGGCCTAGCACACGGGCATGTGGTTGGCCGTGTGACCCAAGCCAAAGAGTTACATGAGTAAGGACACGAGTTAGAAGATGGTCGTGTGTTTCACATCGAATGCCCACACGATCTGGGACACGAGCGTGTCACACGGCCTCACCACACGGGCGTGTGTCCCCTGCATCTAGGAGAAATTTTGAAATTTCACGAAAAATTTTCTGAGTTCCCAGTTTAATCTCGATTTGTTTCTAATGCCTATTTTGGACCTCGAGGGCCTATTTAAAGGGACTATATGATAGAATATGTATGATTTCGGTTATAAAATGGTAAATGACATTAATTAATTGAAATTATTCTGTAAACTCTGGTAATAATCCGTAACTCTGTTCCGGCGACGGATATGGGTTAGGGGTGTTACAATGATACTCTTAGGTACCTCAAAAGACCATTTATAACATGCCAAAATATGCTTCCAAAATATACCTAAATGGTCAACACATATATGAGACATTGTGCCTAAATTCAACATGCATACCACATATCAATTTCAACCATTTGGTACCCAAAATACTAAATCACAAACAAGGCATTCACATAGCCACTATACATCGCATACCATAAGGTCATTTATACATATTTACATAACCAAACATATACCATTTTCAAGCCAAATTAAATGGCCAAAACACAACAAGAAATATAGGCGACATTAGCCAAAACACCTATACATGCCATTTACCTAAAATATAAAGTTCAAAGTACCAAAATGAGTATTTGATAGTGTGACGCGATCTCCGATAACTTCCAAACCTAGTGAGCTTCTGAATCACTATAAAACACGAAATTAAAACGGAGTAAGCAATTAAGCTTAGTAAGTTCGTATGACTAATAAATACAACTTACCAAATCATCCACAATTTAGGTAAACAAAAATAAAAGTATAGATGCGACTTAGTTTGGCCCAAAGCCTATCACACAATCACAACATGTTAGCCATGTATTTATATATCAAATATAAATCACTTCGCATATTTCACATAAATACCTGTACTAGTTCGCATCGAACTCATGTAATCTCAAATCATCACTGTGCCCGTTGAACCATTTGGAATACTATCAGATACTCGGGTATCTCAGACACTAAGTGTCAATACGTGGTCGAAACCACATCTATCTCATATCTCATATAAATACTCACTCTCGAGCCATCACTAGGTCTGCTCATACAAGCTGTCAGTCAAGACGTAGCTACATGGTGCTGCTCACACAAGCTATAAAGTAACCGCAACGCATGTCGAAAACTCAGCCACCGGTAGGACGTACAGGACCAGCACCCAAAACACGGTAACCCCTAATGACATGTCATTTGTATACTATCTATTCCTAAGGTTCAATTGGGATTCATTTGTTGCCGATACCTTGTCGAGAATTTCCGTGGTGTCATATCATCACAATTATATTAATTAAGCATTTAAAACACATATAATTTAATGCTTATTAAACATAAAAACTTACCTCGAATTAGTACGGAGACAATTGATCGATTAATCCACTACTTTGTCTTTTCCTTGATTTAATTCTGAGTGTTTCTTTTCTTGATCTATATATAGCAAATTTAACTAATTTAATTCACATTCAACTCAAGTCAATCCAAAATTCATGTTATGGCAAAATTATCATTTTGCCCCTATACTTTTGACTTCTTTACAATTTAGTCCCTAGGCTCGTAAAATGAAATTCATGCAATTTCATCAACATCTAAGCCTAGTTGAATTTACTATATACTTATAGCATCCCACACACTCCACAAATTGACATATTTAACACACAATTTTCACATTTCACAATTTAACCCCTAATTGGTAATTTCATTAAAATTCCTTTAACAAAAGTTGTTTATTTAAAAACAAAGTTTCATTTTCTTCCATTAAACTTCAAAATCCTAGCATTTTCATCAATGGCAAATCTCAAACTATTCAATAGTTTTGCAAATTAGTCCCCTAGTTAGCTAGGTTAAGCTACAACGATCCGAAAACATAAAAACCATCAAAAACGAGCTTAAAAATCACTTACATGTAAGGGTTTAAGTTGCTGAAACTTTGAGCTCTCCAATGGCTATTTTCTTGGTGAAAAAGAGGTGGAAGATGAAGAAAGAATGAATCATTTTTCTTTTGTTTTATTTAATTTACTATTAATTACCTAATTACCATTTTACCCTTACCTAACTTTAAAAACTACTCAATTACCAAGCCATGCACATCCACTAACTCATTTAATGGTCTAGTTACCATTTAAGGACCTCCATTTTAAAGTTCTATAGCTATTTAACACCTGTAGCTAATAGAACACAACTTTCACACTTTAGGCGATTTAGTCCATTTTTGTAAATCGAGCATACCAACGATAAAATTTCTTAACAAAATTTTTATACAATAATAATATCATGCTTTAGACCACAAAATAATATTAAAATAAATTTTACGACCTCATATTTGTGGTCCCAAAATCACTGTTTCGATTTCACTGAAAACGGCCCGTTACATGTTAAATTCTTATGCATGCCCTTTTGAAAGTAAATAGTATTGGTTGTTTTGACATGTTTTAGGCTTGTTTAAATGTGTTTTTAAAGTATGGATATGGTTAGTTTTGATTGGGCTTGGAACCTGGGTGTTAGATGAAAGTTTGCCTTGTTTTAATTTTTGGGTGCAGGATTTTTCACACGGTCACAGTTAGTTACACAGTCTGGCCACACGGGCGTGTGGGGAGGCCACGTAGCCTAGGCTATACCACACAGCCTGGCCACACGACTGGGGTTGACAACACATCTCAAACAATCATCAGGGGTACAAGCCATTTCATCGAAAACTCTCTATGTGTTCTCCAGCCAATATTCAGCCCTGACCGGATCATCTTCCGCTTTTCCTCGGAACTCTTTAGCCCCACATTTTCTGATCTTATCTATCGGAGGTTGTCGTACGCTTTCCGTATTATGAGAATGAAGGAGTATTAGATGAGGCACAATAGGGGCGGAGGTTGCAGCGTCATAGGATTAGTTCTCATAAATTCAGGTAACCACCAATTCATCATCCCAAAGAAGACATTTCTCGCCTCATTTTCGGGTATTTGCGAAACGGGGATACTGTGATTTGCTTCCTGATCGGAAGCCGGAACATTACTATCTACTTTATCAGAGACGGTATGGTTTGATTGGCCGACATTTTTTATATCTATAAAAAAGATAGTCAGATCGGATCAGAAGACATCACATTATCATAAATTATCGTGGCATGTGTTTTCTAGACTCGATCACACTATCATAGTATGTGTCATAAGTGATTATACATGAACTTGTTTGACCTTGGGTGATATAACCAACTGAGACCGATGAGAAAAAGGAAGAAATCCTTCTAAGCGAACCCCCTTATTATCATATTTAGTTGGAGGCATACATCTTCCCAACAAAACTAAATCTAACTGTTTTTGTGAGCATTATGGCTTTGTCAAGAGATAAAGCCGTGTGATGGTTAAGGTAATGACATATCTAGTGGTGGATATTAAATCTGG
Organism: Gossypium raimondii; assembly: GCF_025698545.1. NCBI lineage: Eukaryota > Viridiplantae > Streptophyta > Magnoliopsida > Malvales > Malvaceae > Gossypium > Gossypium raimondii. The sequence continues at coordinate 42,848,057 of NC_068575.1, read as the reverse complement.
TGTGATTATATTACATGTTTATCTGGTATTGCTGCTGAACGAGGTGTATGTACTTTATACCATCATGTACTCTTATCATTTGTAGCATGCCTGTATGCATTTAAGTAGTTTGTTACTATTTGTAGAGCGATTATAGTGTTTGTGAACATAAAATAAGTTGCTCACAGTGTTGGTGTCGTCCGGATGAGGTGCTTATTTTTCTAAACTTGCATCATTTCAAATACTTCCGGTAAATATTAAGGGCCTAGCTGGGAGTGTAGCAACATTAGCAAATTGGCTGACATCGTAGGTGATTACTATGATGGCAAACTTCTGAACTAGAGTGGTGGAGGTCTTTGCCTCTCCCAATATGTGTGTTTAGTTGCAATGTACAAGTTAAGAAGAATCTATATAAACAAACATGCTTGCATCTTATGAGCAGGAACATTCACTATTTACGCGGTTGTGGCGGCATTCACGGTTGTGTATGTGGCACTTTGGGGCCCTGAAACCAAAGGGAGTTCAATCTTCCTTAGATAAAAACGTTCGTTGATTTTCAAAATTGTTAAGGGTACATATGCGCAGTTCATGTCCAGCAAACCTGTACCATGTATTGTTTCCTTGTTGTTTGATAACATGTTTGCACTACCTTTTTAAAAGGAAAAAAGAAAAAGAAAAAGGAATTTGTTCTTAATTATACAATCAACTCTGTTTATATATAGACTTTTTTGTAGACTCATTTGAATCCCAAAATTTAGATGTTATAAAGTTGTGATTACAATATGTCTATAATTGTATTCAAGATACATTTATATCAGCATATAAAATTGAGATCATGTTTAAATTTTTAAAATTTAAATTAAAATAATATTATGTCAAAAGATTTTTTATTTAATAAAATGTTATTAATATAACTTTAAACATTAATTGAAATATTATAATTAATTTTTTATATTTCATTTAAGAATAAAATTAATTTTATTTTATAATAAAAATTGTTATAAAAAATAATTTAGTAAATGGTGTGTTTTATATTTTATTGCTGGTATAGATGAAAAAGTTGTTATAGATGATGAAAATACAAAAAAAAAAAAAAATCACAATAATTGCACTGTATAATTATTTCTTTGCTAGAAAACTGAAAGGTTTTGTAATAAAATAATAATCCAGTACAACAAAAGTCCCTTAGCACACACACCCCAGTTCCTCTTCTGTATTTATGAGAGCAAAGTTTGGCATGGGATTGAAAAACCATAAACTCATTTGTTAACTTGATCAGCATACAGTGAAGCCAGGAAATGCTTAAGGCAGCTATTGTAAACACAAGGTCGCTCCAGATGAACCAAGTGACCTGCCTTTTGTATGCCTTTGAATGTTGTATTCTCTCCTAGTTGTCTGCATCATCAATAGAAAATTTTATATATATATATATATATCCAATTATCCAAAAAAAAAAAGAACCCTCAAATCTCAACTTGTTTTCTATCTAGTTTTTGAGATCATAAAACATACTCTTTCATGTTGTAAGCAAGCTCCTGCTTGAAGATCTGATCTTCTTCACCCCACAGCAGATGTATTCTCTGCAAAATCATAATATAACAAAACTGGAGTAAGCAATTTCTTTTCTAAAAATCTACCATTAAAAAAACAAAACAATAAAGGCAAATGCAGATAACCTGTGGAAAAGATGGTATGGTGGCATCCTTATTACTAATGACCAAACCCTCCAGTAGTTCAGCTCTCTCTTTCCTGTTGGTAAACATCACCTGTAATTCCATCCAGGGTCATTCATGATCTCAGTTTCAGAAAGTTCCCTAATATAGTAGTAGAATATTTTTACCCTGTATTTTCTCTCTTTTTTCTTTTCCTGTGAAACTTTATTTTCTAATTCAATGATCCATTAATTTTTGCTAGGACCACCTGTAGCTATAACTAAAGGGAAAGGCAGACCTCTCGGTTAACCAATTCACTTGGTGTAATAAAGTAGGCACAGTCAGTTGAGCTAATTATAAACCTTGTACTTCCAAACATGTTTCTCATTCTTGTTTTGTTCCTTTGTGTCGAAAGTTTACCTAATTCATTTGCTTTTATATAATTATACTATATGTTTAAAAGATAATAAGCCAACATACTTAACACTAGAATCCTAATACGTGCCTCATACAGGGACATTAATCCAAACCCCATGAAAAACATGTGAATCACCAGCCAGCCATGCATGCAAAATGTTCATTATGATAGAATAAACATTGTTGATGATGATAAAGAGTAATAAAATGTAAAGGAACCTCAAGATAGTCTTTGTGGAGGCGTTCAGGGAACCAAAGCTTCTTGTAAGCAGCAACGGAGAGAAGAGCTTTAAGACCCTTAACAGAATTAGGCAACAACAGTTCTGCAGAAGACGAGAACCCTAGCCTGTTTAATGTTTCCACGCTTATGGAATCAGTCATGGCCAGGATCGAGCCAGACACCACCATGGCTTCCACCATGTGAGGGTACATCTGCGCCATCTTGAATGCCACCATCCCACCATAGCTGAACCCCACAACCACACACTTCTCGACACCAAGTTTCCTTAAACCCTGAACCAAGTACTCGGCTTGGAAAGTCGGTGACCGGTCTGGTTTGTCAGTAATGGAGCCACCAAAGAAGAGAAGATCGGGTACATAAACCGAGTACTTCTTCGTCAAAGCACCCACTTGGAATTGCCATGTGACAATGCCTTCTGCTGCAAAGCCATGCACTAAGACCACCACTGGTTTTGTTGGTTTCTCCAAATGGGTGACCTTTTTTTCACCCTTCCCGGGTTTCTTGACTGTTTCACAAGGAACCCAAAAGTTCATCACCGTGCCTGGCTCGATCTCCACCGAGTAAGGCTGAACCCCCGCCATCTTCATTAACCCATTCATCAGTGGCTTTTGTGCTGCTACAAGATTCACCATTTTTTTTCTCTCTTGTTTTCTTTATCTTCGCCTACCTTTTCCCCTTGATTTAAAGCAGTGATGTATAGAACGTAAGCTAATCCAAGGTATTTAAAATTCCGAGGAAAGCCAGGTTTGGTTATAGGTTGTTATCAGAAACATTAAAAAGGTCAGAAGTTTCAACGCACTTCATTGCCATTGTGGGCTTGGTAACCAGCTCGATTGGTCTTTGAATTGTTAAAAGCCAAAACCAATAACGATGACCAAAGGTAGCACATTCGAAAACCTAATCAACGTAACGAATCCAAATCATAGATTCTACAGTTTCTTACACGAAATCCTTATTACTCAAATGGGTACACGTTCTTTTAAAAAAAAAGTAATTTAATTTACAAGGTTGTTTGATTTTTGATCACCTACACTACCTACTCACATCAGCATGTTTTCCAGGACCCATTGAAATCTTTCCTTAAATTTATAGGCATTTTAGGTAAGTAGACTGTCCCCGTATTGACGTTTGCATGTTTTATCCAAACACTTTCCTTGAATTTTTGTTTTCAAGTTTAACCAAATCCTGCATATAATTTATTGGAAAGGTAGGTAAACTTGAATCCTGATCAATTATGCAACAATTAATTAATTGAATCAAATGATTGAATGTAAATTTGATGATATTAAAAAAACCTATTCTTTTATCTTTTAAATGGTGAAAAAATTGAAATTAAATTATATATATATATATATATATATAGCTTTGTATTTCATACGAACTAATACATTATTAGTAAATCATATCCATATAAATCGTCGATAAATTAATAAATAATTTTAAAAATCAATATAATTATTATATATATATTTTCAATACTCAACAGTTGACAGTCTTCTGGCTTTCTCACGGTTTTTGAAGTTGTACACTATCAGAGTCAAATATAAACGCATATATACCATCATCGCCTAGAATTTAATTTGAGAGGGTTTTTATTTTTGTGGTATTTTGGTTTGGTTTCTATGTTTAATTTGATACTTAAATTAAATTACATTGTATGATCTAATAGATATTTGACATATATGCTCTATCAAATTAAATATTAATAAAACTTAGTATCAATTTGAGGAAATATTTAATTTTAAATTAAACTTTGAACCTAAATTTAAATATCAAATATATTAACCTTAAAATAAAAACTATAAAAAATATGAAAATATCTCATTGTTTAACTTTATCAATTCAGTAATAAATTACTGGTTGAAATACTAAATTCCTGTACTAAAAATAGGTTTAACACTATTGAAATATGGAATAACCTTTCGTTCTGAAAACTGGGCAAAAGAAATTATCGCTTTCAGAAAGCTACTAATAATACTTAAAAGAATTTAGTCTGGTTTGCCAGGTGCTGTCAAATTTAATTACGATTAATAATGCTTTAATCAATCAATCTGGTTAACAGGTGTCAGCTTTGCACAAAATTTGATGCAGAAATATTAATATATATGCATGTAAAAGTTTTATGAAGCATATTAATCTTTAAGAAATGGATAAATAAATCTATGCTGTTTTAATTAAAGATTAAACTAGTTTTTCTGTTGATTCTTATACATCAACATAAGGTATATGTGGTACGCTGAATGTTTATGTCTAATTATTTTATTAATCACATTAATTTTTAACAATACAGAGTGAATGATGAGATTTTTAAAATACATTATATTTATTTCTAAAATATATATTTACTAATAAAATATGGAATCATTATAACAAAATTTCAATATTACTTCATAATAAAAATTATATTGAAATCTAACCACCATAATATAATATTAATAAAACAAAATATCGTTTTAATATTATATTCAATATTTATATGAATAGAATATTATAAATTATGAATATGTTTAATGATTTTACATTTTCATTCTGACCTTTGATTTCTCTCTCTCAATTAAATGCTCTCTCCCTCTCCTATTTTAAAAAATATGAATATCCATTATCTTCTTTAAAAATTTGTAGCGCACTGTCACAATGACCACCGTTTACCGCCATTAGCTGGCATCCCTTATTTCTCAGATTTGGTTGCTTTATTATTATTATTTTATTGTATTTTTTCTAAATCGACTTTTAACATAAAAAAATATTTCGAACCTTTCATCTGCATTTCATTTTTCACTGTTCCGACCTCTACGATTTTGTGCTGTTTTCTTTTTTATATTTAAAGAAATAAACTAAAATGTATTCTACAATCTGTATTTTTGATATTTAGACACATTAGCTCATTTAATTAGGTAATTAAATATTAGTATTTTGTTTTTAAATCTTGGATTGTATTTATTTTTTCTTATATTTGTATTTTTATTTCATTTGTTTTAAGTTTTACTTTCATTTTAATACATTAACTTCTTTGGTTAGATGCTTAATTAATAATAATTTTATTCTTCAATTCCAAGTTCGATTCCTCTTCTAAGTATGTTTATTTTTTATTTCATGTTATTTCAAGTTTTTATTTTAATTAATAAATATATTGTTTTTAAGTTTTTTTAATTGCCTTTTAATTAATAACTCTTTTATTTATAAAATCCAATAATTATTTTCAATTATATAAAAATATATTTTGATAAAATTGATATTTATCATTATGTTAAATATATATATTTTAAATCAGCAACTAATTTTTTTGATATATTTTTCTTTATATATAATATTTATATGTCAAATATTTATTTTCTCCACCTATATTGTGGGTATGGTGATTTTAATATTATAAAATCAAATCATTATTTCAAATATCATTATTATTTTTATATGTAAAATATTTCAAATATCATTGTTTTTATCTACTTTGAAGCTATGATATTTCAAATATTTTATATGTGAATTATATTTCAATTAATTATTTCAAATATCATTATGTTTATATGTGAAATATTTCAAATAATTATTTCAAATACACATACAAAAATATATAATACTAAAATCTACTACACTCATCATGGTATGGATTGAAAATAAATATTACCCATATAAAAATTATATTTACTAAAAATAATGATATTTTGCAATAATTATTTTATTTTATAAATAAAAGAGTTATTAATTAAATGATGAATTAAAATAAAAAATTGAAAATAATATATTTATTAATTAAAAAAAGCTTGAAACAAGTTGAAATAAAAACACAAATGTGTATAGAAAAGAAATTGAACTTAAGATTTAAGAATAAAATCATTATTACTTAACCATGTATATAACCAAAAGAGCTAATATGTTAAAAATAGTAATTAAAAATAAAAGTAACTCTTAAAACAACATGAAATAAAAATACAAATGTGAGTAGGAAAGGAATCAAACCACTAACATTTAACTATCTCACCAAAAAAACTGGTGTATCAAAAAGTCAAAAAAATGCGTCTTACGACGCACATTTTTATGACATGTTGGTGAAAACATGACTTATAGGATGTGTTTTCAGCAGAACATACTTCCTACAGGATATGTTTTTTGTTTCTCTTTAAAATTCACCTATTTACATAAATACCTCAAAAATCGACCCAAAACTTTAAATATATTTTAAAATCAACATTTCTTTTTTCATATTCCACCTGAAATCAAGTAACCAAAACCCATGTTTTCCTTCTTTTTTTTCAATTGTTTTGCATTTTTACATTGATGATCTGTTGGATCATTTCAAGCTATGTTTTACGTTGATTCAAGAGAGTTATTAGAGAGAATGTCAAAAGAAGAAACGAAACCATTCGGTGGAGAAGTTAAATATGTATAATTCATTTCTAAAATATTTCAAATCAATTGCAATCTGATTTTATTCAAATAAAAATTTTACCCTCATTCTGGCATATTAATAATTTAGCATGAAAGATCAACTGTATTTCTAAGTCAAACTCTATGTTTTAGCTAAATTTCATATTTAATCTTTACAATAAAAATTAAAATTAATGTTCCAAAATTTTTAATTTTTACCCTTAATATTTAGTTTCATAAATTAGAGTAAGATTCATAAAAGTATTATAAAAGTTGGTGTACTAGAAATTAAATTGTATATTATTATTTTTACTAAAAAATAGATAAATTAGTCTTTATACCTTAAAATAAAGAGTAAACTGATATTTTTATTAAAATTTTTATTTATTTTTACTGTTAAAAAATACGTCAACAGGGTTAGCAGCAACAAGTAAAATTACGGGGAGCCAACCATTGCTAGGGTTGTAAATGGACAGAACAATTGGTGAACAATTCATGAATAGTTCAGTTTTTGTTCATTTAAATTCGTTCATTAAGTTAAATAAATGAACATGAACAAGACCTTGAGGCTCGTTTATTAAGCAAACCAAACACAAATAGAACTTGTTAAGTTCATTTATGTTTATTTAAAACTTATTCCATAAATTATTTAAAGCTTATTTATTGTTCTATTAGTATATATTAATAAAATAATTTTATTTGTATTCTTTTCCATTTATAATACAATTATTAATATTTATATTTAACTATTTTATATCTAAAAATAATATATTTATTGTTTATTTATTTGTTACTCATGAACATTGTTTATAAATATTTTCAATTATATATTTATAAATAATTTTTAGAATATGTTTGTAAATATTAAATAAACAAATATAAATATATTTAATTTTAAATAAATAAACACAAAAAATTTTAAAATTCTTAACCAAATTCAACATGATAAACTTAAAAATAGATAAAACAAACAAAGTTTATTTATTGAAGTTGGATTCCTAATCCTAACCAATTCCCAACAAAACTCCAGCAGTCAACTCCCCACTCAATTATGGGAGAGAGCAGGGAGCAGTAGCTAGCTATAGGTGCTAAATTAATGTTTCCAACACTTAAATGTGGGCAAGAAATGAAACGTGTGCAACATTATTTCACATAAATGCAACTATTAATCTATGGAAAGAAGTGTTATATATGGACTTGCTCCATTTTCTACCTCCTTCAACACGCTTTTTGGAATGGGAGATCATGATCTCAGACCAACCCCCAATGTAATTAAATTTCTTTTACTATATATTTATTTTATCAAATGTTTCTTTTCAACTCCATGTAGATATCCATAAAGTTAATGGTTAGTTGGTTTTAATTTATATGACACTGTTCAATATTTTTGATGATTTGAGTTGTAAAAATAAAAATTGTTAATGCTAAATGTTTAATTTATATGATTAATGATGGCCTATATGTCTATATGTCTTGTTGGCACAATGGCCATATTATTTGGCTTATGTTTTGGCATATTTTGGTATGTTTATAAGTTGTCTTAATATGGTTGATGTGTGGCTTGATTTGTGATTGAATGATAAAAGGTAATATGATAACTAAACGTATATTTGGTATATGTGTCTTGTGATAGAATGGTTGTGTTTAGGTAAGTAAATTATTTGGTATGTATTGGTGCTAATATGCATGTAAGTTAGTTGATTATTTGGTCAAATTGAATACATGATTAGGCATGTTTATACATTGTCATTTGAGGTGCCTAAGGGCATATTGGTTGTATGATATTATACCATATGTATAAGAGTTGTTTATGCTTGATTTGGATGCCTTGTAATGGCTTGCAAGTATGTGCAATGTTGTGTGTAGGTACATGCCAATTTGGGTGAGAAAAATGAATTGTAAAATGACTTATTTTCGTCCATACGGTAAGAGACATGGACGTGTGTCTCAGCTGTGTGTGACACAAGGCCACGTGACACGCCCGTGTATCCCCTGTAGCTTTCAAAGAGTTGCAATTCAGGCTCTTACATGGCCTAGCAAACGGCCTGGTACACGGGCATGTGGGGTTACTTTGAAGGGTACACGGCCTGGCGCACGGGCATGTAGCTTGGCCACGTGGCCTAAGCCAGTGAGTTACACGAGTAAGGACACACGGCCGTGTGTCCCTATTTCGAATGCCCACACGGCTGTGTGATCCCTGCAGTATTGAAAAATTTAAATGTTTTCTAAAAATTTCTCTGAGTTTTCGAATTAGTCCCAACTTGTTTCTAATGTGTAATTTGGGCTTCGAGGGCTCGTATAAGGGACAATTTATTTGTTTGAAATTAGTTTTTAATATGTTTAATGATATGTTATGAAATGTTTGAAATTTCTGTCCATTTGAATTGTAAACTCTGGTAATGCCCCGTAACCCTATTTCAGCAACAGATACGGTTCAAGGGTGTTACAATTCCACTCCCAAGGCTACTAGTAAAAACCCATGCCACACTGGCAGACTTAAACCTATTTAATCTTTTCTACTTCTATTCTACTATCGGGTTGAAATGTTGTTTGGATTACTCTCTTGTAATCTGCCCTATTTACGATACTTTGCTTTTAAGGTGTAACATGTCTGTATGCAGCGAACCATTTTGGCATACAATATTCGGCAAACTATTATTTAAGTGACCATTCGAGTTTACGACTCCCTTATATGATGGTTCCTTACGAAACTAACTCTCTGGCGGGTATACTCGTAATAGATCCTCCTCAAAGAGAAATAATCTTGACAGACATAACTGTCACTTGGATAATCCTTATTAATACCTCTTTTTGGCAGTTCTTAATGGCAGATCCTTATCTACGATCCTAAGATAAATCCTCTTTCATTTGCCTATATACAAGGCAATACCGACACATCATTCCCATATGCAATTCTTGTTGGGTTAGACCATATGCCCTACTGGCTTCCATGTTTACCATTTTGGCAGACTACCTAGTGTTTATTGTCTTGATAAACTACCTCATTTTTATTGTCCCGGTAGACTATCCTGTTTTTATTGTCCTAGCGAACTACCTAATGTTTATTATCCCAATAGACTACCCCGTTTTTATTGTCCCAAGGAACTATCTCATATTTACTATCCTGGCGGACTCTCTATGTTGCCATAGTCGAGCTATGGTCTTACACATCATACCCCATGTTTAATGTCCTAACGAACTCAATTGGTTTCCATAGTTGAGCTATGGTCTTACACCTCAAACCCCATGTTTAGTGTCCTGGTAAACTCTATTGGTTGTCATAGCCGAACTATGGTCTCACACCTCATACCCCATTACAACCCATCTATTCCACCTCACGTCTAACCTTGATGCTTCAACACTGTAGTGTCCCTTCCACAAGGCCTAGAGCTTCGCATATCACGGTTTATACCCAAAAATTTTTAGATTGAGGTAAATGGAAACTCCATTTCCTAAACCATCCGCCCAATCCTCCACATGACCAAATCTTAACTTCATCTAACTTGTCAATAATTTTCCCTCCGTACTCCACTGTTATAAACATGCAATACATGCATTTCAAAAACATACTAATATGGAGTACGCTACCTTTTAGGCATGAAATCATAACCATATCATGTATATCAAAATACATGTGCGAATACTCATATACCTACATTATCTTATACATGCATAACATTCTCAATCAACAAAGATCATTTAACAACTCGAAAGTTAGTGGTGTCGAAAATAGTGGTTTCGAAACCCCGTTCTCCAATGATCGAGTCTGTAAATATTATTAAACAATATTTACGAGTTAACTATAATATTATTAAAATTTTGTCAAACGAATTCATTAATTAGATAGTTAGTTAGGGTACAAGTGTAACAACCTGATTTTAGTGGGATCAAAAACAACATTTTTAAAACCTCGTAATTTGAAAATCAAGCCTGTAAATATTATTTAAAAATACTTATGATTCTAACATAAATTTAAATTGGATTAAGATATTATAAAATATCTAATTTGACAATTAGTTAAGTCAAGTGGTTTGACCCTAAAGTCAGTGATTTTGGAAAATGAGGAATCATGACCTTGTTCTGTAAATCGAGCTCATAAATATCTTTATTAAATATTTATGGAGTTTTATATAAGTGAATTAAATGTTGGTCCAAAAGTTTTAATGATTAGATGGTTAATTAGGGTACAAGGACTAAATCAGAAAAGTGATAAAAATTAATCGCTATTAATTTTTATTGATTAAAAGGACTAAAAGAGTAATTAATCAAAGATTAAAGTGGAAATAATTCCAATATGGATGCTAATAGATGGTTGAGTGATGTTTAGGTTGTGATTAATGTTAAAATTATTATAATTATATTAATGTAAAAATTTATAAAGGATAAAATAATAAAACAAAGTTATCATCACCATAATTTTTGCTTCTTTCATCGAAACCACAAAGAGAAGAACCAAGTAGTCATTTTTTTTTGCTTCAAGTGCTTTCAGCCATTGCATGGTACGATTTTCAAAGCCCATTTTTAGTAAATTTTATGTTTTTCATATCGTTGTAGCTCAATGTAGATAATTCATATCTTATTTATCAAAATATTAAAGTTTAAAATGTTTCCATTGTTATTACTTGAAGCTTTTAATGTTAAATGATTGGTTGTTAAGCTTAGAAATGAAAATGGACTATTTTGTAAAGTGAAATTGATGTTTTTGTTAAAAGGACTAAAGTGTAAATATTTCAAAATTTGGTATGAAATTTCTATAACTAATGGTAATAGAGGGCTATAAAAGGATGAAATTGAGACCTGTTTAAAATTGAAGCTCAAATTTGAAAGCTATAGATATTTCGGTTTAAGGACTAAATTGAAAAATGTAAAACTTAGGGACATTTGAAAATGAAATTGATTTAATATATGATTGCAATGGGCTATTTTAAGATGTTTGGAATTGATAAATTGAAATAAATTATTATCTGATTGAGATTTGAGCTAATAAGAAGATAATTAAGTAAAAGTCAATTTTTCGATTAGTTCTCGATGTTTTGTGTGTCGTTGTTTTGTCAAGTAAGTTCATATAGAAGTTACTATGTTAATTTTTGATATATTTGATTATATTTATTTTTTATTAATTAGATTAATTGTAATTTTGATTATATTGGCTTAAAATTAATTATATGTTTAACATTAGTAGATGACATGCCGTAATTATATAAGTTTGGAATGGATATGTGGCATAAATGATTTGTACCTTATTGAGTTGGTTTATTTGGAATGAATACACACATGAGCATGTTGTAAGTTAGAAATGGAATGTATATAGGATTTTATAAGTATAAGAAGTTATTTTGGAATGATGGTAATGATGGTTCATAGGTAATACTTGAATTTGAATGTTATATAACATGTATATATATAAGTCTTGTTATGTTTAAGTGTTCACTTGAATGTTGATTCTTTGGATCTAGCTTGGAGCTAGTAAATTGAATGGTTCATGTCTTGAAATTTTTAATGGTATGTGTGTAAACGAGAATGCCAATGTTTTGCATGTCTTAGTGAATGGTTAATGTTCATTTGGTAAGTATAAGAATGAATATGTAACAAGATGGTGCATAGTTACCTTTGCATATAATGAATAGATGTTTGCTTGAATATTAGTTATATGTGGCATGTAATTAAAAGATGTTATACTATCTTGTTATGTTTAGTTTGGTTGGGAACTTAGTTGACATTGAGCCTATAATGTAATTGGCAAATGTTTAATATGCAAAAGTTTATTATCATGATGGGGAATTGTTCGATAATACATGTATTGTTTGTATGGAAAATTAGTGATCTTAGGACATGACTTAAATTTTGTGTTAACTTGGTATAACTTTTGTCTACATGCTTTTATATGGTATGAAATGTTATAATAGTGATTGAAATTATTATCTATTGTGTGCTTGAGCTTGTAGAAATACAAGTGATTGATTAGGAGCATGTATATAGGTTGATTATAGTTACTATAAATTTGGCATGATAGTAGATGATTTTAAATTTTTATTATTATACTACTAAGTTCTATATATTACAATCGTAAATAGGCACTAAGCAATTAAATGTACCAAATGATATAGAGAATTCAGAAAAAACGACCATGCTAGTATGTATGATAGATTATTGAATTTGTGATTGTTTGGTTGATTAAATTTGTGAATATTGAGATACCTAGGGATAACTTAAGACATTGTTTAGTATACACATAGAGACAAAAATCTAACCCTATTTATTCATCTTTAGTTTCTATATTTGAGCCAGAAAATACTTCTTGATGAACCTCCATACAAAACCCGAGCTAAAAATGTTAATTTGTATTTTCCCTCTTTCTTTGGTCCTGAACTACATGATTATAGATGTTTTTCCACACGTATTAAGGGTTAAGTAGATACATCACGACGGATTTTGTAATAACAGAGTGAAATGGGAAAGATCAGTGTGATATAGTAATTATAGGTTAACTTATAAATGCAAAAAAAAATTCAAAAAAAAATCAAAACGAGTAGAAAAAATACTTGAAAAGAAAAAGCATTCGTGAGTGAGATGTATTGAAAAAGAAAAATGTGGTAAATTCACAAAAATAGAAAAACCCGTTCATTAGGGCATAGAAACTCGTGAGCTAGCCATAGTTGTTGTATTATGCTATGATTTCTTATGTGGAGAAATAAGGCGGTGAGTGGGTAAGGGTCACTAAGGGAGGAGAATAGGGAATGATACGATATGCCAAACTATTTTCATGCTTGAAACTATTTTGATGTTTATCGTTCTTGAATTCCACACTTGTCCTAAGCCTTGAATGGTACAAGCCAGAAAGCCCTATGTGACCTAGGTAGACTTATTCATAAATTGAAATCATATTAAATAATTGCATTTATGACTACTTGTATTCTGTTAGGATAATCAAATTATATGTATAATTTATTGATGGATCCATACATTTGAAAACCTTAATGTTTGTATGCCTTACAATATACTAAACTTAGGTGTTTAATATCAAAAGTGGTAAGTCATCTACATATCATGTCAAGATTACGTATAAATATGAAATGCCTAGTTATGTACTCCAAAGCCAACATATGTACTATACTTGCTTAAGGGTCGTTTTTTAATTTATTGCTTTTGTTTGCCTTTCTTGAGGAAAAGTAATGACTTAAGTGTAAGGGAGTTTGATCTACTATAATTTGATATAGCGGATTAAACTAGTTTTCGCATTTAAAGAGCTTGAATACGAGCGTTTTCATTATGTTTTAATTAAGTTTTCATAGTTTAGTTTAAATGCAATAAAAAGTGTATTACGAGTCTTTTATTGACCTTATAGGCTAAATGAGTCCTAAAGGTGAGCTAATATATTTAGTGAGTATGCAGAAGACCATTAGAGGGCTTATAAACTTAATACTGGTCATTGTGTTGCAACACGTGAAGTTTGATGTTGCAACATAGAGAGCAGAATACAAAAATATCAAGATTGTCTTCGGTGTTGTGACACAGCCATGAGATTTCGTAACATACCCCTGAAGCAACCCTGAACCTAAGCATACTACCTTCGATGTCACAACACAGGCACTAGGGTGTCACGACATTGGTCCTGTACGAGAGATAATTAGGAGCCAAGTGTGTTTTGGTCTACACAATCAAATATTTAACATGAGATCATCAACTAACTTAGGGTTGAGGACGAAGACAACCTTAACTCTATAAATAGGCTCGTTTAGCACTTGTTATGGACAACTTTTGATACTTTAAGTTTTTCTTTGTAATTTCAGTTTTTAATTTTCCTTTCCTTTAGGCTTTAGGATTATTTTTAATTATTTTCCTTTTGTGTTCTTCAGATAACGAGGTTTGTAAAATGCGATCAAACGCTAGTGGATTGTTTGTGCTTCATCTCACACAAACATGATTCTCTAAACTCTATTCTTGATTTGTGATTTATGTTTATCTTTATATTCAAGTTTATTGTATTCATGAGATTCATGACGAACTAATCCTCTTATTGGGGATTAGCGATTGGAGGTGTGATTAATTGATTCTTATGTAGAGTTTTCTTAGTGGATAAACTGTTTGGGAAAGAAAGAATTTAAACCCTAAGCTTGACGACCTTAAGAAGTCAATTAGGTGGGAATTAACCCAAAATTGGTATAGCCTATCCATGAACACCTTAGCCCTAAATAGGTCTAGAAAATAAGATCGAGAGATAAGTAGTTCTTGTCTACTCATTAGTTTAGTGGAAGGTCAAGAGATCCTGCTAGGGTGATCACTAGTTGATTGAGTAGAAACTCGAAATAGAAATTAGTTATGACTACCAAAGTAAGTTAATCACCCATACCTAGAATTGATTAAAGTCTATAAATTAAGTTTTTCGAAGTTCTTTATATTTAGGTTTTTGTTATTTTTATTTCATTATTTATAACCTAAAAATATTTTCTTTTATGTTTTTTCGTACTATAATTTATTTAAATTACTAATTAGATCAATTTGTATTTAGGTTAAAAATAATTTAGTACTCGCCTCCATTGGGTACGGTCCTTAGAGTACTCACCTACTTCGTTCTCGCTATATTACAATTTGACCTGTATACTTATGGACACCACTTATTTTATATCTTTTGTACAGTATTCTTACTCTAAACGTTAGTACGTCCGAAGGCATTCAGTTTCCATCTGTTGTTCTCTACATCTTTAGATATTGTATGAGCCAGCCTTTCCATGCAAGACACAAAAAAGGTAGGGAGAAAGATGATCACTATAACTCCCTCAACCAAATCTAGATCTCGAGTGTTACACTTCTAATACAGACTTAACAAAACATACAATTTTTTGAATATTTACATCTTATTTAAGAGTACTGCTCTAATTAACTTACAACTAGAAGTACTGTAGATAATTTCAACCATTGTACAAGACTTCAAATAGAGAGAACTTACAAGTGAATATCATAAATTAAATACATTATTCTATTTGTTTTATGCATAATAGACCTTAGTGATAATATTAATTATAATAGTGCAACTAACACGTTCCGTATGCATAATAGCCCGTTCTGTCACCTCTGCCATAGCCTTGGCGTCATCCCTCCTGTCGTAGACCCAAATCAACTTACTTGTAACACGATACACATAAGTAAGTTCATGAGAACTTAGTGAGTAAAACTCCATTTAACTATATCGCACCTATGCAACACATTTGGTAACTTCATTGATCCTCTAATTGTTCTTCACTCTTCAGCTTGTTTATGGCGAGTACAAGGCTCTTTCATCTTTATGGTCCAAGAACTGACTGAACCATGCTCTAATACCAAACTTGTAATGCCATCAACCCGATTCGATTTTTCGAATCTGGATCTCAGGTGTTACACCCCTAATACAAACTTACTAAAAAAAAACATACAAATTTTTGTATATTTACATCTTATTTAAGAGTACTGTTCCAATTAACTTACAACTAGATGTGTTGTAGATAATTACAATCCATACCTTGAATTCGCCAAATATTCTAGCTCATTCCAACTTATCTGTCCATATCCTAAGACCATGCAGACTATGCCAAGACATTGCAAACGTAACCATTTCTTCAAAGTTCGCCATATATATCATTCTTTTAGGGTTTTTCCATATTTACCATTCTTCAGAATTAACCATTCATATCATTCTTTTAGAGTTCACCATACTTACTATTTCTCTCTTTCAGAGTCTGCGACAAGGGCATTCCCTTCAAATGATAGTCACAATGGCCTTCTTTTAGAAAACTCCACGAAGGCTTTCCTTTCTATAGATCACCACAAAGGCTTTTATTTTCATAGATTTCCATAAAAGCGTCTATTTTTATAGATTGCCATAAAGGCATCCATTTTCATATATTACCACAAAGGTATCCATTTCTATACGTTTTCATCATAGGGATTTGCCTAAACTCACATTATGTAAGGTTTGCCCCACATTGTCTTAGGTCGCGGAGAAAACTCCATTAGGTAATAACATTCCTTTAGATATTTCCATATGGTGCCATAACCCACCAGTTATGGTCTTACACGATATGGTGCCATGGACTTTTTCTTTCAGAGAATCGTGTTTAAAGTCCCGACGGACCCCTTTAGATGAGTCCATCGCGATGAACAGACTTAGGCTCACTTGATAAACCTTCATGCATTAAACTCATTTAAGACTTAACATATTTCATTTTGATTTATCTCATACATTCCAGAATCATTCATAGAACCTCGTTTCACTATCAGAACATCCATCACATACTCAACTTATCAGGTACTATACAGGCTACACATGAAAGACTTGTTTATTGGTCATACTACAACATTATCTTTCTATCATACTTACCTAACTTCAGAATTGTAGTGTGACTACATTCTACATAAGCATCTTGAATAATATTATGCATGCAAGAGTCGGCTTAAGGGCTCACCTGACAACCACAAATAGTAGCTTGAACTCCAGATCCATCATTAAAGCAGGAATTTCAATGATCTCTGTCTTATAAACAAAAAACCACATATAAAACCCATTCAAAATAGCCTTTACTATTATCTTATATTCAGACAACCCTCATACGAGGCCTTACTTTTTCATACGCTCAAACATTTCTACTTGCAATGCCTTAAGACTTACCTTGACACGGAGAAATCACT
Organism: Gossypium raimondii; assembly: GCF_025698545.1. Lineage (NCBI taxonomy): Eukaryota > Viridiplantae > Streptophyta > Magnoliopsida > Malvales > Malvaceae > Gossypium > Gossypium raimondii. The sequence continues at coordinate 42,830,741 of NC_068575.1, read as the reverse complement.
GATAAAATTCAGGGTTTCCCGATCCATCATAAGAGAAATCTTCTATTTTACTCCGGTCTTAATTCTCAATGTTTTGAAATGACAATAAGAGAACTCTCCATCTTTCAACTTGAAGACCTATTGAAATAGTCAAAGTCTTTAGTGGAACTTGAAAAATTTCATATCACTACTGACTTGTCTTACGAAGGGTCTATAGCTTTCGAGGAAACTAATTGAGTACTTTCCCTTTCTCTTTTAACTATCTCGGTTTGCGTTCGATTAGTTCTTAACCATCTTACATTATAACTCAACATGTATAATATCACGGGGAAAAGGGTGCACTACTTCTAACGTGGGCTCGTACCTTCAGTATCTATTTACCTGACTACATCATTTTTCCAACAAATTACAACAATCTGCGATGAGCTCTCAACATCTTCATCACACAACTGTGTCTGCCCCCATATATTCTATAAAGAGAACTTGGGTAATTACCAATTTGCTAATCGTACCTATCAAAGAATACGCCAGAACTTGTGCCTGCCAGAACCGGGGCGTTATAGGCTTGTTCAAATAATTCTCATACTTAGTCAAATTTTATACTTAACACACTCAAAACTTACTTTATATGCCTTACTTCCATAAACATCATTTGAACATTAGGGTTTCGTCAAGCGGGATGTTACAACTCTCTCCTACTTAAGAAATTTCTTTCTCGAAATTCCGAGAATGACTTGGGTTGTTTTTGCCAAACTCAAATTAGTGATTGCACAAATTCCCTTGCACACACTTCAACATTTTCTTTCTTATTGGAATGCTCCCCAAAATTCTTAAAAATATATCGTCAGACTGCTTTCTTGAATGAAATCAATTTTTTTATGGTTAACACTCGAGTATGGACACCTCACGCTTACCCCTTTTTGAAAAATATCAAACTTGCATTGGAGAATTCAAATACTTTTTCCTAGGGTGCCTTCTTGAGCATATTTATCCCTACAAAACAAAGAATTTAACCCTTCCTCTAAAACCTTCGTCAAGCCTTCAAATTTCTTAACAGCTTCCCTAACTTCCTTTTCTGCCTTCGTCTTCTTCGATTTCAAGAATTCTTAAAGGTAATCCTATTTCCCCTTATTTCCCCTTGTTTCCCCTTGTTTCCCATTATTTTCTTATTTTCATACAAGATGTCAAGAATGAACACTCGTGGTTGAGGTAATGACCAATGTGGCTGAGTTTCAATCCCTAATTGTCCCACCATTTTTCGTCCTCACGAACTCAAAAATACCCTTCCAACCATTTCCACTCCTAAATACGAATGTAGTAATACCTAAGAAGAAGTGAATTGATTCTTGATAGCCTGAGGCTTCTATTTTCCAAACTTCACTTACGACCTTGATATACTTTCAAGGTGTCATTTAAGTGCCAACACCTTGGGTTTCATCCTTCCGCTCATTATGCTAGAGGTTGGTTTTTATTTACCTTTGCACCTATTCTTCTATTCAATGTTGATTGAATACGACATTGCACAAAGGCAGTTATTAGCCTTTTCCTAGTAGACCGTTATTGCCTATTGCTTAGATTGCTGCTAACGAAATGAACCTACACTCCTAGGAGTCTTCCAAAAATTTTACCAACTAAAAATCACCAAACAATGGGCAAATGCTGGATACGCCCACTTCAATGTTTTCAAATCTTCATTGGAGAAGGGAAAAGTTCATAAAGGTAGTTTGTAAGCTCGAGGATGGGTTTGGCTTTTCCACTTGCTGGTCCCTTCCTCAAGAGCTCACTTATTCTCAGAGTTTGCTTATTTACTCTAAGGTGGAAAATAAGTAATTTAAGTGTTTAATTAGAGGTCATGTTCTAGAGTTAGTGAAATTAGTTACAATTAGAATGTCTTTCAGTACTGCTTGTTGAATCAGAGCCCTAATGGCCATAAAAACAGTGCCTGTATTAATTAGCTGGAAGATTTTATTGTGCTTTCAGTGCCCAAGGCTTGTCTACACAACGACAATATTATCTTAGCCCAGATCTTAACTGGGCATGCAAGAGAGCCCCCATTTTACTTTTACGAGTTTTGCGGATACGTTCTTGAAACTAGCTTATCACTCATCGTGCTCATCCTTCTTATTTTTCTTCAAGTGAAGCTAATTCTCACATTGATAGTGCAGGGTCTATTTCCAAGTCTCATATTCCTCCCAGCTTAAAGCTAGGCATGGACATCAGAGCCATTTTAGGTACCACTTGTGATATGGAGGGAGGTTTAACTACTCCTACTAGGCAGCCTATTTCCAAGAAGTATCAGAAGAGACTAAAGGCAAGTGAAAATGTTTCGGTTACTAAGGAGAGTGACCAATTACAACCCAAATGGCATAGACTTGGGAAAGGACTTCCAAGTCCAAAGGTTCATTTCTTGCCAATTTCACCAACAGTTCCAATGGAACCCGCCTGTGCAGTAGACTCTTCTGCTCAGGTTACATGTTCTCCTTACACAGAAATCCAAATAGAAACCTCACCAGATGATCTATCTAAGAATCCCTCTATTCCTCAACCACAGTTCTCTTCTTCTATTGAAAATAATGAATTTTTTCCTTGGCGCAACCTTTATACTTCAGGAACCTCATTTGTTTCTTTAAGTTTGATCTTTAAAAACCAATACAACTTGATTCCTCAACAATAGAAAGAGGCATTCCATTCTTTTATTGTGTCCAAGCCGGGTTTAACTTCTTTTTCTTAGATGGCCAAATCTGCCAAAGCTTTATCTGTTGAGAACAGGTTGTTGAGTGGATCTCTTTAAAAGTTTCAAAGTTTTCATAAGGCCACAATTTCCAGTTACAATGAGTTCCTTAAGTTAAATTCCAAGATGATAGAGGAGCAATGCAGTAGGGAGTAGGCTCTTAAAAGCAAGGTTGAACAAATCGACCCAAGTATGGTAGCGTGAAAGTTCAAAAACAAAGAGATAGAGAAAAGTGTAGATTGTTGGAGAACACAGTTGAATCGTTAGAGAAGAATGATTCCTCCTTAAAGGAACAACTCTAATACCAGAAGTTACTTTATAAGGCTAAGTAGGATAGTCTACGCTAATTCAATGATGAAGCCTTCAAGAAATATCAGGAGTACACAGTAAGAAACTTTATTGAGGCATTGTCAAAGTGGAAGGCTAACCTGATTCTCCACGCCCAAGTGGTCGTTGGTCCTATGGACTTCTGTCAAGTAGACTTCAACTTTCTTCTAGACGCTGCTACATATTCATTAGGCTTCAATATTTACAACCCCAAGGGCTTCAAAATGGAAACAAATTACTGGTTTCTTCATTCTTAACTCACCCAAAATAGAGGGTGAAGAGAATCTTAAAGAGCTTCAACATTCAGAGTAAATCTTGGGGGAAATGGAGTCAACAGAAGAAGTCCACGCCAAGTCTACTAGGCATCACTCAGGGGAAGAGGACTAATTTCTTTCTTCTTATCCTTTCTTATCTTTTATGGTCTTCTTTTTGTATAACATCCATTTTATCAATGAATTGATCCTTTGCCTATCTTTTTTAATATATTCATTCATATTTCCTTCTCAACTGTTTAATTTATTATTTCTCTACATCCTTTACTTTACACATAAATAAAGCTGTTTGCACATACCTAAGAGACTTAGCCAAGCTCGACGTATTATACATATAGAGCCCTTACATATTTATGGTCTAAAAACCCCCTGAATTGTGCTATAATGCCAAGCTTGTAATGTGTAACACTCCTAACCTATTTTTATCACCGGATTAGGGTTAGAGAGTATTACTGTACAAAATAGAACATTCAACATCAAAGCAAAAATAATTATGCAATTCAAATGTTACCATTTCGTAACTCAATTTAATTAAAGTAAAAATACACTTACGGGCCTTAAATCTAGCATGTGGGGCCCTAGATATAGTTTGGAAACATTTCTGGATCAATTTGAAATAAAATAGAAGATTTTAGAAAAGCTTGAAAATTTTGGAATAGGGGTCACACGGCCGTGTGACCAGGCTATGTGGCATAGCCCAAACTGTGTGGACATTCAAAATCTAGACACACGGTCGTGTCCCAGCCCGTGTATACACCCGAGTGGGTATTCAAAATAGGGCCACATGATTGTGTCGTAGGCTGTGTGCCAAACCGTGTATGCATCCGATGTTGGGTAACACGGCCGTGTTATAGGTCATGTGTCAGTCATGTAAAACCTGCACCTAAAATAATAATGACACACGACAGTGTAGGGTAGCCTTGTGTGGCAAACGATCGTGTGACAACCCGTGTCCCAAGCCGTGTGTTTCATATATTACCCCTAAAACAAGCCATTTCGAATCCAATTCTTGCACACCAAGACACAACATTTCCACAAACACTCACATGACCAAAACACATTTAAAACACATTTAAAACATACCAACTCCATCAACCTATAAAACTAACCAATGTACCAACAAAAGGTACCAAAATTATAAACCAAACATAATCTCATTCAATATTACAAGTTCATTCAATAAACTTAGATCAAACATACCAACAACCATTCCAAAAGCATCCATTCAACCATGACTTGCCTAATATAAGATAGAACATGCATAAAAGCAACTTCTCCTATTTACAACATCATTTGCAAACAACATCAATTAGGCATCCAACCACATTAAACTCATCACAACTTAAAAAAAACTGAGAAACCAAGATTACATTTAAGCCCTAAACATGCCATTTATAACCATAAGCCAAATTAACCAAAAACTACCAAAATGATGGAAAGATAGTGTGATCGTGCTCCAACGCGATTGTAACTCCCCAAAATTTTAAATGTTATTTGTGAGATTCTACAGTAATTAAGTCTTTGTATCTGTGGTTATATGCTCTGCTTAGGTGGTTGAGATCAGGAGTTTGAGTCGCATTTTTAGAAGTTTTTCTAGTTTAATATTAATCAATCTCTTCTCTTGGGCTACTGACTTAAAGTTAATTCTGTGTAAATCTATGTCAAGAATGAGCCTACTGGTTTACTAGTTAAGCATCTGTCTATTCTCTGGTCCTATGTTTGAGTCTCGGCATATGCATTAGGTAATGTTTTTGCTTAATGCCAAAATTTTGATCGGTGGTTAATTAATTAAGTGTTCTCTCTTCCTCCCATCTTTATTTTTTTGTTCTTTTTTTTCCTTCCTTTTCATTTCTTTCTTTTTACTCTTTTCCTTCTTTACGGTCCAATTGTTACTTGGTTCGCATGGTTTGTCTGCTACGTTGTCGGGTAGGTGCGCATGTCCTTACTGCCAATTATATAGATTGTGTAATCGCATTAATCATAGAACTTTCGTTAGATAGTAGTTCATTAGTTCTGTCAAGGTTATTTCCAACTTGATTAGTTTAAACTTTCTTTTAAGTGATTATTCGATTTCTTTTTAGGTGAGAATACAGAAACCAACGATCTTCAGCGCGAGTAATCGCCGTTAATTTTGTTAGTAAGTCTGGAATTGTTGAAGGTTTTGCATCAAAACTTTTGATATAGTTTTCTGCGTGTAATTAAAAGTTGTTGTCAATTAAATGGCTTAATTGTGTAATTGGATGGTTGTGTTAGGCTTTGGGAGTCTTCTACGTTGCTTCTACATTAAAAATACTTTAGGTGTGTACCAAAAACTCAAGTTTTTACGAATTTTAGACGTTAAAAAACATAGTTATCGATGCTACACGGCCATGTGCTAGGCCGTGTAACTCATTATTTGCCAAAAATGAGCCATACGAGTACGAGACACAGGCGTGTGTCCAAGCCGTGTGTGGTCAAGTTAGTGCAGGGTTCACACGGACCAAGGACACGGGCGTATGTTTAGGCCGTGTAACTTACTGAGTACAAGATAGGGATCACACAGGTTAGGGACATGGGCATATGTCCTGGCCGTGTGACTCACTGTTTACAATTTTAGACCACACGGGCTGGCGACACAGGCATGTGTTAGGCTGTATGGGGCATACGGGTAGGCACACGAGCATTTGACAGGCCGTGTAGGGTTATACGAGCATACAAGTCAGATTCAAAAGTTATCTCCGAGGTCATAAGCGTTGTCTAACGCGAAAGTCAGCTTTCTGTAGTGCATTGATGACCCATATTAAACTGTATGTGTTGCTATCTGATAAATCAGAAACTGAACTATGAGTATGTAAATGGATACTAAATATGATGACTGTTGGTGATATTGATCTGTACCACCTTAATATGAATTGGATCTTAATAACCGTATGTACAGTCTGACATCTGTAATGTACATTTGCAATGGGTGGGAATTGTGAAAAGGAGGAAGTAATATATTCTGATTCAATGGCTTGGCCACAATCTATATGTTAATCTGGCACTTTAGTGCAACTTGATCTGGTAGCTAGTCTGCAACTACTTGAATGTGTCGGACCGACACTATATGGTGTCCAGGGCTGTAGGGGTTTAAAACTCCCTTATCGATGTGTTGAGGTGGTCAAAGATGGTGTGTATCGATCTATTTCTGATCTGCTCTGTATTTGAATTAGATTTGTACTACCATTCAATTGATGTGTAACATTGTACTGGAAAGTCTCTAATTCTGGATAGAACTTTGACTTAGGAATTTATTGTTATACTATGCTTCTAGTTAAATCTATAATAGTTATACACTGAGTTCTCTACTCATTTTGTTGTTGACTAAATTTTAGGTAACTCACAATCCTGATCAGGTCGACGTAGTGGGAGCTTGGTCAACTTGCATAATCACCCCTCTTATCTATATTATTAGTAGTTGCATTAGTCTCTTTTTTTATATGTTTACAAGATTGTTGGATTTCGACTGAAGTTTATGATTGTTCACTTTGTCAGATGGTTTTAATTATGTTATATAAGTCGATTTTTCAAGCAACATAGATGTAACTCTTTGGACTTTGCCTTGACGCCCAGGACAAGTATAAGGTGTTACATTTAGTGGTATCAGAGTCAGGTTAATCAACACTCGGATTGTTTTTTGGGCTTATAATGTGTGCCAAAAGATAGATAAATGAAAATAGGATATCTGAGTCATTCTAAAAACTAATTTTTATAAATGACCGATCCTCTAATGCCGAACCTATAAGTATTTCTTTGTTGTTATGGTGATTAATGGAAACACTGTAGTGATTAAACTGTTATTTGTTTAAATACACTGATAGAACTGGTAGAAGTACTATGTTGAAATCCTGAACTGATCTGTGCACTTTGACATTGTAGATAGATTGCCATTATGAATTCGTTCGGTAGTCGTGAACGTGGGTTTCGTGGGCGTTGTGGACATAGAGGAAGAGCTCGAGTGGAGTCATCCTACTGCTGAGACGATGTCTCATACTTCGATGGCTGTGGATGATGCACTCTCCCAGGCCATAGTTAAAGCATTGGAAAGGATCATCTAGACCCATTCTTGATCTAGAGGTCGTGGGTCAATTACTGAACGACTTCGGTCAAATGGTGCTGAGTTGTTTCAGGGCATCATTGGAGTGTTGTACTCCCACTCAAAAATTGAGGCCTGCAGTGTCCCTACTCTGGATGAAGCCTATCAGTGGTGACTAACGGTTGAGCAAGGTGCTCAGCCTGAGTAGGTTAATTGGGACTATTTCAAGAGTGCCTTCTAAAGTAACTATATGGGGGTGAGTTAAGTGGAGGCTCATTGACACTAGTTTATGAACCTGGTTCAAGGTGATCAATCTGTGGCCGAGTATAAGGCTGAGTTTCTGAGATTGAGTAGGTACACACGGGCTCTGGTAGCATTTTATTATGATAAATACGTGAGGTTTGAGGAAGGGTTTTATTATGATCTGCAGGTTCTAATAGCTCCTCAGAGGGAGCGAGTTTTTATGGCCTTGATTGATAAGGCTAAGATAGTGGAAGAGGTGAAACGTAATGAGCACGAGTGGGATGACCACGAGAGAGATTAGAGTAAGACTAAAAGGAATTCGAATCCCTCTAGTTCTAGGTAGCGCCCTAAGAAACGGGCGAGGTTCGAAAGGCCTCCGAGATCTGAGGCACTAGCTTCAGTTACCGACGTTCAGCTCTGTAGCGACTGCAAGAAGCGCCATCTGCACGAGTGCTAGAGAAAGTTAGAAGCATGCCTCTGTTGTGGGTCGATGGAGCATCGAGTTAGGGATTATCCTTGTCAACCAAATCAGGTGCAAATTATGGCACCGACTTCTATTCCAGGTCATGTTCAATCTCTTAGAGTAGGGCAGTAACCATTACATTCTTTATTTATTTTGTTCCATACTTCGGACTCATTGACATTCTGTCTACTCACTCATATATAGCTAGTACTATTTCTACAAATCTAGGTATAACTACTGAGAATACTGCCAGAGTTTTCTGTGATTAGTCCTTTGGGTCAATTGTTTCGTACTTATAGGGTATATAGACGAGTACCCTTGAAGATTCAGGGTATAGTATTTCCAGTGGACTTGATGGAGTTACTTTTTGATGAATTTTATTAGATTTTGGGAATGGATTGGCTCGTAGAGTATCGGGTCAATTTAGATTGTGCGTCTAAAAGAATTACTCGAGGATGGATAAAAATAACGAGGTTGTTATTGTTGGTGAGCATCGAGATTACCTTTCCAATGTAATCATCGCTTGGTAGCTGATAAGCTAGTCTAGAAAGGGTGCGAGGCATACCTTGCCTACATATCTGATTCTTTTCCTACAAAGCTTTCCGTAGGGGATATTCGTACTGTAAGGGATTTCTCGGATTTTTTTCCTAATGAATTGCCTAAAATACCTCCAGATAGAAAGGCTGAATTTAGCATTGATTTGTTACCGGGTACTGCTCCTGTTTCTATTGCACCCTACCGCATGGCGCCGAAGGAACTTGCGGAGCAAAAAGCTTAACTCCAGGAACTTCTCGATAAAAGGTTTATCCGACCGAGTGTGTCTCCGTAGGGAGCACCAGTGCTGTTTGTTAAAAAGAAGGATGGGTGGATGAAAATGTATATAGATTACCGACAGCTAAGCAAGTTGACAATAAAGAATAAGTATCTGCTACCGAGGATCGGTGACTTATTCGACCAGTTCTATGGGGCATCTATTTTCTCTAAGATCGATCTCTATTCTGGTTACCATCAGCTCAAGGTTAAAGAGATTGATGTGTACAAGACCACCTTTAGGACTCGTTATGGACACTTCGAGTTCTTGGTGATGCCTTTTGGGTTAACGAATGCCCGGCAGCATTCATGGATTTAATGAATCGGGTGTTCCAAATGTATTTGGATCAGTTTGTGGTAGTCTTTATTGACGACATACTGATTTATCAAAAGACCGAGTTAGACCATGATGACCACCTTCTTATTATTCTTTAGACACTCCGAGAAAAGCAATTGTATGCTAAGTTTAACAAGTACGAGTTTTGATTGCAAGAGGATTTTTTTCTTGGACATGTGGTGACTCCTGAAGTGATCTAGGTTAATCCCAAGAAAATAGAAGCTATAGTTGAGTGGAAACAACCGAGAAATGTGTTTGAGCTTCAGAGTTTCCTAGGCTGAATAGGTTACTACTGAGGGTTTGTCAAGGGAATCTCTCTCATTGTGTCACCTTTGACGAAGCTACAGCGTAAGAACACTCTGTTTGTGTGGTTTGAGGAATAGCGGTCTAGTTTCGAAAAGCTCAAGTTTGTTCTGACGCAAGCTCTTGTTCTAGGTCAACCTAAATCGGGTCATGAGTTTATGGTTTCTAGTAATACGTCGTACGTTGGTCTAAAATGTGTTTTGATGCAAGACGGTCGTGACAACTTAAGATGCACGAGGGTAACTACTTACGATTTTAAGCTGGATGCAGTTGTGTTTGCTCTAGATATTTGGAGGAATTACCTTTATGATAAGAGGTATATCATTTACACTGATCACAATAGTCTTAAGTATTTGTTAACTAAAAAGGAGTTAAATCTCAAGCAGCGCAGGTAGGTTGAGTTGCTTAAGATTATGACTGTACGATAGAATATCATCTTAGTACAGCAAATGTGGTAGCCGATGCTTTTAGCCGTAGAGTGATGACTAACCAAAAAATGATGTTTGCTTGTCTAAGTTTAGTTGAGGATGGAGGATTGTTAGCTCAATTACAGGTTAAACCGATTAGGTCGAATAGATTCTGGTTCAGCGACTGCAACAGATTGGTTCGAGTGAAACTTCAGATTTTAGTTTAAACAGTGACAAAGTGTTGTGTTTTAGGGGTCAAATTTGTGTGCCTAATGATAATGAGCTGAGGCGATCGATTCTATAGGAGGCACATAGTAGCCCTTACGCTATGCATCTTGGTGGAAGTAAGATGTATCGGGACCTCCGGGAACTTTATTGGTGGCTTGGTCTAAGACGAAGAATGGTTGCCTTCGTATCACACTGTCTGATCTGTCACAAGGTTAAAGAAAAACATCATTTGCCCTCAGGATTACTTCAGCTGGTTATGATTACTCTATGAAAATGGGAGCGTGTAACTATGAATTTTGTTAGTGGGTTACCTTTAACCCCCACTAAGAAAGATTTAGTTTGGGTCATCGTTGATCAATTAACCAAATCCGCTAATTTTAATCCTATCAAAACATATTACTCATTGTAGAAGCTCGGTAAGCTGTATATTGCTGAGATCGTGAGACTACACGAGTTTCACATCTTGATTATCTATAATAGAGATCTGCGTTTCACATCTTGATTTTGGAAAAAACTTCATGAGACTTTAGGCACCCGACTCAATTTCGGTACTACGTATTATCCTCAGACCGACGGACAATCTGAGCGAGTTATTCAAATCTTGGAGGATATGTTTTGAGGTTGTGTAATAAATTTCCTGGGTAGTTAGGAATATTACTTACCGTTGGCTAAGTTTGCATACAATAACAGCTTTTAGTCTATTATTCAGATGGCAGCTTATGAGGTTCTATATGGTCGCAAGTGTCGTACTCTATTGTGTTGGACTAAGTTAAGCGAACATCGGGTTTTGGGTCCTAAGCTAGTTTCTGAAACTAAGAATACTGTCAAGCTAATACGAGACCGTCTTAAAGCCGCTTCTGATAGACAAAAATCTTATGCCGATTTAAAGAGAAAAGATATTGAATTTTCTATAGGCGATCAAGTGCTTCTGAAGGTGTCACCATGGAAAAAGGTCCTTCGATTTGAACATAAAGGCAAGTTGAACCCGAGGTTTATTGGACCATATCGTATCTTGAAACATGTCGAACCTGCTTTCTATTAATTAGAATTACCGCTGGAGTTGGAACAGATTCATGATGTGTTCCAAGTCTCAATGCTGAGACAGTATCGATTTGATCCGTCGCGCATTGTTCCGATTGAGGAAATTGAGGTATGACCAAACTTAACTTTTGAGAAGGAACCTATTCAGATTTTAGATCGTGACGTTAAGGTGTTGAGGAAGAAAATTGTTCCTCTAGTTAAGGTTTTCTAGCGGAATCATGGCATGGAGGAAGCTACTTGGGAACCTAAAGATTTGACTTGACGACAATACCCGTATCTGTTTGAATCAAGTACATTTTGAGGCCAAAATTTCTTTTAGGGGGAGAGAGTTGTAATGCCCCAAAATTTTGAATGTTATTTTTTAGATTCTGTAGTAATCAAGTCTCGTTATCTGTGATTATATGCTCTGTTTAGGTGTTTGAGGTCAGGAGTTCGAGTCGTATTTTTAGAAGTTTTTGTAGTTTAATTTTAATCAATCTCTACTCTTGGGCCACTGACTTAAAGTTAATTCTGTGTAAATCTGTGACAAGAATGAGTCTGCTAGTTCACTAGTTAAGCATCTGTCTATTGTCCAGTCCTATGTTCGAGTCTCGGCCGTGTGGTTGGCTGTGTAACTCACTATTTACTAAAAACGAGGCACACGGGCGTGTGTACAAGTCGTGTGTGGTCAGGTTAGTGCAAGGTTCACACGGGCCAAGGACACGGGAATGTGTCTAGGTCGTGTAACTTATTGAGACCAAGATAGTGATCACATGGGTTAGAGACAAAGACGTGTGTCCAGGTCGTGTGACTCACTATTGCTTTCAGAGTCCATACGAGCCAGAGACACAATCGTCTGTCAAGCTGTGTGGGACACACTGGTAGGCACACGGGCGTGTACCAGGCCGTGTAAGGTTATTCGGGCATGTGGGTTAGATCTAAAAGTGATCTCCGAGGCCATAAGCGTTATCTAAAGCAAATGTCAGCTTTCTGTAGTGCATTAATGACCTATATTAGACTGTATGTGTTGCTATTTGATAAATCTGAGACTGAACTATGGGTATGTAAATGGATACTGAATATGATGACTGTTGGTGATGCTGATATGTACCATCTGAATATGAATTGGATCTTAATGACTGTGTACATTCTGATATCTGTAATTTACATTTGCATTGGGTGGGAATTGTGAAAAGGAGAAAGTAATTTGCTCTGATTCAGTGGCTTGGCTACAATCTAGATGTTAATCTGGCACTTTAGTGCAACTTGATCTAACAGCTGGTCTGCAACTACTTGAATATGTCAGACCGACACTATATGGTGTGCAAGGCTGGAGGGGTTTTAAACTCCCTTATCAGTGTGTTGGGGTGATCGAAAATAGTGTGTAGCGGATGTGGGTAGGAATCACTGTATTTGTTCCTGATCTGTTCTATATCTGAATTAGATTTGTACTGCCATTCAATTGATGTGTAACATTATACTGGAAAGTCTCTAATTCTGAATAGGCTTTGACTTAGGAATTTATTGTTATACTATGCTTCTAGTTAATTCTATAATGGTTATACACTGAGTTCTCTACTCATTTTGTTGTTGACTGAATTTCAGGTAACTCACAATCCTAATCGGGTCGGTGTATATGCCCCAGTATATGCCAAAAGGGGCACTTGGGCGATTACTAATTCCCCAATTGTACTTATCAAAGACTACGCCAAACCTAGTGCCCACCAGAACCGGGGCATTATAGGTTTGTTCAAAGAATTCTCATACTTAGTTAACTTTTATACTTAACACACTTACTCTGTATGCCTTACTTCCATAAACATCATTTGAAAAATAAGGTTTCACCAGGTGGGATTTTATAATCACCTTAACGAAGACCTCTATGTGGCCTAAACTCATTTGTAAGCCCACCATTCCGTAGAATCTGCATAGAACTCGAGCTTACACAGATCAACTTTAATCGCTAACCAACCTTTATTTCCAGATTTATTGCGCATAAAGTGAATTTTCTCTTACACTATAATAATATTATCCGTGATACATCGTCTTAGGACAAAACTCGATTGATTAGAGAGCACTCAATTAGGCATGTAAGGTTTCAGTTGGTTCACAATCACATTAGAAACAATTTTATATAGCAATGTACACAAACTGACTGGCCGAATTTGATGAATATATTTTGGTTTCTCTTTTTTTGGGATAAGTACAAGTAGAGTTTTATTGATCCACCCTTCGAACTTGGTACCACCCATAATCCTTCTAACAAAGAAAATATACTAAATTATTAGTTTTAATTCTACTAAAATACTACTACAAACACATCCTAAGTTAGTAGAGTTGGAATGGAAAGTTTCGTAGGGGTGACGAGACATGATGAGCAGTTTCTAAATTGATTTATTCTTGCGACTAGGCATTCATTCCTTAATTCAGTTTTTTCCTCTTTGGTTGTAAAGTTTCCAAATTCTTCATATGTTTCCCAATCTTCTTCCATAGGTTTTCTTCCTTGATGTTGAGTCCATAGAACCTTACATTGCAAAACTTGTGTTTTGACAACTTCTTTAGTCATTCCTCCGAATAATGTTTCTCTTTCACCATTGATGAGAAAAGATTGTCCCTCATTTTCAATGAGTTTCATTGCAACATGAGGTGTTACTTGATTTATAATGTATGGTCTTGTCCATCTTGATTTAATTTTTCTGGGAAATAATTTTAATCTTAAATTGAACAAGAGTACCTTCTATCCCAGTAAGAACTCTCATTTTTTTATTCTAGCATTAGGCCAAACTTTACTCCTTTCTTTATATAGCTTTGCAATTTCATAGGCCATAAATCAGAATTCTTCTAATTCTTACACCTGGAATAATCTCTCTTTCTTAACTAGTTAAATATCTAAATTCAATTCATTTATTGCGCAATATGCTTTCTTTTCCACCTCGATTAACAAATGGCAGTTTTTCCGTACACCAACTTGTAAGGAGACATGCCTAAAGGGTTTTTTAAACTGTTCTATAAGCCCATAGTGCATCATCCAATCTTAGCTACCAATCTTTTATTTTCGAATTGATGTTTTTTCCAATACTTGCTTAATCTCTCGACTAGACACCTCTACTTGTCCATTAGCCTGAAGATGGTATGTTGTAGTTATTTCGTGTCTTACACTGTAATTGGCTAAGACAATTTTAAATTGCTTGTTGCAGAAGTGTGATCCTTTATCACTTACAAGAGCACGAGGTGTTCCAGATCTTGCAAAAATATTTTTTCTTAAGAATTTGACCATTGACTTCATATCTTTTATTGGTAGTGTTGTTGTCTTAACCCATTTAAAAACGTAGTCTACAACTAACAAGATGTACTGATTTTTAAGGGAACTTGGGAAAGGTCCCATAAAATCAATTTCCCAAAGGTCAAATACTTCTACTTCAAGGATTCCTGTATGTGGCATTTCATCCTTTTTAGATATACTTTCGGTCCTTTGACATCTATCACACCCCTGCACAAATTCGTCAGCATCTCTATTTATAGTTCGTCAATAAAATCCTGATTGTAATATTTCCTAGGCTGTTTTCTGTCCTCCAAAATTTCCACCACATGATGAGGTATGGCATTCTTGTAAGATGTCATTTATCTATTGCTCAACCACGCATCTTCAAACTAATTGACTGGCGCATTGCTAAAAAATATATGATTCTTTCCAAATAAATTTTTTCGACTCATGCATGATTCTTTTCTTTTATTGCCATGATCGTTTATTAGAAAAAAATCATTTGGCAGTATAATTCACATAATCCGCGTACCATGGTATCTTATTGTCCTTATACCTTTCTTGATGCATTGCTACCCTGAATAGCTACTCATCAATAAAGGTTTCTTTTATTTCTTCAGAATTTTAACTTTCGTCTCATTTTCTATTCTAGAAAGATGATCTGTAATTTGATTTTTTGTTTCTTTACGATCCAGTATACACAGATCAATCTCTTGAAGCAATAACACCCACCTCATTAATCCAGCCTTTATTTCCTTTTTTTCATAAGATATTTCAATGTAGAGTGATCAGTGTAGACATAAACACTATTTGCCATTAAATAAGGATGAAATTTTTCGCATGCAAACACAATAGTAAGAATTTCTTTTTCAATAGTAGTGTAATTACATTATGTTGAATTCAAGGTCTCACTTGCATAATGAATGGTGCAAAATATGTTGTTCCTTTTCTACTCCAGTACTACTCCTACAGCATAATCATTAGCACCGCACATTATAATAAAAGGATCCGACCAATCAAGGGTAATAATAATAGGTGCAAAAATAAGTTTTTCTTTTATTACCTCAAAATCTTAGATGCACTCTTGATTAAATATGAAAGGTATTTCCTTCTAAAGAAGTTGATTCAACGATTTGGATATGTGATGAAAGTCTTTTATAACCTACTTATAAAACCCAGCATGTCCCAAGAAATTTAGTATCCTTCGGATCGTCGTGGGATTAAGAAGGTTCTTTATGACTTCAATTTTTTCTTTGTCCACTTCCAACCGTTTTCTTGATACTTGATGTCTTAAAACCAATCCTACTTTTACCATAAAATAGAATTTTTCCTAATAGAGCATCAAGTTGGTTTCTTTACATCTTTTTCAGTACTTTCTCAAGGTTATCCAAACATTCCCGAAAGGAATCCCATATACCAAAAAATCATCCATGAATACATCGAGACCTTGTTGCAGCATATCGGCAAAAATAGATGTCATACATCTCATAAATATTATTAGGGCAATACATTCAAATCATATTGATTAACTCAAATAAACATAGATTACTTCATAAATGTATAATTATTTCTCAATTTTAACAAAAAATCATCCAAACATAGTCAATTCAATTTATGATTAACAAATACGTCATTTCTCAGATCATATACGGGCTTATGTATGCTCAAATACCATCCAGAATTTAACTAGGATTAATTTGAAATATTTCCAAAATTTTAGTTTGATTATAGATCAAAATACTTCTAAGTTCAATTTAATCATCATAAATCAATAGTCAATCACTATTCATAGCATATATGTGAAAACGAAACTTAAATCGGGTCCACAGGACCTTAAAAATAGTTTGGAAACAAACAAGGACTAATCTAAAACAAAACAAAAAATATGGTAAAATTTGAAATCAGGGGTCACACGACCGTGTGACAGAACCCAGGTCATGTGGGTCAGGAACATGGTTGTGTGGCAAAACCGTGAACAATTCAAAGTTAGGGGCACATGGACATATCTCCAGGCCATGTAATAGCTTGATGTTGTGTGGAAAAACGTACACCTAAAAATCAATAAGGCACACGACCATATGAGGAAGCCGTCTATGGCACACGACCGTGTGGCAGATCATGTCCTAGGCTGTGTGCAACCAAAATGACTTCAAAAACAAGTAATTTCAAACAACATTTCTTAGCTATCAACCCAACCATTTACAACCATTTCCACCTATTCAAAAACACATTCATACATATCAAAAACATACTAAAAACATTCAACCTAAGTGCTTAATCAATGTACCATCATTGGTGTAATAGCTCTATTTTGACCCTAATCGGAACAGTAGTTTCGGGACCACAAATCCGAGTCCTAAAAATATTTTAATATTCTTTTCTGTGTTTATTATGTGTGAATTTACTTGTGTGAAAATTTCATGATTTAATTTCTTCATTTGAGTGTCCGACTAAAGAAAATAACTTAATCGCGTAAAATAAAAAAATTAGGGGTCAAATCTAAAAGCACCCAATTGTTGTTGTCTTTCAAAAATAGGGGTTTTAAATGGAAATTAAGCTATTTAGATGATAGTGGGTGGCAATGGTCAACATTGCCCTTATATTATATGTTTTATAATTTATTTATTTAAGGTTAAATTTGTAAACTAAAATTTATGCTAATATATGTTATATTAAAACATAAAAAAAGGGTCATTTTTCATCTTTCTTGGCCGAATACAGAAAAGAAAGAAGTCATCCATGCTTATTAAGGTTTCGGCAGAAAACTAGCTTGATTAAAGGTATGTTTTACTTCGGTTTTTGATAATTTTTACGTTTTTGAGATCGTTGCTTCGTGTTCTTCAAAACCCATGTCTTAATTTTGTGAATTGTGGATGATTTTGGAATGTGCCATTGATGAATGCTTGAGCTTTATGATGTTAGTAGGCGAAATATGAAATATATTTGTTAGATTAACATGATTTGTTTTTGAATTTTTGGTGAAATTGAGTAATTAGGGTAAAATTGTGAAAATAAATTTTTGAAGGACTATAATGTGAAATAAATGAAATGCATGAGCTTGTATAGACAACAGGAATATTCGGCCCTTAAGGAGTATAGTCAAAATTTGTGTATTTTGTGTTTTGAGCAAAAAGGATTAAATTGTAAAAAGTGTGAAATGTTAGGGACAAAATTGTAATTTTCCCATTCATGTGTTTTTAGGCTAAATTCAATAGAATGGTGTTTAAATAAACTTAATTTGAATATGTTTAGATCAAGAATTAAAGAAATCGAATTTGGATCGGGGAAAGACAAAAGTGGTCGAGTAGCCGATTTAGCAGTCGACAACATCCGAGGTAAGTCTATAAGCATATAAATGTCATTAAATTTGATAATATATATATGTTACATGTTGGGTGGAATTTTTGTGAATATATTTGTGTATGGCCGAATGTATATTGAGCAAATGAGCTATATTCGAGTTCGATTCGATCGAGATACATTGTCCGAAAGTCTCGTACGAACCTTAGGAATAGATAGGATACATATGTCATGACATAGGATTTCTGATATGTGTTATCGTGTAAGACCGCGTCTGGGACGTTAGCATCAACTTGTGTTTACGTGTAAGACCCTGTCTAGGACAGTGGCATCGATATGTGATTACATGTAAGACCACGTCTGGGACGTTGGCATTGTACGAGTTTCCGACTATCCGTGTATCCTTTTTAATTCCGAGTGGTTCAACGGGCAATGTTAAGTGATAACCGAATGTGAAGTCGAATTAATAATGTTCAGGAATGTATTTATATCATGCTATGAAATTTAAGGTAAGTTGTATATTGAATTGATGATTCAAAGTTGATTGATATATGAATAATGTGTGAGCATGTTCATAGTTATAAGTGATTTGGTGGTATAGGGAGATCGGCCTATTATCATAGTTTTTAATTATAAAATGCTAAGTATACAAGAATTTGAGTATTTGTGCCTTGAGTTTTTATAAAGTTCAATGTTTACTTATATTTGATTTGGTTGGCTTGGTAAAGTAGTTTGATATTAACGTAAAAATGAAAATGAATAAGGTTTGCTTATGACTTACTAAGCTTAAATAGCTTACTGTGTGTATATTGCTTTTCAATTTTTTTTTTAGATTTTGGAGGTTGGTTACGAGCTCGGGGACCGTCAACAAAGTCTATCACACTATCGACATCTTTTGGGTACTTTGATAAATTTTTAAACTCGATATTATGGGATGTATAGGCTTGCTTATGTTTTTGGTTAGTTTTGGAATATGTATATAAATGGCCATGTGAAAATGGCTCATCTTATTTTGATCGAGTTTGGCGTTTATGCATATGGTTTTAATGGTCATGAAAATGAGGTTTATAATTTTGCGTATTGAATTATGGTATAAGTTTGTGATATGATAATAAATGTGATATATATATATATATATATATATAGTTTGGACATGTTAAATTTGATTAAGTGATTAGTATATGTATAATAGTTATGCATTGGATGATGGATTGATTTGGTTATGAGTTGAACCAATTTATTACATATATGCTGTCCAATTTTGATGCATAAATGCTGCCCAATTTGTTACATAATGCTGTCCAATTTTGATGCTTAAATGCTGCCCAATTTATTACATATATGTTGTCCAATTTTGATGCTTAAATGCTGCCCAATTTGTTACATAATGCTGTCCAATTTTGATGCTTAAATGCTGCCCAATTTATTACATATATGCTGTCCAATTTTGATGCATAAAAGCTGCCCAATTTGTTACATAATGCTGTCCAATTTTGATGCATAAAAGTTGCCCAATTTGTTACATAATGCTATCCAATTTTGATGCTTAAATGCTGCCCAATTTGTTACATATATGTTGTCCAATTTTGATGCTTAAATGCTGCCCAAACTCTTTTATATATGCAGACCAAATTCATGAATAAAAGTTGTCCAAATAGGGTAGATTACCTATGTTGTAATATTTAGTATTGTTAGTAAATTGAAATGAAATAAATGTTGGATATATGCTTGAGTTATGATATTAAGATTTGATTTGGTAAATGATAAATATATAGTTGGATTTTTGAAATATGGTTAGTATATGAAATTTGATTAATGCATGTTTGATTTTAGATTGGTATTGTAAGGCATGTGTATTCGGATATGGTAGAAACTTGTGATAGATAATACAATGTGATACAAATGGATTTGGTTTAATGTTAAGGCTATAAAAGAGCATGTTATATATATATATATATATTCGAATGTGTATGGTACATGAATTTAATGTTATTAAATTAAATGTGTTTTAGGTTGCTTGTAATTTTTATTAGTTTAAAAGTTATGAACCTAAGTAATCATACGAAAATAATCCATTTTATGATTTCATTCTAGTTATTAATAATGGCACATCTATACTAGTTATACATAATCTTTATGCTTTTGTTAACAATTTGAATAATATGATTTTTGTAATTATACTTATACAGCTTTGTACTTGATTCATTTTGATTGGTATGATATATGATTTTAGATGTAATAAAATTTATGAAGTTTGTACGTATCAGGCTGTAATTTATATGTTAAGTGGTGCTCTGTATACTTGAAATAAAAGAGTTCATGGTACTTGTTGAACGAGCTTGTAAAGCTGAGGAGCTCGGAAAAGAGAAAAGAAAAGCTGACTTTGAAGCTAGAGATTCTCGTAAAAGATCATTTAGTAAGTCATTTCAGTCGACCTCAAAGAAGTTTCGAGATGATACTAGTCATTCAAGGACTGTTACGGGGTATTCACGCCGGGATCGGGATAGACCGCCTGTGAGCTCGAAAGCTACTTCAGTTGCGAGTGTGGGTAATGTCAGATCAAATCAACCCAAGTGTGAACATTGCGGTAAACGACATTCTGGCAGTTGCAGATTGCATGATCGAGTCTGTTTTAAATGTGGATCGAGGGATCATTTCATTCGTGAATGCCTAGAGTTAGCGGATCAAAATATGGTGCAGAATAGGAGATCAGGTAACACTGTAGCTAGAGGTAGACCCCCCAGAAACACGAGTAAATGAGTGGCAGTCAGAGGGGGACTAAAGATACAGCTGTTAGATCTGAGGAACGTGCACCTGCTAGAGCTTATACCATTCGCGCACGTGAGGAGGCTTCATCCCCAGACGTCATTACTGGTATTTTCACTCTTTATGATACTAATGTTATTGCACTGATTGATCCTGGTTCAACTCATTCATATGTGTGTGAGACTTTAGTATCCAGTAAGACTTTGCATGTTGAGTCTACTGAGTTTGTGATTAGAGTATTAAACCCCCTAGGCCGGTGTGTTTTGGTTGACAAAGTGTGTAAGAATTGTCCGTTGATGATTCGAGATTTGTGTTTTACGGCTGATTTGATGTTGTTGCCATTTGATGAGTTTGATATAATTCTGGGTATGGACTGGTTGACTTTACATGATGATGTGGTTAACTGCAAAAGAAAGACTATCGATTTAAGGTGCCAGAACAATGAGATTATTCGGATTGAATCTAATGATCTAAATGGTTTACCAGCAATAATATCATCGATGTTGGCTCAGAAGTATGTGAGAAAAGGTTGTAAAGTTTACCTTGCATATATTCTTGATAGTAAAGTGACCGAAAAGAAGATTGAATCTGTGCCTATTGTGTGTGAGTATTCAGATGTGTTTCCCAAAGAATTACCAGGTTTGCCACCTATACGAGAGGTAGAGTTTGGTATTGAGCTAGTACCAGGGACGACTCCAATTTCGATAGCTCCGTACCGTATGGCACCGACTGAATTAAAAGAGTTGAAAGCACAGTTGCAAGAGTTGACAGATAAAGGTTTCGCACGACCGAGTTTCTCTCCTTGGGGTGCACCAGTTCTATTTGTGAGAAAGAAAGACGGAACGATGAGAATGTGTATTGATTATCGACAGCTCAATAAGGTGATTATAAAGAATAAACATCCGTTGCCACGTATTGACGACTTGTTTGATCAGTTAAAAAGGGCTTCAGTGTTTTCGAAGATAGATTTGAGATCGGGTTACTATCAGTTGCGAGTTAAAGACTCTGATGTGCCAAAGACAGCTTTCCGAACGAGGTACGGACATTACGAGTTCCTGGTTATGCCTTTCGGACTTACTAATGCACCTGTTGTTTTCATGGATTTGATGAATCGGATCTTTAGATAGTATCTGGATCGGTTTGTGGTGGTATTTATAGATGACATATTGATCTACTCTCGTAACGAAACTGAGCATGCCGAACATCTGATACTTGTGTTACAAACTTT
Organism: Gossypium raimondii; assembly: GCF_025698545.1. Classification (NCBI taxonomy): domain Eukaryota; kingdom Viridiplantae; phylum Streptophyta; class Magnoliopsida; order Malvales; family Malvaceae; genus Gossypium; species Gossypium raimondii. Next base: position 42,809,011 of record NC_068575.1, on the reverse strand, counting down.
GCGAGATAAACAGTTGTATGCAAAGTTCAGTAAATGTGAGTTCTGGTTACGAGAAGTCAGTTTTCTAGGTCATGTTGTATCAGCATCGGGTATTCGGGTTAATCCGAGTAAAATTTCAGCTATACTTGATTGGGAACCTCCGAGAAATGTTTCTGAAGTTCGAAGCTTTCTATGGCTCGCTGGTTATTATAGACGGTTAGTGAAAGGGTTCTCTATGATTACGACCCCGATGACAAAGCTACTACAAAAAGACGTTAAGTTTGAGTGGTCAGGAAAGTGCCAGAAAAGTTTCAATCAGTTGAAAGTTTTTTTGACCGAAGCTCCAGTCTTAGTTCAGCCAGAATCGGGTAAAGAGTTTGTTATTTATAGTGATGCATCTTTAAATGGTTTGGGCTGTGTTTTAATGCAGGAAGGCAAAGTTGTAGCTTATGCCTCGAGACAGTTAAAGCCACACGAAAAGAATTATCCGACGCACGATCTGGAATTGGCCGCTATTCTATTTGCGTTGAAAATATGGCGTCACTATCTGTTTGGTGAAAAATGTCATGTTTATTCTGATCACAAAAGCTTGAAGTATTTAATGACTCAAAAAGATCTGAATCTGAGACAGCGCCGATGGTTAGAATTACTAAAAGATTATGAGCTTGTGATTGACTATCATTCAGGAAAGGCTAATGTTGTTGCTGATGCCTTAAGTCGAAAATCACTGTTTGCTTTGTGTGCAATGAACGCGCATATAGCTATGTCTAATGATGGTACGATAATAGCTGAGTTAAAAGCAAAACCGATATTTGTTCAACAGATTTGTGAAGCTCAAAAAGCAGATGATGATTTAATTGCGAAACGAGCTCAGTGTGGCTTGAATTCTAATTATGAGTTTCTAGTTGATGCCGAGGATTGTTTGAGATTTAGAAATCGATTATGTGTTCCAAAAAATTTCGAGATTGTTCAGATGATTTTGAATGAAGCTCATAATTGTCGATTTTCTATTCACCCGGGTAGCACGAAAATGTATAACGATCTGAAACAGCACTATTGGTGGCACGGTATGAAATGAGACATTTCTAAATTTGTTTCGAAATGTTTAATTTGTCAGCAAGTTAAAGCCTAGCATCAAGTACCGTCTGGATTACTTCAGGCTATTATGATTCCCGAGTGGAAATGGGACCGAGTCACGATGGATCCAGTTTGCCATTGACACCAAGCAAGAAAGATGCAATCTGGGTTATTGTTGATAGATTGACAAAATCGGCTCACTTTGTTCCGGTTCGTACTGATTTTTCACTTGATAAACTTGTTGAATTGTATGTTTCACAAATTGTGAGGTTGCACGGTGTACCTATTTCTATTGTTTTGGACAGAGACTCGAGGTCCACATCGCAGTTTTAGAAGAAATTACAAGATGCTTTAGGTACGAAACTACATTTTAGCACAACTTTTCATCCGCAAACAGTTGGTCAATCCGAGTGAATCATTCAGATACTTGAGGATATGTTGAGATGTTGCATTCTCGAGTTTGAAGGTACGTGGAAACGATACTTACCTTTGATTGAATTTGCATATAATAACAGCTTTCAATCTAGTATCAAAATAACACCTCACGAGGCTTTGTACGGTCGTAAATGTCGTACACCATTGTATTGGACTGAGCTTAGTGAAAATAAGATACACGGGGTCAATTTGATTAAAGAAAGTGAACAGAAAGTGAAAGTGATTCGGGATAGTCTAAAAATAACATCGGATCGTCAGAAATCATATGCAGACTTGAAAAGAAAAGATATAGAGTTTCAGATTGGAGATAAAGTCTTTTTGAAAGTATCACCGTGGTAGAAAATACTCAGATTCAGTCGTAAAGGAAAATTGAGTCCTAGATTCATTGGACCGTATGAAATAATAGAGCGTGTCGTGCCGGTTGCTTATAGATTGTTGCTGCCCCCGGAGTTAGAAAAGATTCACAATGTATTCCATGTTTCAATGCTCCGCAGATACTGATCTGATCCTTCACATGTGATTAGTCCGACAGAGATTGAGATTAAGTCTGATATGACATATGAAGAAGAACCGATTCACATTTTGGCTCGTGAGGTTAAAGAATTACGAAAGCAGAAAATTTCGTTAGTCAAAGTACTATGGCAAAAACACAGAGTTGAAGAAGCAACTTGGGAACCGGAGGATACAATGAAAGAACGTTATCCACACTTATTCACCGGTAAGATTTTCGGGGACGAAAATCCCTAAAGGGGGGAAGAGTTGTACCAGCCCGATTTTGACCCTAATCAGAATAGTGGTTTCGGGACCACAAATCCGAGTCCTAAAAATATTTTAATATTCTTTTCTGTGTTTATTATGTGTGAATTTACTTGTGTGAAAATTTCATGATTTAATTTCGTTGTTTGAGTGTCCGACTAAAGAAAATAACTTAATCGCGTAAAATAAAAAAATTAGGGGTCAAATCTAAAAGCACCCAATTGTTGTTGTCTTTCAAAAATGGGGGTTTTAAATGGCAATTAAGCCATTTAGATGATAATGGGTGGCAATGGTCAACATTGCCCTTATATTATATGTTTTATAATTTATTTATTTAAGGTTAAATTTGTAAACTAAAATTTATGCTAATATATGTTATATTAAAACATAAAAAAGGGTCATTTTTCATCTTTCTTGGCCTAATATAGCAAAGAAAGAAGTCATCCATGCTTGTTAAGGTTTCGGCACAAAACTAGCTTGATTAAACGTATGTTTTACTTCGATTTTTGATAATTTTTACGTTTTTGAGATCGTTGCTTCGTGTTCTTCAAAACCCATGTCTTAATTTTGTGAATTGTGGATTATTTTGAAATGTGCCATTGATGAATGCTTGAGCTTTATGATGTTAGTAGGTGAAATATGAAATATATTTGTTAGATTAACATGATTTGTTTTGAATTTTGGTGAAATTGAGTAATTAGGGTAAAATTGTGAAAATAAATTTTGAAGGACTATAATGTGAAATAAATGAAATGCATGAGCTTGTATAGACAACAGAATATTCTACCCTTAAGGAGTGTAGTCAAAATTTGTGTATTTTGTGTTTTGAGCAAAAGGATTAAATTGTAAAAAGTGTGAAATATTAGGGACAAAATTGTAATTTTCCCATTCATGTGTTTTTAGGCTAAATTCAATAGAATGGTGTTTAAATAAACTTAATTTGAATATGTTTAGACCAAGAACTAAAGAAATCGAATTTGGATCGGGGAAAGACAAAAGTGGTCGAGTAGCCGATTTAGCAGTCGACAACATCTGAGGTAAGTCTATAAGCATATAAATGTCATTAAATTTGATAATATATATATGTTACATGTTGGGTGGAATTTTTGTGAATATATTTGTGTATGGCCGAATGTATATTGAGCAAATGAGCTATATTCGAGTTCGACGATCGAGATACATTGTCCGAAAGTCCCGTACGAACCTTAGGAATAGATAGGATACATATGTCATGACATAGGATTTTCGATATGTGTTATCGTGTAAGACCACTTCTGGGACGTTGGCATCGACTTGTGTTTACGTGTAAGACCACATGCGGGACAAAGGGCATCGATATGTGATTACATGTAAGACCACGTCTGGGACATTGGCATTGTACGAGTTTCCAACTATCCGTGTATCCTTTTTAATTCCGAGTGGTTAACGGGCAATGTTAAGTGATAACCGAATGTGAAGTCGAATTAATAATGTTCAGGTATGTATTTATATCATGCTATGAAATTTAAGGTAAGTTGTATATTGAATTGATGATTCAAAGTTGATTGATATATGAATAATGTGTGAGCATGTTCATAGTTATAAGTGATTTGGTGGTATAGGAAATATGCCTATTATCATAGTTTTTAATTATAAAATGCTAAGTATACAAGAATTTGAGTATTTGTGCCTTGAGTTTTATAAAGTTCAATGTTTACTTATATTTGATTTGGTTGGCTTGGTAAAGTAGTTTGATATTAACGTAAAATGAAAATGAATAAGGTTTGCTTATGACTTACTAAGCTTAAATAGCTTCTGTGTGTATATTGCTTTTCAATTTTTTTTAGATTTTGGAGGTTGGTTACGAGCTCGGGACCGTCAACAAAGTCTATCACACTATCGACATCTTTTGGGTACTTTGATAAATTTTTAAACTCGATATTATGGGATGTATAGGCTTGCTTATGTTTTTGGTTAGTTTTGGAATATGTATATAAATGGCCATGTGAAAATGGCTCATCTTATTTTGATCGAGTTTGGCGTTTATGCATATGGTTTTAATGGTCATGAAAATGAGGTTTATAATTTTGCGTATTGAATTATGGTATAAGTTTGTGATATGATAATAAATGTGATATATATATAGTTTGGACATGTTAAATTTGATTAAGTGATTAGTATATGTACAATAGTTATGCATTGGATGATGGATTGTAGCACCCCTAACCCGTATCCGTCGCCAAATTAGGGTTACGAGGCATTACCAAACAAACACAACCATTTTTTTTTTAAAACCAAACTGATCACAAACATGGAATTTAAGTCATTTTCGCATGGCTATTTATATTTTATGATCCAAAACTAACCAAAAACATACTCAAACCTATACATGCCATAAGATCGAGTTCAAATTTTTAACAAAATACCAAAAGAAGTCGATAGTGCGATAGACTATGCTGATGATCCTCGAGCTCGTAATGCGTCTCCAAAATCTATAAAACAAATGGACAAAAACAATCAAAGTAAGCTTTTATAGCTTAGTAAGTTTATAGCAATCTAAAATACATATAAACGAACATATGTATAATCATTATATGCTTATAATCATGTTACATACATAATCATTAATTGCATATACAAATTCCAAATATACTAATCATTTGCATTTCATGAATGCATATCTATGATCTTTCAAATACATATGTCAAAAGCTTATATTTTTACTTATCAACTACATGAATCAAATGCACATTTGTACTTCTAATCCACATGTGCCGATTGCATACATGTATATTCAACAATTTTCATATCAACCAATATATGTGCCTATTCACTAAACACATAGATCCAAACATTTATAAGCTCATCGAATACATATAAATAAATATTCATATACTTATTCATTATATATAACCCAAAATCATTTATATATTTATATATATCACATGCATATAATCACTTAATTTAACATATTCACAAGACTTAGCACTGCTAGGCTTATAGCCTGATTCAGATCACCGGCACGTAGCCTGCTAGGTTTATAACCTGATTCAGATCACCGGCACTTAGCCTGCTAGGTTCATAACCTGGTTCAGATCACCGGCACTTAGCCTGCTAGACTTAAAGTCTGAATTAATTCACCGGCACTACATCTGCTAGGCATCGAGCCTGAATACCATGGATATGAAATTGGTCTTTCACAAAATTCTTTATAAGAAAATCTAGATATTCTTTATATCTCATATAAATCATTTCAATAATCGTATCTCAACAAGAATCGAATTATTATTCCAATCTTCGTAGCAAACATACATTTGAATAACATCTCTATAGTTCATATCATTAAATTCAGCTCATAGAACTCAATACCTGCATTCGAATATTATATATATTTTCTTTTATATTATAAGCTTCAACTTATAAAACTCAAAGCAAACATTAACTAACATACATATAATTCATGTGATTAATTTCAACTTATCGAATTCAATACATACATTCGCTAACATATATGTAATCCATTAAATTTCATCCAACTTACAAAATTCAGCATATATATATATTATTAAGTATATATATATATATATATATATAGAATCTATGAAATTTGTTTTAACTTATAAAACTCAAATATACATTAACTAACACATATATATATATATATATACAATTCATACATTATATTTTAACTCATATACTTACACTTATACGAAATAACTATATATGTATATTATTACCTATTCGATATTTCCATATATATATAAATATATTTAACATTTAAACCTTGAAATATGTTCAGAACTTATTCAAAATATACATGTATATCCTTCAATTCACACAGAGACATTCATTCAAAATTATTAAAGTATATACAATATATACCCTTAATCAAATTCAAAGATTATACTTAATTATACATATCATATTCGAAAATTGTTCTTGCAATTATAGCCCTCATATCATCAAATATTTCCAAATGAAATTTCAAACATATAGCTATACTATATATAATTATATCCATCTATGCACCATTCTTAACTACATTTAATCCCCAAAGCTTAATTAGACTTATATTCATATAGCCGAATATAAGTGTACACATATAAGCCATCCATATATCAACTTAATTAATCAAAGTATATTATTTTTTTATGCCTTAACATAAAAATACAGTAGATATTCATACACACAAATATATATATATATATATATATATATATATTTATATTGAATTATTAACATTAAATAGCTAGTCGACTTACCTCGGATATTAGCGGACACGATCGACTATTCAATTACTTTCGTTTTCCCCCGATCCAAATCCTTTTTCTTCGTTTCTTGATCTAAACATAATCAAATTTAACCTTTTTATTCATCAAAACATTCAATTAAGTCCAAAAATACATAAATGGGAAAATTACCATTTTGCCCCTAACATTTTGCACTTTTTGCAATTTAGTCCTTTTTGCACAAAACACAAAATACACAAAATTTTCCCACACTAAGCTAGGGCCGAATATTCCTTATCTTCATACAAATCCACACATTTCATTTATTTCACATTTTAATCCCAATAAAATTCATTTTCACAATTTAGCTCTAATTTCTCAAATTCACTAAAAATTCAAAAACAAAACATGTTAATCTATCACATTTCTTTCATTTTTCATCATCAACTATCACAATGTTCAAGCATTCATCAATGGCACATTTCAAAATCATCAACAATTCACAAAATTAAGACATGGGTTTTGAAGTATTCAAAGCAATGATCTCAAAAACGTAAAAATTATCAAAAACCGAAACCAAAGCATACCTTAATTTTGCTATGAAAGTGCCGAAACTTAAGAAACCATAGTTGGGTTCTTCATGCTTAACATTCGGCTAAGAAAAGATGAAAACATTCATCTTTTCATCATTTATTTTTAATTATAATGTTTAATTTAACAATTGACTAAATTAACCTTATTATAATAAATATATATAACATATATATTAAGGTCAATTATGTCATATGCCACCCACTATCTACTTTATGGTCTTATTGCATCATAAATCCTCTCATTTAAAAAGACAACAATAATTAGGTACTTTTATATTTAACCCCTAAATTTTCATTTTACGCGATTAAGCCCTTTTATTAAATCGGACGCTTAAACGACGAAATTAAAACACGAAAATTTCACACAATCAAATGCACACAAAATAAACACACAAAATAATATTAAAATATTTTTTTTACTCTGACTTGTGGTCCCGAAACCACTATATCCAATTAGAGTCGAAATCGGACTGTTACATGGATTGATTTGGTTATGAGTTGAACCAATTTATTACATATATGCTGTCCAATTTTGATGCATAAATGCTGCCCAATTTGTTACATAATGCTGTCCAATTTTGATGCTTAAATGCTACCCAATTTATTACATATATGTTGTCCAATTTTGATGCATAAAAGCTGCCCAATTTGTTACATAATGCTGTCCAATTTTGATGCTTCAATGCTGCCCAATTTATTACATATATGCTGTCCAATTTTGATGCATAAAAGCTGCCCAATTTGTTACATAATGCTGTCCAATTTTGATGCTTAAATGCTGCCCAATTTGTTACATATATGCTGTCCAATTTTGATGCTTAAATGCTGCCCAAACTCTTTTCTATATGCAGACCAAATTCATGAATAAAAGTTGTCCAAATAGGGTAGATTACCTATGTTGTAATATTTAGTATTGTTAGTAAATTGAAATGAAATAAATGTTGGATATATGCTTGAGTTATGATATTAAGATTTGATTTGGTTAATGATAAATATATAGTTGGATTTTGAAATATGGTTAGTATATGAAATTTGATTAATGCATGTTTGATTTTAGATTGGTATTGTAGGCCATGTGTATTCGGATATGGTAGAAACTTCGATAGATAATACAATGTGATACAAATGGATTTGGTTTAATGTTAAGGCTATAAAAAGAGCATGTTATATATATATATATATATATATATATATATATATATATATTCGAATGTGTATGGTACATGAATTTAATGTTATTAAATTAAATGTGTTTTAGGTTGCTTGTAATTTTTATTAGTTTAAAAGTTATGAACCTAAGTAATCATACGAAAATAATCCATTTTATGATTTCGTTCTAGTTATTAATAATGGCACATCTGTACTAGTTATACATAATCTTTATGCTTTTGTTAACAATTTGAATAATATGATGTTTGTAATTATACTTATACGACTTTGTACTTGATTCATTTTGATTGGTATGATATATGATTTTAGATGTAATAAAATTTATGAAGTTTGTACGTATCAGGCTATAATTTATATGCTAAGTGGTGCTTTGTATATGTATAAAATATATATAAGTATTTTATATGTTGTCTATCTTGAGTTGATTAGGTAAAAAAAAATCCGTGTTGGGTTTTGATCGGTAATGCCTCGTAACTCTAATCTGGCGACGGATTCGGGTTATGGGGTGTTACAATTGGTACCACAATTCAAACATTTAGAATCCAAATTATATACATCATTTCCCAAAACACAAAACATGTATCTATCAAGCATCTCATAACCTTAAACCATAATAAAAACCAAACTTCGAAATGCATAAATCTTACCACTTATATACATATGGTTAAAGCATACCAAAAGAGCCAAATAAACACAACTACAACATCACATAACAAAGCATGGAACAACATGTCTAATAACAAGTGAATTTGAACTCCTAGTACATGTCACTTATAACCTAAATCAAAGTAATCACAATTTATACCGAGTAGATTAAGGGATAGTGCGAGCTTCGACTTGAACTTCCAACTGAGATAAACTTCCATTGATCTACAAGAAAAACAACACAATGAATGTAAGCAAATCTTTGCTTAGCAAGTTCGTATAAACTCAAACTTTAACTTACCGTAAAAGTTGTAACTTAAACATTTTGCAATTAAAATTTATAAGCAATGTCATGAGTTCATTATTAACCTATACATATCACAAGTCTCACAAGGTTAGTGAGTTCACATATACAAAACTTATAAGTTTATCATGTCATAAAGCATGTACAAGTAAACACATTGGATATACCATTCATTCAACATTTATTCATTTACCAATTCACATTTCCATTTTAAGTGTTCATTTCAAATGTCCTTCTTACATATCTATTCATATAAACATTTCATATAACACTTCATATAATTATTTTCATATTGTCACTTCATATAGTTATTTCGTTTATATGTTTCCATATAACTGATTCATATAACCATTTCAGATATCTGTTTCTATATAACCAATTCTTATAATCATTTCACATAACCAATTCAGTAGAACCAATTCATATAACCATTTTGTATAGCCATTTCAAAGTGTTAACCTTAACACAACATGATTCCACAATTCTAAGTCAGTAAACAACAATATAGGGATATTCAGAATTCGTATTTTTATCCATTTTAATGAAACAATTTAACACTACAAGTCTGGGAAATAGATTATGCTTGTATGATACATAAATATATGTGTTAGGTTACCCGCCCGGACTAAACCTTTAAAACAACCGGGCTAAACCTTTAAAACAACAAGAATTACTAGTCCAGGCAAAATTTATGTCACATGCATATCCGAGTCTGCAAAAAATGTTAGAGCTTGGTCCAGAACGAGAATCATATAGAAACCTTATGTATGAGACTTTTACTTAGTCCATTAGAATTATCTCAGAATTTGATTCATTACCACGTAGTCTGATTTCCAATTTCAGTAGTTTATACACAATTAATTAACAACATTTAATATTCAATTTTAATTTGAAAAATAATATGAACTTACCTAGACAAAAACGATTGTGAAAACAAGGCTGACAATTAATCCTTTAATTTAGCTTTTCCACAATTCGAGTTTGATTGTTTCGTTCCTTGATCTAAATAATATTTTTCTTTCAATTAATTCATTCAAACAAGGCTGACCCTTAATCGTCATTTTACACTTTTACAATGAACTTTTACTTTTAATTCAATTTAGTCCCTAAACCCGAAACATTCAATTTAATCATAAATTAATCCAAAAAAGGCCAACCGAATTTTGTATAATTTCCATACATCCCATATTCATCATATTTTTAAAAGAATTTCATATAGCTTTACTATTTTAGCAATTTAATCCTTTAACATAAAAATTAATCAAAATCACTTTACAATATTGTCCTATTTAACTATCAAGCTTATAAATCTATCATAAAACTTCAAAAAATCACTAGTTCATCAATGGCATAATTTAAAACATTTAATAGTTTTACAAATTAGCCCTTAAGTTAGCTAGATTAAGCTACAACAATATCAAAACATAAAAATCACTAAAACATAATTGAAAAAGCTTACCGTGCATGAATTATAAACTTGGTTGAATTTCAAGCATTCAAAAATGGGGTTTTATGGCTTTATTTCCTTCAATTTCAGTCAATAGAGAAAGATGATAGCATTTTTACATTTTATTTTCTTAAACCAATTATTAAATTACAAAATTAGCCTTTGTTAACTAAATATTACAATCATGCAATGGGCAAACTGTCTATTATTAATAATTATGGCTAAATTACCATATAAAGCCATTCAAATATGTTTCTATGCTCAATTAACCCATAATAATCAATAGTGATTAGCTTTTGCAACTTTCATGATTTAGTCCTTTTTCTTTAATTAACTATCAAATCACCAAAATTTCCTAACCCAATTTTAATATACCTATATTGTAACTTCGTAAATATTTAATAAAAATATTTGATGGCTCAGTTTACAGAAACAAGGTCCTGGTACCTCATTTTCCAAAACCACTTGATTGTGGGGACATTCACTTGTACTTAACTATTCATTCAATTTGCAAAAATTATTAAACCAACATTCAATATAATATCATAATTGATTTGTAAATATTAAATAATAATATTAGGAAATCACTCATCGGATTTGTGATCTTGAAACCATTATTTTCAATGCCACAGAAAAACGGGTTGTTACAACCTATCATAGAAATGTTGTAGTTGTATTGCAAAGCTAACACCTCCTCCCAATTTTGACCGAATAATAATTTTAAACCTTTCCCATGCCTATCCCAATGTTTCAAAAACATCTTGCTTGAATTTAAATAACTTTTCATATGTGTTGTTTACATGGGTCATAGGCACAACTCAACGTAAGAATAATTGCATAAATTTAGCCCAGGTTGTAATCATATCTTGAGGAAGTGCATCTAACCAAGCTTTCGCTTGACCTTCTAAAGTGAATGATATTAATAACAATTTTGATAACCTCTGTTGAAACACCAGCATACACAATGGTGCTGCAAATGTGCTCAAACTACCGGAGGAAAGCTATGGGGTCCTCATTTTTGTTACTACCAAACCTGATATTTGAAGAAATCCATGTTAGCAACTGATGGTTGAATTCAAAATAAGGACTTTGAATAACAGGTCGAGTAATACTAGGTCGTAACCAGTTCATATCAAAAGGAACTACCCCCTAGCACCTGGATCATTGTGTTAGATGTTAGATAGGATATACTCTAAGTCAAATGTTATGAATTGTTTTATGAACTTCCCTCGTGAATGTCTTGCACTAGGTGTTAATGACTGCCAGCAATCCTTGTTACAAGAAAAAAAACAAATTGTTAGTAGAAATTATAGTAATATTAATAACAAATGCTAAAATAAAAATAAGAAAAATAATTAGATTTAAATTCGTATCTATATTTTAAAATTTCCTAATTATTCTATAAGACACGAAAATTAAACTAATTTAGTACTGTTCCTCCCTAGCATTGACACGAACAACTTGACTGCCTCCGGACGTACTAACGTCTAGAGTATGAATACTACTACTAAAAATATAGAATTGAGGCAGTGTCCACAAGTATACTAGTCAAGTTGTAATATAATTTTACAACGAAGTAGGTAAATACTCCGAGAATCGTACCTAAGGGACGTGAGTACTAAATTAATATTAACCTAAACATAAATAGATCTAATTAATACTATAAACAAATTATAGTACGACAAAGTATAAAGTGAAAAATATTTGTTTTTGTAAGAAAAGAAATAAACATGCATAAAATAATAAAAACAGATAATCAATATGTAAACTAAATCAAATCAAAGCAGGGGTGACTAGCTCGCTTCGATGGTCATAACTAATTCTTATTTCGAGTTTCTACTCTATTAACTAGTCGTTACCCTAGCAAGATCTCTTGATCTTCCACAAAACTAACAAATCGGCAATAACTACTTATCTCTCTACCTCACAGTCCAGATCGGATTGGGGTAAGGGGTTCACGAATAGGTAATACCAATTTTAGGTTAATTCCCACCTAGATGACTTCCTAGGATTGTCAAGCCTAAGGTTTAAGTTCTTCATATCCCAAACAACTAATCCGTTAAGAAACCCTACATAGAAATTAATTAATCACACTTCCACTCACTAATCCCCCATAGAAAATTCAGGGTTGTTCGTCGTCCTTAGCCCTAGTTTGGTTGATGTTTTATGTTAAAATACATTGTGTAGACCAAAACGCCCTCAGCTCATTAATGCTTCGCAATAGGGCTGGTGTCGTGACCACCATTGCCTATGTCGCAACACTGAAGGTAGTTTACTTGGCTCTAACTATGTCGCAACACCAAAGGTAGTATGGCTATTTTGGCATTTTTTTTAACTATTTTGCAACATTGAACTTTTGTGTTGCAACATAATGACTAGCCTAGAGTTTTCATGCCATTGAATAGTGTCCTGCACACTCACTAACTTTTTTATTCTTCCCTTAGGCCTACTTCGACCCCTAATGTCATAAAATCGACTCAAATCACACTTTTTATTAACTTTGAAACTAAAATATAAAAACATAATAAAACATAATAATATTGCTCATATTCAAGCTCATTCAAGTATGAAACTATTTAATTTGCTACAACGAATTGTAGCATATCAAGCCTCTCAAGTGCTCTTTCAATATTGAAAATGCGCACAATCAGCTTCTTTTTGTTTCCAATAATATGGCAAAAAATTAGTGTTCCACACTTTAACGATATTTTTAAAATGTTCAACATTACCAACAATGCCTTTTGAAAAAGACCAACTTTTCTCAATCAGTTCACCAAATCCTAGATGTTGTTGCCAGACAACAATAAAGCGAAAAGGGCGGTCACTTTTATCACCACAATCTCCTCCAAGTGAAAGTAGGATGGATCTGTGGTAGAGCTTAGTCTTTCTAGATGTTGAACGGATGAGTTCAGGAATCCCAACAACCAACTTTCATTAGCAAGACACCTATAAAGTATTTGATGTAGTGCCCCTCTAGTCCAAGTGTAGGAAGGGCCTGAAAAACCAAGATCATGTAACTCAAGTTCAAATATAGCATTATTAACTGAGAACTTACACCATGGTTGCACCTTGATCCTCCAGCCCGTTCATCAAGAGAAGAGATTGCATTGAAGTCTCTGCCCATAACCCAAGGTTTATTAGAGGGTGGGCAAATATTCACAAGATGCTGCCAAAAAAGCCTCCTACTTGCATTTGGACTACCATAATGGTAGTAAGCAAAAATTCTAAGCTAGTGTCAATATCTTTGCATTGAGTGTGGATATATGACTGCCTTTGGACATACTAACGTCCAGAGTGTGAATACTACAATAAAAGATATATTAATGAGGTGGAATCTGTAAGTATACGAGTCCAGTTGTAATATAGTTACAGCAGAGTAGGTGAGTACTCCGAGAATCGTACCCAAGAGAGGTGAGTGCTAGATCAATTTTAACCTAAACGCAATTAGATCTAATTAGTACTTTAAATAAACTATATTACAAATAAACATAAATAAAGGTTTTTTTTGTTTTTATAATTAAAGAACTAAAAATAACATAAATAAAAAGAGTCTTCGAAAAACTAGATTATAAACAGGATCAAATGTAAACATGGGTGATTAGCTCAATTTGGTAGTCATAATCAACTATCGTCTCGGGCTTTCTTATGCAATCAACTAGTCACTATCCCAGCAAGATCTTCCGGTCTTCCACTCAAATAACGAGTCGGTAATAACTATTTATCTTTGGACCTCACAATCTAAACCGGTTCGAGCTAAGGTGTTCACGAATAGGCCATACCAATTTTGGGTTAATTTCCACCTAAATGACTTCCTAGGGTGGTCAAGCCTAGGGTTCAAGTTCTTCCTCTCCCAAACAGTTGATCCACTAAGAAAACCCTACATAACAATTAATTAATCATACCTCCACTCGCTAATCCCTCATAAGAGGATTAGTTCCTCACAGGATCACTAAACATCATAAACTCGGTACTGAATATATGCATAAAGAATAAAACAAGAGTAAAGTTTAGAGAATACTATTTGTATTTGATATATGAAGTGTTGAAATCCTTAAACGTTTGATTGCGTCTACAAATTAAGTTCTCCAAAGAACACTAATGAAAAGTGTCGAAACTAATTTTTAAAACAAAAATTTAGTTTCGACTTAAAAATGAAAATTGGAGTCGCCACCGATCTTTTATTGAGGTGTGATCGGATCACCTTGAAAATAACTTTGGTCTACGAGTTTCAAAAAAAATGAGCTCGGGAGTCAGTTACGTACGAGGAAAAGATAGCACCCTCGTAACGCCCAAAATTGGTACCTAATTGATCATTTAATGTCTTAAGGTCGAATGATAAAAAGATTAGAAAGCAATTCCCATTTTCAAAATTTTTATTGAAATTTATTATTTTGAAAACTATAAAGTTTGGTCATCTTGCTTCAATGAAGAAATCGAAACCTAGTAAGTTAGGGTACGATTCTTTGAAGTTCCGATGACAACACATGTATTTGTTTTTATTAAAAACCTCGTCTCGGGATAACAAAATGTCGTATCCAGTGAGTTAGGACATAACATTTCGAATTCCCGAGATAAGCTTCGGTTTGAAATTTTTACACTTTAATTGAAGAAGAAATACTCGATTACTTAAATTCAACGAAGAAAATTGAAGCCTAGTAAGTTAGGGCACAATCTTCTCGAGAATCTTGGATACTGAATATATTGAAAAACTTATGGATAAAAATGATTTCAATATTTTAATAAAACATAACCTTTTAAATGAACGTATTGCAATTGAATGATAATGTACAACATAAAAGGATAATTCAAAATAAAATATACATTAATGAGCAATGAATAATCAATAAATAAATACAAACAAACATAGCAACAATAATCTCAATTGTACATTATGCCAATATCAATATCAACATTCAAAAGCTAATAAAAACGAGCCAATTAATGCAAATGAAACCAAATGTACAAGTTTTGAAATAACTAAAAACAAATGGCATGAAGGAAATGGAAATTGTAAATCAATAAAGCATATGTACAAAAATTTAAAATAAAAAATATGCAAGAAATTGAAATAACCAAAATTGAGTTAAAAATAAATACTATGTGAGACAATAATATTTAAACAAATTTTAAAATAAATGTTGCACATGAGGAAAATCAAAACAAGCACTATACAAAACAATATACATATATTAATCTAATAAGTGATACGTATAAAATGAAAACCCGATATAAATAATGATGTATGAAATAATATGTAAAAGTTGAAAGATAAAAATATAGAAGAAGGTATTTTAAAGAATGAAATTATATACATATAAGTAGCTTAAAAACGTATTTAAAGGGGAACTAAAAAATCATAGTTATAATAATATAAATATATATATATATATATCATATACATATAATAATGATATTGTATGAGAATACTATCATATAATCCTTTAAAATGTAAAAATATAAAAGAAAATTTAAAAATAAATATATTATAAAATAAGATTATTAAGAAAATACATATTAATCATATTAAGCTTATATAAAAATATATACATAAAAATAGTATATGATAGATATAAATAATAATATGATAAGTTTAAAATTATAGTACATGATAAATTTCAAATTATGATATATGATAAACTTAAATAATATTAATGATAATTTAAAATAATAGTATATTATATATTAAAATAATACTAATGATAAATTTAAAACAATGTTAAGCTTAGATATTAAAATAATACTAGATTTTAAAAATATGTCGAATATGAACTAATTAGACTTAGAATTAAACTAAATAAAAACTAAATTAGAATTGAAGCATAATTAAAGAAGAAAAGGAAAAAAGAAAATAATAGATCGAAGATTAAATTGGAATTAAAACAAAATTAAAAGGGCAACACACAGAAATAAAAATAGAAGAAAGGCTACATTTGTAATCGATTCAAAATTGTGGGACTGAACAGCAATTAAACGCACAAATTCAAGCATTCAAATCCAATTAATGGAAACGACACCATTCAACCAGGGATTTAAATGGAATCTGTATCAAATATGCGGTAACAATTTAAAAAAATGAAGAATAACTGAATTGAAATGATAGCCAATGCAGAGGGGCTTATTGCGCAAAAAGACCGTTGAACAAAATGCGCGAATCCTCCCAGGGCCGGATCGGGTCGTACATGGTTTGAGCAAATACGACGCCATTTTGGGGGCCACTGATTCAGGCCCCAAAGGACAATGTTTAAATGCCCTATAAGAACTAATTTCAAAACCCCAAAATCATTTCAACCGCATGACACATATTTAGGCACTTTTGTCTCTCAACCGCTGCGCCGCCTCAACAAATTCGAAGTCTCATCTAGCTCCGATTTGGACGGAACAAATAGGGCTCTGTTGTCGCCTCCGCGCAGGTAAGTATATCTCCATTTTATTTCTTTTTTTTTATTTGCAAAGAGAAAAACAAAAGAAAACAAAGAAGAAGAAAAAAAGAAATCCGAAAATCACCTTCGTCTTATTCAATTTCTCTGTATTTTTTATTTCGTGCGTAATCAAAAAAATATCCCTCTTTACAAAAACGAACTGGCTTTTTATAGCCAAAATACTATGAATTTATAGCAAAAATAAAATACAAAAATCTCTTCTATTATTCGTTGGCCCTTTTCTGTTATATCTTCTAGTGCGTTCTCTTGTTGGTTTGCTGTGTTTGTTATAGGTGCGAGGCCGTTGTGCTGACGTGGCGACGCACAAGGGATGGGTGGCGCGTGTGGATGCTTGGGGGAGGAGCGACACGCGAACAGCCTGCTGAGTTAGGGTTTTCTAATTAGGGTTAAATTTGGTATTGGGCTCCAATAGGTTTAGCAATTGGGCTAGGTATTTGGGTTAAGTATTAGGATAACTTTGAATTTGGGTTTGTAGTGGGTCTGGTATACAATTGGGCTTTGTAATTAATTGGACTATGAACTTTTTATTAATTATTGGTTTTATTTATTTTAAATTTGGTTTTATTTTTGATTTGGGCCCTAGGCAAAATGGGTCTATTACAAAAAAAACTGAAAAGATGTCTAAACCCTAAGAGAAAGAAAAATAAATTGAAAACTAAATTCTACAAAGGAAACTAATAATATCAAAAGTTGTCCTTTAACAAGTGTTTAAGAGCCTATTTATAGAGTTAAGGTTGTCGTCATCCTCAACCCTAGGTTAGCTGACGCTCTTGTATTTAACTTTTGATTGTGCGAACCAAAACGCCCCTGGCTCATAAGTGTTTCCCATACAAGATTGATGTCGCGACACCTTAATGCCTATGTCACGACATCAAAGACAGTATGCTCATATTCAGGGTATCTTCAGGGGTGTGTCGCAACATCCTTAGACCGTGTCGCGACACCGAAGGCAAACTTGGAATTCTTCTATTCTGCTCCGTTTGTTGCGACATCAAACTCTTCGTGCTGCAACACAATGACCAGTATCGAGTTAGCACGCCTTCTAATGGTCTCCTGCACACTCACAAAGTATATTAGCTCACCCTTAGGCCTTATTCGGCCCCTAAGGTCAATAAAAGACTCAAATTACATTTTTATTGAATGTAAATGAAATTATGAAAACTTGACTAAAACATAACAAAATGCTTGTATTCAAGCTCCTCAAATGCGAAAACTAGTTTAATCTGCTACACTGAATTATGACAGATCAATATACTAATTCGATATGGAAATTACATCTATCATGATGTTTTGTCTCCAAAGAATCCATATTCCACCTGAGAAACCATGTGTTTCAACTTTGTAAGAATGATCATAACCAATCTTTTTTAACAATTCCATTGGCCTTTATTCCATTTATACGAGTCTCCGTTCGGACAAGGATTCTCGGTTTATGCTTGGACACAAACGTCTTTAAAAAGTGATTGAACCTATTACTCGTTGCACCTTGACGATTCCAAAACAATATATTCATCATAGTAAAATAAAGAAAAAAGAGAAGAAGAATCAAACTCATAAATTACTGTCAGGAGAGTCGTTTTCTTCCACATCATTCTCAGCCACCATATCCCCAGCCACTATCATTGGTTGCTCAATCTCCTCATTTGCCCCAGAACTTGTAGAAGGAAGCAAACCATTCAGGGACCCTCCATTAGGATTATCCATTTGTGTGTGCTCATCGAGTTTTCTGGATAGAGAAGCAATCCATTCTGAAAGAAGATGCTTAGGTGCATTTTTACGTTCCACCTTTTTCCTGACTTTATGACCCTTTTTTGTAATTTCTTTCATGCTGGTAGTCTTGAATTTACTTTGGATTCCTATATCTTTTCTTACATGTTGACCAACTCGATGAATAGTCGATTTCAAGCCTTCATCAATTACAATTACTGCTTGGTGATTTTCCTTGTCAAGTGTCGTTAGCTGATTAATCACCATTAATTTTCATGTTCCCATATCTTCTAACCCCCGCTTCCTTTGTAATAATCGTCGTTTGCATGGAAGAAACTGTTTGGTTTGTTTCCTTTTTTGGACTTTATATTGCCATTATTGCAGCTCACTCAAGACAGTAAAACATTGAATTGTAGGAGTTCCCTTAATATGGCTCGTAGGTCTTCCACCATTCCTTCCGGCCGCTGTCAGGTTCCTGCTCCGACCACTAGTTACTTGCATCCAAGGTTCATAGAGTCCTTGATCATTGGATCTATTTTCTTTATTCCTCATCAGATTGACCGATGTGTGATTCATCGTCTCTTCCATAGCAGTTGACAGGGTATCTGTTTTCTTTTCACTGGGATTCAGTTTTCAATTTTCTTTGATGTGGCCAACCCTACTGCAGTCATAACAAATTGATGGAAGACCCTCACAAACTACTGCTTGTTTTTTCCTGTCGATCCCCAAGAACGAAACAAGAGGTTTTGATAGGTCAACCACCACAGCAATCCTCGCAAACTTACCTCTCTTCCCATCAGTGGTATTGTAGTCCGCCTTAACGACTCTACCACTGACTTCAGCCAATGCGAGCATAAGACCCTTTATGTAATAACGATAGTAAAGCCCCGGTAATCATATCCATGCTATAATCTTCGATAGATGAGCCTCCTCTGTAGAGAATTCGCGGCTCCAAGGTTGCACCTCCAAGTAATGGTCGTAAACCATCCAAAGGCCACCCATAAGAACTCTATTGTAGTCATTCTAGCTAGCAAGTTTAACAAGAAAGTAATTATTATCAAGATCAACAATCTTGTAGTCACTTGTTAACCCCCAGAGGCTTTCAATTCTATTAGATAGTGCCCTATATCTGATTGGTCTTCCGAGCATGCGTACGATCACCGTTTGTTTCATGCTTTTGTTGATCAAATTATGAACTCTTTCAGAGAAGTAGATTTGAGGGTATGGGGCATCTAAAGATATTTTAACATCACCCTCAAGAAATGCAATCTCCTTTTCATCATCCAAGGGGAGATGCACATCCTCATCTTTTTCCTTCATTCCCATTGCCCATTAACATCTCTTTAAAGGAAACCTTACGTGTTTCGGGTTCCTTCATCACCTGATCATCAACATCCACCAGATCGAAATCTTTGTTTTTTACTTTCTTAGTAGCTCGTAGCAGCTCCGTCGGTAGCGGAGAGCCTGAGCGTTCATTGCTAGCGAGAGCGTCCAGAGAGAGTTCCATTTGTACTATGCCTTCTAAAATGTATAACGTAGTACTTTTGATTTGTAAGAGAGAGAATTCTATTGAAAAAGTTAATCATCATATTTAACTTTAAAAAAAAAAAAGAAACAAAGGTCAGATTGAAAAAATTATTATCATACCAAATTTAACGTTATGCCCAGAAAAATAAATAAAAAAATACAAGTGAAATTTAATCTGTTAAACCTAAAATAAGAATAACGAATAGGCCTGGTATGATCCAAGACACGTTTTGCGTAAATCAATCTATTAAAAAGGAAACAAAAATGTGAACTGTGGGCTGGGCCTATTTTCACTGAAATAGGCAGTCTGCAATGTGGTGGGTAAGGCTTTCTTTTTTGTCATTGTAAAAACAATAAATTTATTTATATTTGATACAAAATTACATTTTTTATATTATTTTATATTAGTCTTCCCCCTAAAAACAAAGTTAATCTTTCAACTTATACCTTAGCCTAAACAAGTTGTTAACCTTTCACTTGAAAATAAAAGCTTATTAGGGTACCAATCAAATAAATAAGAAAAAAAGTATAGGGACTTATGTAATAATTCAAATTTTTTTTTAAATATTAGGCGAACATATATAATTACAGATGGCAGAATAGATATAATAAAAAAATAAATAAGACAGATGTGTGGGCATAGAAGACAAGTCCTGTCTAAAAATTTTGAAATGTGGGGTTTGCTTGCCCCATTCAAGGTTGAACACAACCACTTTACATGTGACCATCAATTCCATATTCGGCCTATTTTTCTAATTTGACTTCTCCTTTTTACTTATCCTTAACAAACATTCTTTTTGGTAATTAGACTTCCCCCCTCCACATGCACCAACCATCTTATCTTATATTATATTATTCATAATTCCAAATTTCAATATTTATAACCTTGTGAAAAATATCTTCTTCTTCTTTTCCTTTTTAAATGAAAAACCAATCTACTTGGATTTCAGAATCAACTATGCGGAAATAAATCTAACGTAAAGCAAAAATAGGGTTTGCATTTTGCAGAGGTGAGGCCAATTTGACGGTCAATATTCAAGTATGCGTGTGCGTTTCAGACATTGTCGATTTGCCCAAAAAGCCTAATGCGACAAATTATTGCTCTGCTATGTGCCTGAACCGCAAGGACAACCACAAATTGTTAATTTTCCAAGTATTTGGACCAAAGATTAAATCATGAATAGTTACTTAATTTACTACTAAGTCCCCCAAGGCATTAAAAAAATATTCTCTTTCATCTTAAGTTGTCTAGGAGTTGTGAAATTGAGAGAAATGAAAAAAAAAAACTGAGGCAGATTCAGAGTCCAGAGTCTCAACAGGTAAAGCAAACTCCAGTTTCATAAACATTAAAAAAGAAAAGGTACCAATGCTGCATTATGTAAGCAAAACACGTACTTCCTATATCCTTACATTACATCAGGGAAGGAAAGAAATATCAGTAATTAAATCTAAAGGTGCTGAACTCATCATATATCTGATAAAAATGTTTCACCTAGTGGGATGATGAAGACCAAGAAACTGGGGGAGGTCAACAAGGGGATGATATGTGAAGAAAGTTGCAACTCTAAAACAGAAATGTTTTACTAATATAGAACTGAAGGTGAAAGGAAAAGTTAAAGAACATGAAAAAAATTTATCAAAATCAAAAGCAACTAAGAACATAGGATGATCCTGTTCTTACACCATCCATTGAAGACAGACAAAGGAGACAAACAAAGAAAAGCAAAATTTTAAATAAAAAAAAAAAATTGACTAGACGAAACGAAGACCATGTAAGCGTCACCATCATCGTGATACGTTTCAGTCATTGGTGCATGATCTTGACCGTCAATGGGAACCAGGGTTTCTTTTCCTTTTCTTTTTTCTTCTTTATTCTTTGATGTTCTTTTTTTTTTTTATCTTGTGAAGTCATGGACAAGGCTTGTTGGCCTGTCTGTGACGTTGAGTCTCCAAGAAAGGTAGGGGATCCCAGTATCAGAATCTCGATCAGTATCTTCAATGAACCTGAATTCATTAAGAGGCGAGAAACATGGCATTTTTTGGTTCTGATGAACCCATGAATTGTTGTGGTGATACTGATAGCCATGGTGTTGCTGTTCCAGCATTGAAGCTGTTGCACTCGATGAGTTGTTTGCATTTGCTGCTGTAGCTCTTCTTTCTTCTTTTTTGAATCGAATCCCGCAGGCATTGCAAAGTGACTGCAATTAACAGAAACAAGGATACAAGGTTGTTTGTTTTTTTTATCCCGAAGAAACAATGGAGAGATTGGGATTTGGAAATTTTGGTATACCTTTGGACCCCTCGGCCCGTTCCTCCAAAGTGGGGTTGAAGTAGTGTCGCAGTTGGCGCAGCGGCGAGCTAATAGAGGATCGTTGCCTGAGCCGTTACTGCTATTTCCATTGCTTCCACGGCTAGCTTTGGTGGTTTGGTGTGAATAAGGTGCGCTCTTGTTCTGCAACATGTCCCAGTAATAGTTGGAAATGCAAGGGTTACTACGTTCATGCCGGATATGCTTGTCGTCGTCTTCACAAAGACGAGTGGATGGAGTTCCCAAAGAGAGAGTGCAATCGACGGAAGAAGATGAAGAGGGCATGAAAGGGTACATGTTGGTTTCATCGCAAGATCGGTGGTTCGGAATGGAAAATAGCCACGAGGAGTTGCTTTGGTTATGATACAGGCCACATGAACATGGACCCACCATGTTTCCCTGAGAGCTACTGCACCTGTGCATTGTTTTCTCAATCGGTTTCTCTATGAATATGTGCCAAAGGCCTAACTATACCCACTGTCACCTCAATTTCAGCACTATGGGATGACCACGAAGATCGAATGGGGGCAGATTCAGAATGATCAAAAAACCAACCAACAATCGCCAACTGATCAGTGAGAACAAAATGAAAAACGAAGAAACAAAGGGATTGAAGATGAATGGAAAAAGAACAAGCTAATGCAATTGAAAATAGAAAGAATTTGATGGTGGGAGTGTATAGTTAAAGGGCAATGGCAGGGTAGTACGAGCCAAATAGTAAAACTGAGAGCCAAGTGCAATAATATAGTGTTTGAATAATAAGTTGGGAGGAAAGAGAGAGAGAGGGGGGGGGGACTGAGAAGAGTTGTTGTCTGGTAGCTTTATAAGCTAATAAAATGGCGAAATACCAGTCAGCACCTGCAGTCCACGTTGTCGTCAAATGCAAATGGAGAGATGTACATGCTTGTATAGCAAGAGAGACATAAAGATACAGACAGAGAGGGTCCCAGGTTGCATGTTACAGATAGAGAAATAAACTTTTAGAAAACCTCCCCAAAAAAAACACAATAAACTATGCATAAATATAGTTAAAATACTACTAGTATACTTGTACTCTTAAATATTAAGTAAAGAGAAAAAAGAAAAATAAGTCGGCCAGTCAGAGTCTGGGTCAGGGTGGAGGGGATAGTATAGAGAAATAACTAATAAGGCTATACTATTTGCAAGTTGAGGACTTGGTGGTGTCGTGGGCAATGGAATTTATACTCCAAAACTGAAGGGGAAAAGGGAGGTGGGGGAGGGGGGGCGCTCGTAACAAAGCAAGGCAATGGGTTGGTCATTGGGTAGTCAAAAGAGGGCCACGTGACTAGCGGGAACAGTCTTCCATGGATCTGCCTTCTCCGATCACGAGGCCCTATTACTCTCAAACCCAATACATCAAAACCTCTGTCCGTATCCGTATCTCTGCTCCCTCTCCTCTGTCATTGCCAGCCTCCCAAGGAAAATGGAACATTTCCACCCCTCACCCCCCCCCCACGCCCCTTCTCTCTGCGGCGTTTTTCCCACGCTCCAGTCCCCACTGCCGAAGGGTATTATTCACTCCCAGGATTTTATACCATTCCTTCGTGCTCTCAGATAATAAAACCACCATCGTTTTGATTATAGTTTGAAAGAAAAATTAGTGTCTGAAGTTTAAAATTGTTGTTTTCCAAGTTGGATAGAGAATAAAGACATTTTGTAATTTCCCATAAACATTGATCACTTAGTAATACTTGTTTATTTAAATTTTTTGTTGGTTTGTGATATCTGAAAGGTTTTAACTTTAACTACGTCTTCAATGATCAGGTATACAGGAAGGAGATAGTGATTGTCACGCACTGGTTTTGGCAGTGGGGGAAGGATAAATTAAGCTGATAATTTTATTTATAAGTGTATTCAGCAGAGCTATGAACACTGCTATTATAACAACGGCGACTCCGTTAGTTGTTATAGTCATAGGCAAGTCCAATCCATTCGTCCCTTCCAAAAAAAAAAAAGATAATCAAGTTTTCAAGGTTACTATGATAAGAACCAAGCCGTACCCTGGAATCACGTGAACCTCTCTCAAAAAACCAAAGCCAATATCGTCATGATAATCATCTCTTCATGTTCCGTATCTAAAACCCATCACCACCACCCCGAAAAAGCCTTTTGGTTTCTAGTATTTTGTCTTAGCAAATAGTAAAATCCCCAACACTGGAAACAAGGCTAAAGGGGAAATGAAATGAAATAAATTAAATTAAAAATAAAGGTATCAAAATGAGATACTCTGCAATCATCAAAGCAACAAACATCTCTGTTTCTACTTAGCTTACCAAGAGAGAAAGAAAAGAAAGATGTTTGAGTCAAAGATGGGAAATCACAAAAAGAAAAAGGTCAAAAAATTTGAGAAATTAAGAAACCCCCCCCAAAAAAAAAAGGGAACACTCAGAAATGACCCCACATCATCATGACTAAACCCCAAACCAAAATAAAAAACCCAAAATAATATTCAATTGATCTCATGAAGAATATGATGGAAAGATTCAAAAAGATATGAAGAGAGAGAGAGAAGGAGAGGAAAAAAAAAAAAGAATCAGATCGTCTAGAGATTGGTGAGGGGCCTTACTTAGTTCGACAAACGGGACGACCACCGCTTTCCAAAAGATGCTCTTCTCACCGCTTTGTAAACCACGAAAACACACACAAAAAAAAACCCTGTGAGTAGCCCGAGATAGTGTCGCCATTTCCAATCATCATTTTCCGCCACGCGACCCACAAATGATCGATACGAGCGTGGAGAACACGCCGAGGAGAGGAGAGTGGGGGAGGAGCTCAAATGCCCATAAAATTCGAGGAGATCTTTTTTAATGGGAAACTCTGGGATTTGCTTAATCATCTCAAACCCACAAAACCCATCGAAGATGATTTAATGTTTTAGATGGCATTTTTATTTTTTTCGTGCTCCCGAATTGAATCATGATGCTATGTGACTCGTTGGGGTGGGGTCCACTAATTTTAGGGTTTAGGATAGTTTTTATGGTTTTTCCAAGGGAAATCAAAGCAGATCGTCTCAGGGGTTTTATCAATTCTCAAGGTGCCACGAGGGTACCGTGAGGGTGTAGATTTTGTTTTATTTTAATTTTAAAAATGTAAAAAAATTGTAGAGTTGGGTTGGGTTGGGTTTTGCATGCCATGCAGGGCATGCAAAAATGTGATAAACAAGGAAAGACCCTTGCAACAGGCTTTTAAATAATGAGAGACCGCATTAATTGAACATTCCTCAAAAGCAACGAGAATACAACTGGAATGTTTCTTGGGAGATTGAGTTTTTTTTTTTTTATGATGGATGGGAAAAGAAAAAGGTAAGTTGAGAAAAGGAGTGTTTGTTTGAAGAAGAAGAAGAAGAAAAAAACAAAGGATCCGACGACCCAACGGACCAACATTTAGAAAAAGGAGTGCTTGTTTGAAAAACAAATATATTAAGCCGTCCTATGAAAGATAAGTTGTTGTCAGTATCAATGGGCATCTAATCTAAGGGTCACTGTAACCTCTAATTGTCGCCTCCAAGGAAGTCTAATCACTATCTTCTTAAACCTTACGTTCAAATTTTGCACCTTTTTCTTTTCTTTCATTGGTCTTATGAGTTTGTCCTAAGGATTAAACTCCTTGCACTTGTGCTTATCTGAATTTCATTGATTTAAATATACCAACTTATACATGGTTACATCAAATATAAATCCTAAAACCAAACCCAAAATAATTTATTAAAAAAAAAGATGGTTAGAAAAAGAAATGGATGAATGCCTTAGAAGGGTTAGGTATCATTGGACTGGATCTAGTCTTCCTTGACTGTCATTTGTATGCATGTCCTTTACGTAAACCCTCTCTTTTTTTTATTTTTCCCTTCTTTAAATACTTTGAATCTCTATCTATAACCCTTTTTTCCCTGCAACAAAACACAAATTTCCAAACCCAAACATTTATATTTTAAATGCTTAAAGCTTACGATATGGACACTCTTTTCTTCTTTTTTTTCATCCGCCATTTTCTTTTATGATACTAAAATATTGAATCAACAGTAAGTTTTTTTTCTTTTTGTGGCAGTAAATTCCATTCAGTTGTACCCTATAAGGATCCTATATTTATTGAATATAATTTGTTGACTGGTCTTTTCCCATATCTTGTCTGCTGCATCTTTATTCCTTCTGGCGAAGGAAAAAAGGTTGATGATCTGATGGCAGAAAGCTTTGCGATTTTAAGTTGTTTATATTGCACCTTCTACCTTACCTATTATCCTATTGGTTTTTAGCAATGTAAAGCGTGATAAACGTCAGCCTTTATATATATTATATATATAAGACGTATTAGGAGATTATTTTTCTTTTTTCACGAAAAATGACAATTGATCATCATTCAGATTCCAGTTTTGAATTCACGGAAAAACTGCACTTCTTCTTCTAAATATCTGTTGGAAGATACGCTTTCTTTAACTAATATTTATATATATATATATATATCAACTATGAAATTATATAAATCTCTATATGCATATGAAATACAGTTTTTAAGAGTTAATGAAATTTAATGTATTATTAAAAAAAGCACATGCTGATACTTTCAATACATGATTTGATACATGAATTTTAAATTTGTGCAATTATACACATTAAATTTTATTTTGATTCAAATATATATATAAATCTTTTATTTTAATTCAGTTATATACATTATAAAAATAAAATAAATACATTTAACTTAGTTTTATATTAGATAAATATAATTATTTGTGTATGTAATATATAACATGAAATAATATTATATCAATAATGATGTTAGTAATTTATAAAAATCGATAATATATAAAATTACACATTAAATCAAAATTAATGGGATGATGGACTATTAATACTAATTTTCTAACTATATAAAAATAAACTAATTAACACAAAGTCACAAACTCATATCCAATCCTCTTGATTAAGTAGTTGAACAGGGTAAAGCAAAAGATGGTGAAGTTAGGTATTGGAAACCAATCTTAGCCATTGGAAATGAAATTATGTCGATATCGGAAAACCCACAAAGTTGAGGATCTCATTTTCAACTGATAATGATCAAAAATCAAAAGACAATATGAAGAAAGTTGTAATTTTGTCAGAAAAAGAGAAGTCCTATTATGAATCAGAAGAGTGGAGCTTCGGGAATCAGTCAGAGGTAGGTGTATAGATATATATATATATATTTGCTGGTGCTGGCAACAGTATTGTTCTGGAGATCTTTTTGACGCTTAAGAAACTTTGTCAATTGGAACTTACTTGACTGTTCTTCTTTGTCAAAAGAATAATTATTATCAACATATATAAATAAAAGGAGTAAGAGTTTAATGGTAGCTGATGAAGTGAACAGCTAGTTCATAAATCATGAGATTCCAGATCTGTGCCTAGGATAGCTAAATTAGGAGCTTCCTCGAAAGCTTAATATTTCCCCTGCTCGTTATAGCTATCCTTTATCGTACACATAATGATATAATTAAGAATCATTCTATACAAATCTCAACAAATTTGTAGTAAAATTATGGAAAAAGGAAAAACAAGTACACACTTGGTAGTAGCATGTTAAAATAGATAAATAAAATCAACTACACTTTCAAAGTTAAGAACAGAGTTAACTTGAATAAGTAGTAGCATGTTTCACTTAATTTCTCTTTTAAAAAAATGACTCTTGTTTTCTGAATGATAGTGGTCCAAAACAATTGATGTTTAAAAATAATTACGTTCGAGATAGTTATGTTCAAAATAGAGCTTCAATTTAGAACGGTTGTCATTCAATATAGTCGTCATTTGAGAATAACTAATGTTCAGATAACTCTTGTTTAAAATAATTGTGCTTCAAGGACAATTATGCTCAGAATAGCTATTGTTTAGAACATGTTTTATTTAGAAAAATTGTGTTTTTTTTTCTAGAAGAACCATCATTTGGAGCAAGCACTTTCAAGAAAAGTCTCACCATAGAACAACTCTTGTTCAAAATAACCTCTACTAAAAACAACTATGTTGAGAATAATTCGTGTTCAAAATAACCCTTATCTAGAAACAATTTTCTTTTAAGAACAACTCTTCTTTTAAGAATAGCTTGCATTTCAAGAGATGTTGAGTAGAAAATATGTCACAAAATATTGCTTCACCAAGTAAAAGAAATGGAAATAATCTCGGAATATGATGAGATTCTTAGTTTGTATCACTTTTGGGATGTTTCAAAGAATTTAATTTGGTAAATCAAATATAGAGATAGTTTTATAAACCTTAAACCCTTAATCTATGCTTTTATGAGTGAGTA
The DNA here is from genome assembly GCF_025698545.1 of Gossypium raimondii. NCBI lineage: Eukaryota > Viridiplantae > Streptophyta > Magnoliopsida > Malvales > Malvaceae > Gossypium > Gossypium raimondii. Next base: position 42,780,121 of record NC_068575.1, on the reverse strand, counting down.
AAGTCGATTAAAATTGACTTAATCGTCCAAATATATTCGATTAAATCAATTTCTCAATTTAAATGTGTTGCCTTATTAAATTTATATATTTTTAAATATTTATACTTGAATTCAAATTCAAAGATATTAACCAAACCTAAAATATTATATACCAACCCAAATTTATAAACATTAAATAAATTTTATTTTAAAAATTGGATCTTTCTTTGTTTAGGAATTCGATTTGAGATAACTTGATGTTTGAATATTTGTACTAAATATTGACTTCGTATGATTGTATGACTTTGGCACTTTTAAAATTTTAAGAATATTATTTTATTAATATATTTTAGAATAATATTTGGTGCACTATCAATGAAGTTCTTAGACTCTAAAAGCAAGATCAAGGATTGACAAGTGTCCTATAAGATATAGTAAAATATTTATAAAAAAACATGACAATTTTTTTATATAGCTTGTGGAATAAAAAAATACACTACTAGTGTAGTTAAACTCCACAAGCATAGTTGAAATTGTGACAATAGTCTCATTTCTTTATATATAAAAATATATTTATTTATTTTAGGCTTGAGCTCATATCGATTTTAAGCTCGTGTTATTTTGGGCTCGAGCTTTCTTAGGCTTGAGTTGTCACAGGGTCAAATTTTTTCAAGTTCATACCATTGTGAGCTTGAATCTATATGGGAGGGCTTTCAACTTTGGGTATGTTTTGCTAGCTCAACCCACGGTGTGAACCACCATAATTAGTCATTCCAACTTTTGTGTTGTAACACATACCAACCAGGCATAAGAAATGAAAATTGTATTGAGTCTGGAAAGCATACAAAATTAAAATGATTGAAGCAAAACTCCATTAATAAATAAAGCAATTATATACAAAGAAACACCATTTTCAAAGTACTTAAGTTATTTGAACAAGCAGAATGAAGGTTAGTGTAACACCTCGTACTTGACTCGATCGCCAGGTTTGAGCTACGGGATGTCACGTTCGTTTTCGAAGCAACTACAATCATTTATATTCAATTTGAGAACATTAAAACATTTAAATACAAGTATCAAATGTGCATAATAGGATATAAAATCATTTTTGGGTCTTAATTGAGCTTACAAAAGCTCTTTTGCTAACCCGAGGTCAGATTAATTCCAAATTGTAAAGTTTACAAAATCTCAGGTCGACGTTGCGACTACAAGAGCTCCACGTCACGACACAACATACTAACTTGGCCCTCGTCACGACGTTGAGGGACCGGCGTCGCGACGTGACCCTTGTTCTTCTACAAGTTAATTCTATAGATTGCCCAACAAGCATTTATAGCATACATGAATACCTTAAAGGCTTCAATTAATCATTTACCACAATTTTCAACCTGTTAAAAACCATTTACCAAGAAACTAACACAATTTACATGCATAATTACTAACCATTTTGACTATTTACAATACAAATTCTCAAAAATGACCATTCAAAACATTTGAAACAAGTAAAATCTAGGTACATGCCATTTGACCAAAACTAAATAAGCTATACAAACTTAGTTGAGTCGAAAACGGAGGTCCAAATGCTGACTTCACTTTCCTGGGGCTTTAAAAATACCTGAACCTATGCACAAACAAACAAATCGTACGCTGAGTAAAAGGGTTCAATAGTACATTTATGATTCAAGATATATATACCAAGGCATTATCAATATGTTTTAAGATAAGACATGGGTATATACATCTAATATTCAATCAATTCATGTTCCAAAATGTCAAGCGATTCCAACTGTGGACTTGTACAGGTAACATGCTTATATCAATATCAAACAATCTATTCAACAGTGTAACTTATATGACCAACTCCAACTTATTTAGCAATTAACAATTATTCAATACATATTAATTTCCATATCATTCAATAACCAAGCATTCATTAATGCATCTTTACAAATTATCAATAACATCATATCTTTCATATTTCATGGTATTCATTTCTTTTACTTTGATTTCATACCATTCAGCTCATTTCTGGAGTCTATCTGTCACACCTAATTTTTAATAGAGGTCCGAAATTAAGAAAAGAGTTGGGTGTTAATTGAAAGAAATCGTAGGTCTGGCAACCTCTACTGTAAAATCTGAAAATTTTAGTGGTTGAATGGAAAATAGTTGAGTTTTAATTCTAGCTCAGTTACATTGGAATTGACTGGTTATTGAGTGGAAAACATAATGATTTCAGTCACTGGTTTTGATGGGTTTTTAGGTGACCATGCGTGTAAGATTATATATAGATAAAAAGTGTTATTTCGAGGGGGAATTCTTCTCGATTCTGTTTTATTTTCTTCTTTTATTCATCTTTTTATTTAGTTGTTCCGAAAAAGAGAAAATTCAAGTAAAGCTCTGCATGGAACAATGAACAAGAGGATTGAGTCTGAAAAGATAATAATATAATGAACTAGTAAGCTTCTTAATCTTTCTGTACTTATGGATTTGAGAAAAAAGAGAAGTTAGGGGGTTTCTATCAATTTTGAAAGGTTTCTGCAAGTTTCTAGAATCTAGATTTTGAAACATGAAGTCATTCAATTTAACTGGTATATTTGGTTGTCATGCTTAGCTAACCAGGATGGAGGAGACTCTGGTTGTTGTAAAAAGCTAAGCTGGCAGAGAGGAAAGACGATAGGTGAGTTTCTGTACTCCACTATTTGGGTGTTGTTCTAGTTGTTGTGCTACTTGTATGTTCTGCACTGAGTTCAGTTTGAGTTCTTTGGCTATATATGATCTTTGTTGATTGGAAAGGTTATGCATGCATATGGTTGTGCAATTATATGAATGTCTACAAGTATGTTATCTGAATGTATGATATGGATGTGTATTGATGAATTGATATGTGGCATACTCCGTGTTGTAATAATGAACGTAATGTTGTGCGTGAAATGTATATTTATAAAATGTGGAGTATAGAAGGAATTATTTGGCAGGTTAGTTGAAGATAGGAAAATCAATGTAATGAAGGAATAGATGAATTGAATGCGAATTGGAGTCACCGAAATATGAAATGGCCTGGCCTTCCGAGTGAACACTTAGGTGTTTGAACTAAAAATGAGGACTTGAGGAAATCTGGATGGATAAATGGTCTATTGGCTCTATGGAGCGATATCATGTAAATGATCTACTAGCTCTACGGAGCAACACCATGAAAATGGTCTACTGACTCTTCAGAGTCAAAAGTCCACGTCTAGCTATGGCATGATCCAGTTGAGGATAAGTTCACCTTTATGGCAAAATGAAGTCTGCTAAGACAGTAAACAAGGAAGCCATTAGGGCATATATGTGGAAAAAAGGATTTCCCTTTAGAGTATTTGCAAATACATATCCGCCATTTGGAGTTCGCCAAGGATTATCTATTCTGGGAAAATCTACTAAAGACTCTGTTGAAAGAGAGTCCTTTAGGACTACCAGATAAAATGGAAGGGTTCGCCAATGGCTATATTAAATAGAAGGTTTGTTTGGGACTACCTGATGATGGGAAAATAAGTTAGGACCATCTGATAGATGAAATTTCCACCCGGACTATCATTATTGGAGAGTCTGCCAAGGATTATCTAATGAGGGGAAGTCCACCAATGACTACCTTACGGGGAAAGTCTACTAAAGACTATCTAATTAATGGAATATCTATTTGGACTATCTTGAAGGGGAAAGCTAGTGAGGCTATCTTACAAGTACAATTCTGCGAGAAATGATTAGTTCTTAAAATTATTGGCCAAAACTTATACTCAAAGGCCACATACGAGGATGTAAGTAAACAGGTTTTCCTCTGGAAGAGTATATGCACAAGCTAAGTTATAAGGAAGTAAATGTCAAGATAATGCAGTAAGTCGATATTGAGTTCGACGCAGAATGAAGGAATCAAGGTAAGAATCCATCTTTTTGGTTACCACATAACTGCCTCAACCATCAACCATCAACTTCCTTCCTTCTCTCACCTAAGCTAATCTCCTATTCATAACATTTGTTGTGACTTGCAACCCATTGAATGAACCACCTATCCGACCTCCTCCATCTTCTCCTTTGTCAGCAGGCAACAATATTAATTGTTACCAATATATACAAAAAAAAATGTAAGAGTTTGATAAAGTGAACAACTAGTTTAGAAATCATGAAGTTCCAAATTTGTGCTCAGGAAAGCTATATTAAGAGCATCTTCAAAAGCTCAAAATGCTCCCTGCTCTTTATAGGCCTCCTTTTATCATACAAATATTGAAATAATTAGGCAGATTTATTCACGATGTGAAAAGGGAAATACAAGTATTTAGCAGCTATTATCATTCGACTTATATATTGGGCCTTTGTCACGTAACTAGATAAAAGAAAGGGCTACAGCAGTCCTACTTGACCCGGTTTCTAAAGGTGTATGAACTTTGGGCTTTTATTGTTTCAATCTTTTAGTAACGTGTTTAACTTATTGGCAAAAAATAAAATAAAATAAAATATAAAGAACGTGTTCAACTTTAAAGTTTAAACCCTGCTCTCGACTTAAACCCTAGCTGGCCAACTCTCATCTCTTTACACAAGTAGCAATGGAGACTGAAACTTGCATTGACTCTATGGACTTCAAAGTTCAAGAGTTATTAAAGGAGGCTCGTCTCGAATGTTCGTCTCTACTTACCAAGCTCGTCGACGACACCGTTTCCGCCATCAAATCCGCCATAGATAAAATTCCTGAAGGCCTTCAGGTATTTAAATTTTTATTTAATTAGTTCTGTTTTTGGTTTCTTTTTCATAAATAGAGGGAAGGGAATAGTGATGGAAGATTTTTGAAGGTTACCGCGGATTGGGCTCGAGGTTTTGTGAGAGATATTGGTGCAGACAAAGCCGAATTTAAATTTAAGAAGCCGAAGTCTATTGAAATTGGTGGTAGTTATTCAATAGGCTGCATAGCAAAACCAGATGTTAATATTGATCTTCTCCTCCGCTTACCAAAGGTAAGATTATTTACAATTTGCAATGTTTTATTCACTATAGTATTCTATTGTAATGCATATATTTAACGTGTAGCATTTAAGAAGTCAATTCATAATTTAGTTTATTGCGTTCAATTTTGCTTAGCATTACTTAAAATGCTTCAATTTTGTTTTTCGTTTGATGAATTCGAAATTATTACCATGGCTTTAAATCGGTCAGATTATTACATTGATACAAAGTCAAAGGTGCTGCTGTTTAACAATTTTTAAAATATGGCAGGAATGTTTCCACGAGAAAGACTACCTAAATTACCGGTATCATGCTAAAAGGTGCCTTTACCTCTGTGTTATAAAGAAGCACTTGAAATCCTCTTCATCAATTCAGAAGGTTGAATGGTCTGCTTTGCAAAACGAGGCTAGGAAACCTGTATTGGTTGTCTATCCAGGTTTATTTCTTACTTGAGTTCCCAATAAAATCACCTTTGTCATGTTATCACAAGTTGACAGTTCCCTAAACTTTCGAACAAATCCCTGATTTAGTCAAATTTAAATAATGGCATTGTAGCTGCAAACCTTGGTGAAGTTCCTGGGCTTTTTATAAGAATAATTCCCACAGCAACATCCCTATTTGATCTTTCCAAGTTGAACATGAAGCGGAACAATGTACGAGCTCTGAATGCAGGTAATACATGGCCATTAGTTCTTCCCTCCCTCCCCCCACCCTTGAGCTGTACGGTGAATGTCCATCTCTTCATACTGATAATATATGTCTATAAATCTTATGAAGGGGATGATCCTCAGCCTACACCAATATATAATTGTAGCATATTGGAAGACATGTATTTAGAGGAGAAGTCAAATTTTATTAAGAAAACATTTTCTGGATGGAAGGAATTGGGAGAGGCCTTAATCTTGCTGAAGGTATTATGCCATATACTTGAAGCATTTTAAACATTGAGTTTTCATGGCATTGCATCTGAAATTTTGGTATATTGTTGGTGCAGGTCTGGGCTCGGTTGAGAAGTTCGATATATGTTCATGATTGCTTAAATGGGTTTCTAATATCTATTATAGTGTCGTACCTTGTGGCCAAAAATAAGATTAACCGTGATATGATGCCAATGGGGATATTTCGTGCCACATTGAAATTTATTGGTATGCTTTTAGCATTTAATATATACCTGTAGAGGAACACTAATCATCAAATTTAGTTAGAAATTCAAATTGTTTTTGTTCCACAGAAACTCATCCATTGTGGAAGCATGGGCTTTACTTTCCAATGTCAGACCAGAATGTTTCTTCTAAGGTCTGTTGTGATTTTCATTGGCTTTCATACTTTTTGGTATATGATCCTTGAAAAGCTATCCTTGTAAATGTTTTATGCTATTAAATTTTACCGTTATTAGATACTTTTTAAGATGTAACATAATGTTGGTTGGAGATGCTAATTAGTTCATGAGTTTCCGATTTAACCTTCTTACCTTGTATTTTTACATGGATGTACAATACATATTGTGTTAATTCCTTGGGTTTTTGAACAGGGAAATGAGCAGCTTAATTCTTTAACCCGCTTCAATTTGGCATTCAGAATATCAAGTGTTGCTTATCCTGAGGTATCCTCTTGTGATTATGGTTGGAAGACCTATATGACGATTTTCTAAAATTATGTCACTCTTCAAAAGATTCCATGTCTATATTTGACTTTACTTCTTTAATTGAAGACAAATTTTAAGTTTCTGATTTATTCTGATTGGATGGAATTCTAATACGAAGTATATTTTCCTCCTACAATCAGCTACAAGATGAAGTTGCGTTAACACTTAGGTGTTTAGAAAAATGCAGAGATGGTGGATGTGAGGAAATTTTCACAACCAAGATCGACAATGCTGCTAAATACGATTATTGCATTAGGTATGCATCAATAAGTTGATGGCTCCTTCTTTGTTTCGTCTTGTCTCAAAGAAAATGATAGGTTGTAAACTGTAATTAGTTTGTTTCCTTCTGTTTATTGTTATAAAATAATTGTGTTTGAGCATTTAGAAGGTCTTTATACCAGATATTATTTATTTATATTTACATTCTGTTTTGGTCTGATAGAATCAACAAAGAAAGAGATTATGCTTTTTCCCTGATCAACTTGCCGTTGTTATTTGATATATATATATTTTCAAATTTTGAAGTAAATAATTTGTTATCTTACTGAATGCATCTTTTTCTTGGAGCCTAGCTGTTTGAAGCAACCACTCTTTCAATTGATGCATTCTTGTCGCTACTTGTGTTTTTGATGCTTGTTGAAGGCAATCTATCACTATTTTTACCTCTTGTAATGACTATTTATATCTTTGTACTTATCAGATTGAACTTGAAAGGAAATAGTGAGGTTTATTCTCTGGGATTTTGCTTGGATGAGGAATGTTGGAGAGTGTATGAGCAGGATGTACACAGTCTGCTTAATCAAGGATTGACTGATAGAGCAAAGTTTATTCGTGTTATTTGGAGGAACACTTATTCGGACTTTAATGTTGAAAATGTACAGAATCTATGATTGACTTTAATTTTTTAAAATTTTTTATAGTTCTACTTCTAATCCTAGGTCATGAATCCAGGGCTTATCAGCACTTGATAGTGAGCCATTATTTGTTGGAATTTCAGTGAGCTCTGTAGAGAAGGCTTTTAGGGTTGTAGATATTGGCCCAAATGCTGAAAAGAAAGACGAGGTATTGTTTTCATTTCTTTTTATTGATAAGTTTGTGTTGATTGCTCGAATCATCTAGTTTGGACTAATCTTCATTTTCCTGCAACAGGCTCTCATGTTTCGAAAATTTTGGGGTGAGAAGGCTGAGCTTCGGAGATTTCAAGATGGTAAAATTGCAGAAAGCACAGGTGAGAAAGTAATGGTCCTGTATTGGCTGATTTGAGAATTAAGTTGTGTAATTGCCCCTTCAGACTCCATTCTTCAATCCAAATTGGAAAGTTTAGCTTGACTGCTACCCCCTTTTTTCTAGTATGGGAGAGCAAGCAGGGGACAAGACATCTCATTTTAAAAAGAATTATTGAGTTTTTACTGGGACGCCATCTTTCTTTATCGAAAAAGGATATTGTCCCAGTAGTGGATCAGCTTGATTTCTGTTTGCTACATGATGGTAAAGGTAATCGTATTAACCATTAAATGCTTGCTCTTTTTTGTTTGTTTGTTTGTTTTTGCCTTCTGTGGTTATTCATGCAATGCATGCATTGATATCATTTTCTCAGACCCGGTATCACATTCTGCAAAACTGCTTGGAACTTTTGAAGAATTGTCTAAACGATTGCGTTCTATTGAAGATGTTCCCTTGAAGATATCTAGTGTGCAGCCTCTTGATTCTGGTATTTTTTTTTAATTATAAAAGCTTATCCTTTTATGATCTTTTCTAAATCTTTTGTGGAATTTTGTTGCGGTTGGGCTCTAAGGGATATATTCTGCATGTGCTTTGAAGCAAAGGATAAACTGGTTCCTTCTGTTTGAATAAGCAGTCATGATTTTTGGCATAATTTATTACATTCGCAGCTTTCAGGTTTACTTCTGTATTTCCTCCTGAACCTCATCCTCTGGCAAGTAAAAAGGTGGATGTGGCAAGGTTACATAATTTGACCCCATTCTGTGTTCAGTCACTTGAAGTTATGATTCAGGCATGTTATTATTTCGTCAAGTCATTTTCCCCCTCTTTCATCATATTCAAACAGTTGAATTATTTTTTATTTATTTTTATTTCTGATGATTTAGTTGGAAGGTTCTGGGAATTGGCCAATGGATGATGTCTTAATTGAGAAAACTAAATCAGTTTTCCTTCTGAAAATTGCAGAAAGGTAAGTCATTATAGCAGCATTTATCCCTAGGCTATGTTAAATATATCAACATGTTTCTTTTTTTTTTTTGAAAAATCTAGTTAATGAAGTGTTACGGCAGTCTTCAGGATAACTGGGGGATAACATGTACTGCTACTGAGGAAGATGTGGATGTTTTCATGGATGGATATGCATTTCGTCTTAGAATTTTGCATGAGAGAGGCCTAAGCCTGGTGAATAAAGAAAGTATGAACTCTCATCCTGATACATGAATTCTTTATTCTTGAATTATTGTCATGTAGAGTTACAGATTTCATTTCTTTGTAGTTGGAGGTGACCAAATGAAGCGGGTTTCATCTGCTGATAAAATGCTTTTTGTTCGTAGTCAACATGCAAGCATGATAAATGGATTACAGTTTCGTTACCCGATATTTGGGCCGGTTGTTAGGTGCCAAATTGACTCGTTTTAGTTTGTAGAGTTCTTTCTTTTGGATTTAATTATTGAAATTTATTTTATCTGGTTGAAAGAAAAGATTCTGAATCCTTAATCATGTTGATTTTGTTTTAATGTTTGCGAAGGATTGCAAAACGGTGGCTTGCTTCACATCTCTTTTCAGCTTGCTTGGCAGAAGAGGCTGCTGAGCTATTAGTTGCCTACCTCTTTTTGAAGCCTCTACCATTTAATGTTCCCTGTTCGCGGATCACTGGATTTTTAAGGTTGACTTCTCTCTGTCACTTTGAAGTTTCATTTGAAATAGATCTTGAAGTTTTCTTATTTTATGCAAATAAGGTAGTAAACCTGTGCCATACTTAACCACATTATGTTGTATGGTTAAGCTGTGCTTGAATATAAATTTCTAGTTTTGATTTAATATGGGATTTGCTATTGCAATATATTGAAGTTACAATTACTATAATTATAAAATGATTAGGATGTATCCTATTTTATAGACATTGTCAGGTGACGTATATAGCTCTTTGCTGTTGATTGATTCAGCAACACTTTGAAACTGCTGTGAAGGGACTACATAAACTGACAGTTAATGTTCCTTTGCTTTTCCCTTTTTTATACCTTGAATATTAGGTTCTTGCGACTACTAGCTGAACATGATTGGGCTTTTTCTCCATTGGTTGTTGATATAAATGGTGATCTGAGCCAAAATGATGAGAAAGAGATTGATGTAAGTTTTGCAGTTCGGAAAATGATTAATTATTAAGAGTATATGATGTTTTTCTTTCATGTGTGTTCTTTATTAAGCAGCAATTAATTTGTACGCTGCTTGTCTAGGATAACTTTACACAAAGTAGAAAAGCTTACGAAGAAAACACCCAAAACGAAAGCAAGGCCATGTTCCTGGCTACTGCTTATGACAAGGCATCTGAAGCTTGGACTAGATGCTCACCAAATCCATTGGTTAGTGATCCCTTTGAATTGAATTTGGTTGCATTAACTCCATTTACCTTCAGGCTTTAGTACTAGTAGTAGTAGAACTGCTTATATCTTTTAACTAATGTGTTCTTTTTTATGCAAAAGGAGCTCAAAAGGTTGGCGGCTTATGCTCGAAGCAGTGCAAGCTTGTTGACAAAACTCATATTGCAAAATCAGACTGATTCCCGTGGATGGGAGGTGCATTATACAGTTATTGACTTTTGGTTTTCCATTCCTGTTTTTCTGCTATTGCATTGTTTCTAAACCTATACTTATATTGGCCATTTTTGGCTTGCAGTGCCTTCTCCGAACTCCACTGAGCCTCTATGATGCTGTAATACTTCTCCATGGAGATAGATTACCTTACCCAAAACGTCTCCTCTTCACATCTGAACTGGACCAAGGTATATTCCTTGGAGGCAAAGGTTTTCAGTTTTCACCACTATTATATTAGTTTGATTTTATCAATTTCTTCCTGTGGAATTATTAGTAATATAAATACTGTTCTGGTCAGGGCGGCATGTGGCTCATGGCAATGCTAGCACTTGTTTCCACCCCTTCCTATTGCCTTCTGATATGAAGGGTAGCAGCTTAGAGCAACTTAAAACCAAGCTAATGGTAAACTTTGATCCACTAAGGTGCTTTGTTGGAGATGTAGAGGTAAGTATTTAAGAAAAAAGCTTAGATGTCGATCTTAGCATCTCAATCTTTTGTGCTTACATATTCTTTACTTCCGTAGAAAGGGTTCTCCAACAGATTGAAGTTATGGTATGATTCATTAGGAGGTGATGCTATCGGTCTAACATGGGAACGGTCAAAGGTAAGATGAATGACGCATTGTTTTTCTGAATGATAGTATTTTGTGATGTAAAACAATCTGCAAATTGTTTTGAATTCTAATTTTATACATATACTTTTGGAAGAAACGAGAACGAGAAGAGGAAGAGACGGACAGAAAATATCCGGTTGATTTGTTGAGAAATATAGGTGAACTGGGGAAAGGATTTGTGAGAGATGTTTATCTGCTCAAGGCTCCCAGGCTTTCGAGTTAAGGGGAAAACAAATTAGGACACCCACCCTTGGTAGCTGAAAACACGAGGTGCCAGGATAGGGTGGAGTAAGGGAAAGCAGTGTTCAACTTTTGTAGCATAGATCACCAATCTCCAGAGCCGTTGCCCTGGCAAACTGATATAGCAAAACCCTTCAATTTTGTTGTTATATTTAATGGTTTTCATTGCTAGAATTTACTTTGTAAAATGCTGATGTAATTGCAGGACAAAGGTTAAAAACAGAGGGTATATCTTAATGGAAAAAATGAGTTAATTTTTCTTTTTCTGTCTTGATACAGGAGTTAAGGTTTTATGCAAGGGGAGATTTCTTAGGTTTTTTGCTTTTTGTTTTTTAAAAATTAAATAGTGAAAACATAAATGAAACGAATGTGGAAATAGATGTTAATGAAACTTGACAAGCTAGTTCAATGCTTATTTTTAAGCATTTATGTATCAATTATCAAATGTTCAAGCATCTAATTTGTGTATATATCTTAAAAGAAATCTTAGATACGTATCTTTTTGTTTTATCTTTTCTTCCATTAGGGTAAATTGATGAAAAGCATTGATATAATTATTAATCGTACTTAGTTGCTTTTTAAAGGATTAAATTGCTTAATACGGAAATTATGAAAGACTTGAAGAAATGTTTTACCCAATTAAAACTTATCCACTATCTACACAATCGGAACCTTTTCTTTTGAAAGGATTAGCTGTTTTTTTTTTTTTTTACAAAGAAAAAAAAAATCATTTCTTTAAATATTATTTAATTTTCAAATATAATTTTTTACATAAATTTTCTTTTACTCACTTTGTGGACGTCCAATGATCTAGTTAAAACACAAATCACTAAATTAATCACCAAGAACAGGAGATAAAAATGAGGGAAAATGAAAAAATGGAATGTACTCTTTTTTTTCTTTTTAATCCCGAAACAATATCGTCCAAAGGACAGTGCTGCGCTATATATCAACTTCTCCGCAAAATCTTGAAACCAAAATTTCTCCATCTGCAGATCAATCGAAAATTTTCTTAGTTTCTTTCTATCTTTGCCGTAAGCAGAAGAAATGGGACTTCTTAGTATCATTCGGAAAATCAAGAGAAAAGAAAAGGAAATGCGAATCCTTATGGTGTAAGTTTCACATTTTTCTCTCCCTTCAATTTTTTCTTTTTTTTGTTCATTCGATAATTTGTATTCACAATTATACCGAATTGTTGGCGCAGTGGACTTGATAATTCAGGGAAGACCACAATTGTTTTGAAGATTAACGGAGAGGATACAAGCGTAATTAGTCCCACTCTTGGCTTCAACATCAAAACCATCACATACCAGAAGTAAAACTTTCGCATTTTTTAACAATTTCTAATCATTAACTACCTGAGCTCACCAAGTGTTTGAAAATAAAAAATTTTGGGTTGTTTCTTTTTTTAGTTTTCTTCATTATATTTATGATTTGTAATGTTGAATTAGATTTGGTTTTGGGTTTCGGCAGATATACTTTGAATATATGGGATGTAGGTGGTCAAAGAACTATAAGATCGTATTGGAGGAACTATTTTGAGCAAACTGATGGTTTGGTTTGGGTTGTTGATAGCTCAGATCTTAGAAGATTAGATGATTGCAAAATGGAACTGGATAATCTTCTAAAGGAAGAGGTAAGATGTTAATTTGACTTGTTTTTTCCCCATCAAATGCACGTCTTATATTCATTTCGGTGAAGCTATCCATCTTACTATAACAGTTTGAGGTTGCTGCAATAAATATTAGAAAACGAAAACTTGCAAGCTAATGCCGTGCAATGTAAACTGGGGCTTATGCTTTCTTTGTGTTGCAGAGGTTATCAGGAGCATCCTTGTTGATACTAGCTAACAAACAGGACATAAAAGGTGCTCTTACACCAGCTGAAATTGCTAAAGTAAGATTACTAGTTGATAATTAAGTACTTCTTCAGCTTGTTAATTTTTTAATTTCGTTGTCTCTGTCTTTGTTTGTTAGACTGCAAAACTGAGAATGCGATGTTTAGTTCTTAATTTATGAAGGACCCAAAGTTATTTTGCGCATGTTGTGTTCGGATGTGTTGCATGTTTGCTAGAAAGGTTTCGTATAAATGCATGATTGGAGACTAAATTTCACAGTATGAGCTTTTCTTTTGGCTTCTAGTTCACAGATTTTCCTGCCACTAAAACTAGTATTTGAAATGCTGGTTTGCTGTAGGCATGTGAATATTGTTTAAAGTCATGTACTTTGAACTCCCCCCCGCCCATTGAGTTTGGTCATAAAATTGTGCTGTGCAGGTGCTGAACCTGGAATCTATGGATAAAACTCGGCATTGGAAAATTGTAGGGTGTAGTGCATACACTGGTGAAGGGCTTCTTGAGGGATTCGATTGGTTGGTGCAAGATGTTGCCTCGCGGATTTACATGCTTGACTAGCCTGAATCTGATTGGTATAAAATGTTATAATTCTTCATTTGAGAGCACAGTAATAGATTAGAAATCTAAGTACTTTGTTTGGTTGACTTTTGAAGCAGAAAGATAAACATTTGAATGTGTTTGGAGAATTTCAAATATCAAAATTGAAGGTCTGAAGTACTTATATTTATCAAATATCTTTGAACACAATGTTCTAATGCCAATCTGATAATGATTTCTTTACGGACCGTTTGCCCTTTTTACGTTCCCGTCAAGATTGTTGTCTTTTAGTATTTACTTTATATAGATGAGTCTGTGGTCATGTATTCAACGGTGGTCCCATGGTCTAGTGGTCGGGACATTGGACTCTGAATCCAGTAACCCGAGACCTTCAATTGTCTTTAAATTGAAAAATAACAGATATATTTTTTGGTAATAAAAGAAAAATGGAAATTGCAATATTTGGATGATTATTAATGAACGGCATGACTGCATCTATTCTGAATAAGACGCGAGCAAAACCTTCGATATCAGTTCGTAAATTTGTAATATTTTGTGCCTACAATCTTATATTTTGTGCCTTTCGATGGATGCGTCCTATATTTTCTGCTTTGGACTCCGCTTGCTGTTCATTTTTATGCGTTCGGTGGGCTTGCCTTGCTCACACACATATATCTGAATAAGTCAATTATATATATTAAGAAAATTACAAATATAATTTGATCAATGAGAATTTTTTTTGGATTAGAAATAAATTTATATTTTTATGATAGTAAAAATATAATTTTACCATTTTAATAGTTTTTATCTTTATAATTTTTAAATGATTAAGTCTAATTTTTATTATTTTTGAGAGTCAAAGTACAATTTTATCATTACTAGTTTAAAATTTTATAAATTCTAAAAAAAAGATCTAAATGAATTTTTTATTTTATTTTAGGGGAAACCAAAACCCCTGCCAGTCCCCTTGGCTCCGCCACTGAATATGATGGACAAATAATAAAATATTAAAAGTAATTCAAAGGAAAATTTTAAACAAAACTTATATTTCAATTAACTCCTACCCGTTCTCAAAGTTTATTTCTGGAATATATTTAATCGAAAATTGGTTGATATTAAAAAAAAAAAATTTGCACGAGTTTCTGGTAGGCCATGTACATGGTGGCTTAATTAAAGCATGATTGGGCTTCAGTAACAGCATTTTATTCGTAGTTAACTCCAAACGTTTAGTTGTTAAAAAACCACTCACTCTTAAATCAAATGTTCAATACCTGTACAAAATTCTTCTAAACCACTAATCACCTTAATTATGAATATCACAAGGAAATAGATCTTCTCCCTGGGAAAGGAACAAACTCCAATTTTTCTGAAGATAGAGCTTCAGATACAAATATTTGCTTCTTTTTTTTCTTTTTATTTTATCTGTTAAAATTTATAAATAGGAGTAAAATCTTATTTGTGTGGCACACTTAAAAAAAACAGAAATAAAGTTTCTTTTATTCCCCCACCATATTTTATATTTCTAAATTGTTTTATAAAGAATTACTACAAAAATTCTTTATAGAAATTGATATCCTTACTATGCTCCGTTCAGTGCTCAGTGGACTGTCCGTCAATGAAAAATGTAGATAGTCATTGGATTTTATTGTATCATCGGGGTTCATTTGTCAGTAACTTTTTTACATACTATAATATAGATAGGGGCAAATAAAACATTAAAAAAAGTGACATGGATACATGCCTTGAAGTTTTCGTTAATTTCTCATAAGTTCATTTTATCCTACACTCCAACAATTTTAAAGTTCTATTTTTACAATTTATGAGAAATTAAAGAAAATTTGTCTGTTCATTGTGCATTCACATGCCATTACAAGCATGGTACCATGATTGCATCAAGGTCAATGATCTTGTCAAATTTTGATATAGAAGAAATCTTAATTGCAATAAATAGTATGTTAAATTTGTTATTTTACTCTTATTCCATGAATTTAATTTTAATTATTATTTGTTTATTGATTTGCATTATGCAAAAGAAGTGAGTGTTTTATGCATCAATTACTTAACAAAAAAATAAAAATAAATGCTAGTTCATTGTCTACATAACTTTTTAAGATGCATGATTATGATTGATATAAAATTATGTAAAATATATCATGCAACAAAAAAGAAAGAAAGAAGATGGATAGAATGCATGAATGGAATGAAAATGCACGGTTGGGAAATGATCTATTAATGCATCAAAACAATATTTTTATTTTGAATAGTGATGACATGGTTCAAACATTTGTTAAACATGTTTCTATCTAATAGAAGCATTATGACCAATCAGGAAAACCTTTCTAAGTCAAAAAGTTGTGTTATTAAATTCAACAGTTACTTTCAAAAGGTTGAGCTGAAATGATCTCTTGAAACCAAAAAGTGTAATTTGAAAAGTGATGTCATTTAAAAAGTCACTTATGCACCTATTAGTGTATTATAAATAAACAATAAGTTTAAAAAATTGAAATGTAATTCATTCCATCCAATTTGTGAGTGAATTTTTAGTAAAAATATTATTTATTTTTATGATATGTATTAAATTTGATATATGAATTTATTTTTAATTTAAATCATGATATTAAAACTAACATTTGGATTATATTGGTGAAACATCATTTTCCGTATAATATAAATAATTTTGGTTGTTATTTTTGTTAAATAACCATAAGCTAAATGAGTTTTATATATGATTGCACATTTTTATTCTATGCTATTAAGTTTGGGTCAAGTGGTTTTGACTAGAAATGAAATAAGTCATATACATATGCATGGTCAATTTTTCTAGTCAATGTAGAATAGTGGAAAACATTGGCTTATATAATAAAATTGAATAGCTACCAAATCTTTTAGTGAGAATATATAACATGATAATCATATATTTGAAATCAAGATCATATTTTGCATATTTACGATGGTGCATGTGTTCTTTTTTTAATATATGGCTTGGATATGATCTATAATTTCGTGGTTCTATAAAAATTTGTGATGTAGTAAAATTTGAAATTTATTTTGGAAGCCATGAATCAAAGATCTCGTAAGTATGAAATAGAAATATGAATGTTATTTGACCCATTCATGTGATGAACATGATTTTGATCATAGTAAGAAAATAATTGATAATGTCCATGGTGAAAGGTGAATAAATGTATGATTTAATAGTCACTTGATTGGACAATTGATGGTTCTTTAATATGACTATGTATGTTACACCCTTGTCTATATATGGTGTGTTGAGAAAAATAATGTTATTCGACTATGAATGTAAAAATAAAATAAAAAGTTTTAAAGTCATGTATTGACTTTGAAAAGAAGCTATGACAAATAGCAAATATGTTGTCTAGTTTTACAAGGGATTTGGGGCCTCTTTACAACAACTTACTTGGTGAAAATAAATGATGTATAATTTCATATATTTGGTGATTATGAAATTAATTTCTTGGATATTAAGAAATAAATAAAGTAGTCAATTATGAAATTCTCATGATAAGAAAAGATAAAATGATCACTATAGTTTGACAATAGTAGAAAGGATATCCTTGATAGCATTCTTTTGCAAAAGAATGGGTAATTGAACATGGTGGGGATAATGTTGGTCTTGTGAATTTCAAGACACAAATAAATATAAAGTTTCACCATGTGGTATAGATAATTAACATAGCTATGTTGAAAATTTGAAATTTAAGGATGAGGTACAAGCCTATAAAATTTGAGTCACCCATGATGGAAGCTTAACTCAACGCTTGATATAACGTCAAGTCTTGAGTTCAATGAGACAAAGTACATCATTAATATGTGATTGCTAGCACTATAAAATAATATATAATATATCATCCCAAGATAAAAAGTGATATGTACTTTTAATGATAGGGGAAGGATGAGTATCATACTCTTAATAAACCTATAACATAGATATGTTAGAGTGTTAAAATTACGAGAACACTCTCGATGGGATCTACCTATATGAGTGGAAGTGTGGCCACTTCTAGGAGCTCAAGGGCTTGGCTCTGACAGTACTTATAAAAAGAGGTTACAAACACATGACCATAATAGTGCCAATGGATATTGTGCATTGACTGGTGTTGAAATTATTGTGCGAGATGTGTTTTGTAACACCCCTTAATCTAATCTGGTTGCTGGACCCGAGCTATAGGATGCCACAATAGATAACGAAACACATAACATTTGTAACAGTCCGTTTTCAGTGAAATCGAAACAGTGGTTTCGGGACCACAAATTCGAGTTAGAAAGAAAAATTATTTTAATATTATTGCATGGTCTACATTATGATAGAAATAACGTATGAAATTTTTGTTGCGAAAATTTTACTGATTGCATGTTTAATTATAGAAAGGACCAAATTGCATAAAATGAAAAAAATTGAGTTCTAGTAGTTAAAAGGATTAAATAGCTATAGAATTTAAAATTTGAGGTCCTTATATGGCAATTAGACCATTAAATGGAGTTAGTAGATATTTATGATGATTCAACCATGGAAAATTAGAAAAAGAAAAGGAATAAATTGGAAATTAAATTAATTAAAGATGGAAATAAGCTAATATCATCTTATTTCATCATCTTCCCCAAACTAAAATACATAGAAACCCTAGCTAAGAGAAAGTGAGTTCAAGCAAGTTGTTTTGGCCCAATTGGGTATGAATTATTGTCCCATTTTTAGTAATTTTTATATTTTCGAGATCGTACTAGCCTAATCTATCTATTTTGGGGATCAATTTGCAAAGTTATCAAAGTATAAAATTTTTTTCATGGATGAGTATGTTGAAATTTTGAAATTCATGGTAGAAAATGAAAGGTTATTGATAGATAAACAACTTTTGGAAAGGAAATTTTCATGAAATTGTGATTTTAGGACTAAATTGAAAATATGTAAAATTTATAAAAAAAATTTGAATTTTGTAAAATAAATGGGCTGTAAATGTTATATGAAAATTTTGGTTAGGCTTGGAATAAGGATTAAATTTCATGAATTTCATATTCCGAGCCTAGAGACGAAATCGCCATTTATTAAAAGTATAGGAACAAAATGGTAATTTTTCCTAGGATGTGAATTGGATAAAATTGAATGTGAATTTTATTAAAATGAGTTAAATTTACCCATATAGATCCGGTTAGACCTAGTTTGGAATTGGATCGAAGAAAATAAAAAGTATTAGATTAGTAGCCTACGAACACGAACAATTATCGAGGTAAGCTCGTGTAACTAAATTATGTATATTAATATGTTTGAATTGAATGTTGTATATGTGTGAATTGTATAAATGTCTTATGTATGAAAATCAGTCACATATCCAATAATACCCGATAAATGTTAAGTCCCGTTTGAATAAATAAAATTTGATGGATACAAGATTTCCCGTATTAGATGTGGTACTGCATATGTTGCGGACACACTATAGCTCGAAAGAGCGTCCTGTTATAAGCCCTCTCGAGCTTCTTGTTACATGGTTCCTACGAGCATCCTGATCGGTATTGATCCTGCATGTGTTGCGGAAATACCGCAGCTCTTTGTGAACGTCCTGTTATATGATCAGTATTGATCTTACATGTATTGCAAACATACCGCAACTCTTATGAGCGTCCCGATATATGGCTCTTCATGAGCTTTCTGATATGGCTCGCTTGAACTTCCTGTTATATGGCTATCCGGAGCTCCCTGATAATAACCCTTCGGAGTTACCTATTAAGCTCAATGAGCTTCCTGTTTTAAACTCTTATGAGTTTCCTGTTATAGCCCGGATAAGCTTCTTGTTACATGGCTTACATGAGCATCCTGTTATATGGCTCGAGAGAGTGCTTCCTGATTATGTTCCCTAATGGGTACCCCTGAATATGAGTTGACAGATTACAGTTTTGTACACTTCGAGTGTACTACATGTGTATCCATCGATATTTCAAATAAATTCAACGGGTAAAGCTCTGACATGGTTAAACTGAACTTAAGATGATTTGTTATGGAAATGCACATGTTATATGGAAATATAATATGAAACGCACATGTTTATGAAAGTTATTACATGATGAGCTCATCATTGATTCTTGATGTTTATATGTAATATCTGACTAACAAGTTTCTTGAGATTATATGTGTTTAGACAAATTGCCAAATTTTTTTGGATAAATTTTGTATGCTTATCTTAAATATAAATGATTGGTAAGTTGATTTTTCGTTATACAAACTTACTAAGCATAATATGCTTACTCTGTCTTATTTCCTCTGTTTTATAGTACTCGGAAGCTCGTAAAGGTTGAAAGCGGGTCGGAGCAAGATCACACTATCCTTCAGTTCATTTTGGTATAATTAGTAAAAGTTCCCTTAGTATAATGGCATGTATAGGTTAAATTGAGCAAATGATGGCATATTAAATTTGGTTGTAATTAGCCATTGAAATGGCTAGTGATGGTAAGTTTTGATGTATATGTGTATGAGACCATATTATGTTGATATGTGTTTGTGTGCTTGAATTGATATACATATTAGGTATAAATATGCTTAAATGAATATTTGACCAATTTGGTAAGTTGGTCACTTGAAAATATGTGATGATATGTCATGCATAAGAATTGGTTTTGGCTTGATTTAAATGTTTTGAATTGGTTTGGGAATGTGTTAAAATGTTAATGTAGGTGCAAAGCAAATTTTGGTGAGAAATGAGGCTTGGAAATAGTCTTATTTTGTCCACACGGGTGTGGGTCTCAGCCGTATGTGACACACGACCATGTGCACGAACATGTGGTTTGGCCGTGTGTCCCTTGCATATTAAATTTTAAGAAACAGAATGATTTGAATTGCTCATACAGGCAGAGACACGGACGTGTATCTCAGCCATGTGTGTCACACAGCCTAACACATGGGCGTGTGACTTGGCCGTATGACCCCTGCACCTAATTTTTGAAAATTAAATTGTCCACACAGCCTAACACACGAGCGTGTGGCTGGCCATTTAACCCAAGTCAGAGAGTTACACGGGTATGGACACAGGTTAGGACACGGTCGTGTGCCTCACATCGAATGCCCATACAACCTGAGACACGGGCGTGTCACTTGGCCGTGTGGCTCACACGGCCTAGCCACAAGGGCGTGTGTCCCCTGCACCTAAGAAAAATTTTAAGATTTTGCGAAAAATTCTCTGAGTTCTTGATTTAGTCCCTACTTGTTTCTAAAGCATAAATTGGGTCTCAAGGGCCCATTCAATGGACATTATGATTAAATATGATTGGTTTTTGATATGAATAGTAATTGACATGAATTAATTGAAATTGTTTTGTAAACTCATGTAATGTTCTTTAATCCTATTCCGGCGACGGATATGGGTTAGGGGTGTTACAACATTCGTAAACATGTTTAAACTTAAAAGGTTACATGCAAACATTTCATACCATTCATAGTCAAATCGGGTCTCAAACAGGCTTACAAAAGCCCTTAAATCAATCCGGAAACATGTAAGGACTTAATTGTAAACTTAACAAAAAGTATAGAAATTTTAGTAAATAAGGGTCACACGACTGTACATCCAAGCCGTGTATCTCACTAAAGCCGTGTGGATTAAAAATAAAACAATTCAACAAAATTTCACACGGCTGTGTGGCTAGGATGTGTATCTAACTGAGACCGTGTGGAACAAAAATTAACCTCCTACAATGGTCACACGGATGTGTCACTAGCTTGTGTGGAGACACGCGGTCGTGTACTAGACCGTGTGCAACATAAAGTGACTTTACATGCAATTTACCTAACTCAAACATTCCAAACACATGCCAATGCTTATACTCAATGATGTACCTATTCAAACATGTCAAAATACACTTTAAAACATTGCCTAAACTTCTAACCAATATGCCTCATTGGCACCATTTCAACATCAAAATTTTTCATTCATTGCACTCATATTGGATACCAACACAAAGCATTATAAGCACTTCTATTTCAATTTACCAATTCAAGTTTCATTCATGCCACCACATCAAACATATCTAACTACCATTTCACTTTCATTTCAATCAAGCTACCGATGTGTAGATCATTTTGTTGGGTTTGCTTAAGATATGGTGAAGGGTGTGGTAGAGTTGTTGGAACCAGCAACGAGTCTCATCCTGTTCTTCCAAGAGGACATTTCGAGTTCGAGTTTGCTTCATTTTTAAGTTGTTTTGTATTTTTTCTAATGTATCAAAAAAATATCCATTCATTGTTAGGAATATTTACGAGTGTTTTTATGTTGTAAACAAACTATTTTATTAATTTGCCCTAAGTTTTCACAAGAGAAAATTTTGGTAGGAGAGTTGAATCTTTATAGTTGCATGAGAGAGTTTGCAATAAGTTGAGTTAGTTGAGCTTAAATAAATTTTTGTACTGTTGGAATTTTAATGGGTTACTCTCTCGACAAATTTCACATATATGATTGGCAAAGTTAACCCTTAATATTTACTTATTTTGTCATATTGGCTTTAACTCTTTTCTTCATCACTTTGGTTTTTAATTTTTAAGTTTTAGTCAAATTATTTTTTTATGTACTGTTAAATTTTAATGGCACCGTGTGACAGTTCACATAACAATCTACATGTATTTCATTGTAATGTGGATAATCTTTTAAATTTTTTAAAAAATTGTTGAATATTTTAATATATATTTTTATTTTTTATGAAGCATACATGAACTGCGAGTTGCCACTTGTCACGTCAATGCCATTAAAATTTTAAAATCCAATCAATTTTTAATAAAAATATTTTAACTAAATTTTAAAAATAAAAAAATTATAACTAAATCAACATTAAAAACTAAATTTATTATTACAACCTCTTTAAATATTAAATGAAAATGCTCATATGATCCGGTCGATTCACTTTTGTACTCATTTATTAAAAAAAGGTTACCACATCATCATTATAATACAAGTGTACTTCATTATTGTTAAATTTGTAAATGATGTATTTAAAAATTATTTGCATATTTAAATTTTATAAATTTTTATATAATGTATGAATAATTATATTCTAACATTCTTTTAATTAAAGATAATTATTATTTTAAAAGGTTAATTAATTAAGTAAATTTAAAATAATTGAAAATCTCGCTACTTAAAAAAAAAATCTCCCAGCGTAAGCAACGGAGTAATAACGTAACTAGATAAATTAAGAAATTGGCAAGTAAATAATAGGTTAATATATTCTCTAACAGCATGCTTAAATGAAGAATTTTAAAATTTTAAGATTTTAATTATTTTATTTGGATAAATAATTGATTTAGAAAAAAACTAGGTTAATGGAATTTTATAAATTTAAAATAATTATAAAAAATAATAATTATATTAAAATAAATAATATAAAAACATTCAATATAAATATTGTTATATTTGTAAAATTTTATAAATAGTTTTAATATAATAAAATTTAAAATATATATTATAATGAAGTAAAAATAATTTTTGTAGTTTAAGTTTTTATCTTATAGTGGGATAATATGTATTAGTCAAATAAAATTAGAAAGAATTTTGAAAAACACCTATTTAAGTGGAATCTAAAAAAATTTGAGCTATAAAATTTCCTCTTAAAATTACTCAAAAATTTTGAAAATTTTCAATATATATTTAGAATTTTGAAAATCTTGATACAAATGAAATTATTTTACAAATTTCTCACCCAAACACACCCTAAATCTATATACTTCTCTCGACAAAGAAAAAGTCTATAATTTTCATACAATTACAATTTAGACTTTTTACTTTTAAATTAAAAATACAAGTATAATTCAAACATTACTATTTTTTTTGTTAAATTCAAGTTTATTACGTCATTTTTTAGTTATATGCTATCAAATAAAATTTTTTTATTTCAAAATGTTATACAACAAATTTAATAATGTTAATATTTAGACTTAAATTTTGAATTCTAAAAAATAAATTAAATTCTTACAAATAAAATTAAAAGGACTATATTTAAAATTTTACAAAAAAATATAGAGATTTATAACGTATTTTAACTTAAATAATATAATAATCCAGTCGTAGACTTTGCCCTGGACGAGCCCTAATAAGCAAACTAGCTTTGAAAATGGAGGGGAGAACTCTGTGACATTGGCGGCGCTAAAGCAACGGAGTCCAAAAGAAATGGCTACACAAGAAGACGATGAAGACTATATAAATCCCCCTGAAATGATCTTGCCTGATGAAGAAGATGAAGGGAAGAGCCTTACCATGCTAGGTGACGGTGCAGTGACGCAACAACTGCAACAACATTCTATCCGTTCGATCGAGTCAACGGTGGTGATTAGGCAGCTTCCTTCGGAAGGGATTTCTTTCCAGCTTTGGCCAGCCGCTACGACGCTTGTTACGCTCCTTGAAAACCACCGCCGTTACCCCAACAAAAACCTCCTAACTGATTTGTCCACCAGTGGAGGTAATGATGATCGGAAACTGAAAATCCTTAAGCTAGGGTCCGGTACTGGGCTCGTCGGAATTTCCGCAGCCGTGATGTTCGGAGCTAATGTGACGGTGACAGACTTGCCACAAGTCGTCCCCAACCTTCAATTCAACGTTGACGCGAACGCTGACGTAGTAGCTCGAAAAGGTGGGACCGTCAACGTGGCTCCATTGAGGTGGGGAGAGGATGATGACGTGAAGGTTATTGGGCGGGAATTTGATATTGTTTTGGCCTCCGACGTGGTTTATCATGCTCATTTGTTCGAGCCGTTGATCCAAACGCTACGTTTTCTGTTGAACGGAGGATGTGAAAAGATGGCTTTCATTATGGCACACTCGAGAAGGTGGAAAAAGGAATCTGTATTTTTCAAGAAAGTTTTTTGATGTCGAAACCATACACACTGAACCTCCGAAGGAGGGATCTAGACTTGGAGTAGTTGTTTATGTCTTTGCTGGGAAAAAGCTAAAATGCTAAAAGGAGTTTGAATTGACCAAAGATTGCCGACAAGGTTATGGTTAATTAAGTTGATAATTAAGTTCGATTTCTTACGCATTTCTGTTCTGTTGTTTCATTTCAGAGTTCAAATTCTTGACTGGTTGCTTCCTGCCTCCGGTACAACACTTCCTTGCCAGCATCAGTGTTAGAACTTTTAAACTGGACTGAGAGCGATAAAATTGAAATCTAATGAACAGCATTTTTACACCAAACCCAATATACTGTGATTGTGCTTACAGCAAAAGTGCCAAAACCCATGTTGATCATCCATCGGGAGTACCTGGAATGAAGTCTTTGAAACAATAGGGAAAGAGGAAAAAAAAGTATACTAGAATCTACATTCACACAAATGACAGCCATGCTCCCTTTCCTGTTGCTGGTGGCCTAGTCACACTTGAAGCATTGCTTTCTTTCACCATTCACAAGTTAAAACTCTTAGAAATAATAAATGCCTCCAAAACTGATTCTAGGCATTTGAGTGTCATCTTGTGATAAATAATAGCCAACCGTCCCACTGTATGGAGAGACTCAAAATCATCGCTTCCTTAGTTGTGAGACTTTGGATACTGCTTTCATACTTTGTGAATCTCTAAAACAAACAAAGTGGACCAGTGTTGTCCCATTTGGATAGACGGCAAATACACTTGTTCCCAGTTTCTTGTTGCAGAGAGAGCACATACTGTCACTCGATATCTTCACTACAGCTTTTCGTTGGTTGTAGAGTTCATCCTTAACCTGTTTCAAATACAACTTCAGATAGATGCTTGAATGAAAGAAAATAAAGAAGAGAGTACTTTCCAAGGAGCCAACAACATTTATGACGATGTATAGTATACAAGTTATTTTATGCACTTAAACAATTTACGTACCTGTAGGTTCTCACTCTGCCTCAAGCTCTTGATAACAGAGAAGTTCCTGTATGCTTCACTGGATTTTTTCAGAAGAGGTCCAAGAAATGGAAGCAAGTTCTGCAGGCAGAAGACAAGTTAAATATCAACGATTATATACACTAAGATGCAACTGCATCGGGAGCTTTGTAATTGACACAAGATTTTAGGACATACCTGTAGTTTAGTCTCCCTGGGTAACAGTCTAAGTGCCTGAGCTCCATTGATTCTATCCCACCTTCGGCTCAAAAGATCAAGTACCTGATCAAGCATGATAGAAGAACCTCCTTCCTCATTAGATTCTTCAGCATCAGCATCACCATCACTCCTACTACTATCAGTATTACTGGGACTAATACGCATATCTTCTGCACCTTCTATTGAGGCAATTTTCTTTCGTCCTCCTCTACCTTTAAATGAAGTTGCTGAACTAATCTTCGGGATGCTTGCGTTTGGGGATGATACTAAATTTGTAATTCTCTTTTCAAAGTTCTTGGTTGTCTTTTGAGGATTCAGATATATCTGTAACAGAGTGAGGTATATATTGCCAGAAGATTTTGCTGGTGGTTGATGAACAGATGACTCATAAACCCGATCGCAATAGGCCAGTGCCAGTTCAGGTACATTAAGCTATCAAGATAAAGAGAAATCAATTTACTAGGAGCATATTAGCAATGAAGAACAAGTAATTTAAAAAAAAAAATTGGGGGGGGGGGGGAGTTGGCGTTATCAATGAACTAATACCTATGCAACTGTTTTAACAAAATAAGCTGTAGTAACCTTAGATCAATCAAATATTCAACAACTTTTAGCTTTTTATATTAGCCATCTTTCTTAAGAAGGAAACCAAATGAACCAAAGCCATAAACTACCTTATGAACATATAGTGATAGAGCAAGCTCATGTTGGTTCATTTTTCCCAACAGACTCGCACGCTCTTCAAATAGAGCATCTGGAGGAAGACGTTTCAACAAAGCCTCAGGACTGTATCCTGAGATGCTTTCCAATGCAGACAATAGTTTCTTCCTGGTTGGAGAATAAGCCTTCTCATCCCATATCTGTTGAGCACTTAGTTCTGAATACCATTCAAGTACTTCAGAGAGATATATTTGTACCTACATTAGTCATTACTAGTAATATTAGCTGAACTATCAGCAATGCAAATGGCAACAATGAGAACTCCAGTGGCTTTGAACACAATTGAAATAAGTTAGTTTCATAACAAACAAAAAGTGCTTTACCATTTCATTTTGCAGATTCCCTGAGATCCCATTTTCATTCATGGCAAGCATAAGCTCCAAGTACCTGCCCTGCATGTTTGGAGCATGCTGCTTCAAGTAAGAGTTGACCAAGTCTGCTGGAATATTTCCAGACAAAAAAAGCTCAATGGTTTGTGTTGGACAGCTTTCAAGAACAAGCATTGAGAACTCAAGTACAAGCATGGGATCAGTGCCACAGAGAGGCTGCAAATAAACAAGACAAAGTACTCAGCATATAGAAGTTTTATTACAGCATGTTCTTCTGACCATGGAATAAATATTGCATCAAATAAAAGCAATTATATATATAGTGCTAACAGAATATGGTCCAGAAATCAAGCCATAACAAAGGGTGGGTTTGGATGGGCGATTGGGTGCGGTGCGGTGCGTTTAACTTATTTTTTGTCTCACGCTACAGTATCGCTACAGTATCTAATCTCACCGCCACCGCTGCTTTTACACTAACCACAGGTAAATGCACCGCCTATCCAAACTCACCCAAAATTAACATTATCTTCTCATATTAGTCCTTTTATGTTTCCTTTTATCCACCACATCCAACCCAACACGTAATAAGAGCAAGTTTCCTACTAACTAATAATCTGACCTTGAGGTATTCAATAATTGCCTCAGGACTGAACTTTTGGATGGGTTCAGCCTGCAATTGGTTTGATTTTGACTCTTCTACTAATTGATGTAAAAGTGTTAGAGCCTCCCGATGCATGGAGTTACTTCTGTAAAGTTCTAAAAGAGCTGCATAATGATGCCCTTTATGAAGGATCTCCTCACATATTTTTGCATCACAATAGTTAAGACCTTTCAGCAATTCAACAGCTGCTAAGGATTGTCCGGTAAGAAGCAGAGCTTGGAGGAGGGCTGTATCCAGTATAGCTGCCATCTCCCTAGCAGCTGAGTTAATTGGAACATTACCACGCCCCTAAGAGATAAAACATAGTGTTAGATCATCAATTTATATAATAGATATAAATATTCTGCAATTTTGGAGGAAAAAGATATTGGACATTAACAGAAAATCATTGCAAGATTCTTTTATCAACGTATCATGATTGAAGTTGCAAATACTTTAGTTGGTTTTTGTCAAAAGAATTTGCACTTCTGCATAAATCCAAATTTTAATGTATGAATTGACATAGAATCACAAAATAAGCTTCGCAGTAACAAAACATAGTGTCATTTACAAAAAGTGAAACTAGCCTCACCTTATTTGATTTCTTAAACCTTGACGATGTAAAACTATCCCCAACAGCATCTAAAACTACCTCTTCAGTTCCCTCAGCAGCAGCCTTCTCTACAATACTGTATCTCTTCTTCTGTAGGAACTTAATAAGAGCCATAAGAGTATTATGGCTCATTTTCTTGAATTCAAGCGCAGAATTCTCATCAGATTCTGCTAGTTGTGGAAGGAAGGTTTCCAAATCATCTGACATTCCAGATGAACCTCGTGAAAGTTGTGGAGCGTCCAGAGAAAGGTCCGCCAGCTTCTCTGGCTCTGGAACTGCGGTTGTTTTGGGAAGAACAATGGACTGATACAAAGAAAGAACATAAGTAATATCCACTTGAGATGCCAAAAAGTGCTCCATTGCTTCCTCATAGCACCCATTGTCAAAAAGATAATGAGCGTATCTGCGAAACATGAACATTTAACCAGAATGTATCACTTGAGGAACATACAATAAGCCTGAATAACCAGTTGAATTATGATCATATGCCAGGGAAAATACAGTTTTCAAGTAAGAAACAGACGTTTCTTATGCAGTATTTTGTTATGATTTCTTGAGAAAATAAAGGTGTGACCATGTGCACTACAATGATGATGTGGTTTTAAAGATAATATAAGCTTTGCGAATAATTCACTATTTCTTATTCAACTTGATATAACCGCACATAACAATAACTGCTAATGAGGAAAAATCCACCTTATATGAATTGAGCCCTCCTTTGCAGCTCTAAGACTTGCATCTTCTGGTGGAAGCAGCTTACACAAGGCCAGTGCTTCTTCAAAATTTCCAGATGCTGTTAATTGGACAATCTGCAATGCAAGTTGGAACCTTTTAATGCAATAATCAAAGAACTTCAAATAAGGGCAAACTGTGATGTTAAAGCATAAAGAAAAAGGATCAAGATCCATAAGAGAACATTAAACTTCTTAAGTATACTAGGAAATAGGAATACCTGTGCACCAAGAGGAACAGGAAAGAGTCCATAAACAGATTTTTCTAAGGCTACAACAACGGCATTGTTACTTTTCGTAAGACGACGAGCACCGGGGAGTACAATTGTCTGTATCAATGGATAAGGAACTCGAAGAGAGCGAATCTGCAAAGCATAGATAAGTGAAAGTGCTTAAATATTAAGACAAGCAAAAAACCCCTTTCTTTTAGCATTTAGTAACACCCACCTCAACACGCCTAGGAAATAGAGCGATAGCATATGGTTTCTGAATGACAACAACAGCAGGAGCTTCTGACCAACATATCCTATCAGCTTGAAGAAGCTTTCCATTTTGATCCACAAAGACACCAATATTTTCCTAAGTGACAGCAGGAACCACACTTGATATTACTCTTCGCTAGCTAAAAGATCCATAATGTTTAAAATAAATTATGAAACTAAGTTGTTACCTTCCCAAGAATAAGTTCCCCAGAGGGAAGAGCAACGACCAAAGGTGGTGCTATCTTCCCCGAAGAAAACACCTCTGACAACGCACCATTTGTGGCATTTAATATCATGTATTCCTTTCTAATACCTAGACATATGTTCTCACCACACCATGACATTGACTTTACAGTATCTGGTACACCAAAATCTTTCACCTCCACAAACCCTCGCCCTCCTGCACATTAATTTTCGTATCAATTTCATTCAACAGTCGGCAGGCAATAACCATTAATTCCGACAATACAAAACAAATTTACCAAATCTGAATCAAGAGATCACATCAATATGGCTAGTTTGATTGCTGTTTGCTTTTTGATTAATCAAAAAGTTGTTAAATAGAAAAACCCTAATTAACTAAAAATAAGCAAATTATTCAAATGTCACACCAATTGTAATAAATTAGTCTAGATTATAGTAAAAACATGCATTCGTTTTACAGAAATAGTACATTTAAAAATAATTGTTATTTGCTTTTCAATTTTCATTCAAAAACACCATTGGATTTTATTCCCTTCCTTTTTAATAGAAAAAATAAATTGAAAAACTAAAAAATTAAAAGAGTTGAAACATTAATTCATTGGTAACTAAAAAAGAGAAAACAGGAGAAATTCAAAGAATTTACCGTCGTGCCTGAAAATACAGACTCTCTTTTGCCTAGCAAAGCAAAGAAAACCTCTACGGTCATCCCAAGAGTAGACATTAGCGCCTTTAGCTTTGGTGATCACAGCAATGGTCTCTAAATTGGGGAGCCGATGAAACGCGATCGATTCAGAGAGTGATAACAGTAGCTCTCTCGATTCCAGTACTTCCATTGAAATCAGAGGCTTCTTTGAAAACCCTGCAACGGTTCTCTCCAGCGCGTAAGGTTCCTTCCGCAACGCGTGCGGGTCGGACGGTGGAGATCGGTCAGCGCCGGAGGAATCAGAAACGTAGATTCGAAGAGAACCATCGGAGCAGCCCAGCAGCAGCTTTGAGCCGTAGGATTCGATGGCGTCGATCTTAGTGGGACAATCGGTGAGGAGCTGGAAGGAATCATAGGCGCTGTGCACCATTTTTGCGGATCGTTTCCGGTCTGTTCTCAAATTATTGTAGTTTTACTCCTGAGAATGAATATATAACTACGACACCGTTTCTCATCAACCATACATCCAACACCAGCCTGATGCGTTGTCCTGAGGCCCGGCGCTTCTTAGTACTCACAAAAATCCAATTACAAGCTGCCACGTCGTGTTCATAAGTGCAAAACAATCGTGGACACGGGGTGGTCGGAACTAGAGCTGTCCATGGGCCGGGTGGCCTGGCCCGGCCCGACGGCCTGCCCAAAATATGGGAGGGTTCGGGTAAAAATATAGGCCCGAAATATGGGCTTCGTAAAAAATGAGGCCTAGGCCCGGCCCGGCCCGAATATAATAAATATATATTTTTTATTTTTATTTTTTAATTTTAAAATACTTTTAAAATTTTTTTATTTTTTTATTTTTAAAATAATTTTTTAATGTTTATTAAAAAATGAGCCGGGCCGAGCCAGGATCGGGCTTATGATATTTTTCCGGGCCGGGCCAGGGCAAAATTTTAGGCCCATATTTTGGGCCGGGCTGGGCCCGAGCTTAAGAGGCGGGCTGAAAATTTTTCGAACTGGCCGAACTGCCGGCCTTACCCATGGATGTGTCTAGTCGGAACCAATGAACCAAAAAAATCAAGGATTAAGCGACAAATTTCCTTCAATGTTCGGCCCAATTCAGTTCTCCTTTTCCTAAAGCAAGGGTTAGGCGGCCCACATTTAGATGATTTTACTTTTTTGGAACAAATTTTCATTACCTTAATACATAATTTGATGCGATATCTCTTTTATTTTTTATCGGTTTTGTAATAGGCCATTTTAGCCTGGGCCCAAATACATAAACCTTAAAATAAAAATACAATAAATTACAGACCCAGTTTTAAACCCAATAACACCCCGACCCAATAACCAAATTACAAGCCCAATACCCAAACAACCCAAATTGCTAGCACTAGCCTGTTAGCCCAAAAGAACACAGGGTATAGCAGAAACCCTAAGCACATTGAAGCAAATCGGCGCCGCAGCAACTGCCCACGTCATGGCAACCGTCTCCACCCACGTTCAGCAATTCCCCACACCCACCATGCACGTTCGTCACCTGCAACAAACCACAAACAGTAGCAATGACTGAATATACGACAACAAATTGTAAAGAGGTTTTAGGCTATAAAAAGCCAATGGATTTATGTAAAAAGGGGAGAAAATTTTTGTACCGAAATAAAAAAGGAAATATACAGAAAAATACTTTTGAAGGTAGGATTTTGTTTTATTTTTCTCTGTTCTTTTACTGCCTTTTTTTAAGTTATTTTGGTTCTTTTCTTTTTATTTTCTTAAAACAAAACACGAAAAGGGTGAGGGGAGGAGGACTTACCGTCGAGAGATTCGTTGGGCGCTCTCGTTAGCCGTTATCTGGTCGAAAAAGGGAGGAAATTGGAACGGCAGAGGAGGGGTTTTGAGAGGAGTTGCGGCACACCACAAAAATGGCAGAAGGGAATTGATTTTTGGGTTTTAAAATGGGAGTATATAGGGTTCAAAATGGACTATTTTCGCCATTAGTCCTCATGATTTATGGTGCTTTTCAAATTAACTTATTTATTTGTTCTAAATCTGACTGCACCTTTTATTTTTGTTTCAAATTGGTCCAATAGTGTGCAGCGTTTTAGGGTGGGTTGGAAAATTACTTTTTCGGTCCTTTATCTATTGTACCTGTTTTAATTTACTCCATTTCTTGTTTTTATTTTCAAAATTGGCATTCAACTTCATTTGATATTTTAATTTAGTCCTTCATTTGTTTTTAGTTTATTTTATTATGTTATTTTTATTGTTTATTACTGTTAATTATTATTATATTATTATTGTATGTATATATGTGTGCTCATATATATAATATATATTAAATGTTTTAAATATATATGTAGTAATGTATTTTGTTATTATTATTATTATTACAAATTTTTTATTTTTTATTTGTATATAGTTTATATATATATATATATATATATATATATACATTCATATTTTATAATTATTTATATTTTCATGTTTTATAATTCATATGTTTATACAATTTTATAATATGTACATATCATAGATTTTATTATTATTTTATATTTTCTTAGCCTTATATACATATGTATGCGTATATACTTTTATAATATATATATGTTTTCTATATTTTATGATCCAAATATTTTTATATATACGTATACATAGATATATATTATTCTATACCTTTATAAATATATTTTTAATTTTTTATATATACATATGTCCATATTTTTATAATTACCAATATATTATGTTTATACATTATTATGTTTATTATTTTTAAAATGCATGTACATTGCATTATTGATTCATTTTCGTGATCTTTGTATGTACATGCATCAACATCTTATCATACTTTTAAAGAAAAATATATTTTGATTTTGGTCAAAATACTTAAATCATCATTTTAAATTTTTTTAAATATTTGGCAATCATGATTCTCGAGAAAGATCGTGTCCTAACTTCTTTGGATCGTGATCATTTTTCGATGAATTTAGAAAGCTAAGTATTTATTTTACAATAAATTCGCAATTTTCAAATAAAACCTTATTCTCGGGAATTCAAAATGTCGGGTCCTAACTTACTGGTCGTGACATTTAGTTATCTCGAAATAAGAATTTCTAAAACAAAAAGCAATATTCGGTATTTTGAAAATATAAAATATTGTGCCCTAACTTACTGGGTGTGATGTTTTATTTCTTTGAAATGAGAATGTTTTGTCATTTTAAATCCATTCACGGGTTAAAAATTTCTATTTAAAATCTTTTCAAATTTTCAACATCAAGACATAAAATAATCAAATTTGGTACCGATTTTTGGGCGTCACGAGGGTGCTAACCCTTCCTCGTGTGAATCGACTCCCGAACCTGTTTTCTCAAATTTTGCAGACCAGAATTGTTTTTTTTTTGGTGAGCCGATCACACCTTAATAAAGGATCGGTGGTGACTCCAATTTTTGTTTTTAAAGTCGATAACTTATTTTTGTTTTCAAAAAATGGTTTCGACAGCTTGGCGACTCCACTGGGGACTTTCGAGAGTTGAGCCATAAATTGATTATTTAGTATCTTTTTGTCGAGAATTAAAGATTTTTTTAAACCATGATTTCCCTTTTACATTCATTGATTTTTCATTGTTATATATTTGCTTGATTAGCTTAAGGCTGTTAGCTTATTTGCATTTTGCATTTCATGGTCAATTTTACCCCTCTAAGTGGGAGTGAGAAGCTAGTCCTTCGTGAGGTTTTCACCTCCGTGCAGGGTAGTGGATCGCTTTCGGGATACATTTGTACCTATGTCTTCGTGAGATTTTCATCTCCGTGTAGCCATAGGGAAATGTGTCCCCCTGAACTGAACTCGGTCTATATGAGCCTATAATGGGTGAGGATCGAGGAATCACTGTTCGGTTCAGTTGCTCTAAAGCCAAAACCTCATATATTGAACCTTAGGAACCTACCCTAGATAGAATTACTTTGAACCTTAGTAGGCACCTAATTAGAAGTTTTTACTATTTCTTGGTTGTATTGTATTTAATTGTTACTGACTTTTTGTGTTTTACTCTGATTGCATGGCATTACAATTACATGGCATTCCATTATAAAGAGGCGTTTCGTATTCAGTTGCTAGACAGAAAGTTTATCATGGGAAATGGATTTCTTGATAAAGTGGAAGATAATACGACTGCCTGAATATATTCCAAGAAACGCTAGAAGGGTGATGGATGAATACATGACTTTATTTCGTGCCTCAAGGTCAAGCTGATCATTCAAGAGTTTCTGACATTTCAACCTCCTTAAAGAAGCTGATAACCCTTACGAGGATGCGCAGACGTTGGATTATAACCAGGATCAAGTAAAAAGGGAGGTAGAGGAGATACCCCTTTTGAAGAATTCACAAGATTTATCTTAGCATCCAGATGAAGAAGGAGAAGATGTCTTCGCCTGGAGTATGAGGGCAAAGCCGTATATATATATCCGCTTTATGTAAAGAAATTTGTCTTCTAGAAAAGTTTTCTAAATGGAATTGAATCAGAATCAACGTCTCTTTTTGCATTCATCTCATGCATTTGCATTACATTGCATCATATGCATTAAAATCTATTGAAATAGCCTAATTGAGTAAAATTATTTCAGTTAATTTGGAAAACCAACATCCTCACGGCATCCAAGCAAAGACTAGAGAAATGGACCAAAGTTTGGAGAAATTAGAGCAAATGCAAGTGCAGATATAGGAGCAATTGACCAAATTTTAGCAAGATATGAGAGATCAGTTGTTAGAATTCCAAAGAAATATAATGTGCCAGTTAACCTAGTTATTGGCTAAAGGGTTAGAAAGAGGAAAGACCCTAGTGGCCCACTTTGGGGATAATAATGAGGACTCTACATATCCTTCAGGCTTCACCCCAACAAATACCCAAGCACAACCAAATGCATATCCACAAAGGGTAATTGTTAACATCCGACCCCAATATCAGACCAGCACCTCGACACCGGTGAATTTCCAGATTGGCTCAGGTTCCAACTCGATAGGCGATTCAACTAATCCTATTGTCATTAATGATCAAGCAGAAATAGAACAGACGAGGGTGGAGTTCCTAAAACAGTTTGAAGATCGTTACAAACGGAAGGGGCAAGAGTGGAACTCTCAAATCAATACTTTAAAAGGCCCAAGGAAAAAGGGGAATAATGGGGATAATGTAGGTAGATATAAAAAGGGTCACTCAAAACCAATCACTATGGGCCGACCAAAGACAGAAATCACTAACCGTCAGAGCCCTTTAAAGCGAGAATCTTACACGAAGACAAATACAAAAGGACTTCAGTTCACGCCTATACCGATGTCTTATAGTGAGCTGTATCAAAGCCTATTTAATGCACATGTGGTGTCTCCCTTCTATTTGAAACCGATGTTGCCCCCATTTCTTAAATGGTATAATGCAAATGCTCAGTGTGAATACCATGCAGGAATTGCGGGCATTCGATAGAAAATTGCACTGCTTTCAAGAAATTGGTTGAAAGGCTCATCAATATGGACATTGTCAGATTTGAGGATTCATCGAGTGCAAGAAATTCACTACCCAATCATTATTGATAATGGGGTTAATGTGATGTATGAAGAGATGTTGAGAAGCTTTCACATCAATGACATGTTTGAAGACACAACTGAAGAAAGGGCCTTGTTAGATGTCTGCCCTTATAAATTTGAGAGTGTTCTAAGCAATTTGGATTGCGGAAGAGACCCCTGTAGTTTTTAGAGCTTATTTAGAGTAATGTTCGGAACATTTTTGTTGTTTTTAGCCTAAAATTGATAGAAATTCCTTTGTGAAATAGGCTCATGTCTGAACGTCATTATTCTAATAAAATACATCTTTGCATTCATTTTTGAACCAATATTCTTTCAGTCTGTCTGAATAGTTATTCTTTCATTCTTTTGGATTTTCTTTTACATCATTCATTCATTCATAATCATATTGTATAGATAGTTCTTCATAAATCTATACATTCTTTTGTATATTCTTTGATAT
This sequence comes from Gossypium raimondii, assembly GCF_025698545.1. Lineage (NCBI taxonomy): Eukaryota > Viridiplantae > Streptophyta > Magnoliopsida > Malvales > Malvaceae > Gossypium > Gossypium raimondii. The sequence goes on along the minus strand of NC_068575.1, from coordinate 42,744,049 downwards.
TTATTATGGGCCCCTAGATATCAGTGACATGAATGACACTCTACAGATTTAGAATCTCTTTTTGAGCAAGACATGTGTTTAGAGGGATCTCCTGACTTTGAAGATGACATAGATCGTAGCCTATCTCCAGACTTGTTGAGGATGGTAGAGCAAAAAGAGAGCAAATTTTACCTCCTGAAGAGACAATGGAGATTGTGACTTTAAGAGAACATGCATAACCGGAGAAATGAAGCAAGACCTTGTTAAGTTACTTCGAGAGTTCAAAGATGTTATCGCATGGTCATACCAGGACGTGCCCGAGTTAAGTACTGATATTGTAATTTGAGCAACAGCACAACGTCAAAAATCTGCAGTATGTTCAAGATTCACATCATAAACGATGTAGTTAGAATTCTTTACCGGGGCAATACCTTCTTCTCTGGCTTATTCCGTTGAAGTCAAGTTGTAATTTTTTTCCGTATTTTTGTTAGATGTGATCCTAATTGAAGAGGAAGATCTAAAATTTTCTCGTCATAGTTAAATTTCGCCCCAAAAGGCTCTATGAGAGAAACCTGATGCCAAAGAAGATCTTTCGCATACAAAATGAAAGTGGAAGTTATGGGGAAGACCTTATCTGTAATAATATTGATTCTGATTGAAAGAGATGACCAGGACTTGCCTAATCCTATAAGTGCAGATTCAATCCAAAAAAAAAAGAGAGAAAACAAAAAAAACAAAAAAAAAACAAAAAAAGGGAAAAAGTAAAAAAAAGAAAAAGAACCCCGCTGGGGCAATGCCTTTCTCTTTAGCTTATCACAGTTTTCCATTGAAGTTGAAATTCTTTTCTCGAGGTATTGGTGAAATGAAGTAGGATGAAGATCCAATCTCGATAAGATCAGTTGAACTTAATTGAAGGAAAAAGGCTATTCGTCACGGTCTGATGTACCAAAAACGGATGATGCGAGCTTACAACAAAAAGGTTCGTCCCAGAAAATTCCACGAGGGAAACCTGGTATTGAAAAAGATCCTTCCTCTACAAAAGGATTTTAGAGAAAAATGAGTGCTAAAGTGGGAATGTCCTTATATTGTAAAGAAGACCTTTTTTGGAGGAGCACTGATTTTGAGTGAGACGGATAGTAAAAACTTGTCTAATCCTGTAAACTCAAAATCAATTTAGAAATGCTTCGCTTAAAGAAGGAAGGACCAAGGTAAAAACCTGCAAAGGGCACTTTGAGTCACAAAAAAAAGAGAAGAAAAAAAAGTTGTGAAAAATAAAAAATGAAAAATGGAAAAAGTAAAAGTGGAGAGGCTAAGGTGAAAACCCGCAAAGGGCACCTTAGACCAAAGGGGATTTGAGTTGAAAACCCGAAAAGGGCGGCTCAAATATTGGTCAAAATGGGCATAAGGTAATCAAAGCAGCTCAAATGTTGATTAGAATGGGACATGCTGTGATCTTGATATGCCTTAGTCAGCAGGAAAGGGTACGCGACATCTTGGGGTATCGACAGAGTAATGTAGATCTCCTAAACACATGTCAAACTCAAAATGGTCTTCAAGAAGTTTGTACAGAGAAGTTCAAGCTGCGACATCTGGGGCACCTCGTCTCCATACTATTTATTTTGAATTTGTTATTCTTGGAATACTTCATTCTTTTCCAAGATACGCATTCCCAATCAATTTCTTTGTTATCCTTCTTTACTATTTTTGATAATTTATTCATTTCGAGCTATGCTCAAAACTAACTTTATTCTTATCCATTGTTATGACCTTTTTGCAAGCATGTTGCATTGGAATAATGATTAATGGACTAATAAAACTTTCACAAGGGAAGTTTTGCATATTACTCTAGAAGTTTCTAAACAATATTGGAGCCTGAAACAGGACTGTTGTTTAGAACGCACCAGGTTTAAAGGTTGGAAATCTGAGAAGGAAACGTCTAAATTAGGACTTTCTTTTTGATTTTGTTGTCAAAAACATTGAACAAAATGACAGGATGATAGGTTGGTGGCAAGGCTTAGATGAACAAGCAAGCAATAATCACCAAGTAATAAAAAGGGGTTTCTTTGGAGAGAAGAATCCTTCATTCGTGCGTAGGCATTTGGGTATGACACCCTAAGATTGGTATGAAAGACCAAAGAGCTTCACATTTTGCATCCTTGAATTGCGATAGATGAGGATTGAGAAAAGACTAAAATTTTCTACCATTGGGTTACAGCAGGAGAAAGATGATACAAATTTTACGTCCCAATGGATGAAACTTTGAGGTTTACAGTGAGGGGCAATTTGATCAAGCGTTTATTTGGAGATGTGATCCGAACAAAAGACGTTGTAGCACGTCAGTGATACGACTTTAATAAACTTCGAGTAATGACAACCTAAGCGGGATCATTCTCGGAGAGTAAAATTTTGCATTCATGCAAACACCATTCACACATGTCTAGTTAGGAGCATTTGATTCATTTTGATCATGCCATCCTAATCATTAGGCATAATTAGGTTCATTATACAGGTCATGTTCTCCGGAGAACAGATCAGTGAAAGTAGCAGATCTTGCCTTCCTGCATCGACAGCGAAGGAGATCGAAGACAAGTTCTATCTCCCTGGTTGGCAGTGGAATAGATTGAAGATTTCAGATCTTATCTCCCTAGGCATTAGTGGAGCAGATCGAAGATGGCAGATTTTACCTCCCTGTGGTTACAGTGGAGTACATTGAAGCCGTAATTCTATCTCCCTGGTTGGCAGTGGAATAGATTGAAGATTTCAGATCTTATCTCCTTAGGCATTAGTAAAGTAGATCAAATATGACAGATTTTACCTCCCTGAGGTTACAGTGGAGTACATTGAAGCAAGTAATTCTATCTCCCTGGTTGGCAGTAGAATAGATTGAAGATTTCAGATCTTATCTCCCTAGGCATTAGTGGAGCAGATCGAAGATGGCAGATTTTACCTCCCTGTGGTTACAGTAGAGTACATTGAAGCCGTAATTCTATCTCCCTGGTTGGCAGTGGAATAGATTGAAGATTTCAGATCTTATCTCCTTAGGCATTAGTAGAGTAGATCAAAGATGGCAGATTTTACCTCCCTGAGGTTACAGTGGAGTACATTGAAGCCAGTAATTCTATCTCCCTGGTTGGCAGTGGAATAGATTGAAGATTTCAGATCTTATCTCCTTAAGCGGTAGTGGAGCAGATCGAAGATGGCGAAGTTTACCTCCCTGGGGTTACAGTGGAGTACATTGAAGCTAGTAATTCTATCCCCCTGGTTGGCAGTGGAATAGATTGAATATTTCAGATCTTATTTCCCTAAGCATTAGTGGAGCAGATCGAAGATGGCAGATTTTACCTCCCTAGGGTTACAGTGGAGTACATTGAAGTCAGTAATTCTATCTCCTTGGTCGACAGTGGAATCGATCGAAGAATAGCAGATCTTATCTCCCTAAGCAGTAGTGGAGTAGACTGATGACGGCGGATCTTGTTTCCTCGACATTGTAATTGGATATATTGAAGAAGATAATCCTATTTCCCTGAAGTTGCAGTGGAGCGGATTAACACCACGGATCTTATCTCTATGAATTGCAAAGGAGCAGGTCGCGTCAACTTTCAGTGGAATAAATTGAAGCTACAAGTCATATCTCCCTGAAGTTGCAATGGAGCAGACTAAAGATAGCAAATTTTGTTCTTTTGAGAAGTTACAAGACAAGTTCTATCTCCTAACGTTACGATTGGAGTGGATTGAAGCACCAATTCCTATACCTCTCAAGATGCGAGAGGTTGGAATGAGGCTACTTGAAAAGAAAAGCGCTAAGGTCCGGTATGCCCGGCAAAATTGGCCATCTTAAAGTCTTTGCTCTGTTCAGATTACTGCAACAACAAGCAAAGAGGGCAATTGTAATAGGCCATTTTAGCCCGGCCCAAATACATAAACCTTAAAATAAAAATACAATAAATTACACCCAGCTTTTAAACCCAATAACACCCACCCAATAACCAAATTACAAGCCCAATACCCAAACAACCCAAATTGCTAGCACTAGCTCATTAGCCCAAAAGAACACAGGTATAGCGAAACCCTAAGCAGATTGAAGCAAATCGGCGCAAAGAATCGCCTTACGCCATGGCAATCGTCTCCACCCACGCTCAAAGAATTCCCCACACCACCATGTACGTTCACACCGCAACAAACCACAAACAGAGTAATGACCTAATATACGACAACAAATTGTAAAGAGGTTTTAGGCTATAAAAAGCCAATGGATTTATGTAAAAGGGAGGAAATTTTTATGCAAAATAAAAAGGAAATATACAAAAATACTTTTGAAGGTAGGATTTTGTTTTATTTTTCTCTGTTCTTTACCGCCTTTTGTAAAGTTATTTTGGTTCTTTTCTTTTATTTTCTTAAAACAAAACACGAAAAGGGTGAGGGAGGAGGACTTACCGTCGAGAGATTCACAGGCGCTCTCGTTAGCCGTTATCCGTCGGAAAGGGAGGAAATTGGAACGGCAGAGGAGGGTTTTGAGAGGAGTTATGCACACCACAAAAATGGCGAAGGGAATTGATTTTGGGTTTTAAAATGGGAGTATATAGGGTTCAAAATGGACTATTTTCGCCATTAGTCCTCATGATTTATGGTGCTTTTCAAATTAACTTATTTATTTGTTCTAAATCATTGCACCTTTTATTTTTGTTTCAAATTGGTCCAATAGTGTGCGCGTTTTAGGGTGGGTTGGAAAATTACTTTTTCGGTCCTTTATCTATTGCACTGTTTTAATTTACTCCATTTCTTGTTTTTATTTTCAAAATTCGCATTCAACTTCATTTGATATTTTAATTTATTCCTTCATTTGTTTTTTAGTTTATTTTTATTATGTTATTTTTATTGTTTATTATTGTTAATTATTATTATATTATTATTGTATGTATATATGTGTGCTCATATATATAATATATATTAAATGTTTTAAATATATATGTAGTACGTATTTTGTTATTATTATTATTACAAATTTTTTATTTTTATTTGTATATAGTTTATATATATATATATTATATACATTCATATTTTATATTTATTTATATTTTCATGTTTTATAATTCATATGTTTATACAATTTTATAATATATACATATTATTTATATTTTATAATATGTACAATTTTATAATTTATATTTTATTTTTCTTAGCCTTATATACATATGTATGCGTATATACTTTTATAATATATATATGTTTTCTATATTTTATGATCCAAATATTTTTATATATACGTATACATAGATATATATTATTCTATACCTTTATAAATATATTTTTAATTTTTTTATATATACATATGTCCATATTTTGATAATTACCAATATATTATGTTTATACATTATTATGTTTATTATTTTTAAAATGCATGTACATTGCATTATTGATTCATTTTCGTGATCTTTGTATGTACATGCATCAACATCTTATCATACTTTTAAAGAAAAATATATTTTGATTTTGGTCAAAATACTTAAATCATCATTTTTTTAAAATTTTTTTTTAAATATTTGGCAATCATGATTCTCGAGAAAGATCGTGTCCTAACTTACTGGATCGTGATCATTTTTCGATGAATTTAGAAAGCTAAGTATTTATTTTACAATAAATTCGTAATTTTCAAATAAAACCTTATTCTCGGGAATTCAAAATGTCGGGTCCTAACTTACTGGTCGTGACATTTCGTTATCTCGAAATAAGAATTTCTAAAACAAAAGGCAATATTCGGTATTTTGAAAATATAAAATATTGTGCCCTAACTTACTGGGTGTGGTGTTTTATTTCTTTGAAATGAGAATGTTTTGTCATTTTAAATCCATTCACGGGTTAAAAATTTCTATTTAAAATCTTTTCAAATTTTCGACATCAAGACATAAAATAATCAAATTTGGTACCGATTTTTGGGCGTCACGAGGGTGCTAACCCTTCCTCGTATGTGAATCGACTCCGAACCTGCTTTTCTCAAATTTTGCGACTGTAATTGTTTTTTTTTGGTGAGCCGATCACACCTTAATAAAGGATCGGTGGCGACTCCAATTTTTGTTTTTAAAGTCGATAACTTATTTTTGTTTTCAAAAAATGGTTTCGACAGGTTTAATGATAAATTTGGCCACTAACGTTTATATGTTTTGTCAAAATGACCCTAATTATATTTTGAGCCTTTTTTAGGCATCAACCTTTATTCCTTTTTTCAATTTGCTTTTTTTAACAGATTTGATAAAAGTACCGTTAAAAAAGTTAACGGAGATGATGTGGAATTTCATGTGGAATATTTTTAATGAGATGCAATTTATTATTTAGGTAACCCAATAAGATAATTACATGTGGAAAATAATGAAATAAATAATCATAAATGAAATTAAACTCCAGGGATGAATCGAAAAAGAAATCTTTATCAACTCTACCTCCTATTTTTTATGAAGAAAATGAGTTTTTTTTATCGAAGGATCAGAAAAAAAAATGGGTCCAGATCTCCTACGGAATTATTTGGAAGATCCAAAACCAAAAATAGTGGTATTTACTAGCAACAACATAATGGAGGCAATCAATTAAGATAGATTGATCTGAAATCAAATTCAAATCCGATATAGCACCTATGGATATATAAGAAATGTATTGAATCGATTCATTAAAAAGAATCAATCTGATCGTAACTTCGAATATGGAATTCAAAGGGATCAAATAGGAGATGATATTCTGAATCATAGAATTATAATGAAATATACGATCAACCAAAGTTTATCTAATTTGAAAAAGAGTCAGAAGAAATGGTCCGATTCTCTTATTTTGATTTCTCGGACCGAGAGATCCAAGAATTGGGATCCTAATGCATATAGATACAAATGGTACAATGGGAGCAAAAATTTTCAGGAGCATTTGGAACATTTCGTTTCTGAGTAGAAAAGTTGTTTTTAATTCATTTATGATTTATTTATTTTATTATTTTCCACATGTAATTATCTTATTGGGTTACCTAAATAATAAATTACATCTCATTAAAAATATTCCACATATGAAATTCCACATCATCTCCGTTAACTTTTTTAACAATATTTTTATCAAATATGTTAAAAAAAGCAAATTGAAAAAAGGAACAAAGGTTGATGGCTAAAAAAGACTCGAAAATACAATTAGGGTCATTTTGACAAAACATGTAAACGTTAGTGGCCAAATTTGTCATTAAGCCATTTTTATCTAATGTGGTTTTCACATTTGATAAAAGTTATAAATTGTGATACTTGAAGGTAATATTATTAATTTTTTAGTGTTTAATTTAAGCTTTATAATTGATTCGATAATAATTCATAATTAGCCAATAATATTAGTAATTAATTTTTATCAAATCAATCTTGAAGCCCTAATTAAATACTAAAAAGTTACTTTTGAGTATCAAAATATATAACTTTTGTCAAATATAGATATAAGATTAAAAAATAATAAAAATAGTACTACCTTAGAAAAAAAAGTGTCAAACTCACGTGATATCTTAAGCCATTTTCATTTTAGTTCAATGATGGTAATAGTACAAGCTGTTAGTACAAAACTCCGGTAAGGAAAATCTCGAACACACGATCTGAACTCGAAAAGAAAAAGAAGAAATAGGACAAGGCTCCAATGCGTGTATCAAGCCACTATCTTTAAGGTTATATTCGCCCCAATTTATCTTCAGTGTGCAAATGAGTTCCAAACAAATTAACCTCGAGGATACAATGAAGCCAATGACTATTTGCGTTTTGCACTGACGAGAATAGTCCACTATGCATTGAGTAATGTATAACAAAAACTCAATTTCTATAAAAGATTTCTGCAGTAATACTTTATAGAATAATCTAATAATATTAGAAAATGAAGGAAGAGAAGAAATAATATTAGAATTTGTTGATATATTTCCAAATGAAATCCCATTCCTATTTATAGGAATTTTCATGTCTCTTCATAGAGACATCTTTCAATAGGTGTCTTTATGAATAAATAAATAATAATAATTATTCATTTAATTTTGTAACTATTCAAATAATATTTTTGAATAGTTATAATTCTTTAAAAAAATCAAATGATATAACTTTTGACCAATGACCAAAAGATTTATCTTTTGATTAATTACACCCATTCATTTATAGTTATTGAGATTCTATAAATATTTGAAAATGTTCCAACAATCTCCCCCCATTTTCAAAATATTTAGATTTTGATATTCTTGGAAATCAATTTGCATAAATAAAGGTGTCTTACAATTGAACCTTCACTTAGTGAAAACATGTTAAAGTTAATCGAAATTGCATGGTAGACTAAGCTTTGAACCAACTATTCCATTTGATTAACTGAACACATCGCACACAATGATTTCAACATCAGTCAATGCATAGTATCTAGGGACACTATTATGGCCATGTGTCTATGTCCTCTTTTCATGAGTGCTGTCAGAGCCAAGCCTTTAAGCTCCTAGAAGCGGCCACACTTCCACTCACATAGGTAGATCCCATCAAAAGTGTTCCCGTAATTATAACACTCTAACATATTTATGTTATGGGTCCATTAAGAGTATATTACTCATCCTTCCCTTATCATTACGGGTACCTAGCACTTTAATCTTAGGATGAATTTATTTATAGTGCTAACAGTCACATACTAATGATGTACTTTGTCTCATTGAACTTAAGACTTGACGTTATACCAAGCGTTGAGTCGAGTTTCCATCATGGGTGACTCTAATTAATAGGCTTGAATCCGATCCCTTTTGAGGTCCTTTTTACTGCATCTCTAGCAAGACTTTTTGTCAAAGGATCTGCCAAATTTTCACTTGACCTCACATAATTAATAGTGATCACTCCATCAGAGATTAATTGTCGGACATAACTATGTCTTAATCCAACGTGTCTAGACTTTCCATTATATACTTGGCTATATGCCTTTGCTAGAGTAGCCTCACTATCACAACAGATAGAAATAGGTGAAATTGGCTTAGGCCATAAAGGTACATCATAAAACAAATTTCTTAACCATTCTGCTTCTTTAGATGCAGCGGCTAATGCAATAAATTCTGCTGCCATGGTGGAATCAGTAATACATGTTTGTTTTTTTTTGGAACCCCAAGAAATGACTCCTCTACCAAGAATGAAGATCCATCCACTAGTAGATGCATGATCTTCCAAACTTGTAATCCAACTAGCATCCGAATACCCTTCTAAAACTGGAGGATATCCATTATAACACAATCCATAGTTAATAGTTTTCTTTAAGTACCTAAGTACTCTATTCAAAGCTTGCCAATGCAAACTACTTGGATTACTTGTGTACCTACTCAATTTTCCAATAGCATATGCAATATCTGGTCTTGTACAAGTCATTATATACATAAGACAACCAATTAGACTTGCATATTTCAATTGATCAATTTTCCTACCAGCATTAGATACTAATTTTAATTGAGGATCCATGGGTGTAGATGCTGGTATACAGTTGAAAAGATCAAACTTTTTAAGCATATTTTCAATGTAATGTGATTGTGATAAAGCTATAGTGCTTTTATCTCGGGTTATTTTAATCCCAAGAATAACATCTACTACACCCATATCCTTCATAGCAAAGTTGTTTTACAAGAATTTCTTTGTGTTTTCTATTTGTTCCAAATCCGTGCCAAAAGTGAGCATGTCATCTACATATAAACAAATTATGACACCCTTTCCATTATCAAATTTGCTATATATGCACTTATCGGATTCATTTATTTTATAGCCATTAGCTAAAACAATTGTCAAACTTTTGGTGCCATTGTTTTGGTGCTTGTTTAAGCCCATATAAAGATTTAACAAGCTTACATACCTTATGCTCTTGTCCTGGAACAACAAATCCTTCCGGTTGCTCCATGTACACTTCCTCTTCCAATTCACCATTTAAAATGCAGTTTTAACATCCATTTGGTGAACAACCAAATTATATATAGAGGTAAGTGATATTAATAGTCTAATTGTAGCAATTCTTGCTCTTGGAGCATAGGTATCAAAGTAATCAATACCTTGTCTTTGTGTAAAACCTTTGCTACCAACCTTGCTTTAAATTTATCAATGGTTCCATCGACCTTCATTTTCTTTTTGAAGATCCATTTACAACCTATTGGTTTGGAACCCGTGGAAGATCAACTAAGATCCAAGTTTGATTTCCCATTATTGAATCCATCTCATCATTTATTGCTTCTTTCCAAAAGCGAGTCTTGAGATTTCACCGCCTCTTCAAATGTAATAGGATCGATTCAAGATTATAACAATAAGGTATCTTATTGCATATACCTTCACATTTTCCTTCTACAAGAAACATAATGAAATCTGGTCCAAAATCTTTGACCTTTTTAATCCTCTTACTTCTTCTTAATTCTTGACAAGATTCATCACTATTATCAATTTGTTTCAATGGAATCTCATTCTCATTTGAAGAATGGATCAATTGTTGTGGTTGTAATTGTCTTGATATAGAATTAAATCTATTTTCATCAAAAATAACATCTCTTGATTCAATAACAGTATTAATTGAAATTGAATCATTTGGTTCAATTACTATAAACCTATATGCATTGCTATTATGTGCATAACCTATAAATATGCATTCAATTCCTCTTTCACCTAACTTTTTACGTTTATGTGTTGGAATTTTTACAATAGCTCTACAACCCCAAACCTTCAAATAATTAAGGTTTGGTGTACTTTTCTTCCATTGTTCATAGGGGGCTATTTTAGTTTCCTTATTAGGAACTCTATTCAATATATGACAAGTTGTTAGAACAGCTTCTCCCCAAAAACCTTTTCCAAGACCTGAATATGATAACATTGAATTTACCATTTCAGTTAAGACTCTATTTTTTCTTTCACTACACCATTTTGTTGTGGTGTGTAAATGAAACTTGATGGACAATTCCAGTGAATTCAAAATAACTTGGATTATAGTATTCTCCACCTCTATCCGATCTTAAGCACTTGATAAATGATTCACACTGAAGTTCAACTTCAGATTTATAAACTTTAAATTTATCAAGCGCTTCATCTTTTGAATGCGATAAATATACATAACAATATCTAGAACAATCATCAATAAAAGTAACAAAATATTTCTTTCCACCTAATGTAGGAGTATTATGCATGTCACATAAATCACTATGTATCAAATCAAGCAATTTTGTTTTCCTTTTAACCTTAGGGAAAGGGTTTCTTGTAATTTTAGTCAACATACATGTATTGCATTTTTCAATATTATTATTAAAAACAGAATTAGATCTAATTTATACATGTCATTCAATTTTCTATAATTCAAATGACCTAATCTATAATGCCACAAACAAAAAGAGTCTTTATTCTAAAATATATATATACACACACTTATATACATTAATAATATATAAAGTGTCGGTATTTGATACTATACAAGGAATTACATTATTTAACCCCATTTAAGGAAAAAATGTAATCTTTTCATAAAGATGTGGGTGAGTTATTTTTTTGGTAGAATTGTAGAAATATGCTAAAAAAAAAAGAAAAACAAAAGAGAAATTATTCTATTTTTTAAAAATTTATTGATCTATACTGTTTTTGGAGAGAAAAAGGAAAGCGCGTCTTACAGAGCACGTTTTCACTGATGTGGCAATGAAAATGCTTTGCTATTTTTTTTATTGTGATTAGAAATTAAAAGTTTATAGATTTATTTTTGTCCATATTTGAGATAGACATGGTTATAGTTTTAAGGGATGTTTGAATTTACGGTGGTACTGTAGAGCTGGATGACCTACAAGTTTCATCTGCCATGTGAGTATGGAGCCATCACTCGGGAAGCTAGACCGCATTGCAACTCAAGGTCCCCGTTGATGATGATTATATGATCTCGGGTTGAAGTTTAACTAGGGCTTCAAGTTTACAAAGGTTATGCTGTCAAGGGATGGAGCATAGATGGGGCCATAGTTGACAGTGGTTATGCAGGCACGACAATGAGTTTTTCTCATTAGAAGAGGATGCTTTATAAAACTTATACATAAAAAATGTAGTGGTGTTTTAGTATAATCAAGTAATTTATTTTATCCATCTCCACCAAAGGCAGTGACCCCATTAATATAACCTATGAAAAAATTGGCGTGTAGCAGATTTTAGTAACAGGGTCACTGCCTTTGCCATTTGGTGTAGATGGATAAAACGAATTGCTTGATTATACTGGAAGACCGTTGTGATTTTCTTCCTTGAACTTGTGTATGGGTTTTATAAAGCATCTTTCTCTGACAAGGAAAAGCTCATTGTCGTGCCTGCATAACCACCATCAGCAACGACATAGGTTATGCTCCATCCTTTGACAGCATAACCTTTGTAAACTTGAAGCTCTAGTTACACTTCAACCCCAAACGATATAATCATCGCCAACATGGACTTGGAGTTGCAAAGGGATCCCGATTTCTCAGATGATGGCTCCATACTCACACGACAAGTGAAATTTATAGGTTACCTAGCTCTACAACATCATCGTGGATCCAAACACTTAGAATTATGACTGTCTCCCTCAAAGTGAGAGAAATAAATCTTTAAACCCGAAAGCCACGATAGTTTTAAAGTTGTCCACCAACCATCTCATCTCGATCCGACTACCCCTAAACTTGTTTGGCACCTTCCCTAGTAGTTACTCGCATGTTGCACTCCAGTTTTAGAGTTGAGCTGTAAACTAGCATCTTAGAGTGTAATTGTACATTCACCGCAGGGAAAATAGAATGTATGTATCTCCGATTTTCATCTTTCGACCAAAGCATTGATAAGTGGGGAATCTAATTTAGTCCCTCTAAACAAGCGAGTCACGTATAAAAATTTTGCTTCTCACAAATGTCCATAAATAACATTCTATTATCAATTACCAAAAGGAAAGAAAAAAACAAAGAGATTTGAATCATTTGATTGCTGAAGAATGAAGGAGGAGAAAGAAATGCGAGGTTTTTAGAAAGCAAATACGAAAGTGCATTTTCATCATTTTTTATAATCAAATTGATATTTAATTAAATAATAATTTTAATTGATAATAAAGATTTGTATAGATTGAGAAATGGCCTCCCCCTAAAACCAAATTCAGAGTAGATCCGGATGGATTCGAACCACCAACCTCTCGCTCCACTCATTGCGAATGGTATCGAGCGCTCTACCGTTTTGAGCTTACAGATCTCTTTTGTGACCCCCCCCCCCCACTTTCGCCCATTCTAAATATAATTTATTTGCATATAACCATAATTTGAGAATAAATAAAACATTGAAGCTTATATTCAGAACTAAATAAGTTGACATAAATAAATAAAAATACATGAATAATCGAAATTTAAACGATAATTTTAATGTAAAACACAAAATATGGAGGCCATTAACCAAAAGCCTAAAACGGCGATGAAACAAAAAATATTTTTTTATTCTCAACTGTCTATTGATTTCCCCTTTGTACGAAAATAACTATTTAAAACCAAATATAGAAATAAAGAGTCTTTTGGAAAAAATAATAAAAAATAAAGACCGTTTCCAGATCCAAAACGGAAAATTTTCCATTTGGTACTAATCTAGAAATCGATTAGACAATTTATATTTCAGACTTCCAAGCTAAATTCACAACCTAAATTCAAAACATTTCAGACTTCCAAGCTGAGAGGCTTCAACCTGCAAAGAGAACTTAACAAGGGGCTAGATAGGCTATCGTCAAGTAATTATTATTGCAAGGGCAAGGGAAGTGGAAAAACTAAATATAGAAGTAACTCAGCAAAGATGGCGCAATTCAATGGGAAAGAAAATGGTATCTTTTTTTCATACCTGCTATAGGCATATAAAATCTGCCCTAAGACGTATTTCAGCGTAATTGTTGAAGTGCCAATGAGCAACATTATCGTGCAATATGAATGTAAAACAAGACACCAGAATTTACGTGGAAAACCCCTTGATATTTCAAGGGGAAAAACCACGGGACCGTAGTCCGCTAAAAATTTTCACTATGTAAAGGAACTTGTTACACAGTAGACATGTACCTCGTATGACCAACTTCAACAACTAACAGTAGTTCTTCAACACTAAGTAGAGCACTGCACCACGTAAACCAAGAGGGGGTTCAAACAATTAACTCTTGCTTCAAATTAGCAACTAATGAATAATCTTCCAGGAATAGACCTGCTACTGCATGTGAATTTGAGATGATCATCCCGACTAGGAGCCCTCCAAAGCTTTGATCCCTTGCCTCTTATGTCTAACCATGCCTTCGGACATAAATCTTGAAACTTGGCAAAGCTAGATTTACAGTTCACCTTGTAGGCCTTGATTTCCAGTGTTAATATTGGCCAACATGCTTGACATGGTACACCTTCCAATATCTAGTGCTAGTGAAGTCCCAACCTTCAATCCATCTAAAAAAGAAGCCCATGCAAGGGCCTAAAGAACTACAAAAAGCAATACACACAAAAATACATGCCTCAACCTGCACATGGCATTCTCCTACAAGTACAGAGTTCGGTAATGCACTAGCAAAAATATACAGATAAAATACCATAAGAATTAAAGGGAATTAAAGTGGTTGCAGGCAAAATGATATGAGATGGAAATAAACCTTGAAATAGAACAATCATGATAGACACACTGGTAATTTGATCGTAAATGGTGGAAACCTTTTAACGTGAATGGCCATCAATAGAAAGTACTTTCAAGCTGTAGTATTGGCAGCACTTTTGAATCAATGATGAATATCAGTTGAGAGATTGTGGAAATTAAGGGATTTTTCAATGCATCTTGAAAAAAAGTAGAAACTGCACTATTTCTCTATATGAATCACGGCAATTGGAGATGTTCTGTTCAACTCTATATTGCAAGTCTAACATATAACCAAATTCATTTCAATGCACTTTAAGTTAGAACCAGTTTTTAATCAGACTACGACTTAAATGACGTTACCAAAATGATAAATTTATCTACCAATATTAATATTAATTACTTCTTTCTAAGTAACGTTAAGTTCATTTAATTTCATTTATACCAAAAGAGTAAATTGGTTTTAAAAACAAAATTTCTTTAAGAAAAAGAAATTAGGCAAAGAGTCGTCAGTTTGTAAGTAATTGTTTATAAATAAGCTTTTCTAAGAATGAAAAATTAATCAGAGTTGAAGTAACTTGGTATAATCTAATTTTGAAAACTATTTTTGTTGTCATACTGATAAGACCAAAGTATCGTTTTCTTCAGAATATTATTGCACTGGAGAGCAGCACAAAATTTTATCTCAAGATTCTGCCAAGAGGTACCTCTTTATACTTGAACAAACGATCCCATTACCACAAGGAATATAGAGATTATGGGTTCAAGCATCAAGAGGCCTCTCCTCAAAGTCAGAAATAAAACCTATTGCTCTTCATCACAACAACACTCAAAAGAAAACAATTAATATCGTATTAAATTAACTTGGTACTTTTTTTCAAAGATAGTAAATATAATTATAAATGAATTTATTTTTAATTAAATTATCAGTGAATTCCTTTCAAAAATTTATGAGTGATTTTTAATAAGAAAAAAATATGTTGGAAAGTAATGACAATAGTTAGATTTGTCAAAATTATAGGTAACCTACTTGCATAATAGAAAACATATTTAAATTTTAAAAGTAAAATTCGATAGGGCAAATTTTGGTTTTAAATATGTAAAGAATACCTTGGCCTTGCGATCAATGGTTTGGAGATCATGAGCTTATTCCATGTTGACCATGATGATGGAGATGATGAATTGGATCATGAATCCATCCCGAATGGTGCAGAGTATCAAAGGAAAAATAGTGGAAAGCGAGAAAAGAGGAAGAAAAAAAAAGTAAAAGAGCGGGAAACACCACACCACACCACAGCAGAGGGGAGAACCCGGGCAACCCCGTGCGAACTCCCCTCAAAAACACCAAGAAAATAAAATTTTTATTAAGTTTGGGTGACCTGCCATGCAAGCGCACCTGTCATGGCAAAGGTCTTGGATGACAAAGATAGATCAGGACTCAGCCCCTTCCAATCAATATTAAGGCCCTTTTGCCCTGACATCTTACACATCCTTTCATAAGCATAACAACCTGTGAATCCCACATCGGCCATAGATCAGACGGCTGAATTAGAACATCGGAAGAACAACGCCATCGTCCAAATTCTCATCCAAGTATCTAATCCTTCACCAACCCTCCCTGAAAAAGTTAAAAATATTACAACATCGACAAAGATGGCCTGTGAGAATAATTTTCGGCCAAAGAAGATAGACGGAACATACGTAAAAGGCAAAGATCTTCCAAATTAATATACACCAAGACATCCGTTGCCTGCTTCCCAACTCTAAAGCACCTGAAGCAATGTAAAACATAGATCCGGTAACAATAATACTCCTATCGTAGAAAATCTTACATCAAATCGAAGTTCGTGAAGCGACGCAACCGATTCCGAAGGCAGAAACTTGAAAGAAATATCATAGAAGATAAATCTGATCTGCAAGAAAAAGTAAAAGGGCAAGGCAAGAAAGAGATAATTAGAGGGATAAGAACGAAACAACTCTCCCAATAAAACATTAATAAATAGGGAGACTTTTCAAGAATGGACGGTCAAGAGAAAAAAACTCTTGGAAGATGAATGGGTGAGATGCGTAGACGTGGAATAAGTGGGAATATTTTTGCAGAAAATTAGGTAATGGAAGGACAGGGCAAAAGGGTAAAACCATTTAGGAAAATATTACCAATAGTTGGGCACCACGTGGTGAATATGAATTGGTTACAGGTCTGTGTGAAATTGCGTTGTTCTTATCAGAAACACGGAATCTACAGCCATATATACCTCTCGCAAGATTGACTGCTTCCACCTTTGATTTATTACTTTTAAATATTATTTAACATAATTTAAAGTAAATTTTTTTAAAAAAACTGTTGCATATTTTTTAAAGGTTATAAAAATGTCAACCACAAAAGCTTTGAAAATCTTAAAATCAATATTTTTACTATATTCATTTTTTAATACAATTTTCCTTTAACTTTTATAGATCATTTAATAATTAAATTTAATATTTTTTAACAATATAACCTAATTGGTATAATCTCAATTGTTTGAGAATGTGTAATTAAAATGTTTTAAAATTTGGAGACTAATTTAAAATAAGAGTTACAATCAAATGTTTTTTTATAATAAAAGCAATGAATAATATCTGACTTTTGCATTTGAAAATTAAAATTATCAAAATACCCTTATTTGTATTAATTATTTAAAAATATAAAAATAGTTTTTCTCGTGCAATGGAGGTCAATTGTACTTAATTTTTAAAATATAAGTTTAAGGGTACAAAAGTACTCAAATTTTTTCAGAAAAAGTAATCAAATCTCTTTTTTACTCATTTGGATATTTGAACTTTCAAAATGTATCAAAAAAATTTCAAACCTTTTCAAAAAAAGCAATTAAGCCCCTACTTTTTTTGCACTCAATTGGGTATTTGAACTTTCAAAGTGCATAAAAAAAGACCCTCAAACCTTTTAAAAAAAACAATTAAAGCCCTTTTTTTATGAAAATTAGAAAAAAATTAAAATAAATAAAATCTATAAATATTATTAAATTTTAATAAAAATTCAAATATTAAAAATTTATTCAAAATTAAGAAAAAATGTTAAAAAATATATTAAAATTTAAAAATATAAAAAAATTGCAAACTTTTATAAAAATTATTAAAATTATAAAATATAGAAAATTTATAAAATTTTATAAAATCGTAAGAAAATCATACAAAATGTAAAGAAATATAAATTTCTTAAAAAATTTATAAAATTATCGCACTCAAAAGAAGCATTTTATAATTTGTCTATAACTTTTATTTTTTTCATTTTTCGCTACATGTTATCTTGTGTTGCGACACATGATGACTTTAATTGAAAAAAACTAGGGTCGTTAATTTTTTATGATTTTTATAAAATTTTACAACTTTTATAAAAAAATATTTTTAATAAATTTTAAATTTTAAATTTTATTAAAATTAAATAAATTTTCCAAAATGTAATAATTATTTATAATTTTTGTTTTCTAATTTTTAATAAGAGCGGAGGCTTAATTGTTTTTATGAAAAATTTTGAGGCTCTTTTGATACATTTTAAAAGTTTAAGTACCCAATTGAGTGAAAAAGAATACAGGGGCTTAATTGCTTTTATTTGAAGAAGTTTGACGGTCTTTTTTTATGCAATTTGAAAGTTTAAGTGCTCAATTTAGTGTAAAAAAAAGCTTAATGTAAAAAAAAGCTTAATTACTTTTTTTAATTTGAGGAATTTTAGACTTTTAAACCTAAAATATATTATATAATTGTTTTTATATTATTACTAAACTAACGTTGAAATGCCAAATGATGCAATTCTAATTCCTCAAAACTATTATACATCGTTGTTGCTGAGATTTAAAAACGAAACAAGGATATAAATCATAATATTAAGTAAATAATAATTCATACAAAAGACTAATGAATGTTTGAGGATGCAATAATAAATGATAATTATTTTGAAGTGGTTAAATTAGATAACAAATTTGAAATCCATCATTAGTATGACATATTAGGGAAAAATGAGAAATATTAAAAGAATGAGAAATTACTAAGGGTCTGTTTGTTTGCCAGTAAAATATTTTCCGTAAAATGATTTACTTTTCGGAAAATGATTTCTGAAAATATTTTCAGTGTTTGGATGAATCATGTAAAATATTTTCTCATTGTTTATGCGATTTTTGAAAATATTTTCGGAAAAGTTGTTTTTACATATATTAATATATATTAATAAATTTTATATTTTAAATTGTTTTACATATATTGCAATGATTTATTTATAATTAAATAAATCAAATTAAATATATAATAATACTCAATTATTAAGCTACAATATTAACCGTCATAAATTGAAAACAACCGATATCAAATAAATTATTTGTAATTGTGTTAAAAAATAAAAAACAAAGATTGAATAATTATAAATTAGCTTCAAGCCACAATGAATACTAGAAATTAATAATATTATCCAAATGCATAATTAGTAGTATACCACATAGTAACAACATTGTCCAAGTGCATAACTAATATTACACCACATAAAAGTATCAATATCTTCAACCTTGAGAAAAATTTTGAAGCCAATTCTTTTTATGCTTCTTACTTTAACTAAAAAAGCTTTGGCCTCAGATTCATGACTCACTAGATAATCAAACACAGAACATAAGAAGTCATCATCAAATCGTTCTTCCTCCATCGACATCACTTGTTCGTAAAGCCGTGGTTTCTTATCCGCAGTAAATTATTCCAAAGCATTAGCAATTTTGCCAAGTTGTTCACCCACAAATTTAATTTGTTCATCAATGACAATTTCTTGAACACTTTTTCTTTTACATTTAGATGTGCCAGATGAAGATACATTTGTTCTTACCTCTTCAGCCTCTTCATTGTCGCAGTCTACAGGCACTGAATCTTCATTACCATTATCCAAATCTGTGTCAGCAAATGTTCTGGCAAAACTCCCTATTGCCATATCTTTGCCAACAACCAAAGCCATTTCATCATAATGATCAATGCTTTTATTCAAAAATAGTTCATACTTCTTGTGTGCCTGTTGGATATTATACACAATTAGAATAACAAGTAAAAAACAATTGAAATATACTTAACATATATATACATATATTACCATCACTACTGCATCATATGTCACTCTATCACATGTGATCATTTTCATGTTATCATACCATCCAAAACCACTTTCAAATCGAATTTTGCATATAATCTACCACTGGTTTTTTATAGTCCTCAAATGATTTTCCACATGCTTCGCATCGCATTGGACTTGTAATCTTTCAGAAATAGCATCAACAACTCGATTAATAGAAACTGCTTTGAAAGTATTAGAAGGCTTATTTCTTTTTCGGGCCTCCTCTGTTAGAATTTCAAGGAAAACACGTTTCATCGGTTTTGTCCACCTGAATTGCTTGGAGATTCCTTCTTTGTTTCCCTTACCCATTCTACATTAAATAATTGTCATTGTCAATCATTTCAATATCCAACAAGCTCAAAACATAATAACAAATTGAATACCCAACAAGCTTAAAATATAATAAAAAATTCAATATCAAACAAGCTTAAAACATAATCAATATCTAACAAATTCAAGACATAATATCAAAATCCAACAAACTAAAATTTCAATATCATTATCCAACCAACATTAACAAAAAAAAACAATTTTAATACTAAAACATACATAACATAGAAACAATAACCCTAAGCCCTAAATCTACCTAATATTTCTAGTCATATAATCAGTCCACATAGTTTGTGCAATTTCATCTCTCTTAGCAGACCATTCTCTTACTTCTTCTCTTTCTTCTCGCTCCGTGAGAGTTGGTATTATCAAATCAGACTCAGACCCCTCGTATAATCCTTGATTAAGTAAATCACTAGGATCAACTCCCATTATATGATTATGAATGATACAACAAGCCAAAACTATATCTACTTGAGTTTGAAAATTCCAAAATGGTTAAGCATCTAATACACGAAACCTTTTCTTCAAAATCCCAAAAACACGTTCAACAGTGATTCGTAATGATGAATGACAAAGATTAAAGAGTTCCTTTGCATTTTCAGGCCCTTCATCACTAAACTCTTTTAAATGATATCGAACACCACAATATGGGGTAATATATCCATTTCGGATGCCATATCCAGCATCAGCAAGATAATATTTACCTACAATTTTACAATACATAATTAATACTAATAAATTATGAGCTTACTAGAACTATTTGCTATTTAATGAGAAATATTACCTTTCGAAATTCTTAATCCTCCTGGGCGTGAAAGTGCATCACTTAAAATACGAGAATCATGTGCACTACCTTCCCAACCAGCTAGGACATAGGAAAATTTCAAATCAAATGTAATGGCAGCCAATACATTTTGTGTCGTCCCCCCTTTACGGCTACAAAATCTTCCTTGAATGCTAAGTGGAACGGATGCACGAATATGAGTTCCATCTAATGCTCCAATACAATCTTTAAAATAAGGATAAAACCTTGGATTGTTTCTAATTTCACTAGGAGTTGACTCATTAGGTAATCTAATAACTAGTCTATACAATTTCAAAATAGCTCTCAATACAACCCTAAAGTAACGGTGAACTGTCTCAGTTGATCTATAATATCTAGATCCAATCACTCGAAACCTTACATTATGACCAATTATATGTAAAACTATAACTACTTGCTCCCTAATATTGACAGATTTAGATGATTGTAACAAATTATTCCTATTAAGAATATCACATAAATTAAAAAAGGCGATCGGTCTCATCCTTATCACATCAATACAACGCTGGTCACCACTATATAAAATACTATTAATATAATTTTCTCTTTCATAATCTCGATTCACATGAGGGCGAGAAGCAATTTCTTTCCTAGTTTCTAATTTTTTAATCCAAAGAGCCCCAAAAGCTAAAATTAAAGCCACGGCTTCGACAATTGCATTTTGATGTTGATTACGATCCATCTACACAAAATAATGCCACACAAATATATGATGACTAAAAAAAAGATGCAAGATTTTCATAAGGTCACATAAAGTTACCATGACTAAAAGTGCATACATACATATCAAGCTAATTATAATTGCATAATAATTTTTTGAGAAATTAAAGCTGCTTTGGAAGTACCACTTAAAATATATTGATCATAGTTAATACAATACTTCAATAAATGATTTGGTTAATACAATACTTATATTTGATAAGCATATGAAAATGAAAGCATGACAAATGAGTTTTCTTGTAGGAAATTGTGAAAGAATTGCAACTAATGTGTTGAATCATGATAGGTTTAGGGCTTATAAATAAATTTGGGAAATTTGGAATGGAATTCATTTAATCATGAGTTTGATTGGTGCAAGATTTTGTTATATATTATTAGGTTATCTTTCATGTATAATTAATTAATTAATCCTCATTATATATTTTATCAAGAATTTGAATGGGAAATTTGAATGGAATTCATTTAAAATCAATATATTATTAGGTGCAATACTTTAATATTTAACATATAAAAATATACATTAATGAAATTTGATTATTTATAAAAAAATATACATTAATAGAAATTTGATTATATATATGAGTTAGTATTTGGTACATTGGCAAAGTATTTTATTATTTAAGTATTATTTTTATTGCAAAACATTATTAAAAATGGTGATGCATCTTTTTAAAATATAAAAATTAAATTATAAATTGTTATCAAGTGTGTTTTCTTTTTTATTTGAAATTTAACAAAAAATTTGACAATGTTATAAATTTTATTTATTTCTATTTTTTATAATTTTTTAAATTATAAATTGATTAATTTTTATAAAAAATAAATAATGTTTAAGTGCACTCCTAATTGCTATAATATCAAATGTCCAGCATGATTTTGTTTGCTCCATTTTCAGCATGAAATAAGCAAATGCCTCCACTTACTCAAACCAACTTTTTTGGTTTTCTATGAAAAGTGTTATTTAACTGTTTATAAAATATCAAGGAAAAGAACAATCCAAGACCTTTTTAATGTGCATAAAACATCTGATTAACAATGATATTAAACCTTAATTAATTAATTAATACATGTCATATGATATCTAAACAATAAACAAGTGTTCTATTCATGCATCAACATGGCCTTCACCAATTAAATAATTAATTAGCTTAAACCAAACTTTAGCATTCAAATGTTCAATGATAATCCTTCTCAAAAAACTAAAACAGATTGAACAAAGGAAGTTTGGCAAAAGCCATGTGGGGATGGCAAACTCAAATTCCAGATCTATTATAAAATCATAAATGTCAGTTTCACCCTTCAAACATAAGCCAAAGAGCTCATTCTGATGAAACAGAGGCATCAATGTTACTTAAGGACCTTCCTTTGTAGTCAAACATGCTAGATATAAAATGAACATTCATCACCCCTTTTCTCTAGCATCAAATACAAACAGATCATTAAGTGCTAACAAATACTAACAGATCAGTAAGTGCTAACCAGAGAAAGGCACATATGCCAATTCATACATTAATCATACATTGCTCACTTGACTAACATTAATCATTTTTTTTCATGTAATTTAGCCAATCAGTCCACATGCCAATTCCATATGCTATAAATCATGCCAAAATTACCAAAATTCATGACATAGGCACATATGTATTTACCTACCATCAACCAAATATAACAGCTCATCACTGTCATTTCCCAAATAATACGTAAACAAATTACAGCAAAAATGTAAATCAATAATAAACCATACCCAAACACATCCCACAACCATGCTTAATTCACTTGAACCGAATTATAACAACCACAAATGCATATTATACCAAATCATATGATACGAGCCAAGGAGGTGACACTCAAGGGGTTGTTTTTTCTAGTGGTCCAATCACTCGAAGCAATGCACGACAATTAAAATCAAAGATGAATGCTTTTGTCCAAGACTTTGTTGCTACAAATTTAAGTCATCATGTTCGTGACGTTGACAAATACGGGAATGCAATTCACTGGACCAATCTTGGAATAGTGAAAGCCCATGAATTGGTGGATTAATCTTTTATGTATCTTATTATTATTTACTTAATTCTCATTGGTTGGGACACATCACTTATGAGTTAAGTAATTTTATTGGTTAGGTTATTATTTATTTATTTTCTTAGATAATTTTAAAGAGTTTTATTAGGATTCAATTACTCTTAAAAGAGTTTTATTAGGATTCAATTACTCTTGTAATTTGCCTATAAATAGGCTTGCTTTCTACACATTGGGGGGGGAATAAAAAAATAGAGTATTTGTTTTCTTCCAAATTTGTGTGAGGCAAATTTTTGAGAGTAGAGTGATTCTTCTCTTGCTATTTAGTTTGGAGTTTGTTACTTTCGAGGGTATTTCGGAGTTACAAATATTCAAATTTCTTTCTCGTTCATCGGTGTTTCTAGAGGTTCTTCTTCTAGGGGTTTCGTAGGGAGCCGCTCAATCATTGGCGTTTTTGGTTACAAGTTAACCAAGGGTTCCATAGGGCAAATCTATCCTTTTATTATTATTATTATTATTATTATTATTATTATTTAACTAATTTTATTTATTCTCGTTTTATTTCTAATTTGTGTTTCTCTTGTGTCTAGATCCGGATTTCGCATCGCTTGGTATCGATTTAGCCATTTGGTGTTATTTTGAAGCTAAAATCATATCCTAAACGAGTCAAAATACCAAAACACTTCTCATCGGTTTAAATCGATTTTTCTTCCTCTTATTCTTTAAAAAAAAGTAAAAAGCGCAGAAAAAAACCGCAAAAAAAAAACCGCAAAAAAATAGTTGCCTGCCTTTCATACATAAGTTTCTTCTTTTCCTATTATTGTTATTATTTTTATTTTATTTTTCTCTAATACCAACTGATGCGGAAATCCCGGATTTAGACACAAGAGAAACACAAATTAGAAATAAAACGAGAATAAATAAAATTAGTTAAATAATAATAATAATAATAATAATAATAATAACAATAAAAGGATAGATTTGCCCTATGGAACCCTTGGTTAACTTGTAACCAAAAACGCTAATGATTGAGCTGCTCCTCACTTAAACCCCTAGAAGAAGAACTCTAGAAACACCGATGAGCTGAAAGAAATTTGAATATTTGCAACTCAAATACCTCGAAAGTAACAAACTCCAAACTAAATAGCAAGAGAAGAATCACTCTACTCTCAAAAATTTGCCTCACACAAATTTGGAAGAAAACAAATACTCTATTTTTTTATTCCCCCCATTGTGTAGAAAGCAAGCCTATTTATAGGCAAATTACAAGAGTAATTGAATCCTAATAAAACTCTTTCAGGAGTAATTGAATCCTAATAAAACTCTTTAAAATTATCTAAGAAAATAAATATATAATAACCTAACCAATAAAATTACTTAACTCATAAGTGATGTGTCCCAACCAATGAGAATTAAGTAAAATAATAATAATAATAATATACATAAAAGATTAATCCACCAATTCATAGGCTTTCACTATTCCAAGATTGGTCCAAAGAATTGCATTCTCGATTTGTCAACGTCACTAACATGATGACTTAAATTTGTAGCAACAAAGTCTTGGACAAAAGCATTCATCTTTGATTTTAATTGTCGTGCCTTGCTTCGAGTGATTGGACCACTAGGAAAAACAACCCTTGAGTGTCACCTCCTTGGCTCAGATCATTCTCCCTCTTCAAGAAGATTCGCCTCTAATCAACCTACATCAAATTCAAAAGGAGAAAGATCGAAACATTGAAAGTAGCACTAACACTTTACTCACTGGGAAGATCAATGCGATAAGCATTGTCATTTATTTTCTCGAGTACTTGGAATGGTCCATCCCTCGCATCAAGTTTATTCTTTCTCTTAGAAGGAAATCGTTCCTTCCTCATATGTACCCATACCCAATCTCCGTGTTCAAATAAGACTTGCTTTACGCCTTTATTAGCTCGATGTGCATTGGACTCATTCTTTTTCTCAATGGCTTTACGAGCCTTCTCATGGATCTCTTTCATTAAATCGACTTTCCTTTCACCATCTAAATTAGCAATCGCATTCAAAGGTAAAGGAAGCAAATCTAAAACGATAAGTGGATTAAAGCCATATACAATCTCAAAAGGAGTAAAACACATGGAAGAATGAATGAACGATTATAAGCAAACTCAACATAGGGTATCCATTCTTCCCAAGATTTAACATTCTTACCTATTATGGCTCTAAGCAAAGATCCCAAAACTCGATTTACCACCTCAGTTTGACCATCAATTTGAGGGTGGCATGTAGTAGAGTAAAGTAGTTTAGTACCTAACTTACCCCATAACACATTCTAAAAGTGACTAAGAAAATTTGCATCTATATCGGAAACGATAGTCCTTGGGATTCCATGTAATCTCACAACTTCATGGAA
Source organism: Gossypium raimondii (assembly GCF_025698545.1). Taxonomy (NCBI): domain Eukaryota; kingdom Viridiplantae; phylum Streptophyta; class Magnoliopsida; order Malvales; family Malvaceae; genus Gossypium; species Gossypium raimondii. The sequence goes on along the minus strand of NC_068575.1, from coordinate 42,718,052 downwards.
AAATAGATCGGCAACATGGGTTGCATCATCAGTCTTATGGCATGAAATGAAATGAGCCATTTTAGAAAATCGATCCACAACCACAAAGATGCTATCTTGTCCACGCTTTGTCCTTAGTAAACCTATTACAAAATCCATTGAAATGTCAGTCCAAGGTGAACTAGGAACAGGAAGAGGAGTATATAGACTATGAGGCATCACGGTGGATTTAGCTTGTTTACAAGTAATGCAAGTAGAGAAAATTTTCTCAACAAGTTTTCGCATGTTAGGCCAATAAAAATGCTCATGTAAAACATCATAAGTCTTAGTGACTCCAAAATGACCCATAAGACCACCACTATGAGCCTCTCGAACCAACAATTCTCGCATTGAACACTTTGGTAAGCATAGTCTATTATTTCGAAAAAGATAGCCATCATGCTTATAAAATTTGTGAAATGCACCATGTTCACATGCGTCATAAATGCTTGCAAAATCGTAATCGATGGCATATAAATCTTTGAGATACTAAAACCTAATAACTTAGTATGCAAAGTACTAAGTAAAGTGTACCTCCTTGATAGAACATCAGCCACAATATTATCTTTACCTTTCTTATACCTTATAACATAAGGAAAAGATTCAATGAATTCAACCCACCTCGCATGTCGCTTGTTCAACTTACCTTGTCCCTTTAAGTGCTTAAGTGATTCATGGTCAGTGTGAATCACAAACTCCTTTGGTAAAAGGTAATGTTGCCAATCTTCTAATGCCCTTACCAAGGCATACAACTCTTTATCATAGGTCGAATAGTTCAAATGTGCTCCACCAAGTTTCTCACTAAAGTAGGCTAGTGGTTTACTATCTTGCATGAGCACGGCACCTATACCTACACTAGAAGCATCACATTCAATCTCAAAGGTCTTTTCAAAATTAGGTAAAACAAGAATAGGAGCATTACACAATTTATCTTTAAGTTCATTAAATGCTAATTCTTGCTTATCATCCAATGAAAAGATACATCCTTTTAATAAGTGCGATCAAAGGCAAAGCAATTGTGGAAAAGTTACGAACAAACTGCGGTAGAAACCGGCTAACCCAAGGAAAGACCTTACCTCAGAAACAGTTTTAGGGATAGGCCATTCTTTAATTGCCTTTACCTTCTCCTCATCCATATGGATTCCTGTAGAACTTATCACAAAACCCAAAGAAACAAGCTTATCCATACAAAAGGTGCATTTTTCAAGATTAGGAAAGAGTCGTTCATGCCTTAACACATCCAATACGAATTTAACATGCCTAACATGATCATTCAAAGTTTTGCTATAAATCAGTATGTCATCAAAATACACAACGACAAATTTTCCTAAAAAGGGTCTAAGTATGTGGTTCATTAATCTCATGAATGTGCTAGGAGCATTAGTTAAGCCAAATGGCATGACTAACCACTCATACAGGTCATACTTAGTTTTAAAAGCAGTTTTCCATTCATCACCTTGTTTCATTCTTATTTGATGGTAACCACTTTTTAAGTCAATTTTGGAGAAAATGCATGCACCATTAAGCTCATCCAACATATCACCTAATCTATCGAGGAATTGGATATCGATACTTTACCGTAATCTTGTTGACAGCACGATAATCAACACACATTCTCCAAGAACCATTTTTTTTTGGGACGAGAAGTACAGGGACCGCACAAGGGCTTAGACTCTCACGAATCAACCCTTTCTCTAAGAGATCTTCAACTTGCCTTTGCAACTCCTTAGTTTCTTCAGGATTGCTTCGATAGATTGGTCTATTCGAAATACTCGAACCAGGCACAAAGTCAATTTGATGTTCAATCCCTCGTAAAGGAAGTAATCCCTTAGGCATTTCAGAAGGAAATACATCCTCAAAATCCTGCAAAAGATCAACAAAACAACTAGGCAAATGTGTATTAGGGTTAGTCAAAACAAAGTTTTGCCTAAACCTAATATTACAAATGTTTGTTTTGTATAAAGAGCAAATTTGATATCTCGAAACCTAGCGAATAAACTCACTTTCTCATCTCGTGACTTGTGTGTGCAATCACTCACCAATGTTGGGCCTTTAAGTTGGCTTTTAACACTAAGGGCATCTTTACACTCAGTCTTTTTCAATGATTTTACCTCACTTCCCTTACCCATCTCACTAGCAAGTTTGAGTTGATCATTGTAGACTTCTTGAGGAGGAAGTGGAGCCAAAGTAAACTTCTTTCCAAGGAACACAAAGGTATATTGGTTAAGGAAACCATCATGATTTACTCGTCGATCAAACTGCCATGGCCGTCCAAGTAATATGTGCCCAGCTTGCATTGGAACAACATCACACAAAACTTTATCAGAGTATCTACCAATGGAAAATGAAACTAAGCATTGTTTAGATACTTTTAACTCCCCACTATCATTCAACCACTGCAAGCGGTATGGCCTTGGATGCTTCACACAAGGTAGGCCAAGTTTCTCAACAAGGGAAGAACTTACCACATTGGTGCAACTTCCACTATCGATGATCAATGAACTAGGTTGTCCACTAATCAAACATCTCGTGTGGAAAATTTTATCTCTTTGTTCGCGCCCTTCCTCTTTAAACTGGACATTTAAAGCCCTTCGAGCAACAAGTGCTTTCTCACCATACTCCAAGTATTCTTCATACTCATCATGAGTATGCACATCATCAGCATCTTCCAAAGGAGGCATCTCATCTTCGTTATCAAACTCAAAATCAACCTCGCCATCTTCTCGAATCACCAATGACTTTTTATTAGGGCATTCTCGAGCATAGTGACCCCTTCTTTGGCATTTGAAGCAGGTAATATCTTTTGGCTGCTTAATGGCACTAGGAGAAGTAGAAGAAGAAGATGGAGCTCGATTAGTAGAAGTAGAACCTTTAAGTGAATTAGGCATACCTCTATCTTTGGAGTAAGTTCTAGGCTCATTTGGCTTGAATTGTGCATCTCTCCCATTCCACAATCTATCATCTTGTTTTTGCGAATTTCCTCTCCAAGCAGGATTAGAAACTGAACTAACACCCCTCGTTGTCCTTTTCTTTCGTAATTGCTTTTCAATGGTGAGTGCGGTTTGAAGCATCTCTTCAACATCCATGTAGTGTTGTAACTCAACTCGATTTGCAATCTCAGGCTTTAGGCCGGCAAGGAATCTAGCCATAGTCACCTCAGCCTCTTCAACAAGATTGGCTCTAATCTGAATAGTCTCTATCTCTTTGTAGTAGTCATCCACAGATCTATCTTCTTGAACAAGATGTTGGAGTCTTTGATGGAGTTCTCGATAATAGTATGGTGGAACAAACCGTTTTCGCAAGATGCGCTTCATTTCAACCCAAGTAGTAACAGGTTGCTCTCTATAAAGAATCCTACTTTTACATAATTGATTCCACCATATTAGTGCATAATTAATGAACTCAGCGACATCGTATGTTACCTTTTTCTCATCAGAGTAATTGCAACAAGCAAAGACTGCTTCCATCTTTTCCTCCCAATCAAGGTAAGCATCAAGATCATTCTTCCCTGAGAAATAAGGAAATTTTGGTTTGGGGGTGTCATTGTTTCGTTCCAACCTTTCTCTAGGTACATACTCAGACTCAAAGTCATTATCAAAAACATGGTCCTCCCTTCGTTTAAAAGTTCGATCTCACGAATTTGATCGGCTTATAAAGGTTTCGTTCAACTTCTTGTAATTATCGGCAATGTATCTCTCTTGAGTTGTAAGTTTTGTATCAAGATACTCCCTTTGATCTTGTAACATCTGGGTCATGCGATGTTCGAATTGAGTTTGCAACTTTTTCATCTCTTTTTGTAACAACTCGACCAAAGGATCGTTCTCTCTTTTTTGCTCATCCTCTTCATTTTTACTAGTTTGGGATCTAGTGAGCGGCATGGTATCTCTTGTGTTTCTTCTTTTCATATATCAAGCACACCACAAACATATAACAACCACAAATGCCATGCCATTGGCAGACCAGAATCAAGAAAGAAGACATTCCAAAGACGCTTAACACCAACCTCTTATGAAAATATCAACCAAGGCCACTGACAGGAGTAAGAATGCTGAGGTAGAGGCTAGGACAGCAAGAACTGTATAGCTGGAGGTCAAGCATAGAAATAAATTAGAACCGTTAGGAGCAATAAAAAACAAACACAAATTATTAATGGATTGATTTTTATTTTTGAAATTACAATATATCAATACTTAACTAAATAATTACCTCAACTCTAATTTTTCATTGGAAAAATACTCTAACTCAAACAAACAAATTTACTTAGAATTCTCAATACTTGTATATCAGAGGTAAAGGTGAGCATGGCTACTACAAAGGCACACATACCTTCACTGACCTTAGCCCATAATTTACTTACACTCACTAGCTAACTTATTACCCTAAATTTGAAGTCAGGCCCCTTTATTTCCTGCTTGCCAACCAGTTTCTATAAAACAAGGCAATTTGTGTTTTTGACTTAAAATACTCGACATGGATCTAAGCTACTAATCTCTATTGTATGACAGGGGAAGCTATATATTGGGAAGTAATAATTTTGCAGACCTTACAAATTAGAACAAAATCTTGTGAGACTTATTACTCTGTTTAGGATGAATTCAAGGCATCATCTAGAGACCTGTTTTGCCATACAACAATGCAAATCAATATACAGTTTGCAGGTAGGTACAACAAGCTTGAGAATAGCAAGATATGAAATCAACACCTTGCATTACCCAATTTTCGTGCATAAAATCCTAAAACCCTTTTACAAACTAATCAATGTCAACAATGTAACTTATTACTGAACAATGCACTAACATTTTCTTATGAAATGAAACCAGACACAAGTTCGCATTTTACAGGTTGAAATTTCCTAGAAATAAAAATTGAAAATAAAACCATAAAAATGAAATAATGTAAGGGATAAGGTTACCTGAAATTTCCCAGCGATCTGACGGAAATTGAAGTGGAGATAGAAAAAAATGGTGGTTGGAAACTGAGAACGTTTGGATCGACAATTTGGACGGATACGGAGAGGAGGGAACCGAGGAAATGAAAAACCACGGCGATAATCGATAGAGGAATGAAGGAATGAAGGAATGAAGGAGGAGAGTGGAGGATTTGTAACAGCCCAATTTTTGGGTCTAGTCGAAACAGTGGTTTCGAGACCACAAATTTAATGAGGAAAATTTTATTTTTATGGTCTACAATTTCACGGAATGATTTCGTGAAAATTTCATTCGAAAATTTCAACTTTTAAGCACTCAATTAATTTAAAAGGTCTAAATTGATATGTGATTCCGAAAATTATTACAGTAAGATAGTAGGTATTCTTGATAAGTAAAATAAGGAAATAAAGTGATAAAAAGGGTAATTTTGAGTTATGTCAACATTGGGAAGTTTATTATGATATATTAATTCAAGAAAGGATTAAATTGCAAAAGTGAGAAAAACTTTGTTGCCCAAGAGTAAATACCCAAAATTTGAGGGGTTAAAGTGTAAATATGAAAAAGTTGAAGGATCAATAGTGTAAATATTTTAAGGGTGGAATAATCTAGAACTAAGGAAAATGGATGAATTAGGACCAAATTGAAAAGGTGAAGAATTTTGAGGGACTAAATTGCAATTTTATCAAATTAAGTGATGACTCAAGGACGGAATTTCAAAAGATTATAAAGGGCAAAATGGTCAATTAGAGAGAGAGAGAATTCTAGAAGGCAATGATATGTTGGTGATATTTTTAATTAATTAATTAGATAAAATTATTTAATTAATATTTTATTAAGATTTTTAGTATTATTTTATTATTAAATGATTAATATAAAAGGGAGGAAAGATGAAGAGAATTCATCATCTTCTCCCATGCATTCCAACGTATGAAGAGAAACGAGAGAAAGAAACTTTCTTTTCTTTACAATTTGGTCCTTTCACCAAAAAATTACCATTTTCATCTAGAAATCAAAAGAATTTCCATATCCATCAAGAGAGAAAGATAACAAGGAGACTATGGGGAGCTAGAATATCAAGTTAGATTCAAGAAATAGAAGCTGGAGGAGAGAGAAAATTAAGTTAAAGATTGAAATCAATATGACAAGCTAAGAACATAAAGATTTTAATATATTTTTAAGTTTGATATTATTGAAAAGTATGGAAATGATGTTAATGTAAAGTTTTCGTATATATGGTCCTATGTTCTTGATATGTTAGTGAAGAGAAAATAAGAGAAAGTGATGAGAAATAGTGTAAAGAAAGAAAATAAGGGTGTTATAAACATGGTAATAAACATCTTGCACTAAAACAGTTTTGGACAGCAACAGTAGGTTAAATTTTAAAAATCACCATAAATTATGGGAATCGAATTAGAGGATGAAAAAAATATGGAATTAAAGCTTATTAAGTCTAGTTTCTCATAGAAGAGACGATGTAAGTAATGGAAATTTAAATCATGAGATATAATAAATTTTGTGAGATAAGGTCAGAATGAATTCGGGTTCCCCTGTTTTGACTTTGGAAAATCATAAAAAATTGAATAAGAATAATTAGAGGCTTAAATTTATTTTCAATAGAAACAAACGGAAACATTATTCGAATTCTGTACAAACGGGAACATTATTCGAATTCTGTACAATTGAATAAGAATAATTGGAAAATCAGAATGAATAAGAATGAATGAGTCTATTTTCAATAGAAACAAACGGGAACATTATTCGAATTCTGTACAATATTTAAGTTTTAGTGAAGAAGGGTCGGAACTGTCAGATAGCAGAATAAAGGTGAATTTAAAGAATAAACTGTACTTATTGGCTAAACCAAAAATTATAAAAATTTTATGGTAAAAAGATATGTGAGTCTAGTTTCAGGTAAAATTAGTAGATCCTAATTTGGAGTTCTGTAGCTCAAGATAAAAATAATTTAGTGACTATGACTCAAATGGACAGCTTTGAATAATAGTGAAATTGTAAACACGAACAAGTAACGAGGTAAGTTCGTATAACTTGAATTATATTCTTCAATGCTTGAAATGTATGTTACTGATGTGAATATGATTTTAACGTTCATTGTATGAAAATTGATGAAACATTGATATATTTGATAAAAAAGGGGAAGAACTCCCGGTTGAATGGAAGGAAGACTCGATGGATCTCTGAAAAGGAATTGACGGTAAAAAGGATCTCGCTCGGATGGGTGATCCTATCCTGATATAGCCCTCCCGAAGAATAAGTGTGAAAAAGATCTAGCCCGGACAGGTGATCTTGATATAGCCCTCCCGAAGAATATGTGGAAAATGGATTTAGCCTAGACGGGTAATCCGAATTAGGGTCTAAATTTAACCTGGACTGGTAATTCAGATCCAAGCTCATTAGAGTAATTGTCATTGCAGGGGATTTAGCCTGGACTGGTAATCCCGACAATACTCTATGACTTTATATTACAAGGGATTTAGCCTGGACTGGTAATCCCGCTGTAAGAAATGAGGTTCACGGGACTGTGCTCTCTTGCAGAGGATTTAGCCTAGACTGGTAATCCCGCTGTAAGAAATAAGGTTCGCAGGAGTGTGCTCTCTAAATTGGAAAATGTGCGCACATGAATATGAATTGACGGACCCGAATTTGTAACTAAAGTGTACCCCAAAAAATCCATTGAAATTTCGAGAAATTCAAATAGATAAAAATAGAAAATGATAAGTACTTAAAATCATGAAATTAAACTTGAAATACATAGAAATGATAATTATTTGATATACTGAAATATGACATGGAAAATACATGTATATGAAACTTGCCTGATAATTATGCATATTCGAGATTATGAACTGCTCATGGAATAAATATACACCGAACTTATAGAAAATTATGGTACATGAAATATTGTCATAATGAATTGAATGATTTATATTTAAGAAGAAACAATAAGAAAATGATATGTATCATGACATGTAAATATGAGACTATCTTTGATACGTTGATACAAGGAAAATTATGTGTATTAAGACAAGTAATAAATTTAAGTGAGACATGGCGAGAAAATAAGTTTGTCAATATTAAAGTACGCTAACCAATGTTGTTGCTTGAAGTTTAGGCAAGTGCCAAATTACTGTTGAATGGTAATATGTTTAATTATAAGGTGCATTGGAATAGTAAGTGCTTAGATGAAAATATAATTGAGCTTATGAAAGAGTGGAAAGGTTTCAATTATGTAATTTCTTATGAAAAGATTTGTTATGTGATACGCCTGTATGAATCCTGCACCTAATTCGGAAATAAAAAAAAATTAAAATCTATATATATATTTAGAATTCTGCGAAAAATTCCCTATGATTCCGATTTAATCCTTGTAGGTTCCTAATGAATGTTTTGAGCTTCGAGGGCCCAATAGAGGGACATTATGATTATTTTCAGAATATGAATAATAAATGAATCAGAATTATTGAAAATGTTCAGTAAACTCCGGTAATGTCTCATGCCCTATTCTGACAACAGATACGGGTAGGGGGTGTTACAGGATTACTGGAAAATTGATAATCTCAGGGGAGTTTTCTAACGGAAATGAAGGAATGAAGGAGGAGAGTTACTGGAAAATCGATAGAGAGGAGAGCTTTGAAAATGTCTTACAGAAATTGAAAGGGTAAGACATTTTCCCTAAAAATGTAAGGCATTTTCCCGTGTTTTGGAGTTCATTTTTCAAATGGAAAATGTTTTTCGGCAAACAAACGCTGGAAAAGTTGGAAAACAATTTCCGAAAAATTAATTCTCACAATCAAACAGACCCTAAATTTAACTTATATTTAGTAAAATATATTTTTGCATTATAATCAGCAATTGAATTTTTATAAAGATTAGTAAAATAAATTCTGTTAATTGTATGCATTGAATAAAAAGTGGAAAATATAATTATGAAGGTGATTTTTTGTTACCATTTTAAAATTATTATCTGTTTCTGAAGATGCTTTAAATGTTAAGGTCTGAAATTCGCATTTAAGTCACTTTAGTTATTTAAAAAAATTAAAATTAAAAGTTGATATTTTACTTTGCAAAAGATTCACTATGCAAATAGGCAAAATGCGGAAGGGTCTTTAATGTTATTTCCCCATCCCCAAATAGCAAATTTTTTTAGGAAGAGTCCATAATTGTCATTTTACAAATGGGTTAACATGACTAATTTACTCAAAAATGTCGAAGAATAAAAAATACTTGAACGGATTGATTTTTGAAAAATTTACGGGAATAGGCCATTTTTGCGAAAACGCTTCCAAGTGGAAGAGTTTTCCCTTTTTATTGGGGGTTTAGGGTTTTATTTTTTAAAGTAAGGTTTTATTTTTTAAGGTTTTGTTATACTTTTGTTTACATTTTTGAAGTTTATTATTTATTTATTTATAATTTTTTGAAATGTTAAATAATAATTATTGAATTCAAAATTTAAAAACATCATATTTACACCAATCATAAATGCAATTCGATTCATAATCAAAACTCGGAGTACTCAGCTGGGATGAAATATTAGTTATTAATTTTTTTCATCTTTTTAATAAATTATTCATCTCAGTGCATTATTTTTGATGAGATGGGTTCAGAAAATATATCCCAAGAATCCTGAGATATATGATGGGTTTCTTGGAAAAAAGGATGTAGTTAAAAATTTGTAGAGAGAAAACGTTCCAAGCAGGACACGCTTTCGATGCTTTTGCTGACAGTGCGTTCTGTTTGGAGCGTTTTCTCTCTACAAATTTCAACCCTCCACTAGGCGGGAAAAATTTTCAGAATGAACTGCGAGCCACCCCCAATCTATAAATGCAACCTATTTCAGCATCGAGTGGCATAAGCCATTTACGAGCAAAGAAAATTATAAGATGATAAGAAGAAGAGAAGTTCTCACACAAGACATAAGTTGGAGCCACCCTATTTGCATAGATTAAACATTGATTTTTGCTATTCATATTTAGTTATAATATTATTTTATTGCATAATGTTTTTGTTTTGAACATGTGGATTAGGTTATTTGGTTAAAAATAAGTGGACAAATTAATGTTATTTTTTATTACGACGGTGAAGTGCGTGACACTGAGAACAGAGTGATTTTTTTATCAGAGAACACAAACACAGTTGACTTTTGTAACACCCCTAACTCGTATCCATCTCCAGAATAGGGTTATAGAGCATTACGGAGTTTAGAAATTAATTTACAGACATTTCATTTCGTCAAGCATTCATATTTTAAATCAATCAAAATCAAAACATTAATGAGCTAACGTTGGCCAATTTAACTCATACATGTCATTATAACCAAAATAAAAAATCCAAAATCACCGATAGAATTAATGGATAGTGTGATAAACATTCATACATCCATTCAATGCATTATTCCCTTTTATCAAATATATCAATGTTTCATCAATTTTCATACAATGAACATTCAAATTATATTCAATAACATACATTTCAAGCATTTAAGAATATAATTCAAGTTACAGGAACTTACCAGACTAAATTGCAGAAATACCAAAAATTCAGGGACATTTTGGTAATTTTCTATTTTCCTCGAAATTCCACCCAATCATGACCTAAATTAATATTTCATTCAATTTATTAATTTAAATAATAAAACAATTCATTTCATGAAATTTGGTCACTTTTGACATTTTACCAATTTACCCTTAAAATATTACTTTTATTCAATTTAGTCCTTGAACCTAAAACATGCAAATTGGCCATTTTAATGAAAACTCATTCTAGTTGAATAATCATTTATTTTCCTCCTCCTCCTCTCCATTCCACATCCTTAATGTATAATATGCTTATATGTAACATTATCTATAATTCCATCATTTGTTTATATATTAATTCAAAGCTGTCCACTTGAGTCATAGTCACTAAATTATTTATATCTTGAGATACGGAACTTCGAATTAATATCCAATAAATTCCTACAAAACTAGACTCACAAATATTCTTACCATAAAATTTTCAGAATTTTTGGTTTAGCCACTAAGTACAGTTTATTCTTTAAAATTTCCCCTATTTCACTATTTGACAGTTCCGACCCCTCTTCACTAAAAATTAATTATCTCTTTGTACAGAATTTGGATGACGTTTCCGTTTGTTTCTATTGAAAATATAATCATTAAGGATTTTAAACATATAAATCTAAGCCTATAATTATTTTTATTCAATTTTTTATTATTTTCCAAAGTCAGAACAGGGGAACCCGAATTCATTCTGACCTTGTCTCACAAAATTTATTATATCTCATGATTTACAATTCCATTACTTACACCGTTTCTTCTATGAGAAACTAGACTTAATAAGATTTAATTCCATATTTTTTAAATCCTCTAATTCTATTTCCAAAATTTATGGTGATTTTTCAAAGTTAACCTACTACTGCTGTCCAAAACTGTTTTAGTGCAAGATGTTGATTACTAAATTTATAACTCCTTATTCCCTTTCTCTATAATATTTCTCATCATTTTCACTTATTTCCCTTCACTAATATATCAAGAACATAAGACTTTATTTAAGAAAACTCTACTATAACATCATTTCCATACTTCTTCAACAATAACAAACTTAAAAATATATTGAAATCTTGATGTTCTTACCTTATGCTATTGATTTCAATCTTTAACTTGATTTTCTCTCTCCTCCAACTTCTATTTCTTGAATCTAACTTGACATTCTAGCTCCCCATTGTTTCCTTATCATTTTTCTCTCTTGGAAGCTATGGAAATTCTTTTGATTTCTAGGTGAAAATAGTGATTTTTTGGTGAAAGGACCAAATTGTAAAGAAAGCAAAACTTTCTTTCTTCTCTTCTCTTCTAACGTTGGTTGCATGGAAAGATGATGATTTTTCATCATCTTTCCTCCCTTTTATATTAATCATTTAATAATAAAATAATACTAAAAATCTTAATAAAATATTAATTAAATAATATTTATCTAATTAATTAATTAAAATATCACAAACATCATCATTACCTAGAATTCTCTCTCTCTATTTGACCATTTTTCCCTTTATAATCTTTTGAAATTCCATCCTTGATTCATCACTTAATTTGGTAAAATTACAATTTAGTCCCTCAAAATTATTCACATTTTCAATTTGGTCCTAATTCATCCATTTTCCTTAGTTTCTAGATTATTCCACCCTTAAGTATTTACACTGTTGGTCCTTCAACTTTTTTTATTTACACTTTAACCCCTCAAATTTTGAGTATTTACTCTTGGGCAACAAAACTTTTCTCACTTTTGCAATTTAATCATTTCTTGGATTAATATGTCATAATATACTTCCCAATGTTGACATAACTCAATATTACCCTTTTTATCACTTTATTTCATTATTTTACTATATCAAGGATATTATCTTACTTTCTTACTGTAGTAATTTTCGGGGTATTACATTTCTCTCCCCCTTAAAATAAATTTCGTCCTCGAAATTTCCTTGTTTTATTTTGATGATGAACTTCATCATTTTTATATTCTTTCAATTATCCTTTTCTATCCATTCTTATCACTAACATTTCTAGTTTTTATTTCATTTTGTACTTCCTTTTCAATAATATTCTTCTTTTTACTTAATTGAGTTCTTATTTCCTCTCTTTCTTCATAACCGTAAGTCCTTTCTTCATTTAGTTTTCTTAAAGTCATCTCTATCATTCTATAATTCCTTCTCGTACATATTTACCTAGCTTAGTATTTGTATTCATTCTCTATCCTTTCATTTCACAATTTATTTTTAATTCAATATTTCAAATATGAATCAGAGGTAAACATTTACCTTGTAACGAAAATTATTTATCTTTTTTAGCGGAGGCCCAGTAGATTAAACAGAATACTTAGGATATACGGAACTGATATAGAGGTGCATTATTATGCACTATTAAACAGAAAGCACTAAAGTATTATACAGAGAACATAAATGTGCTAATAAGCAGAGAGCACCGATGTGCTGATAATCAGAGAGTACGCTAAACTCCCTTAATATCCTAATAGTTCTAATAATCAGATAGCACATTAAACTCCCTTAATATCCTAATAGTTCTAATCAGAGAGCACGCTAAAATCCCTTAATCTTTTCAGAGTTTAACGTTGAAAATTGAAATCCGTTTTATCAACTTGAGTGGTTTTGTAGTGTCACATTAAAAATTATCAACTACTTACGAATTTAGCAAAAACCAAGATGAGCTTAGAAACACACTACAAACCCAAAAGATCAAAAGCAATTTTACATTATTTCAAAACAATCCGAGCTCCCACACGCCGTTCAGTCCTAAGTTAGAGACTTGAACACACAAATATAAAACCAAAAGGTGAGCTATAAAGCCCAGTGTATAAGCAACATCAATTACAATTAACAAAACATAGTATATTAATAAGAGTAACACAGAGAACTTAATAGCGAGTATAAGACTAGAACGGAACAGACCAGTGTTTCACGGAGGTTGCCATCATGCTAATATAACAGAACAACACAAACCCACCAGAACAAGACAGAGCAGAATAGAGCAGAGCAGAACATAGAAAAGAAAAACTGAATAGAATATAGCAGAGTATAGCAGAACGAAACAGAGCAGAACAGAGCAGAACGGAATAAAACAGAATTGAACTGAACTACACAGGGGATGTATGTTCATGCAGATGCGATATTTTTCAAAACAGATCAGAATGTAGATTTATCAGAAAACATCCTACCCAACTCACCTACACACCTTAATAAAGTTCCCCCCAGAACTCATCCAACCAAATCATACCAACAGATAACTGTGACAGTGCCACCAGAATTTTGCAGTTAAAACTGCCAGATTGGATACATGTGGTCAAGCCACTATATTGCAGCCAAGCTACCAGAATAGAAACGTGGATAAACCACCAGATAATGCAGATAATTAAACTACCAAAAACTTCCTCCGTTCACGTCATCCCAAGTCCTATGCAATGTGTCATGACATATATATTATAAAGTCAATAGGCATTTGAGTCTATGTATTATAAAGCAAGTTTATCAAAACTTAACAAATAATATCAGATTTTCCATGAAGTCACATGCATGATTATAAATCAGAATCAGTACCAATCAATTCAACATATTTGGATATCACATGTTCTTAAGCAACAAAGTCATATAAATGCATACCAACATACTTAACAAAATACAAATCGTACCTGGATAATTTGCACATATTAAACAATAACACATTACGTTCTGGCAGATCTTACATACTTAGGTTCAAACATAGTAGACATACGTATAGATCACATGTTGTTCATCATCAGATTATCAGATATCAAGTTATATAGCCTAATTCAGACCATACGGACCCTACAGTAGGCCTACGTTCGTGTTGAGCGACGCTTGTGGCCCAAGAGAAAAATTCCAAATATTGGTCCGCACACCCGTGTAGTTTCACACGGCCTGGATAACTGGCTCGTGTGCCTCCACAAGATCTAGCCCACACCCGTGTACTTGCCCGTGTGTCCCACACGACCTGACACACGCCCGTGTCACCTACCCGTATGATCCCAATTTGCAATCAGTGAGTTACACGACCTGGACACACACCCATGTTATTGGCACGTGTGAACCCTGCATAACATATAATCACACACGGCCTAGGCACACGCTCGTGTGCCAAGCCCGTGTGCCTCCAATTTTTATGAGGTAGGCCGTTTGGAGTCGATAGTCCCATTTTTTGACGAATAAAATTCGAAGAAGATAGGGTTTTCGATACCCACCTGATACAGATTCGATATAGGAGCAGCAAGGATGAATTTTCATCCTTAAACGACAAGCAATTGCCTAACAAACGATTAATTCGTAGTTAGATCGCTAAAAATTAACATTCCAAAATTGAAGTTACGTCGAAGAACTTTCGACACCAAAAATTTAAATCAAATTATCAATCAATGAATTGAACTAAAAAGGAGAGGTCAGACCCCGTACATAATTAGTTCGACATAACATAGAAAAAAGAAATGTAGTTTGAAGACAAGAATCAAACAAAGAAAAAAAAAAGAACAGAGTAATGCTAGAAATAGAAATGGAAAGTAAAACGAAAATAAAGCAATATCATCAACTTAGGAGGTTTTTGGAAACTTTACTTAACCACCTGAAACTAACTACCATACAAAGAATTTCAAAAATAAAATATTCCCTATTGCTTCCTTAGAAATTCAAACGCCAAACCAAAAAGTACACATAAGCTGAACCATTAAACCAACAAGCTCATTCTTGTCATCAATTGGCTAAATTTAACTTATAACCCACATGTCTAAAGATAGAGATTTAATCAAAAGTAGCAAAATTTCAAGAGATAGGATTCAAACCTAGAACCTCACACTTATAACCAGAACACTTACCCACTAAACCAAATCAAATCACTTGTCAAAAATTTCCAAAATCTAAACTCAAAATTGAGGGATGACCACTATTGGTTTGGCAATGTACCTAATTTTCATTAAATAATTCAAGTCGATTCTAATTTTTTTGTGTATTAATTGGAAAACTTTTTCTGTTTTACTTAAAGTGAGCTTAGGGTTCTCTTTATTTTTCATATGCATTTTTTATTGATTTTTATAAAACTTTGGAATGATATTTCTTTATGGCAGAATCTAACTTTCACAGTAGATAGGAACCGTACTTGAGGGCAAGTATGGGCTAAGTAGGGGGAGTTTGATAACACTCTAGAATAACGTATTTTTATGTATTAATTATGTATTTATTCTAAGTATGATCCTGCTAATTTGAGCTATTTATGATCTTTTATCTCATAGGGACTAAATTTGAGGCAAAAGCAAAATTAAGGGCCAAAAGCGTGAATTTAGAGATAAAATAGGCCAATGTGCGACACAAGGAAAAGTTAGTGCCAAAAGTGCAAGCATAGAGGAAACAAGGATTGAAATGCAAAAAGAAGAGATTTCATTCTATCAGACTCTATTTTAATTATATTAGGATAATTAATATTAAGATAATTATTAAGGACTATTTAATTTTAGGATTTTATTTTATTTATCTTTATTTATCTTTAATTAAATGTATTTATCTTTTGGGAGTTTAAGTAGGATTAGACTATCTCCCCTAGCGTTATAAATAGGCGGTGAAGTGACTTAGAAGGCATCCTTCTTTTTCTAAAAACACTCTCTCCCCGAAAGTCTAGGCTTTTGTTCTTCTCATATTTCCTTTCAATAAAATCTCCATTTTTATTTTATTTATTTTCTTTTCCACCACAACTATGAGCCACTAAACCCATCTAGCCGAAGGTTGTCGATATTCCCCAAAAAGGGTTCTTGAGGCTAAGAGTCTGTACTTAGCCTCCTCGCCGAGTATTCATCATTTCTCCGTACTACGGGGCTAACGCTTCCATCTATGTCCCTTAAGAAGTAAGCTTTTCAACGTATACAAAGGCGGCCACTTTGTATGTTTTGGGAAGGTTGCATAGTCGGTTCGTTAGCTTATTGCGTCAGAGGTTGGCGAGCTCAAGAGACAACATGGCGTGGGATTTTCCATTGAGAAGCGTTGATCTAACATAAGACGATCCTACAGAAGCGATTGTTGGCTAGAGTCAGGTTCCACTAAATTGTAAGTCTAAATCCTTGGAGCTGGTGGTCGTAGGTGTCCTCTTCCACTATAACTACCTTATTCGATTTGGGAAGGATCATCTAAAGCCGAGGATTGAACCCAAGGCGGAACGAGACAACTAGAGGTTGGAACCTCCCATAAGAATTTCCTTTCTCTCAAATCTATTTTTAATTTCTCGAATTTTCGATTCAATATTCTTAATTCTGTTTTTATTTTATTTTTTATTTCTAGATCCAAACCTTTAATTCTGTTATTTTCTTTTTTTTCTAGGAACGCAGGTTTTCATGGGCAAGATTTTGTCTGGGATTTCACGGAACAAGATATTGTGCAAATCCAGTCCCTAAGGATTTGACCTTACTTCTCTTTTACTATTCTTTTTCATTATTTATTAGGGATAAGATATTTTTGGTGCTTTCAACGACCGCATCAACCATAAATTTTGAAATTTATGCAATTTAATCCCTATTGTATAAAATCATCAATTAGCTTTACAATTTAGTCCTTTTTTAATACTAAACTTAAAATCTATCAAATGGGTCCCTCTCTAAAACTCCAATTATTCAACAATGGTAACATCCTCAAACTTTAGTAGTATTGAAAAATACGACATGGGTCAACTAACTTAAACTCTAGGGATTCTCAAAACATAAAACTTAAGGTCGGTCGTCCTTCTCCCCCATTTTTGTTTCTAAAGTTTTTGAAATGAATAAGGAAATGTTTTGTTTTAATTCTCCACTACTTAGTTTTATGTTATTTTATGTTTTTATGTTTTATTACATATATATTTAATTATTTCTAGTCTTTATAACATATATATTGTAACACCCCAAACCCGGCCTAGACGTTATGGTAGAATCCGGAAGTGTTACAAAGAAGGGTTTTGAAATCAGTGTTACTTCGATAAAACTTTGTATAATTGTTTGATAAAATATCCAAGTTCTATAACCCATATTCTTTTACATAACTATTTCTGAAAGTGTTATTTAATTAATTCGTTTGCCAAAGCACTGATCCATCTAAGTCTGTGGATTACCTGAGCAGAACATACAAACAGATGTGAGTTTTCGTAAACTCAGTGTGTAACCCAACAGAAATAGACATGCAATATACACAAAAATCTCATATACAGACAGATACAGATACAGAATTAGATAAACAAAACAGATATCCAGTCCTACCCCCATCCTCTACACACCATGTGGGGTTAAAAACACCCACTCATCTCTACACACCATATAGTGTCAATGCGACACATGTCAGATAATATGCAGATAAGCTGCCAGAATATAGGCGAAGTGTCGCCATACAAATCATTCCTCCGCATATACAATTCCCAGCCCAATCAACGATACAAAATACAGATACAGTAATATCATGCATAACATGCTCATATATAAACATCATATATACTTAAACAGAACGGTTAGATATACATATTGGTGTCCTACTCAAAGTAGGCTATCACTAGCTTTACCCAAGTCTTTCATGCTAAATTGTTGAGCTAACCACAGTTTAACCGATGATAATTCTCCTAAATCGTTTTCAATAAGTAAAATATCATCGACATGCAAAACGAGGAAGACCATATTTTTGTCCTTTATACGCTAATAAACATAAGACTCATCAGCGTTTTGCTCAAATCCAGAAGTTTTGATAATTTGATCAAATCTTTTATTCCATGAACGAGACGCATGTTAAATTCCATAAATGAATCTTAGCAGTTTGTGACCTTTTTGCTATTTTCCTTTGACAATATAGCCAGTGGGTTGAGCCATATAAATTATCTCATCAATATAGTCATTCAAGAATACTGTTTTGACATCCATTTGTCATATCTCATAATTGATAGCAGCGAAAATGAATAAGAGTTTACAGATAAAATTGAGCCTGACTACCGAAGAAAAAGTCTCATCGTAATCGATGTCTTCTTTTTGTGTATAGTATTTCTCTACAAGTCTAGCTTTTTGTGTTTCTACTTTCCCTTTCGTATTTCTCTTTTTCTAGTAAATCCACTTACACCCTATTGGTTTAATCCCAATCTATAAGTCTACAAGTTCCTACATCGTATTGGATTTCAAAGAATCCATCTCGGCACCCATGACCTGTTTTTAGAGCTTGGAATCAATGTCCTGCATAACCTCCTCGTAAGTGAATAGATCATCACCCTCAAGATTGGATTCCGTATTATAAATACTACCATCATAGATAAAGAATTTTGGTTTATTAAAAACTCTCCCACTACGACAGATTCCCCTATGTTGTCGATTGTTTGAAGGTCTTTCTACAACTTTCTCAAGAATTAAACTCGATGATTGTTCTACCACTCCCGAAAGTTACTCGAGTACCACTTTACTTTGAAGTTTAAATTTATCCATGTAGCTTTCCTCGAGGAAAGTAGCATGAGTAGAAACTTTAATCATATTATCTTTCGAGTTGTAGAACAATCCTTCATTTGTTCCTTTTAGATATCCTACAAACATGCACAATTTTGTCTATGTATTTAACTTTTTTACATCTTTATCCAGAACATATGCTGGACAACCCCATATTCTAATGTGATTTTAAGTGGGTTTCTTTCCATACCATAGTTTATAAAGTGTCTTACAAGAAGACTTCATTGACACATCACTCAGAATATAGCAAGCCGTTTGTATTGCATATCCTCAGAAGGAAGTAGAAAGTTGTGAATAGCTTAACATTGAATGAACCATGTAAAGCAAGATTCTATTCCTTCTTTCAATTACACCATTTTGTTGTGAAGTGCCCGATGCAGTCAATTGGGATAAAATCTCATTCTCTATGAGGTATCCTAAGAACTTATCAGAAAAATATTCCCCACCTCCGTCAGACTGAAGATTCTTTATGAATAAACCTAATTGCTTTTCCATTTCAGCACGAAACTCTTGAAATATATCAAAATTTTTGCTTTTGCGGTGCATTAGATACACATATCCATATTGAGAATAGTCATCGATAAAAGTCATGTAATAATCGTAACTTCCTTGGGCACTGATGCTCATGAGACCACATACATCACTGTGTACAAGTTCTAAAGGTTGGTTGACCATGTACCTTTCGCACTAAAAGACCTCTTAGTCATTTTACCTTCCAAGCAAGACTCACATTGTGGAAGTCTAACTTCAGTAAGCATACTTAAGGGACCATCTTTCAAGAGTCTAGTGATTCTTTCTTGGTTAATATGAACAAGTCTTAAGTGCCATAGGTACCCCTCATTAGAGTGAGAAGTTTTAAGCTTTTTATTCACTATTTCAGTTTGAAGCATTGAGTAGTTATTTGGTTTAATAAAGTAGAGATTGTTTTTCATCCATCCATTATAGATTAAAGAATGATTTCTGTGAATAGCAGTCTCTTTATTGAATATCACGATATAACCATCATAAAATAAACATGCTATAGAAATTAAATTCCTTTTAAAAAAAGGTACATTAAATACGTTCTTTAAAATAATATTCTTAAAATTATCAAAGTGTAAAATAACTTCTCCCACTATTTCAGCTAAAATATAACTCCCATCTTCAGTCCGCAACAAGAGGCTCTTGTCATGCAGACTTGTCGTTTCACTGAACCTCTGTAAAGAAACACATGTCACGGGGCTAGAACTTTAGTCTCGTGTTTCGTGCGACCTTAGGTGATCTTTTCGATGCAAACCTGTCAAAGTAAGCCTAATCACCACAACGTGAGGATTCACAAAGAATTCCTCCAAGGAACCAATTTATACAGTGGAAGCAATTATGCCAAAAGAAAGCTAAAGATAATATAAAATAATGCACGAGAGGTGTTTGAGTAAATGCTCTCGAAGAATTTTATTACTTTTAAGAATTCAGGATACAAAGGGATCATTTACAAGTGAGGGGAAGCTCTCTAGTTATTGTTGAGCTCTCCCAAAACCGACGGTCTAGATTAAGTTACATCGACGGATGAGATTAAGCCTATCCCTTAAATCAAGGGATTTACAAGATTACAATATCAAATCTAATCTAATCTTTACAAGATATGATTCCTATCAATTTTTTAAGATTAGCTACCATATTTACCAAGGTAGCATATGTTTCCATATCTGCATCATTGGGCCACCCAAGCTTCAATTTGGTAGGCTTCTCCAACAGCTCTTTGAATCAGGCTAGTTCTCGTGAGCTACATAATTCCCAACTAATCGATAGATCTCTATAGGATGTATCTGGTATGCTGTTCACGGGCTTTACACTTTGGCCGGTGACATATACACATGATTAGTGGCTCTGGAATCAATAACTCAATTGTCAATTGATTCTTCCACTAAGTAAGCTTTAACTACAATGAGTTCCATACCTTTGCCTTTTTCGGCTAAGTAATCTAAATACTCCTTGCAGTTTGATTTGAAATATCCTGTAGTTTGATTTGAAATATCCTTTCCTGTTGCAAAACAAACATTTGATCTTTTTAGGATCTTTTGACTTCTTAGCCTTCTTCCTGTCCACACAAGGTGGAATTGAAGATTTAGTCAGTTTCTTCTTTCCTTTCGCTTTCTGTTTCCCGTTAGAGGATGAGGGGCCCACAACTAAGTTTGCCTCAGGTTTCTCTTAAACCGGGTTACCACCATTCAGTATCAACTCATAAGATTGTAATTCTTTCATGAGCTGAGTCAAGGTAAGTGCCTTGTTCCTCAAGTTGTAAGCGCCTTAAAACTAGCAAACTTCTTGATTAAGGATTTGAACACTATTTCAATTTAATTGTGCACATATAGTTCAACCCCATTGTCCTCCACTTCCACAAAGAATCCCATAAGCTTAAGCATATGTTTTTTGATCGGAGTACCATGTTTCTTCTAAGAATTCATCAAATTTGTAATAGCGGATTGTCGAGCCAATGGGACTTAGCCTTTGAGCAAATCCTCCAAATTTGTCATGATCTCTTTGGCACAAAAATTATCGTGTTGTTTTTACAACACACTACTCATGCTCGCTAACATATAACATTGAGCAATCGGATCAGAATCTCTCCAGTAATTTCTCGCTTTGGGTTGAGCTTTAGGAGGGCACGTTTCATTAAGAACGAATTTATGTTTCTCACAACTGGGAACGACTCGCAAGTTCCATTTCCATTCTTGAAAGTTATCCCTATTTAATTTATTATCAGTAAGAATGCTAATAAGAGGAGTAGGAGACATATTTGAACTGAAAAAATAAAGATTTCACTAATTACTATCTTTGTATTAAGTAAATATTTTTCATTCAACAACATATTAAGAATGCAGTATGATGCATACATCTTGTATTAAAACCTTGAAAAAATATTTTTTTGTTACTACGATCATTCTCACACCCATAAACCATGTCTCTTTGGGGTCTCATGACTAACTAGCAAAAGCATGGATTATATCCAATCAGTTCGTGAATCTTAATTCTCAAGACTCCATACGAACTAAAGACCGTTTAACATTTGGTCATAATCTCTAGCTTAAATATCGTTTCTTGGGAAACTATTTAATAAGAGATGATCTTGAGTGTGTAACCATTAACTCAACACCCATCATGAACATGCTTTCATTTGTGAGTCATCTTGGGACAATCTCTCTGAAAGTCATGTATGACTAGTTGTCCTTAAAAGGAAATCTCATCTAATGAACTCACATAACAAAGTTTACCTTGGGGTGCGGCTAGGGTAGGAATCGACTCGAAACTTTATCATGCTATCACTTAGGGTCTATCAATGGAAGCCATAAGTCTTGTTCAAGGACCTTCTCCCACTCAATATTTTAAAAACATGCAAGTTTTTTTATCCCAAATTTCAAGAATGATCATACAATAGTCTTAGTGGCATTCTTACCTAATCTAAATGACATGCTTCCAATATATGCATGACATGCTATGGCAATTTTATAATATTTATTCATAAGAATCAATCAATCTTAAAACAAACAATTTTGATTCTCCATAGTTTTTCTTTTAAGGAAAAAATTGAAAAACTGAATGCGAACCGTGCACCAAATAGGGTCCCAAGAAAGGGAGGTGAGTCAAATTTGACCGCTTAAAAACCAAACCTTTCTTAGCCAAAGTCAATCCTAGACATGTTCTTTCTCATTACCACACTTCTCATAGTTATTGAATAACCTAAAGAAGTGAATAGAACAATACAATACAATACAATACATGTATTTTCTCATTACCAGACTTCTTATTTTTAATTGATAAACAGTGGATCATCTAATATATATATCACAATTATGACATCACATAATATTATAAACAATTATAAAAAAGATATATATAATGAGATAGGTAATTAAAATAAAATTGCTAGCCAAGGTTTCCATGGTTCTATTTCTAGAAAATAAATTTAAAAAATAAAATTACATAATTTTTCACTACAAGGCATTTCTTGGATCTTCAACTGCCATCGTATCTTTTACTCGTCATGGACTTATTTTGGAAAAATTACATTTAAGTCCTATGTTCGTTTTTGGCTCACAAAAGTTCTATGAATTTTTAAAAAATAGCTCTACGTGGAGATGATAGTTCACGGTCTATTTCCTAATAACCACAACCTCGACAAAAAATAATTATATAAAAAATATAAAATGTCGCATCCATTCTCATATATAACTCAAAACATGTATAAGATCTAAAGAATGTCATTTTCTATGTAATCAAATCATTCAAGAAGAAGAGAAATATATTTTGATTATCTGTTTATACTTATAGATATAACATAACCTGGTTCTGATACCAATTGTTAAAAAACGGGTTTGGAAAGCACATCGAAAAATAAATTTAGGAAACAACCAATGTTTTAAAAATGTTTCCAAAACAAGATTTTAGTTGTGAAATCTAAAGTAAAAAACACTTAATCAAAATTGTACCTTTTTTATTCGTCTAGGATGAGCACTTTGACAGAGTAGTCTTCTTCGCTATCATCAACCTCACGTCTACTGAGTGTGGGCTCACTTTGAATCAGAAATTTTTTTACAAAAATTACCAGTGGGGTAATTTTACAATTTCTCTAAACTTTTAGTCAAGTTGTAAATCAGAAAAATATCTTTAGAAATTTTCTGTAATAATCTCTTCAGAGAATTTCTCTCAACAACTTTTTTTTGAATTCTAGTGTGTGAAAATAATGACCCAAGACTCTCTTTATATAAGGAGAGTTTATAGAGTTCAACTATGATTAAACTTAATCACTTTAATATTAAATATTATTAAAATAATAGAATATTTATCTTAGATAAACATTAAATTAAATTAAATATTAAGATAATCACTTGAATATTAAATTAATAAATACTATTATGATAAGTATAAAATTAAATTAAATATTAAACTATTAAAATAATATTATTTTTGGAATAATTAATCTAAAATCAAATTTTCTGGTAAAGTCCCAGTATGAGTGTAACTCTTCCACTACTCAACCATCGACGACCAACCGCCACTGGCTACCGAGACGCTATCGTCTAAGCCACCAGCACCTCTATGTTCGGTAATGTAGGTGTGACTCTCTTACGGCACCTCGAGTCAATTCGGTTCGGGTCAATGATGACCCAACCGATTTGGTCTAGCCACAGGTTGGACCGTCAGCCTGGTTCGAGTAGTTTTTAGGTCTTGGTCTCGATTTTGGGCTCCCAGACCCAATTTACGATCTCAAGTCCAATTTTCGAGTTCAATTAACCATTGAGCTAATTTTCTGACTTGAAAATTAACTTCCAAAAATATCATATTAATTTTAATTGATTTGATTAATTTAATTTTACTTGATCAAAATTATTTTTTTTTCTCAAAATCACTTAGATTTTCCAAATTAATTTTTCAAGAAAATTCTTTAATCAAATTCTCTAGTTAAACAATTCTCACAACCACCTACTTTAATTTCACATGAATAAATTGACTTAATTAAATTATTCCCAAAGTCGTAGAATTTTCTTCTGATTCAAATGCAGTCCGATTGAGCTTTTGTTGAGCTAGTGGAGGGACCAATCAGACATATACAATTAAACTCTAGTGACTGTAATTATATCCAGATGTATCGTTCTGATAATTTGCAATTACTTAATCATAGAGTCAATCCACAAGAAGTACCATGATTAAAAACTCCTTATTGTATACTCTTTACAAAAGTAATTCATCCAACTGCTTTTTCCAATGGTCATGTCATGTATGTGTTACCCTCAAATGATATCTTTGATTCCTTTGAGTTAATCTGTTCACTCAATACAGTCATATTTTGTCTCATTGTCACCGTTGTGTTTTCTTAATGATTAATATGATCACTGTCAATAAATGGTTGTGATAAATTGCTCGTCCGAGCACGAGCAACCCGTGGTCACGTTCTATATTTATCAATCTACACAATACCAATGAGGGGATACCATTAACTTTTTAACTGAGCTATAAATTCCACTGTTGCTAGTAAAGTCATGCCATACACAAGTCATGTACCCAATATACCGACTATGGGCTGTATCATCTTTAGAGTATAAGCCTCCACTTATATCAAAGCACATGAGTTGCATACGCATGGTCAGTGACTAACTCAAGATTTAGGTAAATCACACCATGAACGTCACAAGTGAAGTAATTCGCAAACAGATTCAGAATTAATTCATCTTGGGTCTAGCCCAATGTATCATTCTACCAATGAACTATCTATGTCTCTACTCGTGGAGTCAACTGCTCCAATAGCCAAGACTAGCCATCCCCCTAATTAGAAATTTAGACGACATAATAATCCTTGTCAGTATTTGAATCAAATGCCCAATTTAAATCTTTTACGAGATTACGAACTCATTTAGATTATCTACTGAAGCAAGTTTTATTTCTCGCATTGTAAACATTCTTTACAATGTCACTTATCTTCAGTTTGAACTTTAGACTTATCTTCAGTTTGAACTTTAGACAATCAATGAGCTAATATTTGCTTGCCACAATTTCGCTATGAATGTAAAATATAAAAGACATAAATACAAAAAATATAATAGTGAAGTGTGAAATTTACTTTATTTATTTATTCATCGTTCAAATAAATAGAAAACAATTACATGTTTACTACAATATGGTCACATTTTGCAACATTAATATCATTAACTCTTTGATTAAAACATTACATGGTGATATATATTTTGAGTTCCCTAAAAGTTCTAGAGAATGGCATGTGTCTTCCATTTTCTTTTAGGTTTGTGTGATTTTTTTAACATTACAAAACAATGGTCATGTAATGACCTAAAAGTCAATGGTATCGAAAAATGTGGTTTCGAAACCCCATCTTCACATATCGGACTCGTAAATATTTTTAAAAAATATTTATAGAGTTTAGGGTTTAGGGTTTCAGAACCCTATTTTCGCAAACCGAACTCGTAAATACTTTATTAAAATGAGATGAATTGGATTAATTTGAATTGATTGATGTTTATGAAGACTAAAGTGAATGAATGTGAAAAAAGGTGTATTTTTATATAAATGTGAAATTGAGTACATATTGAGATGATTTATGTTGTCATATATTTCAATAAATAAATTCATAAGGAAAATTCATGTGAATTGAGGTGAGTTGGTGTGTTGATAAACCTGGCAACTTAGTTCATACTAGAGGTGAGCAAGAATCGATTTTAACTGAAAAAATCGAAAAAAAAAATGGCACAATCGTTTGTGTCAATTTTGATTTAGTTGGTTTCAGTGGTCTTGTCGATTTTAGCATCGATTTTTTAATTTGGTCAGTCGATTTTTAATTTTTTATTTTTGAAACCGAACCGACAAAAAAATCGATTTATATTAGATTATTTTTTAATTATTTCAAATATATTTATTTTTACAATATATAATAAATATATTACCCATTAGACACAGCCCAATAAACTTAAACCCAATATCCTTTAACCCATTGAATCTAATAAAACACAACCCAATTTAAAAAATAAAAAATTGAACCCAAAGTTTAAAAAAAACACTCAGCTCACTTAGAGATGTTCAAGCGATTAATTGAATCGAGTTAATATTAATTGAATTAACTGAAATTTATATGTTTTTGTTTTTGGTTAAAACAAGTATAAAAATTTTAAAAATAAATTGATAATGTTCATTTGACCGAATTAACCAAATTAAAATTACATATAATTTATATTATTAATTGTTAATTCGGCTAATTACTCAATTTTAGATAGAATTAACCGATAACTAAACTTTTAAAAAATTATTAACCAATTTTCGACCGAATTAGATCGGTTAATCGACCAGTTAATCGCATTAGATCAATTCAATCGGTTAATTTAGTTTTAATCGAAATTTGGACGCAATTGACGCAACTAATAAATTTGCAAAGATCGAAGTAGTTGAAAAATTAGAATAAAAACATGCAAATGATAAATCAATATAAACTTCATAGATTGAATGCTAAACTTGTTGGTGATTATAGAATTATGGTCTCAAGCAACAAGTGTTTAGTATATGAAAATGGGTCGCTCAATAACAGATTGAGTAAGCTTCGACAATTACCTTAATTTGATTTATAGTAGGTGGTAAGACTCAACTCCCAGCTTGCCTGTTTCTTGCAACATGACCTTTGTACTTTAAATTCCATTTCGCTTGGTTGTAGCGAAAATAAAGTTAGCAGACGGTACAATAACAAAACAGAAATAAAAAGCTAATTAATCTAATTAATTATATTATTTAAGTGGGAATTAGAAAAGCATTATTATATTATCAGAATTGGAAAAGGGAAGGATTTAATTAATCTAATTAATTCAATATAAAAAGGGTTATTGCGGGCATGGTGTTGGAAAAATCGATTTAGAAAATAATGTTTATTGCACAATGGATGTTTAAATGATATTTATAATAATAATTTTTTACTGAATTAATACCTCTACTTTGAGTGGCGGTTTAGGTCATTTCTTAACTTTCTACCAAATGATCTTTTATGTTATTCATGAACCTCGATTTTCTTAGAGTGAAAACTTATTAATTTTCAAAGTGGAAAATTTAATTCTCTCTATGAAAACTAAAAAAAAGAGCTTTCAAGAAAGTAGAATTTATTCTATAAATAAATTTCTATTATTTGTCTAATGGAGTAACGACATTCAAACAACTCTTAAAATATGAATAACTAGTGTGTCTTTAGCTCATTCGGTAGTTCCTATTTATAGGAAAATGATATAAAAGTTTTACTTAATTAAATAATAATATTTTAATAGAAAAATCACAATTCTCTTATTTGGGAACACTAGGGGCGGTGGCATACCTAATAAACACTAGTGTCATGGGTTGCGCATGGGAGCCCGCAACCATGACGCATTCGTGTGATCCATCAAGTGGGAAGGAGGTCATTTGGCCCAATCGGATTGACCCATTGCTTGAAGAGATTGAAGGCCCATCTACAAGCTTGCCACATATGGAAACATAATCTTCGAGGATATGTAATCGTAGATATGATATGTAATCTTAGAAGATATGATTTTGTAATCTTAGAGATTTGATTTGTAGATACCTTTCGATCTTAGCCATTGATGTACTTGATCCGTACCATTGGATTTGGGGAGGCTTTACTATAAATAGAGGCCTCTCCCCTCATTGTAAATCACTTGAGTTTTGAAGAGTAATAAGAATTTTTGAGAGTATTCACTTAAACTTCTCTCTCTCTTGTGTTCTTGATATTCTATGGCTTGTTCTTATTTCATTCTTCGTTCATCTTTGTTTGATATTTGAGTTGCTTTCGTTTGTGTTGGTTTTAAAGAGGAATTCTATTGAATCCTCATATTGTGAGAGTTAGGCTAACTTAGGCATTTTCAGAAGCAAGAAACTGTCTAAGGCCATACGGATTGTGAGGCGAGAATTCTAAGTCCGTGACAGTTGGTATCCAAACCAGTCTTGCGTAAGCACTGTTGAAGGATGTCGAAAGAAGTTGGTCAGAATGAGCCAATGGAGACCCGTGAGAGGGCGAAAAAAGCTAGTCGATCGAGGGACATGTTGTCGAGCTTGGAAAATTGACTGGTCAATCTCGAAGAGTCTATTGGTGACATGAGGGAGACACTCGAAGTGATCCTAACCTATATCGAAGAATTGAGGAAAGACAGCAAGGAATTTGTGCTGGACACTCTTAGATCCACTTTGGACAAATTGACGGTAAGGGACGAAGCTCTTGAGGCCCTGGTGACTGCCATGAAAGAGGAGATTATTGAGCTTAAGGGGGAGCTCATAATCTGTAAGGTTGTCCTGGGAAGTGGGATGTTGGCTTTGGGACCGAAGCAACGTCATGTAGATGTTCCAAAATTGGAGAAGTTCAAGGGGGCTAGGTTCGCGAGAGAAATAGATAACTTTTTGTGGGAATTGGAGTAATATTTTCGAGCAATGGGCGTTGAGGATGATGCCACTAAGGTAAACACTGCTTCGATTTACTTTACTGATGTTGCTCTCTTGTGGTGGTGACGTAGGTCCACGGATGAGAAACGTGGAGGAACGGCTATTGGGACTTGGGAGGAGTTTTAAAGAGAGTTAAAGAAGCAGTTTTAACCGCAGCATGCTGAAAATGAGGCTCGTGATAAGTTGTGTCAGCTTACGCAACAAGGCACCATTCGAGATTACGTTCGGGAATTCAGTGAGTTGATGCTTTAGATCTCAGACTTGAATGAGAAGGAAGCATTTTATTGGTTTGAGGATGGGCTAAAAATGTAGGTTAAGCAAGAGTTGCGTCGCCTAGGTATCACTGGTTTGACTGTAGCCATGGCCGAGGCAGAAAACTTCTACGATGTTGGGGGAAAAATGTTTGAAAATAGTGATACTTCCAAGCCCAAGCCAAGACCCAAAGGCAATGATGGGTGAGACAAAGATCAAACAAAAAAGAATGGTGAAGCCCTGAGGGCTAATGAAGGTAGACCATGGGATAAGAAAGGGTCATTGAAATTCTATCTTTGTCAAGGACCACACAGGATGAGGGTTTGTCCAAAGAAAGCCGCTTTCAATGCCATGGAAGCGCGCGGAGAGGCCGATTGTGACACCAAAAGTCTTAGTATGATATTCGGCGGTGTCGAAGATAAGGCGAGTAATGGGCTGATGTTTGTAGATATCATCGTGGCGGGTAGAAGATTGAATGCCCTTGTTGATACCGGTGCGTCCGATTTGTTTATATCCAAAGAGATGGCGAAGGAAATCAGTCTCAAAATGGAAGAAGATTCGGGTCAAATCAAAACGGTGAACTCGAAAAGCATTCCCATAACAGGTGTGGCTAAAAGAGTGGAACTTTGGCTTGGCGAGTGGATAGGCAAGGCAATCATTAAGGTAATCTCACTTGATTATGATTTTATGGTCGGATTAAGCTTACTTGACCGACTTAATACGAATATTCATCCTTCTAAAAATTACATGACAATCTCTGATTTGAACCATCGATATATGGTGCGAGTGAAAAGAAAGGGAAGCATGAAAGGAAAAACATTTGCGGCAATCTAATTTGACAAAGGAGTACGTAGAAATGAAGTCTCCTATTTAGCCTCCTTAAGGGACAATGTGGATGAGAAATCTAAGGGGGAAATTTCAACGGAAGTGAAGCAGTTGCTGAAGTCATTTCAAGATGTAATGCCCACAGAGTTACCCAAAACATTACCACCTAAGAGGGAGGTGGATCACAAGATTGAGTTGTTACCCAATACTAAACTGCCAGCAAGGGCACCATATCGGATGTCTCCGCCTGAGTTGGAGGAATTGCGGAAGCAGTTAAGGGAACTTTTAGATGTCGGTTTCATTAGATCTTCCAAAGCCCCATTTGGTGCACCAATGTTATTCCAAAATAAGCATGATGGGTCCTAGAGATTGTGCATTGACTATAGGGCCTTAAACAAGATCACTGTGAAGAACAGGTATCCCATTCCTCTTATTGTAGATTTGTTCGATCAACTTGGTAGCGCGAAATGGTATACTAAGTTGGATTTGCAATCGGGGTATCACCAAGTGAGAGTAGCCAAAGGGGATGAGCCTAAAATAGCCTGTATGACTCGGTACGGGTCTTTTAAATTCCTGGTGATGTCGTTCGGGTTGACAAATGCTTCGGTCACGTTTTGCACCCTAATGAATAAGGTATTGTAGCCCTTTTTAGATCGTTTTCTGATTGTTTATCTTGACGACATTGTGGTGTATAGTAAGACGCTTAAGGAGCACGTGAGACATTTGAGGGAGGTGTTCTAAGTCTTACGGGAAAATAAGTTATATGTTAAAGAGGAAAAATGCTTATTTACCCAACGAAAGGTGCTATTTCTAAACCATATTCTGGGAGGTGGCATGATCCGAATGGATACAAGAAAAGTTCGAGCAATTACCGATTGGGAGCCACCAACCAAGGTAACGGAGTTACGGTCCTTTCTTGGGTTAGCAAATTACTATCGATGTTTCATTAAAGGCTACTCCAAGATCACTGGACCCTTGACGGACTTGTTGAAAAAGGGTAAAGTATGGGATTGGGACTCTTGGTATGGAAAAGCCTTCGACCAAGTAAAGCAAGCAATGACGAGTGAACCTGTACTTGCTTTACTGGGCTTTTCAAAGGTGTATGAGGTACGCACGGATGCTTCAGACTATGCAATTTGGGAAGTATTGATGTAAGAGGGGCATCCAATTGCTTTCGAGAGTCGAAAGCTCAATGAAACAGAACGAAGATACATGGTCCAAGAAAAAAAGATGACTGTTGTGGTGCATTATTTATGCACATAGAGGCACTATTTGCTGGGTTCCAGGTTCGTGGTATTCACTGATAATATTGCAAATGGTTATTTCCTAACCCAAAAAAAGTTGTCCCCTAAACAGGCTCGTTGGCAGGTTTTCCTAGCAGAGTTTGATTTTAGCATGGAGTACAAGCCGGGGAGTGCTAACACTGTGGCTGATGCGCTTAGTCGAAATATGGAATTTGCAACGATAAGCCAACCCAATAGTCCCTTATTAGAGCGCATTCAAGAAGGGTTGTCCCACGATCCCACGGTCAAAAATTTGATTGAGCTTGCCAAAGATGGAAAAACGAGACGGTTTTGGCTCGAGGGAGAATTACTATACACTCAGGGACAACGTCTATATGTGCCTCAGCATGGGAACTTACAAAAGGAAGTCGTGAAAGAATGTCATGATTCAAGATGGGCTGGCCATCTGGGTATACACCGCACTTTGGCTCTCTTGGAGGATAGATTTTATTGGCCTCACATGAGTGATGATGTGGAGATTTATGTGAAGACTTGTTTGGTGTGCCAACAAGATAAAATTGAGTTGAAGGCTCCTGCTGGTTTACTACAACCTTACCTATTCTGAAGCGCTCATGGGAGAGTTTATCCATGGACTTTATTGTGGGTTTGCCTAAATCTGATGGATTTGCAAACATTTTTGTTGTGGTGGATAGGTTTTCGAAGTATGCAACTTTTATCCCCGCAACCAAAGAGTGTCCTGCTGAGGAGGGAACTCTCTTATTTCTTAAACATGTGGTGAAATATTGGGGAGTACCGCAGTCTATCATCAGTGATCGATATGGGTGATTCATGGGACGGTTTTGGACGGAGTTGTTCAAGTTAATGGGCTCAAACTTGAACTTTTCAACCAGTATGCATCTACAAACTGATGGGCAAACTAAACGAGTGAATGCGTTATTAGAGACGTATCTTCAGTACTATGTGAGTGCCACACAAAGGGATTGGCCAAGGTTGTTGGATCTGGCTCAATTTTCGTACAATTTGCAAAGAAGTGGGGCGACAAACCAGAGTCTGTTCTAGATAGTGACAGGGCAACAGCCACTTACACCCAATACTGTTGCAACTCGTTATTTGGGACCGAATCCAGTAGCTTACCGATTTGCGAGAGATTGGCAAGAGCAAAACGATTTAGCTAGAACTTGCCTACACAAGACAAGTAAGCGCAATAAGAATCGAAGGGATGTGCAATATCAGGTTGGTGACTTAGTCCTTCCTAAACTACACCTGATTTTGCGACACAATGGGTTGCATAAGGGGCTTGTGCGACGATATAAGGGCCCATTTCAATTTGTGAAGAAGGTAGGTAAGGTGGCCTACAAGCTTGAGTTGCCTGAAAAATTAAACACCATCCAGTGTTCCATGTAAGTATGCTTAAGCCATTCCATGAAGATGGAGAAAACCCAAAATGAAATGAGTCCAAACGAACACCAATTGGGGTAAAAGTCACCTATGATAGAGAGGTTGAAAACATCGAGGCGGATCGTGTGATCAGACGGAAGTACTATCGACTGCGGCATGAATACCTAGTCCGATGGAAGGGATTTCCCGATAGTGAGACAAGTTGGGAACCCGCTGAAGCCTTGTGGCAATTCCAAGAAAAGATAGATCGGTACCATGCGGAGGACGCGACGAGGGCGTCGCTAGAATCGGTGGGAGAGAATGTCATGGGTTGCGCATGGGAGCCCGCAACCATGACGCATTCGTATGATCCATCAAGTGGGAAGGAGGTCATTTGGCCCAATCGGATTGACCTATTGTTTGAAGAGATTGAAGGCCCATCTACAAGCTTGCCATATATGGAAACATAATCTTCAAGGATATGCAATCGCAGATATGATATGTAACCTTAGAATATATGATTTTGTAATCTTAGAGATTTGATTTGTAGATACCTTTCGATCTTAGCCGTTGATGTACTTGATCTATACTGTTGGATTTGGGGAGGCTCTACTATAAATAGAGGCCTCTCCCTTTATTGTAAATCATTAGAGTTTTAAAGAGTAATAAGAATTCTTGAGAGTATTCACTCAAACTTCTCTCTCTCTTGTGTTCTTGATATTCTGTGGCTTGTTCTTATTTCGTTCTTCGTTCATCTTTCTTTGATCTTTAAGTTGCTTTCGTTTGTATTGGTTTTAAAAAGGAATTCTATTGAATCCTCATATCGTGGGAGTTAGGCTGACTTAGGCGTTTTTAGAAGCAAGAAACTGCCTAAGGCCGCACAGATTATGAGGCGGGAATTCTAAGTCCGTGACACTAGGGCTTGCTGCCCTTTTCACTTGAGATGGGCTCTCGGGCTCGTCTCATGTACTAGGTACAAGTATTTGTGTTATTTAAGCTTTGACCCACACATATAATTTAACCAATTCAATGACTAATTTTTCTATTTCCCAACATATTATTTATTTATTTATTTATTTATTTTACTTAAAGAAATCATTTTCTCAATTCAATTCTGATTTTGTTGTTGAAGTCATGACAAGCTTGTTGTATTAAAATCTATGAGAAAATGTATTTAATTACCCCGTTCAATAAAATTGCGATAACTAATTAATTTAATTTTCATTTTGAACTTCAATTATTTAATTTCAACCAATTCAATAATATTTTGAAGAAATTAATTTAAGGCGTATTATATAAAAATGATCATGTAAAGTAATTCAATAACCGATTAAGTCATCAATTGAAAACGATACTCACTTGAGCCCTTAATCGAATATAAGCAATCAATTAAGCCTTCAAAAAATTAATTTTTGTGTAAGCCCTTGACGTCCATCAATTTCGCCATGTGACCATGTGGCATTCCAAAGTTGTGCCACATGGCCAAATCAGATAATTTACTTTAAAATTGTTTAACTTCGTGGCACATTAGCGACCCATGCAAACTCTTTTTCATAAATTTATATATTTTTTAATATTTTCTTTCTCAATTTTTTATACTTTTTGTAGTTTTTAATAATTTTTTCAATTTTATATTATTTTAAATAAATTTTAGTTGATAAGTACTAAAAGTAACATATTTTAACCTCTTTCTTAATGCGTTTTTGGGTCGTGAATTTTATGCTCCTAATATTTTAAATTCACGTTTTAATGCTTAATAGAGCACTTGGGAGAAAAAATGAGCGAAAATTGGAGTGTTGAAGCAAACTGCAGGAGACACACGGGCTGAACCATCCCACACGACCAGACCACACGGGCGTGTGGTAGCCCATGCCGATTTCAAGGTATTACGCACCGAACAACGAAAAATAATTATTTTTAAATTTTTCGGGTATTCTAAAAATATATGACAAAAAAACAAGAAGAAGATAGGTGTGAGCCATCAGAGAATACTCAAGAAAACAACTCGAAAAACACCATTGAAGCCGACTTTGAAGCATATTTCTATCAAGACTGAAGATTCTCATTTGATTTCTTAGGAAGTTATCATGAGTTTCTTTATTTCTTTTGATTATACTGTCTTTTGGATGTTTTTATTTTCAAGCATGAACTAATTTTCCAAATACCTAGAGGAGATGAACCATATGATGAATTTTGTCGGTTGATTTTTATTTTACTCAATAAATACTTAGTTTCTTATTCTCAATTATGCGTGCTTAATTCTTGGTTTAATATTTCTAGATTATTGATTCATGTTTGATGTATTTAAATTGGTGGTTGAATAGACCCTGTTTAAGAGTAAATATTGCGTAATTGAGTGGAGTTGCATGCAATCCTAAAAATAGGACAATATAAATCTATCTGATTAGAGCCAAATCTAATAGGGGAATCCATGGCATGAGCTAATGCAATAATAGAAGTTTTAATTAGAAAGAAATTTTAATTAATCAACCTAGAGCTATTTGCTTTTTATGTTCAAAAGAGATATTTCTATAATTTAGAGATTTCTACGGATTAAGTTACTAAGTAAAGGAATTGCGTTATTTAGGGGTGAGCAAAATCTGATTCGATTCGAAAAACTCGATAAAATTTTCAAATTTTGAATTAAATAGTTCGAGTTATTTGAGTTAATCAAGTTATTTGGATCAATTCGAATAAAAATTATGTTTTTGGGTTTAACTCGAATATGAATTACACAATTCGAGTTATCCGAAAATCAGAATAAGAAAAAACAAAACTACGCCATTTTGATAAATGTTTACCTTTTCTAAAGTTAAAAGTCAAAACGATTAAGTTAAAAGGTAAAATTACGTTGTTTTGATAACTGTTTACTCATAAAGTTAAAAGGCAAAACCATTATATTGTTTATGAAGTTAAATAATTTTATACCTCGTTTACTAGTTAAATAATCGGTTCATGAAAATGCAACACTGAGTATAAATAATAGGATTCGTTAACTCGACTCGATTTGACTCGAAATTTTTTACTTGATTAGATCCAATTCGAAAAAAATTTAAATTGAGTTCGGTTGCTAAAATAGGATTCGTCAACTCAAAATTTTTTGTCTCAATTCGACTCGACTCGATCGAATACTCACCTCTAGCGTAATTTAGATTGATAGTGACAGATGAAATTTAGGTGAATTCTTTCTTAGGTATTATTTTGATTCTTGGTTGTTAATCGATTAATTTCGTGTTTTGTTTTTTGTCGTGCTTGTTAGTTAATCAATTTAGTTAATTTTAGTTTTAATTAATCACTTGAATTATTCGATTAAATAATAGAAAGACGGTAATTTTCGTGAGAACAATATTTTTGCTCACCATTACTATACTATTAATTGATAGATGCACTTTCCTCAATAAACTTTTTAGTTTGTTTCGTTGACATCATTAGTATTTTTATAATTTAAAAAAGGAAGTTTTTTAAAATTTATAATGTTTAAAGAAATTTTAGATTCCTTTTCAAAATTCTGGAAAAAATTATTAATTATTATTTTTGAATTTTGAATTAAAATGTTTTATAAATTTATGAATATCATATAACTTTTCTCAAATTTTTCAAGTTTGTTCTGTTTTCTAAAAATCCAAATGGTTTTGTATTAACCCTTTCGTAATTACGTTGATATAATTGTTTGCAAAATTAATCAATACAATGCTGAAACGAAATTATAAATACAATAAAAATTTATATAAATATGATTAGATTTAAGCTATTTCAATGTACAAACAAACAAGCAGATAATTAGAGTATGTCTAGACGTAAATGAAATAAACTTAAATTTTAAAAAATATCCCTTGGATTGTTCCTATTTGCTTAATTTCAAATACTATAAAAATTAATTGCTGCATTTATTTTGATACCGACTGAATTACTATTTACTTTAATTTATTGAAAAGTAATTAATGTTTCTATAAAATATCTTTCTTTCTTTATTATTTTTTAAGAGAACATGAACTAAATTATTTTATTTATATCGAGGAGAATTAAATTATTTTTGATGAAAGAAAAATCCTAAATTTTTTTTTCTAAGATGTTTGCTTCTTATCTTTTGTTTTGCTTAGCAGCGGTGTCAGCCTTCGGGTTGGCTCGCCCGCCTTTTCCCTCTCCCATCAACCCTTTCTTTTTTTATTTTTTTCATTCACTACACATGTCTTCTCTCTTTTTAGTTTGCAGATCTATTTTGTGGATATCTTTGTTGCCTTCACAAGTTGTGATGGACAAATGATAGTCTTTGTTGCTCGCTAAAACTCCACTGACCACCTGTAATTTTTCTTGAAAAGTGGGTGGCTCTTTGTCAACTTCTTAATTTGTTTCTGATTTGAGAGTATTTTAGAATAATAAATGATTTCACATGTCGATTTGAACCCATGTTGTCTTAAGTTTTATATTTTTTTTGTTTGCTTCTTCATTGTTCAAAAATCTTCAGTTTTAAAAAATTTTGTCTGCTCTTGTTGCACGTTTTTTAGTATTGCTTATGCATGTAATTTTAGTTTTACAAGTGATTTTAGGGATTATTTTGTTGTCGTCCTCTCTAGTTTGGTGAATGCTTGATTCTTTTGTCGATTTTTGCTCGCCGCTTTGGACCATCCGAGATTGATTTCATTACTTGCAATCACTCCAGATATGCCATGCTTGAGTTGTGACAAAGTCAATCGTTAACGTGTCATAATGTTCTATTAATACTGAGGTTAAAACTTTTGTTGTGTTAATAGAACTTATCTTTTATCATTTACGAGGAGTGTTTGCAATTTTTTTTCTTTTTGAATTGTTTGGTTCTATTAATTGAATAAATTAATGTTTAGTGTAACTATTTTTAATGGATTTGGGCTGGTCCATCAATTTAAAAAGGTGTGCTATGGTCTAATTACAATGGGCCTACTGTTGTTGAATGGTGTCGCACATCGCTATTACGAAAACCCGGTGAATTGCCAAAATGTCTCCGTGTCGGCAGTTCAGTAGTTCTCATTTGTCAACAGGGAAAATTTTGGCAAGATCCGATCTCTCCCCACTACCCCCTCGACCCCATGCTTTAAAAAATAAAAATAAAACTCACACCAAGACCAACGTGCAGCTTCAGGCACCACTGCCTTATAGCACCGAAACCCGATATTTGAGTTTGACACACGACATGATATTGAAATCATTAAGGGATAACATCAAACACATATAACGCATTGGAAAGTGAAAGGAAACCTAACCAAGATGAGATCGAGCATCGAGGCCTACAGGGCAGAGCTGAAGTGAGGTGAGGTGAGGTGAGGTGATGCTTTCCTCAGCCACCCAATCCCATTTTACAAGGAATATATAAATATATATGTAGATCATGTCAAGATATGGTACCATTTAAGTTCTCCACGAGCCCTTTTGATGATGGTGGTGGCCTGCTCCATCATTCCTTTTCATTTCGGTCGTTGGCTTTCTTTTATTGAATTGTCGTGGGATATATTTGGAATATTATCGGTTGAGTTGGTTCATTTTGGAAGGTTCCAATCAATCTGCATGATAATGAATGTGCTTTGTTAATGTCCATGCCATCCCTTTTTCTTTTTGAGTAAATTACACTCATAGTAAATTTAAAAAGAATCTGTCTTATTTTTATCATTTTAAATTTTTTTCTTCAATTTAGTCACTCTAAATAAGATAATTGTGCAAATTAGACATTAATTTCTGTTTATTTTTCAATTTTAAAATTTGAAGGTTTTTGTTTTTAATATTTAGGCTAAATTGGAATTTGGATCACCTACTGTAATTAAGTAAAAGAAAGTGGGTAGTCAGAAAAGAAGGCGGGGGGATGCGAATGGGGGAGGACAGGACAGGAGGAATTAATAATGAGAAGAGGGCCCGCAAATAATAAAAAATATGCGGATTGCATGGTGCCAAAACAAAAACCGTTGGAACTACATTTTTCAAACGGGCATTTAAATAGCATCTCTCAGACAAACGTCCAAACGGGGGACACTAACAACAATAACAAACATCCTCTTTATTTAATTTTCCCCTTCTTCATTAATTAAATTCCTTACGATTTTATCAATGGAGAGACCAAGCCTCACACCACAATTTTCACTCTATTGTTTTAAAAAAATAATATAATATAATAAACAAATTTAGGATGATTGTTGTTTTGTGAAATCCAAGCTAATACATTCACATGCTATGATGATAAAATCTAAATTATAGTTAGAGAACGTGAACAGGAAATCACCCAAATTTTATTAGTATTCGTTCTGAATTTATTTATCTCACTCCACCTTTACTTTTTGTTTTTATTTGATTTATTCATCCATGAATATAGCTTTGCCCTTTCATGAGTTGGCTTTTATAGTAAATCATTTTACTTTGAACAGTGTGCTACAAATTGCAAATAATACTAATAATAAGTAACTAAAACCAACCTGAAAAAGAAGGGAATGACATAGATAAATGAATAGTCATAATAATAACTAGCTCCCAGAAGGGACCAAAATAAAATAAAAATTTACATTAATATGGTGGATATGAATATATATATATATATAAATATATACTTTGAATCTGTTTTGTCTTCCCTTTTTCTTCATGTAATTATACTATATATATA
This sequence comes from Gossypium raimondii, assembly GCF_025698545.1. Lineage (NCBI taxonomy): Eukaryota > Viridiplantae > Streptophyta > Magnoliopsida > Malvales > Malvaceae > Gossypium > Gossypium raimondii. The sequence goes on along the minus strand of NC_068575.1, from coordinate 42,678,822 downwards.
TATAAATGTGGAACAACTAGAACGTTGAAAAATACGAAAGCCACTATCGTCTTTGTCTTCACGTACGTACAGTGCAGAAGAATGGTGATAGTAGGTAGCTTGGGGGTCCAATTTTAAATTAATGCCTATATATCTACCATATATATATATATATATTTATATATATGCAGCAACACGAGCGGCTGAGCCTGCCTGCCTGCCTGAGATGTCTGTTTTAAGATTTGAAGACTCTGATGGGTAGGCCTTTAGGGAAGTCGACAAAAGGGAAGGCAAAGGCTTCATCCGTATCGGCTAACTCCCATTGGTAGTTGAGGACCAAATGGTGGATGAACACCGCCATTTCCAGTTTAGCCAGTTCTGTTCCTGCACATAGCCGTGGTCCTCCCCCGAATGGCATGAAGTAATTGCTGCTGCTCGCTGATGACGTTGTCGTCCCCGCCCCTCGACTTCCATTATTTTGCTATACCATAAGTCAATATTACATCAAAAATGAGTTTTCAAGATGATTCAAATACATTATCTATCTGTATAATGAGCCATAAGTAGAGAGTTAAGACGATCTCTTTAGCAATCATGGTAATCCTAACCTTTTAGACCCCCCTCCCTATTTGCGTTATGACTATAACAGTATTTTGTTTTAAGCAGACTGTGTAGCTATGAACTGTGATTGACCCACCGGAAAAAGGAAACGCTGGAACCCCACCACACTGCACGTGCACGCGGGAACCCCACCGCCACATGGGGGGGGGGGGGGGCTTTAATCATCATCATCTTAAAACTCCCCACACGCACGAGAGTGGCTTGCTTTACCTTTATTTTGAAGTTACTGCCTGGGTTTTGCCGCATCAAATTTCTTTTTTCCATTGATGGGGGCCTACGTCCGTACAGTATTGCAAGAAGGGGGGTCAATGATGATGACAGTTCATGGGTTTAGAGGATCCGTTGGATCATAGCTTATCTTTCAGATATCTTCCCTATACTTACTTGCCTTATCCGGATACGACAGTAATCAACGGCTTTGATGGAAGCCCCCACACATGAAAATTTCCACACCGCGGACAATGATGAAAATTTGTGTCCATGTTTTACTAAAAATTAAATTTCTTAAAAGAAAAGAAAGAAAGAAAAGGTTATGGGTAATGCTATCATTCCCCCGAGAGAATATACATACTTTATATAAAAAGAACAGGTATTAGTGTCCAAAAGAAATTGTTTATTAGATAATCTTAATAATTAATTGGGCGTACACCACCTATCCTCGGCTGGCATACCAGAGGAATTTTTGTTTTGCGCAAATTAGAAATTTATTGTTAATAGTTCAATTTTATCTATTTAAAGTCAAGTAAGAGGAGTTTAAACCTTAGACGCATCTTTCATATTTTTGTTAACATAGACTTCACTTCTGTCTTCTTCGAAGACAACATAATCCAAGTTCGTTACAAAATATAGTGATAAAAATTGACCAAATTTATTTAATGTTATTTTCGTTTAGAAAAAAGGGTTAAAATTCTATTTGAAAAAAAATATATCTAAAAATTACAAAAAGAAAAAAGAGAGAGTATAGGGTGACTGACTGACCTGCCATCGCCATGGATTGAAGAGTTGAGGGCGGTCAAAAAGACAGGGATCCAAGTGCACTGCTGCAATCACTGGAAGCACTTTCCACCCACATGGAATATCATAACCTTTTCCACCACCCCCCAGAAAAAATTAAAAAAGAAAAAGAACAGGTTTTCAAGCTTCATTTTTTAATTAAAAGCCGCTTGATTAAGCAATTAATGAAATTAAAGTATTAGCATGTTTTAAACTCACCTTTATATCTAACATCTTTGAGAGCTTTTCTGTGGAGAAATCTGACGACATTACCAAGCCTAAGTGTCTCGTTAATAACCTATATATATAGAAAAAGAAGAAGAAAAAACACTCAAGTGAAATGAACATCACAAAATAATGTTTAGATGTAAACAAAAGTTAAATTTAAAAGAGAGCTTACACATTGAGTGAACTCCATTTTCTTGTAATCATCCCAGTTGAGTTCAGTCTCTCCTGATTGGTTCTTGGCTCTGGCAATTTCAAGGTGTTCTTCCTGTGATTAAAGTTTTTATAAAACAAAATTATCAATAAAAAGATGAAAGATTTGGAGTAAAAAAGAAAAAGAAAAATAGCCTGTGGCTTACTCTCAACTGTTGAATGGCCAAAGGACAACCTGGCAAGAAGTAGATGGCTAAGGTTATGGCTACCGAGGAAGTCTCATGTCCAGCAAAAAGCAAGCTCAAAATCAAGTCAAGGATTTGCTCTGTGGAAAGATTAGAATGCTTTAAGACCCATTCAAGAAGATCATCTTCCTCTAAGTTTTCTTTTCCTTCCTTCATTTTCCTTATCCTTACTTCCATTTTCTTTTCAATAAATTTCAGGATTGTTGATCGAGACTGTCAAACCCAAAACCAGAACAAAACCCATCAGATTCATTACTTACCCACAGTTTTATAATCATAACAAAAAAACCAACTCCTTTCATTACTTGTAAAGCTCTTCTGTATGCAGTTCCAGGTAAATTTAAAGGAGCAGAAACGACTCCTTTCATGAAAGTAACATATTCTTTCTTCAGCTGCTCCGTCTCTGGATGTCCAGGGTCCATGCTCATGATATTTTTTGCCATCAAATTGAAAGTGAACTGCAAAACCAAAACCAAAACCAAAAACAAAACCAAAACCAAAACCAAAATCAAATTCCTTTTTTTCTTTTTCCCTTCTAAAAAAAATAAACTCATATTTTTTAAAACCTTTTTTGCTTCATCCTGAGCTGAAAATATGCACTTCTCTTTCCAAGTATTTAGAACAAGCAAAGTATGCTTCTCCACTTCTCTCAAAAGATGAGTCCTCAGCCTGGCGTTGCTCAAGAAGTTGAGTGATATAATCCTCATGTCTCTATGCATATCCCCAACCAAAACCAACATCGACCATTTCCCAAGAATGCCACCAATGCTTCTCGGGTAACTGCACTCGAATAATCTCCCTTCGTTTTGTAATATGAACTTGTTCAACCCAGCATCTGCAGACACTATTGTCTTCTCACCAAACAAATTCGATTTGTAGATATTCCCATACCTGAAAAATGTCGAGTTTAATTCAAAACTTAAAGAAAGATTTTGCTTTTCCAACAGTGAAAGAAAAAAAAAGGGGTGAAATTTAAAAGCTTGCCTTGATATATGCTGGTGCATGAATTCACCTACTGAAGTAGCAGAGTAAGGCCTCAAGTAACCGATTGTTTCGCCGAGAAAAGGCCACCCCATGTTCCCTGGTGGAAGATTATACCTTCTTTGCTTTCTCTTGATGAGAATGAAGAACAGAATCAAAGATAAAATAGATGGAAGAAGCAAGAAAATAGGCTCTGAGTCAGGCATGGAGACCGACCCTTTTTTCTTCTTCAATCCTTTCCCACTCCCACTTGTTTTTCTTTTTTTGCTTTGCTTAGCTTAGCTTTCCAAGAAAGAAATCAGATATCTACTTTTGTTGGTGTTTTTCTTGAAAAGGAGATCCTATTTCTGGAGTATTTAGAGTCACTTGCGGCAGCTACTTAAATGAAAAAAGCTTAGAATTTAGAATTGGCCAATAAGCTTACTTACTATCTAATAAATTGGGGATCAAAGCTTTTGATACCTTTTTAAGCCTAAAGAGCGGAAAGTGGCAAAGACTGAATTGGATTTTCACTTCCGAAAGAATAAAATTAAATTTCGCAAACGTTCTTTCTTTTTTTCCCTACATTAAACATTAATTATGGGTGAATTAATTTGGGGTTTGGGGTAAGGGTGGAATGAAATGGTTTCATGCAAATGGGATGAGTCAAAGGTCAAAGTGTGATAATTATGGTATAGCCCAAAAGCACTCTGAATGGACAGAAGACCAACCAGAAGCGGGCCAATGCGGATTGGACAGTCAAACAGACTGATAGCCCTTTTCTTTTCTTTTTATAGGAATTATTTACCTAAAAGAAAAAAAATGCCAGAAACGCAATTCACAATTTATTACTATTTTTTTTATTAATCTTTATTGATTTTCCTTTTCAAAATCATTACACTTCAGAAATTTGTTTTTAATTTCCTACGAATTCCAGCTTTGTCGAGGTACAGAGAAATACACAACGGCTTTATTTTTCACACAATTTTTTTAGTGTGAAAATTATTCATTCTTAGATTATACTAAATGAAATAACATTTTTTTTATCGTTTTTAATAGTTTAGATAAAAGATAGTTTGAGAGTGAATTTGGATGGATAATGCGTTACTTATGATTAGCGTGAAAACAACAGTGATAATAAGATTAGATGTTATAGCCACTTTATGGATTTGTTTACCAAAACTTTGGTGGCTAAAAGTTTTGAGAAACATTTTTAAGGTATGAGAATGCAGAATATAACTTACTGACTTCATTAGGGCAAGGGGAGGTTGCTAGGATCGTCATTGTCTACTTGTGATTTTTCGAACTGATTGACTAAATAAAATTAAGACATGTTTATTTAATATATTCATTGTAAAATTGTCCTTTTTTTGCATGTAAAACAAAATAAATAAGAAAAATATTGATTGATTTATTACCTAAAGTTTAACTAATATTAAGTTGCATTATATGGTCAAATTATAATGCGAGAAGGCAATTTATATTAATAGGTAATCTAAGTTTTTTGTATTCCATGGGGTCAAATTAAGCAAATGACTCATGCTAGGATTATTATTTAGTCTATAAAGCCAATTGAGCAAATATTTTGTCTTGGCTATCATAGTTGGATTGGCTCGTAGAAATAGAAACATAAATGTGATTATCTATATTGACAATACATTAAACATGACTCAATATGAATTTATCTTAGATCTATTTATAAATTTATTCACTTGTGACGTATATAACGTGACTTACCTAAATCCTATGTAAGTGAATAACCCCATGTGATAACTCATGTGCTTTGGTATATTGAAAACTTGTGCTCTCAAGGTGTAGGTCGAAAGTTGGTATATTGAGTACATGATTTATGCATGACATGACTTCACACACAATAGTAGAATCATTGCTTAATAAAAAAAAAGTAAAAGATATCCTTTTTACTAGAATTGTATGGATTATGAAAATGAAATATGTCAAAAAGCTGTCACACTGTATTGTGACAACAGTACGGCAATAACTAATACCAAGAAAACCAAAAACCACAAGAAGACGAAACACATTGATAGAAAGTATCACAACATAAGGGATGTAGTAGCAGACAGAATAGTGATGTAGTCAAAGTCGTATTAGAGGACAACCTTGCAGACTAATTTACTGAGACTTTACTAGCTAGGATTTTTTAGAAGCACATAGAAAGCATGAGAATGTGAAATATGACTCATGCACTTCACTAGGGCAAGTGAGAGACTGTTGGATCTAGTGTCCTAAGTGTAGTATATCCGTCTGTATACTTGTATTTTCTTAAACATATTGGTTTAATAAAATTATCTATAAATTATATTAATACACTTTGTATATTGTCCTTAATGATTTTTGCAGGCAAAAATGCAAGTAAATATTGTATCATTAGTTTTTTAATGTTTAACTAATACTAAGCAGTATTACGTGGTCGGATCGTAATACAGAAATACAACTTGTATTAGTAGATGAACCTAAACATGTCATTAGTTTAATCGAAAATGAGTAAACCAAATGAAAGACTAACATGCTGTTTATCAAGTCCAATTGGGGAGATGTTTTGTCTTGGGCATCAAAGTGAATGACTCCCAAAATATAGAGACATAAATGTGATTGATTGAATGGGCAGTACATCAGATAGGACCCAAGTAAAATAAATCCTGAATCATTTTATAGAATTATTCACTTATGATGTTCATAATGTGGCATAACTTAACCATGAGTGGATGATGGACTATATATCCATGACTCTTATACTTTGATTCAAGTAAAAGCCCCCGAGTTCAAATAGACAACGAACCAAAAGTTGGTGCGTTGGGTATACAACTTCTGCAGTATGTAGCATCATTCACAATAGTGGAATTCATAGCCCAAGAAATGGGTAACTGATATTCTCTTATTAGCATTACATGATAGATGAAAAGTAAACATGGTCACGGATCACTTGTCTTTGTGATAAATGACTTTATTACTATTTGATTGTAATTGGCTTTTCATGAAGGAATATGTAATGATTACCATAAGATAAAATAGGATCATATTAGGAGTACAGATTAATCTCAAAGAGATTAAGGATATCCTATGAGGGTAACACACTTATGACAAGGTCATTGGATGAGCACCGACTGAGTAACTTTTGTAATGGTATGTAATTAGGGTCTAGTATAATTAACTAGGGTAGTCATCCCTCTCTCCTAGTAGAACTAGGGGACTAGTTTTTCTATTAAAAAAAGTATTATTTGTATTTTATTAATTCAATCAAAGATTATTCTATCTCTCATTATAAATAGATGACACTGGTAGGGCTAAAAATACACGAGTTATACACAATTTTGAGATATTGTTTTTCTTCCCGAGAATGCTCAAAATTTATTTTCTAAGTATAAATTCAATTTTCTGGGAAAATAATTCTACTGAATTCTAAATATAGATAGAAAGATTTACTTTCCTACTGAAAGTAAAAAAAAAAATTTTGATTTTGTGTTTGATTCGTAATTGTTTGAACCCATATTCGAAGCGATTTGTGGTACAAGAACAATGGAGAAGATTGTTCGATTGAAAGCCAAAAATGTTTAGGGTCCATCTCGTACAAAGCAAAGGTACTTTTCGGGAAAAGTTTATTAATATAAATATCACAAACCGGCTCGATTTTCAAATTTTATTTTTTCATTGTGACAGATTATCGTTTTCAACGACACACCAACTCGGAAATTATGAAAATTTTATACTGTAATTTAAATAAGTTATATTATTCGAGGATATTTTAATATTTTTACTTAAAAACAACAAAAAGTTGCATTTGTGATTTCGTGCTATTAACATTAATAAAATATTATTTTACCCTTAAACTGAAGCTTTATTTTATTATAATATTTACATTTTAATTATATTATGTGTACTTTATTTACTCCATTAATTGTATTTATTGATAATGTTATTGATTGAGTTAGTATCGAAGTGTTACAAGTCAATTCAACACTAACTCAAGATTCTTGACATCATAATAATAAATAATTGTAGTGCATTTAGTATTCTTACTATGATGTATTTACGTGTTTAAATTTTATCTTACTCACAATTTAATCTATTTTTTCGTTTTAATATTGTAAATATTTAATGTGTTATTATTGATTAATTTCAAACCATATGTTTTGTTATTTATATGTTATTTTTAAAATAACGTTTGTGTTCTAGGTATGTAGTTTCCACATGTACACGTATGATAAAATATTTAGTTATTTTTAAGGTTTTAATATATGCCACGTGACACAATAATCAAACATATGTTAATTAAGTTGATAATTATATACTATGGAACAAATGATCTATTAGTGAAAGAAAAGTACGTGGATGATCTTAGAATCATAATTTCTAAACCGCATTAACCTTTTATTATTACTAGAAAACACTATCGGAAATTTAAGCTAAATTTTTAAAATAAATTATATTAATTATATTGATATATTATGCATGAAATCATATAAATTTTAAATAAAAGAATTTAAAAATAAAATAAAATTAATAGGGATAAATATCAAATTTATACACATCAAAATTTTTTTTTATATATAATTGAAAGAGGGGAATAGGGTTGCTTGAGATCAAACTCAGACTCTCATGCTTTTCTTGTCATTAGGCCAAGAGATTATTGGCTATACGCATGAAACTTGAATTGTACACTTTTAAAGCTTTTAAAGAAACAAATACATACATTTATTTTCATATTTGATTAACATAGTTGTTTGTGTGCGCAATATATCAATGTAAAATGGTGTTATTGATAAAATTGTTAGTGATTTGTAAAATTTGAATTAAATAAAATTTTCACTTATAAAATCACATAAAATCAAAGTTCATGTATAGTTTTGATTAAGCCATGCAAAATATATAACGAATTTAAACATGATATAAGAAAAAAAAAATCAAAGCAATCAATTAGGCCTCGTCATTGTTGGCAAATATTGAAGCTTTGGTCCTTTAGTACTTAGGTTCGAGTCTCATCATACATAATTATCATGTATGGATTTTATTTGATTACATGTCGGTTCTTACTTTATAATTGTACATGTAAACTCTAAAAGGGAATTAAAGCAAACAAAAAATTGCAAGAACAGGACATGAGTCTATGAACGCGTCAATATCATAAAAATAATTAAAACTCAATGCAAAAAATAATATGAAAACACACAAATGCCAAATGATTACCATTTAAAAAAATATATAAATTTGTTATACTTGTTAATTATTTTATGACCAACAAAATTAAAGCTAATTTTTTGTATATTATCTAATTTAAGGTAATCAACTTTAAGTAATTAGATATCAACTTTGTAATTTTTATCTTTAATATTTTTGAAATAAATCTCAAATTTATGCATGAATTTTGATTTGATATATGATCTTTGATTGTAGTTTACATGTGTATATGAAATTTTAATTTTGATTCAATCATACACATTTAAAGAAATAAATACATAAATTTATTTTTATATTGAATAAATATAATTATATGTGTATGCAATATGTAAACATAAAATGATACTATATCAATAATTGTGTTAATAATTTATGAGAATTAGATCAAATCAAAATTTCTTGTGTAAAATTACATGAAATCAAAGTTCATGCATGGTTTTGAGATTTATTCCAATATTTTTTTACTTAATTAGCACCTAAATTTGGAAACCGTTAACCAAGTTGGTAATTTTTAGGTATCTGGCTCTTGCTATTAACTTTTGTATTGACAACCAATAAAATAGTAACATGTGTCTAAAAATAATTTTTTTATAAATTTATATGTTCTTTTACCTTCTTTTTTATTTTCAAATAATACTTACCACGTGCCTTAATTTAATACTGTCACGTGATGTTGTGTTTTTATTTGAAGTTAACTGATACATAAAAAAAAGCATCAAAAGGTACCAACTTAGTTAACATTTTCAATTAGGATATATATTTTTAGTACTTGGTTAACTCCGTTAAACTTTTGATAATTTTATAATCACGTCAAATAATGCATGAAAAAGTTTTAAAATATCTAAAATGTCCAAATTAGCGAAAATTTCTAAAATACATGGATTTTAAAAAATAATTTTAAATAATTTTAATCAAATTTATAAAAGAATAATTGATTATTTTATAAAATTTTCTATAAATGCAGTTTTTAAAATGTGCATGCACGCTAACTTTTCAATATTGGTGTCTAAGTAGAGGAAAAACGTGAAATAAAACAAAAATAAGTTATTACTGAAAATTGAAAGTTTGGGTTTGATGAATCCAAACCAGACGCATGAACTATAAAGTTAAACATGACTTTAATTTAAAAAGAATTATTTTGGTGGAAAACACAAGGACAATTCACCAAATCCCAAACTGTACTTAGTACTTACCTCAAGAGAAAATAAAATGGAAATTTTCTTGCTTTTCCAGATTTTTAATTAATTAGACAGAAAAACACGATTAGGATCAAAAAACAAAAATATTTCTATTTTGTGTTAAACAAAAAGGTTAAAAAGCATTATATGAAATCTGTAATCAGTCGTGCGGCTAGGGCGGACAATCAATGATTGCAGGCATGAGCGGGGAGGGGTACGTCACAAGTGGTTAGCGGTACACGTGTGGGCCAAATGACCTGTGGCCCCATATTTAATGCCCCCAACCCTGAACTTTAAAGTCAGTAGGGTTTGGCCTTTAAACCGACTTTATTACTCAAAAATATCGAAAATATTTCAAATTTACTAGATTAGTTCAATTTTTAGAATAATTACAAGAATAAGTCAATTTAGGAAAAATGTTTCCAGTTAGAAGCATTTTCAGGTGAAATACATAAAAACGCTTCTAGCTGAAAACACATTTCGCATGTTACTAGTAAAATATTTTCAGTTGAAAATATTTTCCCTTATGTTATATTAGAGTTTTTAGTGGTTTTGGGATTATGGTTTTAAATTAGAGTTGTGTTTAGGGTTTTGGATTTTAAATTTTAAATTGATAAAATATTTAAAATAATAGTAATTTTAATTATTAAATTTGATGTTTAAAATATTTGTATTTACAATAATCGTACATTGAAATTTCATTTTGCAAATAAATTAAAATTTGAAAATGGGAATACTCGATTCGGATGCAAAACTAGTTTTAAAAACTTTACCTTTTTTTTTAATCTTAATTTGATCTGATATTTCAGTATAATACTTATCCAATGCATTATTTTTGACGAGATGAGTTCTGAAAATATATCCCAGGATATATGAAATATGATGTGAAATTCCCAGATTAGTGGGGGGTTGAAATTTGTAGCGACAAAACGCTCCAAGCAGGACGCACTGTCAGTAGAAGTACTGAAAGCGCGTCCAGCTAGAAGCATTTTTAGTGCCACCTCAACTGAAAGTGCTTCTAGCTAGACGCGCTTCCAGAACTTCTGTTGACAGTGCGTCCTGCTTGGAGCACTTTGTCTTTACAAAGTTCAAGCCCTTACTATCTGGGGAATTTTTATTCAAAATCAAATAGGAGGTCATCCTTAAGCTGTAAATGTAACATATTTCAGCCTCTGGTGGCATAAGCAATTTACGAGGAAATAAAATTTTAAGAAGTTCAGAAGAATAGAAGTTCGTATGGAAGGTATAAGTTGGAGCAACGATACTATTTATATAAAATGTAAGCATAAGCATTGATTTTTGTTGTTAATATTTATTTAAAACATTATTTTTTTACATAATGTTTTTTGTTTCGAACTTCTCTCGACAGATAATTTGGTTCAAAATGAGTAGACGGATTAATGCTATTATTTATTACGACGGTGAGGTTTGAGACACCAAGAACGACGTGGTTTTTTTATCGGAGAACATAGTGCATATGACATTTAACTAGAACATACAGTTGCTAGAGCTCCGGACAAGAATTAGGCGAAAAATCGTCGGATCTAATTAGATGAGAGTATTGTCTCTTAAGCATAGATTTTGTGCTTCGCTCGACCCCATGAGATATGACGCTTTCGATATCAAAGGTGCTAGGGGCTTGGAGGCGATGGTACAGAAACAGATTGACAATGGATCACCGTTTCTTGAGTTATGTGAAATTTTCAAAGCTAGATGAAAGCCTTCGGATGTCGACATCTGTTCCTGTTCGAGAGGCCAGAACAGTCGAAAATGCCGATAGTCCAACGACTCAATTGTGTGGTGGGTTCACCACTTTGTTAGAAAGTTCCCATTATGATATCTCAGAATCATCGATGGGATGTCACTCATCCATCTCGGCCTTAGATTTCAACTGCGAAAGGCAGAACACCGAATAATCGGGTTTTGGTGGTAGAATGAAATATACGACCCTTACACGACACTCAGTTAGTGGGTTAGACATGAACTTCGGTCAGTCGATGTTCAACGCTGGGAATACTTACTGGGGAATGACAACAACTTCCAACAGTTTGTAATTGACAAGTGATTCTGGATGTTTCGATAACTACACGAGAAGGGATGATGTACTCCCTACAACGTTCACCAGCGATGAGGCATCCAACGTGACAAATGTTGGTGGGTCCGAGAATTAAGATGACAATGAATCTGATGCCGATCTAGTTTGGGAGCTAGTGCTAACGGTTTAAAAATTGAGTTATTTTCTGAACCGGAGCCTATTTTAATGAACCAAAAGATGGTGAAGGAGTGAAGATGAAAAAGAAAAAGATCCACAATTCACGGTGTACTCACCTTTAGCCCACATGCATAATATCGACCTATCGGTAGATGATGGGTTGGAGTTTGCAGAACTACCACACAGGTGGCCAAGCCATGCGAGTTATTCATTGGATTTAGGTGATTTGGAAGTGAGCAATGAGTTTTCTAGTAAAAATGGTTTTATCGCTGCAGTGTAGCGATACAACATCAAAAATAGGGTTAACTTCCACATGGTTAAATCCTAATTTGTGAAGTTCGAGGCCAAGTGTGTACTGCGAGATAGTAGATACGTGTGGAAAATCATGGCTTTTGTTAAGAATAAGACGGGGTTGTGAGCAATAAATAAGTTTACCGCTACGCATACGTGTGTTGCCACTGGTACTATATTAATACTGATATATATATTATAACATAGTTGAATTACTAAATTTAACATACTCATGGCATTGTAGGTATTTCACGAGATCATCCGAAGTTGGATTCAGAGATGACCGCAGGCATAACACTATCGCTTATGAAAGTGAGTCTAAGGATTGTTGTGTCGATTTTAATTGAAAATATTCATAGCCAATTCGATTACACGCCTTCTTACCATAAGGCATGGACAACAAATCAGAAGGCATTGGAGAAGATGCATAGTGGGTGGGATGTGTCATACAACGAGGTATGACAGTGGTGTTGATTGTTGGAGAGGTACGTCCCAAGTTGCATAACTGATCTGGAAATAGGGCCTGCGTACTACAATGATCGCTTGCTGCGTGGATACCGAGTGTTCCACAATTTGTTTTGGACCTTCATGCAATGCTCCTAATCATTCTAGTATTGTAAGGCATTGGTACAAATAGACGGTACTTTTATGTATGGTAGATATACCCATCGATTTTTGTTGGTTATGGCATAGGATAGCAATCGAAGAATCCTTCCAATTGTGTTTGCAATAACATCAGGGGAATTAGTAGACGATTGAGATTTCTTTCTATCTAAGTTGAGGAGGTATGTCTGCCCCAACCCAATATATACGCTATCTCCGATCGAGGAATTGGAATACTATCTGCAATTGAATGACAAGTCTCTGGGATCGCACACAGCATCGGTACTGTTTAAGGCATGTTGTGTCTAACTACTACGAAAAATATCCCTCTACTGCTGAGTGAGCATAAGTGACCAACATAGGAATGTAATCGCCACTAACCAATATTAAGTGATGTTTTTTTTATATTATTTGGTATGTAATTTCCACTAACCACTTCTATCGATAAGGTACGAGCTCGTGAAAGATCATTTCTATGAGATGTTGAAAATCTTACGGTTAACTAATGAGGCGGAGGCAGGGTACCTTTTTAATATACCATTCGATCAGTGGACACAATCTTACAATGGGGGTCTACGATATAGCCACATGACCTCAAACCTTGAGGAATGCATCAATTTCGTTTTAAAGGGAACGCACAATTTAATGATAACCTATGTTGTGAAAGAGACATACTTCCATTTCGTGGAACTATTCCCAAAGCAAACGATGAGTTATGTTGGGCAATTGCAGGGAGGTCACGTGTGGAGCCCAGATTTGGTGAAACAAATCAAAAAGGCTACGACACGAGTGAACTACATGCACTAAGTGTGTCACTCGTGCAAAGGCCTATGGTTTCGGGTAACGAAATTAGATAGATCAGACCAATGTATTACCCAGGGAATGTACCGTGTACACCTGAGGCATAAGACTTGCGACTGTGGTAGATTTGATGTACTTCGTTTTCCATACGCTCATGCAATTTCAGCATGTATCAATCAACGCTTGGATCCCATGAGTTTTGTGGACGAAGTGTACAAAATTGAAAACATGTACAACATGTGGAGACACGTATTCCCACCAGTCCCAAATGAATGTATGTGGCTGCCTGTATCGAGCGTTTTATTTAAGTTGTTCCCCGATAGGTTATTGCGTTGCAAACCAAAAGGTTGACCAACATCGACTCGAATACGCGACAACATGGATATTTGAGAGAGGTCAAACCAATCGAGGTTATGCGAGTGGTGTAGGAACCCGTGCCATACAATGTCATCATGTCCACATTGAATGGACGATGCAAACTAGAAAACAAATCTCAATTCTATTGTAATCTATAAACGCGCGATTTTGTGAAATAATAACAAATATCAGCTTTCTTTTTGTGAAATATTAACAAATTACTACTTTAATTTTGTGAAATGATAACAAATACTAAATTGGTATGATAGTGACTTATTCTTCTAAAAACATAACAATAAAAATTATCGATACAATATAAATGTTCGATACAATGATAAAATTAATTAGTCTAAATGTCGGTCAAAATCTGTGTCACATCGGGGTGGTCGACGGTTGTACGTTGGGTTCTTTCTTGGTTTAGCCTCCAGTTAGGGTTGTGGTCTTGGTAGCTCCTCTTATTCGGCTTCGATTGATTACGATCCATGCATTCTCGATTACCATCGTGTATCCTCTGATCTATGAATAGCTAGTTGGGATGATAAACCATATTGGTAGAACAAAGATCCCGGAGATGTTTGCGTCACAAACGGTGAATGAGCGCAACCTTACATAGAATACGCACCAGAATAATATGATAAATACTGATCGGTGGGTGGTGTGGGCATCGGTGCTAGGTCCATCGGTGTCAGTTTTTGCATAGGTGCTATAATGGACCCACCTCGACATTCTTTGGATTTAAAGGAGGCCTTTGTGGCCTACTCGTATGGGGATGTCGATGCCTCACCTCTTCTCTGTACAAATATGGCTTGCCATGGATCCTAAACCATTGCGTGTACTCCGGATCACATGCTAACTCTGGAACGAAAATAGGTTCGTAAGTAAAAAATCATACCAATTATTCCACATGTAGATATGTTGAGAGTGGAATATTAACCAATTCTCATCTGTCCGACCCTGCAAGTCGTTAGGATGCAGGTTATCAAGGTCTTGAGGTGCCACCGAAATCGATTTTGAGAATCTAAATTGCTGCAACACTCTATCGGTCTCATGCATCTCGACGGTAGTATACACTACCAATGAGACCTTTACGTGCCAGATGTTTAGATCCACAAAGAATTTCTTAGGGATGACTTCCCAAATTGTTGGATCATCGTATGGTGTCCATTCAAATTATATTAACGTGATAAAAAAATTAGTTATATATATACTACTAGATACCAAATTGACTACGTTAATATTATATAGTTCAAATTTAAATAAATAGATACCTCATCTTCTGATTGTTGGTCTAATAGAAGCCGTATATCTTGAAGCTCAATAGGTAATCCTACATGACTTGGCTGATGGTTCCACCTATTTAAATAACTTGTTAGCATAATAATTTAAATTTAAATAAATTTTATTATGGTAATATCTAATGAATTTTAACTTGTTATGAGTGGGAATGTATACAGGTAGTTCGCTCAAGGACGTAAAAATGACAATCGGTACCACGCACATGATTGTAGTAGTAGAATGCAACCACCAATTTTAAATTTTCATGGTTGCGTCACCCTACACATCTCCTGTTACAATACCGCTAACACGACGAACCCCCAACTCAATTAGCCCGCTCCTCTAAAGTTGATGAGTTTTAACAACCACCTTAGATGGACGAGTTCTTCTTCTTTTGTTTTTCGGCAATGGTGATGAAAAATATGAACAAAAAAATTTGTTTTGTTTTGTTTTATTAATTTAATTCCCAAATTACCTAAATGCCATTAATGAAATAACATGCAAAAATCTTGTTATAAGGTCATTATTGCCCATCATCATCAAGCAAGGTCTTATTGCATAATGAGGATTTCATATTACTTAACCATCATCATTTAAGCACTTTAACAAATAGCATGCAACTTTTTCATTTTATGAGATTAAGCCCTTTTATCAAATTGAGCATGCAAACGATAAAATTTTCACACGAAAGTTTCACACATTTTAATTCACATACTGTAAACACCAAAAATAATATTAAAATAATTTTTACGACTTTAGATTTGTGGTTTCATAACCACTATTCCGATTTAGCTAAAACTGGGCTATCACAACTCTCCCCTCTTAGGGATTTTCGTCCTCGAAAATCTTACCAGTGAATAGGTTTGGGTGTCGCTCTCTCATAACATCCTTTGGTTCCCATGTCGCTTCTTCAATCCCATGCCGATGCCATAAGCCTTTCACTAATTTTTTTTATTTCTCAATTCTTTAACCTCGCGATCTAAAATCTGGATTAGTTCTTCTTCATATGTCATATCGGATTGAATCTTAATCTCAGACGGGGAAATCAGATGCGAGGAATCAGATCGATATCGTCGAAGCATCGATACATGAAATACATTATGAATCTTTTCTAACTCAAGTGGCAACAACAATCTGTAAGCAACCGGCCCGATACGCTCAATAATCTCATACGACCCGATGAATCTTAAACTTAATTTGCCTTTACGACCCAATCAGAGTATTTTCTTCCACGGGGATACTTTCAAAAACACTTTATCCTCGATCTGAAATGCAATATATTTTCATTTCCAGTCTGCATACGATTTCTAACGATCTAACGCTGCTTTCAAACTTTCACGAATCATTTTTACTTTATGTTCCGTCTCTTTGATCAAATCAACCCCGTGTATCTTATTCTCACTAAGCTCAGTCAAATACAAAGGTGTTCGACATATCTGACCGTAAGAAGCCTCGTAAGGTGCCATTTTGATACTCGATTGAAAGATATTATTATACGCAAATTCAATCAGTGGCAAGTATCATTCTCACGTACCTTCAAACTCAAGAATGCAACATCTCAACATATCCTCGAGCATTCGAATGATTCGCTCGGATTGACCATTCGTCTGTGGGTAAAAAGCAGTACTGAAGTGTAGCTTCGTACCTAATGCATCTTGCAATTTCTTCCAAAATCGCGATGTGAACCTCGGATCTCTATCTGAAACAATAGAAATAAGTACTCCGTGCAATCTTACAACCTGAGAGATGTACAATTCAGCAAGCTTATCAAGCGAATAATCCGTACGTACCGGAATGAAATGAGCCGATTTAGTCAATCTGTCAACAACTACCCAGATTGCATCTTTCTTACTCGGTGAAAAAGGCAAACCTGATACAAAATTCATCGTGATTCTATCCTATTTCCACTCGGGAATCATAATCTGCTGCAGTAACCCATATGGCACCTGATGCTCAGCTTTAACTTGTTGACAAATTAGACATTTCCAAACAAATTCAGAGATATCTCGTTTCATACTGGGCCATCAATAAAGCTATTTCAGATCGTTATACATTTTTGTACTACCCGGGTGAATAGGTAACCGAGTGCTATGAGCTTCATTTAAAATCATCTAAATCAAGTATGAATTTTTTAAAAAACATATTCGGCTTTTAAACCTCAAACAACCCTCAGTATGAACTCAAAATTCAAATCACATTGAGCCCATTTTGCTAATAATTTGTTATCAATTTTTTGAGCTTCACAAATCTGTTGTATAAATAACGATCTCGCTTTTAACTTAGCTACAATCGAGCCATCATAAGATAGAGCCAATTGAGTATTCATCTCACGTAGAGCAAACAAAGATTTCTGACTCAAAGTATTAGCAACAACATTGGCATTCCCTGGATGGTAGTCATTCACTAGCTCGTAATCTTTTAACAACTCTAACCATCTTCGCTGTCATAGATTCAAGTATTTTAAGCTTTCGTGATTAGAGTAGACGTGACATTTCTCACCGAACAGATAGTGGCGCCAAATCTTCAACGCAAACACAATAGCTGCCAATTCCAGATCGTGTGTCGGATAATTCTTTTCGTGCGGCTTTAACTGTCTCGAGGCATAAGCTATGACTTTGCCTTCCTGCATTAAAACAAAACCCAAACTTTCAAAGATGCATCACTATAGATAAGAGCTGCTAGTAAAAATTATGGATGAACCCTAATGTTTGTAGGTTAATACAATGCTAGTCATTGTGGATACACAATGAGTTTGCACATAAAAGCTACCGGTAAGTTTGTGGATAGACCATTGGTGTTTGCAGATAAACTATCAGTAATTCTTTCTTTCAAAGTGTCTCACCCCATGTAATGCGGTGTGACATGTTATTAATAGTATAATATGGAAATAATATACATGCTCAACATGTAATTAGATTAACAATAGCAGTAGATTGTATGACATGTATTTAGTTTTTTAATAACATTAGTCATGTTGATCATGCAATCGGAAACACAGTGGTACGAGTAACAACAACATATATTAGTAATCCAATTACAATAACATATGCCAATCAAGTAACATGCATATATAGTAAAGATTTAGTCAATTTGATCATAGATTGCAACATTATTTATATTATCAGGGACTGAATTGAATGAAATAAAATACTAAAATAGTTCAGGGATCATGTAGGGACTAATTTGAACAATTTACAAAAAATTTAGGCAAAATTGTAAAATAAGGGCACATGGCCGTGTGCAATACCTTACGCTGTGTGGAGGGGTTATACGACGTGTAACAGACTATGGCCGTGTGAAACATGCAAAATTAAGTCACAAGAGAGACACGACCGTGTGGAGGGTTCTAGGCCGTATGAAAATGGAAATATCCTAAGGTTTTAGGGGGACATGGCCATGTGGGGGGCCGTGTTGTCCACACGCCTATGTGGCCCTAATCCAAGGCATAGTTTACCCCAATTCGCTTGTAAAAGAACACACACCTTTCACTAAGAGCCCGAAGAACATTCCGCTTGATCAAATATGGTCCGACACACCTAAAATAGGTCCTTCAAATGACATATTAGCACGAATTAACAATTGATTTTAGGATTCATCAAGATTATCGAAAGATTCGATAAAAAATCTAGAAAGATCATTTAATTGATAGGAAGATTATTGTTAGTTAGAAAATCTATAAAGATTCAAGAACAAACTTCGAGCTTTGAGGCGTACTACCGCTTCTTGACAAAGATTGGGGGGAATTCTAATGACAATTACGATTCCAGTAGGAAAATGAGTTAACGGAGATTGGATTTGATTCAGGAAAAACAATAATAATTCAACAATTGAAAGAGATTATTTTGCAAAGAAGAAAATGAATAACAAAAGGAAGAAGAAATATGAATAGGAGAGTAAAAATTCTAATTGGAATGGAAAAAGAAACATAATCCTAGTGTAATTAGGGGAAAAAAAGACTAAATAGCTAGGGTTTTCAAAATTTTAAGAGTTGCATGGTAATTTACCCATGCTACCGAAAATAAAAGGAAAATGGGGGTGAATGGCATGGCTTGATCTTGGTATGCAAAGGTAACAAGTTTTTTACTTCCAATAATATTTGTTTTAGGATTGTTTTCATCCTAGTTTGCTGAAAATGAAAAAAAAAATAATAAAAGAAGAGTGGATAGAACCTAAGACCTTTAAAGTATGCACTAACTACTTAACCATCAAGACTAGATCAATTGTCAGTTATTTATTTCAATTAACCCTATATATTTTGAAGTGTTACATACATTGCACTCTCAAAGAAAAAACGAAATTCAAACCTTGAAGATGATATTATTGAGAGAGACAATCGCGAACCCCAAATATAAACCGTAAAATGAACATGAAAAAAACCAAAAAAAAAAAAGATGGAAACAACCTTCAATATTTTTATGTTCTCTATCACAAAATTTTCCAATCAGTAATCATAAATTGAGTGTTGAAAAACACTTAAAAATGATTTATTATATACATTTTAGTTCAGATTTCTTAGTTCAAATATGATAATCTCTTAATTCAAAATTTTCAATCATATTCAACCGATTATATTTATATATATAATTGACATATTAAATTACTCGTGCAATGAATAATGCCTTTTAGGATAATTTCTTTTATTAGTTGTATTTAACATATTTTAAGGATCATGAGTATTAGCTTATAGTATTTAATTTCAATTTGGTTTAGCCTTTAATTTTTTTTATTAAATAGAGGAGTGTTTACTAATTCCACTTATAAACTTTTTAATAATAAAAGAATAACATGTAAAGCAAAGAGACATACCACTTGTCGTAATTTTAAGGTTCAATAGTTGTTTAATTAAATTTATATGATAAAATCAACGTATAAAAGAATAATTTATTAATTTATTATAATTTTATGAAAAATTGAAACTAATAAATATTTGTACAAGACAAAATTCTATAACAATGATCATATAATAAAATTCTTTTTGAAGTAATATAATATCTCGCCTATGCATTCTTATAATTACATTACGAAACGTCAACAAATCAAGCACACCTTTAAAATATTTTATCATTACAATATATTTTGCCATAAATTAATACAATCTTGAAAATATGAATTTTAATTATACACACAAGTGTTGAAGATATCAACATTGATTCCCATTCAACATAAAATTATTTTAACCTTGACACCATAAATATCGAAATTAAGTTCAACTTTGTACTATTCTATTTCCTTTCAAATTTCACCCAAAATTTACAAATATAAGTATTTATTAATTTTTATATCTTATTTGCTAACAAAGAAATTTAGAAGTGGATTTGTAAGATAAAGAAAAAAATACATACCAGAAAAGAAGAAAGAGCTTATTGATGTAATAATCGACTAAAGAATGAAATTTGTTGTGCCGAATGAATTGAAAGCCCAAATAAATAATTCAAATCTCAAAATTAGAGTAAGATAAGAGCAAAGTCGGATTTTATTACTAAAAATAAAGAACTAAACAAAAAAAAGAAAAGAAAAGAAAGTATATTGCCTTACAAAACTCTTAGAAAAACTTTCTCTTAAGAAGTCAATGATGACTACATGTATTTTTCCCTATGAAACCCGTTAGAGAAACACTCTTAAAAACATCAGGCTTTCAAAGTTGAAAATATTGAAATTTTAGAAGGCTTAAAAAATAATAAACTTCAATGAAAAGCAATTGTTGAATCACTTGAACTCTCAAAACACTCTTTACATCTCACACTTTTTTCAATTCTATCTAATTTGACTCATCAAGTCTTCTTTATATATAATCACTTACATTGTAACAACCCATTTCAGTGGTTCCGAAATCCCGTTCTCTGATAATCGTTTGGCCAAGTTTTGTGTTCTTGCATGGTAAACTAATTCGAGCCCGTTTTGTATGGATTTTGTATTTTTGAGATTGTTGTGCTTCAATCTAGTTAATAGTGGTGTTTGTTTCTAAAACTGTTCAAGATTTCATGAGATTGCCATTGTTGAATGCTTGAAATTATGGTATTAAATGATTAGATTAGAAGAGAGGTTATGAAAAAGGATCACTTGGTAAAATGAAAATTTGTTAGTTTTGAATATCAGGATTGAAGTGTAGACATTTCGAAACTAATTTAAGATTTCTATAAACTTTGTTATAAAAAGGCTTGACTGTATAATGTGTTTGGTTTAAGATAATTTCGATTGATAGAATTGAACTGACTTATATGCTTCATAAGTTGATGAGTGATATTGGTTGATAAAAATTGAATTAAATTATGTTATAGATCAAGATCTGAATTCGCCGAAAGAATATTGCGGGAAAGGAAAAGTTGTTAAGTAAACTATATTGTGGCTTGTTATCATTCGCCCAAAGTTGTGGTAGACTCTTAATTTTGTTTGGTTCGATCTAAGTGGTATGGAATAGACGTTTGGTTATTTGTAAACAAATATGTTAAATTTTGAAGGTGATTACTTTGGACTCTCTTGATGTATGTAAACAAAATGAACTTAAGCTATGTTATGTTCTGCATTATAAGTTCCACAGGACCTATCACAGTGTGGGGTATTTGCGGAACAGTTCGTCATTTAGGTATCTGCAGGAAATTATGAAATTAGATGTCCTCCTTACTTTCTGCAATATTTGTGTCCACGGGATAATCCGCAGTTTAGCCATCTGCAATTCAATACGCAGTTGGACTACATGTGGGATCGGCCCGCCACATATTAGTCTGTGGTATGGTCTGCCATGTATGTATGAAGTATGTGTATGTTATGTGAGTCTCGTGTGGTAACATCCTATAGCTCAGGTTCGACGACCGAACCTTGTAAGGGGTGTTACATAGATAATAAAGTTTAAAAGAACTATAAGCTTCTAAGAAAATATTATAAAAATTGATACTAATAATTTAATCTATAGTTGAGCTCTATTTAATGAATAAACAAGTAATTAAAAACTCTTAAAATTAATTAAATATTCACGTTTACAAGTATTATATAACCAAAACTCTAATCAAATTAATAAATATTTAATCTCTTAAATAAATTTCAAAGTAATATAAAACTCTAAAACTTAGTTCTAAAGAATAACAATTGGTGGTTAAAGAGACTTCCTAACTTTTCAACCAAAAAATCTCCATATTAACTTGTATAGAAAATTTTGTTTGCACAGTCTTCACTAAAACAACTATAACTTGTGCTCTCGATTTCAGATTAACATGTTTTAAAGTGCTTTGTAAACATAAGAGATGACTCTTTGATCCATAAGAAGAGAACTTAACCTAGAAATATTTGGATCCCATCCAAAAATGCATTACAAGTTGGTTGATGTTTTATACTTAAACTCAAATGAATTTACCTTCTCGGTTCGCATAATTTTCACATGGGAAAATGGTGTTGAAAAAATCCAGTTTGAAAACGGCTTTCTTGCACAGGGAAAAATTAAAAATTTGAAAATCGATCCGATTTATGATATTTATGTAATAAACCCTGACCGAATTCATACCTGTATTTTCAGCTTAGTGGGCATTTGTTGTTTCCAACTTTCAACCAAACGATCTTCTCCGCTATTCTCATATCACAAACTACTGCAAGTGTGGGATCGAACCAACTGAATTGAAATGCAGAACTAGAAAAAGTTTTTTTTCTTTTAATTTGGTGAAAACGAAAATTCTCTCTTGTTAATAGAAATTGATAGAATTGTTATTCTGGAAAAATATATTTAATAGCGGAGAATAAATTCTCTCTATATTTTGGTACAATAACAATCTCTAAAAGTTGTGTGTAATGCCTTACCGGTGCCATCTATTTATAAAAAGAGAATGTAGAATTCTTATTGAGTTGTAGTGATTTATTTTAAATAGAAAAAAAACTTCCTACTTAGAGTAGGAGTGGGGGTGGATGACACACTCTACTATTTCTACTAGGATTGTCACCCCCTTTATGTTATATTAGGGGTTTTATACCTCTCTCACATCGGGTCCAATTACGAGTACTTCCTAGGCGTTTTGACTTAGAACTCTGTAATGTTGTCCAACCCGATTTGATTTTTATAATTCCAAAAATAAAATTTAA
Source organism: Gossypium raimondii (assembly GCF_025698545.1). Lineage (NCBI taxonomy): Eukaryota > Viridiplantae > Streptophyta > Magnoliopsida > Malvales > Malvaceae > Gossypium > Gossypium raimondii. Next base: position 42,655,669 of record NC_068575.1, on the reverse strand, counting down.
TATTCTATATTAAATAATTTTCTCATCCCTATTTTACCCTTATAAAATTTTAACGATTTTACCCATCGATAAAATTTTTTATGATTATACCCTTCGTAAAATTTCGAGAAAATATGTCCAATATTTCATAACTCAACATGTACGCTGTGATTGAATGATTTGTTTTCATTTTCAAGCTTCAAAACAACTCAAAAAATATAAACTCATTCTTCAGATCATTTTTAAGTAATTTATATAGAATTGGAATTGGATCATTTTCATTTTTGGAAACCTACATTCATTTCCAAATGATTCTATTTTTCCATTTCGAAAAAAAAAACCACAATCATTCTTGAATGCTGTCCATTTCTCTTTTCCTATTTATTTTGTTCATTTTATTCAAACTCAACAATTCATTTCTAGTTTCAAACTCATTTAGTGACGAAGTCATTCCACTATAGTATCGTGATTGAGCTCTCCCAAATGACATACCATTAAAGCAACTACTCAGTGCTCGTCTAATGACCTTGTCATAAGTGTGTTACCCTCATAGGATATCCTAGATCTCTTTGGGATAATATCTGCTCTCCCAATTTGATCCTATTTGATCTCATGGTAAAAATTACATCTTCTTTCATGAAAAGTCAATCACTACCAAATAGTGATAAAGTCATCAATCACAAAGATAAATGACCCGTGGCCACATTTACTTTTCATCAACCATATAATGCCTATGAGAGGATATCATTTATACATGTCTCAGACTATGAATTCAACTATTGTGAATGACACTACATACTACAGAAGTTGTACACCCATCGCACTAGCTTTCGGTTCCTTATCTATTTTAACTCAGGCTTTAACTGACATCAAAGTGTACGAGTCATGCATACATAGTTCGCCATCCACTCAGGATTTAGCTATGCAACACTATGAACGTCACAAGTGAATAAATTCATAAACGAATTCAGGATCTATTTTGCTGAGGTCTAATTCATGTACTGTCAGTCCAGTCAGTCACATTTATGTCTTTATCTTCTAGGAGTCACCCGCTCTGTTGCCCAAGACAAAACATCTCCCCAATTGGACTTGATAAACGACATATTAGTCTTTCAATCGGTTTGCTCACTTCTTATTAGACTTAGGACATGTTTAGGTTCATCAACTAATACAAGCTATCTTTCTGTATTACGATCTGACCACGTAATATCGTTTAGTATCAGTTTAAACATTAAACAACCAATGAGAAACATTTGCTTCCATTTTTATTTGCGTGCAAAAACCATATGAGGAAAATTATACAAAGTATATTAATATAATTAATGAATTTGTTTTATTAACCAATTTGTTTGAAAAAATTACAAGTGTTCATTGATGAAAATACTACACTTATGACACCAGATCCAACAAATGGCTCCATTCAAATGTCTAATCCTAGGATCTTAAGAACTTGAACCCAATGTGAGGAATATTGAAAAGGCTTAGTGTAGTGCTACTAAACTATATGAACTGTAACACCCTTTACCTGACTTGATCATCGAGTTCGAGAAACAAGATGCCACATTCGTTGCTGGAGCAACTACGAATAGTTTCACAGTAAAAACATCAATTCACATAATTTATCATGCAATCAACAATAGTACATCATTGAATATCATGGAAATTCTTTTTCGAGTCTTATATGGGCATACGAATGCTTTAAAGTCAACTTGAGATCGAATAATGACCCTTTTTCAACATTATAAAAAATTTTAGATAAAATATATATCATAAATAAATTCTACAATTATTCAATCATGCCATAAACACCCAAATACAATGATACATAAATAAATTTGAACCTTAATCGAGCTTACGAAAGCTTTTTTCATGACCTGGGCACGAATTAGGAACAAATTGCAAAGTTTTGAAAGTTGGGCTTGATGTCGTGATGTCGCCAAACAATTTTTCACGTCACGACATTGCGGTGTCACAAACTAACCGCTGACTTGCGATGAGGGACATTCCATGTTCTGATGAGAACCTTTTTTTTTTGTAAAATTTTGCCATTTGGTTCCTATTTCGTGTCAAACCAAACCAATAGCTCTTTTGGTGCATAAATGCACACTTAAACCTGCACAAAACCAATCTAAAACATATACCAAGGCATCCATTTAACCATTCACAAGATCATCCAAGCCATTACACATCAATTAGACACTTTGCTAAAGCATAACAACCTACGAAATCATCAACTATTCAAACATTTGATACCTCTTAATTGCATCATGTAACTCAACCATTTCATTCTCAAATTGGTTATTCATATATTTCAAATACAGCTAAATTTTACCAACATGCACATTATTCATATTCAAATATTGTTTAAGCTCCCAAAATAAACCATATTAAAGATTCAAACTCAAGAACATTCAAAACAAGCACATACACAACACATCAATGTAACTCACATTCAATCATTTCATTACCATTTAATTTTCATTTTCTGTTTGGAGAACTATAGTAATTTAAATTTGGATACATGAGATTAATTTACTTTCACAAACTATAGAGCTGATTTACTTATACAAGTTTTATTTGATGTTGCTCACTCAAACTGTCGAGAATCCACAACATGTGTTGGATTTTAGTCATCGGTAAAGAATAATTCGATTTGCTCACACAAGCTGTGATATTTGGACTGCTCACACAAGTTGTAGATCAGGGTTGCTTATATAGACCATATTCGATGCAGCTTACTCAAGCTATTGAGAATCTGCAACACATGCTGGATCTCAGCCTTCGATAAGAAACCCTTGATCAACGCCTGGTTCCTTTTTAACCCTAATGGTATGCTATTCATATCCTAATCATATATTAAGTTCAATCGGCATCATTCCCAGTTCTATATCATTACCAACGCTGAAATTGTATACTCACTTTTCACATTTTGAATAATAATCCATATACATTTTTAACCTTGTAACATCATCTTATACATACTACTAAATCATATATCAATTTCTATCACACTCGGTTACCCAAATTGGCTTGGGAATTTGGAAAAGCTAGGATTAAATTGAAAAGATGAGTAAACTGTCAAAATTTGTTAGGAAGTTATGGAAATCATAGTGACTAAATTGTGAATAGTTGGATTCCAAATCTAGTTTAGTTAGATAAGAACTGACTGGTTTCAAAGTTGGAGACATAATGATTAAAAATAGATGGTGGAAAGGATCGGTGAAGACCGTAACCAATGAGTATATATATGGGCGAAAGTGAAGACCAACTTATCTTAATTCTGTTTGCAAGTCTTTACCTTCCCTAAATATTATCTTCCTCGATCGTTTTGAAGAAAAAGGGAATACAGATTAGGGAAGCTATGCATGTTGTTTCAAAGGCATGAATCTAAGCCTAGTGATGGAGAAATTGAGGAATTGGTAAGTTTCCTTATTTTCCTTTGTGTTTAGGAAATGAGGAGAGAAGTAGACTAAGACTATCAAAGCTTCCGTATAATTTAAGATTCAAGGTTTCTAGGAAATCTTCACCATTAGTTTAATTCGAGTATGCTTGTCATGCTTAGCTGCCAGGACAAAAGATTTGATTCAAAGAATCAAAGTGAGTCCATAATCTAGTAAAAGATTCAAAGTGAGCATTTGATTCAAATACTTAGAACGATTATCATGTTGTCTACAATTCTAATTGAGGAGATGGCTAGTCTTGGTTATCGAAGTAGTTGACTCCACAAGTAGAGACATAGATGTATTCATTGGTAAAATGATACATTGGACTGGACCCAAGATGAATTCATTTTGAATTCGGTTGTGAATCAATTCACTTGTGACATTCATGGTGTGATTTGCCTAAATCCTGAGTTAGTCACTGACCATGCATATACAACTCATGTGCTTTGATATAAGTGGAGACTTATGCTCTAAAGTTTCCATAGCCGGTATGTTGGGTACATGACTTGTGTATGGCATGGCTTTACTAGTAATAGTGGAATTCATAGCTCAATTAAAGATTTAATGATATCTTCTTATTGGCATTGTGTGGGTTGATAAATATGGAACGTGGTCACAGGTTGTGCATTCTCGAACGAGCAATTTATCACAGTAATTTGTGGACAATGATTATATTAATCATTAAGAAGGCACAATGATGACAATGAGATAAAATAGGATTGTATTAAGTGAACAGATTTAACTCAAAAGAATCAAGGATATCATATGAGGGCAACACAAATATGACGAGGTCATTGAACAAAGTAGTTGGATGAATTGCTTTCGTAAATAGTATACAATAATGAGTTTTTAATTATGGTACTTCTTATGGACTGACTCCATGATTAAGTAATTGCGAATTATTGGAATGATACTTGTGGACATAATTGCAATCACTAAAGCCTAATTGTATATATCTGATTGGTCCATCCGCTAGCTCAACAAAAGCTCGATCGAACTGCATTTGAATCAAAAGAAAATTCTACGACTTTGGGAATAGTTTAATTAATTCGATTTATTTGATGTGGAATTAAATTAGGTGGTCATAAGAATTGTTCAACTAGAGAATTTGATTAAAGAACTTTCTTGAAAATTTAATTTGGAAAATCTAAGTGATTTTTGGAAAAATTAATTTTGATCAAGTAAAATTAAATTAATCAAATCAATTAAAATTAATATGATATTTTTGGAAGTTAATTTTCAAGTCAAACAATTGACCAAATGGGTAATTGAACTTGAAAATTGGACCTGAGATCGTGAATTGGGCCCGAGAGCCCAAGATTGAGACCAAGTCCTAAAAAACTAGTCAAATTGGGCCTGATATGTTAAACTGGGTAGACAGTGCAATCGGTGGCTAGATTGGATCGGTCGGGTCATCATTGATCCAGACTGAATTGAGAGCAGTTGAACCGGCTCGGGGTGTCGTAAAGGTGTCGCACCTGCATCACCGGACACAGTGGTGCCGGTGGCTGCAGCGGTGGCGTCCCAGGGGCCGGCGGCGGTTGGTCATCGGTGGTTGAACAGTGGAAGGGTTACACTCCTACTAAGACTCTACCATAGAATTTTATTTTAGATTAATTATTCAAAAAATATTATTATTTTAATAGTTTAATTTTAAATTAAATTTAATATTTATCTTAATAGTGTTTTATTAATTTAATAGTAAAATGATTATCTTAATATGAAATTTAATTTAATGTTTATCTTGTAGATAAACATTCTATTATTTAATAATATTTAATATTAAATTTAATCTAATATTTATCTTGATAAATATTATATTAATTTAATATTAAAGTGGTTAAGTTTAATTATAGTTGAACTCTCTAAACTCTCCATATATAAAGAGAGTGTTGATCATTATTTACACACACTTGAATTCAAGAGAAAGTTATAAAGAGAGTGTCGGATTAATGAGTGGAGTCAAGGATGTGTCTTCATATTGATAGAGTGGAAAAGAAAAAGGAAACTCCGCGCATGAGAAGGTAAGTATGACATCTGTAATCACCAGTTCGCCAAAGGAATTATGACATTTTCTACATGACTTAAAAAAACACAAATTGGCCAATGGTGATACTCAATCAAGATCTATAAGTCGATAAAAAGATAGTCGACGTGTTTAATAAGTTAATCATGATCTTCAAAGGAGGGATCGTATATACCCAAGGCCAAATGGCTAGGAAGGTACGACAAAGATTAGTTGAAAGTGGAGGTCAGATATGGCAATGAGAAATGACGGGGAATTTGTGGAGCTTTTAAAGGTTGGAACTACCTGTACCAGGAAGCCTCTAAAAGAAATAGCTCGACGGGGTGTTGTTATTCTGATAATGTTAGTGAGCCCTAGTTCTTTATAGCTATAAGGATGATTATATGTAGAAACATCACAAACTTCGCAATCATGCAAGCAGACGCCAAACGTATTTGCTAGAGATACTAAATGCGAATGATAGGGAGTCAAATTTGAAGTTAAATGCTTTGAAATTTTATTAAATTCTGTATGCGAATCTCACTAAGTTCCCCTGAGTTTATAAGTTTTCTGCTTAAATGCAAGATAGTTAAAGATTTAGGCATTGCAAAGGACCAAGTTAGACTTCGCTAGGAGGAAGGTGAAATGTATATGTATACATGTGTACAGAGGGCACCCATAAAGGCTCAGCCTCAGGGTTTTAGTTGTCATTTTACGTTTCGAGTCTTAGTCTAGAACTTTTGTAATTTATTGATGAAAATGAAGCTTTAAATTTCTTTTTTAATTTTTTTATATCATTTGACCATAAAATTGATTAAGTTAATTAATTTAGTAAAGAAATTTCCAATAAGTAATTCGATTTATTGTGTCATTTGATACCTAGACTTGACAAGTAGGTCGGGCATTGGTGCTACATTCACATTTAATAATTATAATGTACCTATTCATATTAGTCATTTACAACAAATGAAATGTCGAGTACTAATCCACAACTTTTTCTTTTCTTCAATTATCTTTCGATTAATTTAAATCGAACTATGATAATTCATTACAATTTACACATTATAAACATATTTTAATAGACTAATATAACCATAAGTCAATTCAATTTTACTTTTGAAAGTTCCTAAAGTTTTTATTTTATTCAATTTAGTCCCTACAACCAAATAACTATCTTTCACATTTAAGCTTCGTTTTTCAATCTGATTTCAATTTCATCCTTCTATAACCCTCTATTATCTAAAATTTTAGAATATTCATACAAAATTTGAAATATTTACACTTTAGTCCCTAAGTTCAAAACTATCAATTTTCACTTTACAAATTAGTTCTTTTCATATCTAAGTTTTAAATCTAACCAAATAACATAAAAAAAATTCAGGAAATCATCAATGACAACTTTTTTAAAACTTTAACAATTTTAAAAAATAACATATGAGTTAACTAAATCGAGCTACCACGATCTCAAAAATATAAAATTTACGACAAAGGACAGTGTATACGTTACCATGCAAGAGGGCCGAATAGTTGAAGCCTTAACAATGGCTTCCTCAAGTTTCTTTAGTGTCATCCGTTGGGGAGAAGAGAAAAATAAAGATGAAATGTTTTGATATTATGTTTTAATATATTATAATAATTTAATCATAAATTTTTATAATAACCGTTAATTAACATAATGGTCTAATTATATTTTTAATCTTGATTTAATTATTAAATAAGCCCTTTATCAAATAAAAATCTATAATGATTAATTTTTACCACTTTTACGATTTAGTCATTGTACCACAATTAGTCACTAATTTGGAAAAATTAGTTATTCAAAATTCAATTTACCTATACAATAACTCCGTAAATATTTTTGTTAAATATTTATGGGCTCGATTTATAAAAATGAGGTCCCAATACCTCATTTTTCGACACCACTGGCTTTTGGGTCATTACACTTGCACATTAATTATCCAATTAACAAAATTAAAGAACCAAAGTCTAATTAAACTTTATATTAACCTCGTAAATATTAAATAATAATATTGCAAAATCAATCATCGAGAATGGGGTTTTGAAACCACCGTTTTTGACACCACTGAAAAACGGATTGTTACATGAAAGATCCTGATGATAATGATTTAGTTCAATGCGATTAACATTAATGGAAAAGTGCGAGTAAGACTATAATGAACCAAGCTTGAATGGGTGGACTTTTGTTTATGTTTGTTTGTTTATTTTTAAACATGTTCATATCTAGTTCATGTTCATTAAGAATCTCAAAATTATATTTGTGTTCATTTTATTTAAATCATGTGCTTATGTTTGTTCGTTTAAGTTAAATGAACTTATTCATGAACATTAAATGAACATGTTTATGTAAATATAATCGAACATGTTCATGAACAATGTTCATGAATAATAAACAAAAAAAACAAACAATAAATATATCTCTTATTTTTAGATATAAAATAATCAAATATTAATATTAATAATTATATTATAAATAAAATAAACACACAAACAACAACAACACTATTATTAATTATATAATAACACATAATAAATGAGGTTTATATGAACATAAATGAGCTTGTTTGTGAACATAAATGAATTGAATAAAGCTTTGTTCGTGTTTAAGATATTTAATAAACAAGCCTCAAAATATTGTTCATGTTTTTTATTTAGCTTAATAAACCAACATAAACTAAATTGTTCATGAACTATTTATTAAACACTTTGTTCATTTACAACCCTAAATGCAAGAATTAATTTTAAAATGTTGCATTCTTAAATATAGAATCTTGAGAAGATTGCTTGCAACCAATAAGCAAAAAGGTAGTTTGGATTATGTTTAGCGATTGAAACTACAAAATAGGGTTTATGTTGTTCTAATTGAAGAAATTGTGAATCTATATTATAAGACAAAGGTTAAGAAAGTGACTCTCTCATAGCTGAACAATGCATACTACTACTAATAATTGTTTGATTTATGGGTATATGATTTTGATATTGAGTTACATAAAGATTTTTGTGATTCATTATTGTAACTATGAACGTGTGGTAATTTCTTATACTATGCTTAAATATTTGTGAAAAATCATGCTTGAACATGTATGGGATTTCTTAATAATTGATGAATCTAACCATCTATGATCCTTGTGAAAAACATTTACGTTTGGAGAGGTAAATTTGACCATGTTAGTTACTAATTAAGATGTTGATATTGCAATTTTTGTTAGTAAAGGGTAATATGACGTAATTTAAATATTGTATTAATAAGCTTCTTTATTTTGTTTGTATTTTTTCTAATGTTTGATATAACATCTAATAAAATAAAAGTTAATTAAATTAAAAATAAATGATATAAAATCTAATTAAATAAAAAACATTATAATACAAAATAAAAAAAAAGTAAAATCTATATAATCATTTAAGGTGTTGGGGCAAATGCCTTCCATACCTTGAAGGTCTAAAATTACTAGATTCTATTGTAGTTCTGGCTGCACTAGAGCTTTATCCTCATATTGATCTTCATATTGAGGTAGCAAGTTTGATGGACTTGCTTGTCGAGCCAATGGGATAAAAGCAACTTAAGGAGTTTGTCGATGATAAATGATGTAATTGATAGAGGGGATAAGGTTTCGACGAGCTCCTTATATTCATCAACATCTAAATAAAATCAGGTTATATACTTGAAATATCCATTGTTGGTGTTCTTACTGGGGAACGGGTCACCGCCAAACTAATATGATTATGCAATTGCATGTTCAGTTTAGGTAGGATGGGTAGGTTCGATATGTACTTGTTGTTGATTTCTTCGTCGATGAATCTATAGTATGTGTTGTTGCATGAACTGAAGATACTAATCTTCCTTAACAAAATACACTTTACCTTAATTTATACCAGTCTTAGCATGCCGCTAGTGATGTGAAATTATTTTTCAAGATTGGGGAACTTTTAATGATATGTTTAAGACTTGTGTCCCAATAATCAATCCACTATTAATGCTGAGTAGGCTAATAAGTGTTGTTCTTCCCACACAAATCAATGGTATGAAGCCTATTGAGGTTCATCAATTCCCTTAGAATCTCTTAGATCATCTTGAATTGTTATAAAATCTAATTAGTTTGATGTCATTTGATGATGGGGAAGCATATAAGTATCATGCACAAGTTAAATATCTAAAAGTGGTTAGGTGCTTCCGTTGGTAGTATTGCAACAGTCACTATCAACATATACGTCACCCACACAAACCTTAAACAATTAAAATAAATACAATATGAACAAAATATATCAAGTATCATATAATTTTACCTCCTCACAAGAGAGAAAGTTTTTGGTTTATTAATTAGGGGTGCTAACAACAAAAACTAATATCACCCCTCACTTATAAAGTAAAACATGACCATTTATTTGTTTGATTTCCATTTGGGTTGCCTTACAAAAGGCCTTATAGAACAATACCAAAGCTGCTAACCTCAAATTGTATTTTTCAAGCGTTTCAATATTCGCTATCTATTGGAGATCAACCTATGTAAGCAACAGACAAGTAAAATAGAGAAGATCAAACACACAAATATTTACGTGGAAAAATCCTCCAAAGAGGATAAAAACCACAGGAAAATGAGACTTCGACTTTTCACTAAATGAGTAACCAAACGAGAGTACAATATGGAGAAAATAAAACCTAAATGTACGAAACGTATATTACCCAAACCTTGAAAATAAAGCCTTAAATCTTAGAAAGAAAAACCCTAACTCTTATAGAGTTCTCTCAAAAAGGGTATACAATTCTCTCCTTAGTTACTAGGAAACTCACACCAAAACTCATCTGCGACTACATCTTATCGCTCCCAAAAGAAAAGCCCTTGCTGATTGGAATATCAAAACAGGGATACAATGACCCCCTTTAAATAGGCTAAGATTAGAGTTATAATCATGCTAAAATATCATTGGAATAATCAGAGTTCGACTGGGAGAAGAAGTTTTTCTTGTTGTCTGAAACGCGACTGCCAAATAGGAGAATACGTTGTGACGTGCCATCTTTTCTCGTCACGATGTCGATGCCGCATTTGCTTGAGGTTTTCATCGAGTAATCCTGACGAGCCCTACCTGCTCGTCACGACGCCAGGCCTATTTTGGCCCTTCTTTGGTTGTTCGTTAATTATTTTCTTAAGAGCCTACAAACTTTTTGATAAATATGAGGCACACCCCACACTATCAGTGGGATATATATGCAATGAACATTATTTCCTAACTTGTTTGGAATCAACAGTCCTCTGATCATTTAGAGAATAAGAGTTTTAACTTGTGAGTGCATGTTCCAAATTCAAATTATTCGACAAAACCTTGAATGTCCCCTACAACCATGCCATGTTCACCCGCACGCCTTCAATATCTTTTTTCTTGGTAAATGTGCCTAACAATGCAAATAGGTATGCATTCATCAAGAATGAACTTCTGTTGTTAACACGCCATTCTCGATTGGATAACCTTTCAATAACACTACATATTCTATTTTTATTGTACATCCACTACCTGAAAAATGAAAAGTATGGATCTTGGGTTTCCATCATTTACCTAGATCGACAATAAACTCTAATATCATAGGAACTTGTTGATTTGAGTAACTATATGTAAATAAGCATCTTATAAGTTAGGGATGATTTGAGTGTTTGGTACATCAGAATTCAAATTTTGGTGGTAACAAAACACTTGATCTGTTTCTACCTAATTTAGCAATGTTGTCGCAATAGAAGATCTATATCATTCTTGAAATCTCAAGGAAGCCATTTAAAGTTGAGAATTTTTATAAAGAGTTTAGGTTTAAGTAGGTAGAGTTTAAGGTTAACATAATGAGTAGGGATAAAGCAACATTTAATTTTTAAATTTAGCAACTTTTCTCAACTTGGTCCCTATACTTTCCTTTGGTCAACATTAGTCATTGAACTCAAATTTCGTCAAACAAATTTGTCCCTTTTTAACACCATTAAAAAATAATGATGTGGCACCATCACTTTATTTTTTAAATATATAAAATCTAAAAAACTAAAAATAGAAAATCATAAAAAGTTATGAATATTTTTAAAATGTAGAATTTATAAAAATATAAATTTTATAAAAAATTACTAAAGAATGCATGTTTAGGATGAATCTCGATAAATAGATGTCGAAGCTTATTTAATTCAGGACAATCATTTGTCCGAGTTCATATTATAGGTGATTTTTTTAACAATTATACATTTTATAGTTTCAAAATAAAATTTCAAGTTTAGATTTTTTAGAATTTTGAAGGATAAACTTGGACATACACTTGTTTAGATTCATTTTAGACATGTATTTTAATAACTTTTATGGTTTTTAATTACTTTCATAAGTTCTTAGAATTTTTAATATATTTAATTTTATAGAGTTTCCTATATTGTTTTTTATAAATTTCTAATATTTAATATATTTTTAAATTTGTATAAATTTCCTATAATTCTTTTTATAATTTTATGTTTTTGTTATAAGTTTAATAACTTTTATATTTTTAAATAATCTAATTGGCGACGTGATACTTTATCAAAATGCTACATCATCACCTATTAATGATGTTAGAAAGGAGGAGTAAATTATCTGAAGAAATCCAAATTTAAGGATTAATGTGGATACAAAAATTTAAGAGCTAAATTAAAAAAAATTATCTAGTTTGAGACTAAATATTGCTTATTGCCTAAGGTTTATAATAAGAATTTAAGACTATCTGTCATCGTCAACTGTTTCTTGAAAAATCTAATGTGAACTACAACTTCCGCTTCTGAGGAAATACCACAATCATTGAGAAGGATAGAAAGCCTTAGCTTAGTTTGTTGACTCTAATATACTTCCAAAACAAAAAGAATGTCATATTATTAGGAAAATAAAATTTGGAACCAACTTTAGATATGGTGTATTCATATACTTATAGTATCTGTTTGAGAATCTCGAGGAGAAGTTTTTTGACAAACACAAAAAAGAAGAAAATGAGAAATTGGGGTCCATAAATATGCATGCTTGAAGTAAGCGGCAGTAGAAACCTTCAATCCTCCGCTTCAATTGTAGATGATTGTGATTGTGAGAAGGAGCTCAATGATTGCCCACGCCCTGGGTGGAGCCAATAACGTGGCTTCTTCACCGTGCTTAAGGAATCATCATACATTTTCATTTATCACTACTTTCTGGTTTTTTTTTTTTTTGTTGTTGAAGGTTGCGTTTTTCTGTTTAGGTTCGAGATAATATTTAGGTAATTTTTTTTTATAATGTTGACTCTAAAATTTGAATTTGATTCAAATGTAAATTGTTCACTTTTATGGAGAAATATAATAGTAAAATGGTAGCAAAACAAGCAGCAAATAGCAGTAAAAAAATAGTGAAAAGTATTTAGACAACTTCGAGCCGTTTGGGCAAAAAAAATCTTACCCAAAGCTCAGGCTGTTTGGAAAACGAATCTTATTTTTTGTTGAAATCTATTTTTCAGGTCTATATTTTTACCTAATTTCTCCCACTTTTTGGGTGAGCCTTTTGGCCTAAGCAGGTGATCTGACTCATGATAAGGTCTATTTAATAGTCGGTGAGTGGTGACCGGAAAAGAAAAAATTGAATAATTGAGTGACCATTTTATAACTTTTCATAATTGCGTGACTACTAGTGTAATTTACCTTATATTTTTACTAATCTGATTTAAGCCCCAAAAAAAGCATATTTTTTTAATCACATGTATACTCATCGATTATATTATTCTGAGGGTATGATAATAAAAATATGTTTACTTTACAAAGTAAATTATATTATTTTAAGAATGTTTTTGTCATTTTATATCTTTTTATATAAAAAGAAATATAAATCCACATAATAAAATTTGATCTCATACCTCTATAAATTTTAGTATTTATACTTTACCATTCAACTAAAATTACATTAATTTTTTATAGATATACTTATTTTGTAATTCTATTTTTCACCCATCGAAATATGCTAAGTATTAGATAATGGATTGGCCACTTTAATGGAAAGTTTAAAAGAGGAGTGATTTATAAGATGGATCATGTATGGAATTGAAGCATCAAGTCATCATATTCATGAGGCCTACTAAAATTAAAGTATGAGAACAAGTCGAAAAAGAAGTCATAGATTTTATTTTTCTTTTCCATTGCTGATGACCTTTGAGCTTGATTTTGAGTTACTTTAAAAACAACTTCAGAGTTCAAAGTTAAAAAATATAAATAACTAAAAAGGGGGAAAATGGGATGCAGTATGAACCTTTGCCCATTTGGAAAACCATAATGGCACACGATCTAGCTTTTGCTTTCGGCTTAGTTGAATCTTCAATGAATGGTTGTCAAATTATATACTTAATCAAGACTTTGGACAATACAAATATTTTCTACATTAATGCTGAAAGATTCGGACAATCATTTTCTTGGTTTTAAAAAAAATGCATGCATCCTTTCTTCTTGCCATGCCAAATATACACTTCATGCCAATAGCATGCTTTTGTAAAGGTACTTTGCAGGGCCACTATACTTTCTGCCATATGCCATGAACCAGTGTTAGTCCGGTCGCCGATATTTGCAACCATTAACTATAGTGAGTTTAGGGAGGTCAACCAGAAAAAAAGTTGGAAAGTAATGATATTCTAACCAAACAAAAGGGGGTTCTATCATGAAACCAGAGACACATAAAATTGATGGACACAAGAATTAAATATCAGCATTGTTCATAGCCAACTAGCAGACAAGAAAGAAGCCCCAACCCCAACATTCCTTTAGAATGCATGTGTTGGAGGGCCATATGCTCATTAATTAACAGCAATCATGCCTTTTCTTGTCACCCATTACCATCACTTAATTTTATTCTCTTACTTTTTCTCCTTTCCTCATTATCATCGTTAGCTTGAGCCATATTTAAGGTGAGCCAACGGAAATGGTCCCTTATAGGGGACAATGACAGTATGTATTTGTTAACTGAAAAATTACGCAAACAAGCAAAACACATTGTTGCTCTGTACTTGCTACGCTTCCCAATATTGGTTTTAATGTGAGATTGAATGCAAACATGAAAACAAACAGCAAATTAAATCACAGTTTAAAGTTCATCAAAGATTGAAAGCTCTGACATCTTATGTTATTCAGCCAAAAGGGTTATTAGTTCTTACACATTTGTCTAATAAACAGTTTCTATTTAACTAGGAACCATAGTAAAATAAGATGCCTGGGAAGATGAAAAAAGGAAACACAGAAAGAAGCTCAGCTGGAGAGGTTTTTGCAAACAATGGACCAGAAATGAATGTTCAGCAACATATATAAACCCGAATCTTTCAAGTGAAAATAATTGACCAAATAGTTGACTCTGGATGTATCTGATCTCTGCTTGAGAGATTCGACCTGTAATAGGGGTAAACAGAACTCAAGCCTTGCAAAGGTTCTCGAATCCCATATATTCTTTGTTCGCTAGCTTTTTTACCATATCAGCAATTCCAACTCCACCTGTAACATTAAGGAAATTGTGGTGAGCTTCTGAGCATTTTGAGAAGTTCAAATTTAAGTGACTTGCTTTTCAAGTTAACATAATTATAAGAGGTATAGGAAGCATGAAAGTGCGTTGTTACCTAAACTGATTGCGCTGATAAAGATTGTCAAAGCTAGTATGAAGATTATTATCGATGCTCTTCCGATGACTGCAATGATCCTTCTGACCACATGCTGGCCAGCAATGGCAGCGATTGTTGCTACTAGGACAAAATAAGCAGCTGCACGGGATGTAACAAAGTAACCATAAGGCTGATGAAGTTAGCAGTCAAAGTTTAGATGTTTCTATAATGGCTACCAATTGATTCTAATAGTAAATAATTACTGTCATTGCAACTTAGTACCATATGGGACTGGGAAACGATCGAGAAGATAATATTGTACAACTGACATCGAAGATGAAAACACCATAGAAAACGTTGATGTTGCACTAGCTACCTGCAGAAGCAAATCAGTTCCATCAAACTCGGTAATTTGTGGGATCCTCACAGATACAAAAAGGTTGTGATCGGTTCGATAATGATAGAGAGACATTGCTTCTTCAGTTTATGATTTAGGTTAAGTAATTCTAGGTAAGCATACCTGTGGAGGTATCCCCAGTTCGAGGAATAAAGGACCCAAGATGAAGCCACCTCCTAGTCCTAGCAGCCCTCCTACCATACCAGCTATTATGCCACAGGAACAGTAAAGAAGAATCTGATGCATCTTCCAGTTTGTGATTTCCTTTCCTTTGGATGCAATCACTCTGGTTCCTTTGCATAAGCATATGGCTTCAAAGATTGTCACAGAGGCAGCAATGGGTATCTATAGACAAAAAGGAAACACTCTAGTTGAAGAGATTTTAAGCCCCAAGTAACCCTTAATTAGATCTCCATTATCTAAGATACAAGTTTCTTTCTTGCTTTCAGATTAAAAGGATTGGACATGATTTTGCTTTCTCTCATTAGCTAAATCTTCAAGAGACCAACCTTAAAAAACAGTAGATATATTTGAAGTCTGATTAAACTTTTATCTATCCATTATCTTCTACTGTCTAGATTCTAGGGAGTTTCTATGTAGAATTTCTAGTTTCTACCTGCAAGGAGGTCACAATCCAGTACATGACTGAGCAAGTTGGAAGATATTCCTGCAATCACAAACATTTGGATGACAATTAGCAAACACATGAATGACTTACCATGAAAATGTTCTTTGATAATATTGGACCATGAAAAGATTTATGATCATATGGAACCTTGGAAAGAACCGACCATATTACCATACCTTAATGATCTGCACAATAAGAAAACCAATCCATACATACACGAGCGACGATAACTCTTTCCAGTATATGTTTTGTAGGAGGGGAACCTGAATTGGATGATCACAATAATATTCAATAATAACAAAGACATTATGAATAAAATTAAGAGTACTACTTCTTGTATGAAAACTTGTTCTTCAACTCACTTCATCTTCTGTCTGGTTGCCAGGGCCACTAGGTAATGGTTTATAATCTTGAGAAGCTCCATCTGCAGTTCTCGAGTTTAGCACAAGCCGTTTGCAATATTTCAATTACCAAAATGAATTTTTTCTTTCAGTAAACCTCTATTAAATGTAATTAACAAACTTTCATTTGAATCTTAGTCTATTTCCTTTTAATGGCAATAAGTCATTTCAAATTTGGTTATGCACTCACCAGCTGGTTTGGACTCTTCTGATTCCACCTTGGCAGCTTCCTGAAAATAGAAATCACAAAATCCCCATTAATAATCTTTATGCCAAAAGGAAGAAATCCATGGAAAACTTAAGAAAAATTGGAAAGTTTTACCTTTTTCATCATTGTCTCTTTCTTCCATGTGTCTATACCTTTGAATAAGGCTTTCGTTGATGTACCTGCCATTGACAAATATAAGCACCCATATCAGAGAAAAGTAAACCTTGTTACAAAGATTACGAACTTGTGAAAGAAAAGAGATAATATATGTTCCTAGCTGGATTGTCATATTCCTTGTTTGATGTACTAAGATTTAAACCTGGATCCTGCCTAATGCCATCTATTTCCCCATTGGATAAGTTGTTTACATTGTTAAAGCTCTGATAGATAAAAAAATTCCTTCTGATTCCATTTGTTCGAAAACTGTGTTCATGCACATTGGACTTTCATTATTGATCCTTACGTTATTGAGATATGAATTTGTAAAGAGAGAAAATACCAATGAAGAGAATGATAAGCAGAACCGTGACCATCCAATCAGCAAACATGACATTAAGGGCAACTCCAATGCTGATTCCAAGCATAAGCATGGGCTGAAATAACAATGCCAAGTCATAATCTATGAGAGGCATTTCCAGTGTTGGGTGCCTAAGTCTCAGGTTATAGTATACAGTTGATCCAGCTGCACCCATGATCATACCTGCAACCGAAAGAAAAGTTCGTTGTTATCCGTACACATGATAACTACAGATTATACGAAACATTCAGAGGATTCTTCAAATATCAGATTAGCCCAAAAGCATCCAGCTAACCGATGTTACTTATGTTTATGTTATGGCCATGCTTGTATGCATTCTTGCATGTATCTATGGTATGTTCCATGAAAAATAAATATTTCTAGGAAAACAGGATTATAACATGATCAGCAATGGTGAAACTCACACTTGGAAATGGCTGTGGAAGACTTGGGGTCAAAACCTATTATGAGACTGAGCATTGGAACGAAAATCCCACCACCGCCAACGCCACCGACACTACCCAACGCTGCACCAAGGAATCCAACAATTGATCCTACAACTATTTTCCAACCAAACTTCATCTCCTGCTCCATCAATGACCAACTTTCAATACCAAAGTAAACAAACATTAAACAGGAATGACATAAAAAAGATAGCTAAAATGTTCCAATCACCATCAGCTGGTGCAAAAGCCAATGCATTGATTGCAGAAAAAAGTTTAGAAAAGCTAAACAAGCCTAACTGACTCACCGGCCAGACGGGTTCATAGGCAGACTTCCCATCTTGCCAGAGGAAGTTGGCAACTCTAACAAAAAGTCCCTGTGTTTCCTCGTTTTCT
The DNA here is from genome assembly GCF_025698545.1 of Gossypium raimondii. Lineage (NCBI taxonomy): Eukaryota > Viridiplantae > Streptophyta > Magnoliopsida > Malvales > Malvaceae > Gossypium > Gossypium raimondii. The sequence goes on along the minus strand of NC_068575.1, from coordinate 42,637,654 downwards.
TGGTTCCTTTTGTGCTTCAGTTGTCTCTCAGCAATGCCCACATCGCTCATAACAAGAACCAGAAAGAGAATCCATGCTACCATTGCCAAGCCTCTCAGGTTTACCTGAATGCCACCCATTTTTGGCTAATGCCCTGAATTATATTAGCAAAGAGGGAGAGAGATTCTATGACAAAAGAAAAAAACTTTTACAGGCTTGAAGCTTAATCAATTCTCTTCCTGTTTCCTCTTTGCTATCAATTCAGTAGCATTCAAATCGAAGAAATAGTGAGTTCACTCCTATAGTAACTTCCTAATGTCTATATTTATAAATCTCTCTATTGTACGTTCGACCACAGGGTCCAATGACACAGTTCATTTTTTTTCAAAGCCCTGTTTTCCCATAAAAAGAACAGTGAATACAAATTAAAAAATAATTTATTTATTTTCAGACAATAAACATTCTGTGTTTATACCATGTTTTATGATCAACTGATTGTCCCCTTCTGGAATCTGTACTGGTTTTTTAACCGTTTCATCTCTTTAGAAGGTTCCAAACTTTTTACGAAAAAAAAACATCCCATTCATTAAACAAATTACATAATGGGTTTCTAATAATTGCTAAAATTTTTTTACCATATCTGACGCTGATAAAATGAATTTGGCATGAGCAACTGAGAGAGCCCAGACCTTCAGTTTTTAATGTTTCTGTGTTCTTTTTAATCAATTAACATCACTTGTTTTTAGCAAATTTCAAGGTTATTCTGACAGTGATGATCTAGGCTAATCCAAATCAGGTCCTTTCCGTGCACATTTTATGGGGCAATGGAAGCTTCATGGCTGCTTCCAAACTTATCGGATAAAAAATAATTAACAAAAAAATAATGGTTAACAGTTAGCCGAAGTATCAAACTCATCCCAAATGTTTTAAGGTTTGTGATTGTCCTTTCAATACTTTCATTTCTAAAATTTCATCCCGAGTATCTCTAATATTCCAACCTATGTAACAATTGTTCCATCATCCCAAATCTATTACTATTACTCTTATTTATGCATAAATAATGAGTTGCAGAAATCCCATTGGCTATCAAAAACATTAGACAAATCAAGGTTCCTTCCCTGGTTCCATGGTTCATTTACATCTATTGCCCTGAGATTTCCTTTTTATGATACAGTGGTTTGTTAAGTGAGGCAATCAAATGATGGAAACTAATTAAAAGCTGATAAGCGAAAGCAAAGGCAAGTAAGTGAGATAGGAAGGAAACTTCCCAGAAGTTTACAGACATTTTAGTACGAACCAACCAATAGCAAACCTGAATGTTATATGGTAAAAGGAATAATGTGTGTTCGAGGACTCCTTATTTTTAATGCTAGTTTACGGCAAAGCCATGAAACTTCATAGCTACTACAATCCATCTTTGCCTTTATTATCATACAAATAAAAGCATTTCCTTACTTTAGTCTTATTATATTGTATCCCATGTCTTTTTCCTTCTCTTGGAATTTTCTTACTTTTTCTTGTGCTTCACAAACCTACCTTCACTTACTGCTTCACTTTTAAACTAACTATCAACTATAGACATGAAGTTGCAAAAAAGCTGGGGTAGTTCCATAAGACATCCTCCAACTATGTATTATATTCTAAAATAATCCCTAAATTACAAAATATTCTAACTAAATCCTCAAACTATCAATATCATTCCATTAACTATTCCATTAGCTGTCACCATTTGGTTGCGTACTTGAGAACGAATTATATGAAATAGGGATATTATTCCTTTCCAATAGTTTAATGTCACATCTACAGTTTCATCCTGAATTTCAGAATTTTCATTTGAATGTGATTTTTTTTTCAAGATGAAAATACTGAAATTCAAGATGAAAATGCCGATGTGGCATTAAATTATTGAAAAAAATACAAATAATGTGACGTCACTGTTAATTTCATATAATCCTTTTCCTATAGCAATATATTCAAATATATATGAAACATGCTTAAGCGACCTCATATTTATTTGACATGTGGTAGTGACTATTGAATAACACGTGACATATAAAATATATTGAATGCCCTTAATTTTATATTTGCACATAACATCATGGAACTTTTTTTCATTATAAAGAGATTTCAAAAGAAAATCATAAGGATAAATTGCATCTAAAGATTAGAATGTGCTTATATTACTTAATTATTTCTAAATACTTCAAATATTATGATTGATTAGCGTAATGATGAAAGTTATTTAAAAAAAACTTAAAATGGAAGATATTTTTTTGGTAAACAAAATAGTACTAATGTGATAACTACCAAATGATATTAGCCAAACGGTCAATATCTAATTTGAGTAAATTTTCTATCGACACCAGAATCTTTATAAAAATCTGCATCTCATTGCAATATAAATTTGGAAGTTTAGCTATATGGTCAGCAACTTTGTTGTGGTCTCTCAAAATATGTTGAAGACGAACTCTCCAATCATGACCCAAGAGTTGGTGAATCAGACGCAACACCAACATCCTACTATTTGCAGCACCATCTACTAGAATAGTTATAACTACCAAAGCATTATCACACCCATAATTTCTTTTAAGAACTCAAATTTAAAGGAACTTTGGGAGTTAATTGAGCAAAGTAGTGAGTTGGCGAACTCTATTGGTAATTTTGTGAAATTTTGTGATTTTCGAGCAAATAATTAAATTTTAATTTTGGTTTGGTTAGGTTGGGATCAACTGGTTCCTTAGTTGGGACAAATTTATTAACAATGGATAGCTAAGTTAGACTGTGGAGACTGCGTTAAATTAGGATATGTGTGTGTGTGCGTGTGTGTGTGTGTGAGGAAGAAATGAATTCTCCTTAATTAATTTATAACTTTGTTCTTCCTTGCATCATCTTCTTTAGTTACCCCAAAGAAGAGGAAAATTTAGGAGAGCCTGCATGGAGCAGAGGTCATGAGGATCGAGGTCTAGGAATGGAGAAATTGATAAACTGGTAAACTATCTTATCTTTCTATACTCGTGGATTCGAGGAAATGTGAGAGTAGGGATCTTCTACTAAGTTTCTGTAAAGTGGGTTCAGGGTTTCAATGTTTGAATGACTTCGATTTAACTAATATATGGTTGTCGTGCTTAGCTGCTAGGACAATGGAGGCTTTGGCATTTGGAAACGCTAAGCTGATAAGGATGAATGATGTTCAAGTGAGTTTCTGTACTCTACCTTTGTGTGATCGATGATGTTACGTCATTTGCTTGAACTACATTCATGTCTGCTCTGAGTCGTGTCTAAGACAATGGTTGGGTATGAACATAGAAAATGAATAAGCTGTGTATGCATAATATTGTGAGCGTGTACTTTTGTAAGTTTATTTGCTAAATGATACTTGGTTGTGATTTGACAAATAGATGGATGACATACTGTATGTTATAGTAACTAGTGCTATGAAATGTATGAAAATATGTGTTTATATTTTATGCGGAGTATAGAGGAAATTTACCTTGAGGGGTAGATAAAATTATGAATACTTGGCGGAATGAAGGAATAGATGGATTGATAAGGGGATATAAGGGAGATTGGTTGCATCATGGAATGGTATCAACTGGCTCGCTAAAGCGGCACTGTGACGACGGTCTATCGACTCTATGGAGTGACACCACGATGGTGGTTATCGACAAGTCCTCTAGGGCGACACCTTGAAAGGGGTTTATTGGATTCCTCAAAATCAGAAGCCCGTTAGGACAGTAAATAAGGGTTCCTGTTGTGTAAGACCATACTTGGACTATGGCAACAAACGAAGTTTGCCATAATGGAGAACCAGGAAGCTGATAGGGCAAAAAAAGGGGAAATCATCGTATGACTCGCACGGTGAATAGCCTAATAGGATGAATATGGGTGTTTGAGAATGCGGGTAAATGGAATAGCAGGAAATCCAGCCAAACTAAGAAGAGAAAACTAGAAGAAGTGTTTAAGAATATGGGTAAGTCAATTAATGAGGGAATTCGTAAAATTTCGATGGAAAGAAAAATTGGTATATACGGTCTTATCAAGGTAGGGGTAATAGAAGGGATAACTTCTTCGAGTATGAAGTATTCGCCATTATGAGTTCATCAGTGAGTGGCAAATAAACTAGCATTTGGGTATGATAAGTAAGTCCGTGAAGCAGATTCTAGGCCAAATGCTTGGATCAATAAAGTCCGCCAAAGATTCATAGAGAAAGAGGACGTATGACTAGGACTATGTAACACATGTTAGTCCATAAGGGCTATCAGACGAGGAAGTTCGCCAAGAGCTACCTTGGGCAGACAGTCCGCTGAGAAGTAGGGAAGTAGATGGTCTGTTAGGAACTATCCATAAACTTCAATTTTCTTAGAAGATTGGACAAAGGCAAACTAATATTTTAGGCCTACATTACAAGATACAAATCCACCAGGAAAAATGGTATGTTTATTCAGTCAACTTACTATCACGATTATACTATGAATTAGGACTAGAGAAGGTTTCCTTCCTTATAGATGGATCACAATAAGGCTAAGCAAAAAGAAGGTATTTTTTTAGGGTAAGGTGAAAAATCCTAGGTTAGTACAGCATGGGATGAATGGATCAGGGTAAGGATCCAAAATTGAGGAATCATAACTAGAAGTCAACCAGTGGAAGTCAATATACTATAAATCCAAGTGTGCAGTTAATTGTGAAAATTAAGCTCGCTAAAATAAAAATGTGTCTAAGATGAGGAGGAATCATGTCAAGACCATAGGGGATCACTGTTGTTGAAGGACACATTCACGTCTGAAGTAAATGATAAGTCTACCAACGGGGAGTATTAGAAAAGGGCAAGGCATCGACTATGCTGGTAAATCAGTGAAATACCCATAGACAAACAGAGAGTTTAAAATTTTTGCCTCTAATTTTGATTCTTGAGGAATATGAAATATTTTTGTTGCATTCTTTTACAAAACCTCACTAAGTTCAATTGAACTTATGAATTTACTATTTGCTTGTATGAAAAATGTTTTGACTCAGAATTTGAGTGGAGGGACCAAGCCAGACACTACCAAATTTGAAGGATGGGAGTAGAAGTTGTTCATGTGTATAGAGGGGCTCCATTAGAGGCCATGCCTCGGGGATTAAATTGGATGTATCAGCATTATAGACCTAAATTAGAACCTTAAATATTGCTAGATTTTCTAATGTAGTAAATTTATAAGAATTTTAATTTCGGATTATATGGATTATAACTAAAGTTAAATTTTATACTTTGATAGAGCTAAAATATTTAAAAAAGTCAGTCTAGAAATCTTGTTAAGTTATTGGAGTCAATTGTGACATTCAGTACCCGAACCTGGTGACCGGGTCGGGTATAGGGTGTTACACACTCCACCTTTACTTGTCTAAATTCAGAATCCCATGCTATCTTTTGACCTTCTAAAATAACTTTAGCCTCAATCTTAAACAGTAATTCCTCCCCAGTTTGCATAGTGAATTCATTAATCCATCTAGCACAATGATCTCGGAACACCCCTCCAATGGAAGCAGAACCAGTAGGAACTGAAATTGCACCATCAATGTTGAGTTTTATCCACCCTAGTTCTGGTGCCACCCAAGAATCGCCTACTACTCTCTGTACATGATAGATCTCATTCGACTTCGAATTCAAAATGCTTTTGGTCGAAGCCTTTACTATGGTAACAACATCCTCAACATTGCCATAACTATTATTGAATATAAAATTGTTACGATTCTTCCATAAAAGCTAGCACGATATTGCAAATAAAGTCGACCACTCATTCTCATTCTCTACACATTCTTCTTGATTTGTAAGGTTCCACACAATCAAATTCTTAAGATTAACAGAGAAAAACATGTTCCTTATCGATTCTGGAACAACCACTTGCTACTCTCGAGAACCCATGGTTATGTAAAGCATGAATTCTTGATTCCAATAGATTTCTAGGTCGAGGGAAATGTTCTTCATCAGTCATATGCCTTCGAGCTTGTTCATCATTTGTCAAGACCTTATTCTACCATAATAGCCATAGAAATACCCGAACTCATTGCGGGGACTTACACCTCTAAAATAACTCCCAGTTAATGAATGGATCAACACTACCAAAAGTAGACAAATTCTTGTAGGTTTCCCACATAGAGAAGAATTACTATTTGACCATTTCCAACTGATTCGATCATCTCTTGCTTCTGTACAATGGGGAAGTATGGCTGCAATGTGAGAAAGCACGTGGTTAGGTAGTTGAGAACTTTAATCTACACCAATCTCATTTACCTTCCACATTTATCATGTCACAAACTCGAAGCATCTCATCCGATTGACCAATTCCTTTAGAAAAAGGTTTGAGTGGCCCAATCTTCCTAATCCGAGTATCATTCCAGAAGTTCACCAATTGACCATCACCAATCGGCCAATATATATTATTGATGACTTCTAGCCAAATTATCATAATAGACTTCCAAATAAACGAACAACACCCTCTTGAGATAGAGAACAAAATCAAACTTTTAACATTATATTTACTCTTCAACACTAGAACCCACAATGCATCAGGTTCAACAATAATGTCGAAGCACAATTTAAGTAAGAAAACTTTATTTTGGTAAGAAAGTATTCTAATTCCAAGCCCCCCATTTTAGAGGCCTACAACAATCAACCTAATTCATAAGGGAAGATTTCCTCAATTTTCCACTTTAATCCCTAATGAAATTCAGAGCTATCTTCTCAATTATACCACAAACCGATAATAGAAGACGAGCCGTACACATGAAATAGTTTGGTATGGCTAGAAGGATTAACTTAACCAAAGTTATTCTTCCCGTCATCGAAAGATTCTCGGCATCCCAACCGCTAAGCTTACTACGAATCTTATCGACCAAAAAGCCAAAACTTGATAATGTGACTCTGTAATGAAAAATAGGCATACCTAGGTATTTCCCAATATCACCCACTCTTGTAAAACCAAGTTACCCCGTAATAGCACCGGCTATCTCCTCCGATGTATTATGGGAAAAGAAAATTTTAGACTTTTTTCTTTTTATCTTTTGTCCCGAATACCGACAGAAAGTATTTATTACCTCATTGATATGTTCTGCTTGAACTATATCTGCCTTAAAAAATAAGAGTAAGTCATTACCAAAAAACAAATGCGATAGTTTAGGCCCTCGCCTCGAAATTAATAGGGGATTCCACATATTCATTTCAATCGGTTTCTTAGTTAAATGACCAAAGCATTCCATTCATAATAAAAATAGATATGGTGAAAGAGGGTCTCCCTGTCTTACACTACGTGTTGGAGAAAATAGTTGTAAAACTGCACCAGTCCAAAGGACTCGTAAAGTTGAGGTAGAAATGCACTCCATGATGACATTAACTAACAAATACGGAAACCCTGCATCCATAAGATTATCTCTCAAAAAATCTCATCGAGTTCTATCTAGACTTTTTCCAAATCTACCTTTAAGGCCATCCAACAATTCCTCCCTTTAATTATCTTCATGGTGTGAATTGCCTTTTGCGTAATAATTATATTATTAGAAATATTCCTCCCTGCAATAAAGCTTGCTTGGTTCAGTTTAACTATACTTTCCATGATCGGATGACGTCTATTTACTTTATTTTTAGTGATAACTTTATATAAAATCATGCATAAATTGATTGACCGAAACTAAGAAATGATCTTCGGTCCCTGAATCTTCAGAATCAGCACAATCAAAGTTTTGTTAACCTTTGGATCTAGCCTATGCCCTTCAAGAACCTTCTGAACCATCGAACAAACAGATTCTCCAATAATATCCCATTTTGATTGATAAAACTTCACATGATAACCATCAATACCCGATGCTTTCAGATGTGCCATACTAAATACTGCTCGTCTTATTTGTTCATCAGTAGCCACTACTAACAAAATTCCTCGGTCATAGATATAAATAACAGGAAGCATACCTTTGCACGAAAACGTCCCTATTACAGGTGTCTCCGCTTTGTAAAGATTTTGGAAAAAATCAATTGCATGTTGTTTTAACACTTCATCATCGAAACACTATCGCGCGTCATCTATTTTAAGGCCCTCAACTTTGTTAGTTCTCTATCTCACCATCGTTCGACCATGAAAATACTTTGTGTTTCTATCGTCATTCTCTAACCAAGCAGTACTTGACTTTTGGAACCAAAGAAGTTCCTCGTGATTTAACAAATCATCAATTTCTCCTTGTATTTTAGCCTCCCTTGAGACTAAGTGTGATGATCGCCTAACCTGCAAAATCCTTTCAACTCTACTAAGCTCCGACACCAGGTCTTTTTTTTCGAGTATAAATGTTCCCATAGACCTTATTCCACTTCTATAACACCGCCATGAGTTAATCCAAATTCGAATCTACCTCAAGATCACTCCTCGAATGTGTGTTAAGAAGGTACCTAAATTCTAAATGAAGTAGCCAACTTGCAAGAAATCTGAACGGTCGTTGACTACCACATTGATTTTTTTTATCTAAAAGCCACTAAGATCAGTCGATGATAAGATTTTAATCTCTGTAGATGTCGAACTGAATAGTTTGGTGCAAAATCCTTCCATTTCAAGTTGCATAGAGCCTTATCCAAACGCTGAAACAAATTCCCTCTATTCCATGTGAATCGAGGCCCCAAAAACCCCATATCCTAGAGTCTATGATTGAAAACAAAACCTTGAAATAAATCACAACCAAATGTCACACGAGCTGCACCTTGTTTCTTGTTCGAACTATCCAAAATCGAATTAAAATCACTCACTATAAGCCAAGGCTCATTAACAGATTCAAAAATTAGGTCCAGAACCTTAGCTTGAGGACTCGCTTAAACTGCTGAACACATGAAACTAGTTGCTCCTTTCTTGCTACAAACTCTTATGTGGATCACTTGAGCATGTAGATGGATGGTTTCCACCACATGTATATGATTTCAAAGTTTGCTAGTTGGTTTTTAGCATCTAAAAAATATAAGATTGTGAAGTATTTGTACTACTATAAATAGATGTGATTTCTCTATTTTTAAATTATTCTAAAAATTGTCATTTTTTTTCATAAGACCATTTTTTTTTTGTTTTTCTTTCAGTGAAATATATTTGGGTGTGTCTGAATAGACGTAATTTATTGAACTTAAATCCATCCAATCTTTTTTGGGAATTAAAACTTATAATTTTTTAGTATAATAATTTACTCTCTTCTACTCCATACACACAATAGATATAAAATCTGGTAGAATAGATGACTCCATACGCACAACAGATATAAGATGTGCTAGAATAGATGATGATTGATGCGACAAAACTAATTGCTGTGGATCTGGAGGAAAAAGCAAGTGTGGGTTGGTGATAGCTGAGACGCCAAGATGTTGGTCACCTATGTGTGAATATTGACATGGGCGATTTCAACCATAGTTTCGAAAAGGTTAAGAATATGATAATTTTTACATGAATGTTTGCATGTGACTGAAAATCGTTTTTCATTTGTAAATTGATGTTTGCTTGGTATTAAAGTTTCTCCAAAAGTATATATGAGTAGCCAAAGTTAATTATCTTTTTAGAGTAATTGTTATTACTAAAATTATATGTTCATAATTTACTAAAATAATCTTAAATAAGAAATTAGAGAATGAATTTAAATTAATCAATTAATGCTGCAACTTTTTGTTTAGTTGTATCTAAATTATAAATATATTTATTCTTTAAATTCCAAAACTAATTTTTGTACTTCTTATAAATAATATTTTTATTATTTCGTATCACTATTGGTTTATAAGGATTGTTATATATTATATTCAATAGTATCGATGATATAAAAATTGATTTAATTAAAATAATGAAAATTTATCATAGATATATCCATTATAACTCTAAATCAATATACTGCTAAGTATGACTTCAGCTTTTAATACATTTCAAGTAATATCTTTTATTTATTCATTTATTTTAAGTTTTGATTGTATTTACTATTTAAAATAATAATAATAATAATTAATGCTCTTGACGACTCAAATCTATGTCAATCGAACTAAGACTCAATCGACCAATTAATACATTTATTAACCTTTCATATTATTGATAACAATAGTTTTTTCTTGATCACCTACCAATATTTAATACATTTTTCATATTATCCATAATTATGACTTTTACAATTGAATACCTATATTTAATATTTATTGTAAATTTTACTATTATATATAGATATAAATATAGATATATAGATTAATAATAAAAAGTAAATATATATAATATTTTTCACAAAATATTTAAATTGTGATTATTAAGTTATAAATTTTTTTTATATTATCTAAAATGCTTCTATCAACTCTTAAAGTTGTTTTAAGAGTTGGTTTTATATAATATACAGATCAATAAATTGCATGGGAAGTTTGCCGCATAGGCTGACCAATCATGTGGATTGGAATTAGATTTTTTAGGTCACAGGTTAATTTCAATTTAGGTCCTTCATAATTTGATGTTCTTATGCTTTAGTCCTCATTTGCTTCAATTTAATATTTTATAATTCAATTTGATCTTAATTTCATTCAATTTATACTTCCTGGATTTTTTTTAAATTCAGTTATGTTTATCTATTTATCTATCTATCTATATTTTTATGTTTGAATTGTTTTTCATATGGTTGTAATTAGTGATTAATTATTTTATTAAAATTTTAAATGTATTAATAAATTTATACACACATGAAACTAGTGCATCAAAAGAAAATTAGTTATCAAATATTTTAAAGTTAAAAATATAAATGATTTATAAGTTCTAAAACATTAAATTTTAAAAAAAATTATAATAAAAATATAAAATATATTTTAGATAGATGATTAAAAGTACAAAAAAAAACAGCTACAGAAGCTATAATGTTGTTTGATAAAATAAAAAAATAGGGTTAAAATGAATGTTATAAATATTGAAATTATATTATAAACCTAATTTTATATTAGTAAAACTAAAAGTTAATTGCATTATATATCTCAAACTATAATTTTATTATAAATTGATCCCGAACTTTAAAATATTTTAATTACATCTCTAAACTATCGAGATTATATCAATATGGTCCTTCCATTACTAAAATCATCAATTTTACTGTTAAATGAGATGTAAAATATTATATGGAATAGTTTAAAATGAAGAGTTAAAAAAATTAATATTAAAAAAATAGATGTTGTAAAAATTTTGGTTTAAGATTTTCAAACTTTTTGCAAAAGCTTTATTGTCCATGTAGCAGGCTAGTTTTGCCTGGCCCACTAGACAAAACCAAATAAATAAATAAAAACCAAATACAACAGTCAATTTACAAAAGAGGCACAAATGACCCAAAATACAAAAACCATAGTCCAAAAATTACAAGCCTACAACCTAAACTAATTCAAAAACCTTGAAACCCTAATGTTCCCATGTGTGTCACACCCCTCCCTTCGCTCGTGCCACGTCAGCGCGCCTTGTCCCGAGGCCTGACGCGCGTCTGCTGCCTTGCACTAAAACGCCAAAGACACCCCTTCTCTCCTCCGTTGACCAAGCCCCAAACTTTCAAAAGAGGACAAAAAAAGAACACAGAGGCAACAAGAATAGTTGCATAAAATAGTAGTAAAACATATATGAATAGTGTAATCGTGGCTATAAAAGCCACGAAAATAGTTTGTAATTTTTTTACAGAGAATCAATCAAAGAAGAATAGAAAAAATTCTTAAAAGTGGTCTTTTATTCACTTTATTTCTTCACTTTTTATTTTTTAAAAGAGATAAACATAAAATAGAATAAAAAGTTGAAATCTTACCGACTTTTCGCATTCTGCCGCTGTGGGTGGCCGAGGACCGTCATCTCCGATGAAAGATGACACTTTTTAGGCTAGGGTAGTCGAAAGGCAAAAAAAATTGCCATTTTATACTTTTCGGCCACCATGGACTGCGACGCCGTCATCGCCGACCGGTGGATGCCACGGTGGCCTGATGATCGGAGCTCGAAGAGGGCGAGAGAGACTAAGAGAGCTCTAAGAAATTTTTTTTAAATGAGGACAAAATGAATTTTTTTTAAAAAAATTAGCTTTTATAAGCCATGTAAAACGACGTTGTTTACGGCTGATTTCAATAGCCCTAAAACGACGTCGTTTTAGCCTTTGACTCGAGATCTGACCCAAGAACCCCAGGATCCGTGTGTTTTCGGACAAAAGGGCTATTTGCACCTTTAGTCCTTCTGCTTTTGCGGCTTGCTTCAATCTGGGCCTATCCATTTTTTTTATTTTTTTGATTGTCACATATTTTTATTTTTGTTTCAATTTGGTCCTTGGACAATCTTAAAAGATGAACACCAGAAACGGTGTCGTTTTGACACGACCCGCGACCCGACCTAAAAGCATCCATGGATCCGCGTGTTTTCATTAATCGGTCTAATTGCAGTCCTAGGCTTTCCACGTTTAAAATATTTTTCAATCCCGTCTTTTTTGTTTTTTAATTTATACCCTATAATTTTATTTTTATTTCATTTTAGTCCCCGGAGGAACGACGACGTTTTAGGGACAGGGAATAATTTCCCAGTTAGTCCCTCATCCTTTTCGCGCGTTTTATTTTAGTCCTTCATTCTACACCCTTTCTTTTCTTACTATTATTTTAAAATCTATCCCTAAATTTCGTCTAAATTGCAACTTAATCCTCATTCATTTAATTTCAACCCTTAATATATTTTATATTTTTTTATTTATTTATCCATTTATTATCTTTTACTCTTTTTTTATAATGTTTATGTATTATTTTATTATTATCTTCATTACTACTACTATTATTTATTTATTTATCCATTTATTTATTATTTGCTTTTTATATATTTAAAGTAAGATTGTTACATTTTCTATTTATACATTTTACTTATTCATTATTATATTTTTATCTTGTTTTTACTATTTCTTTTATCATCTTCACATTATTTATGTTTATATTCGTCATGAGGCACTAGCATTTTTATTTTTATTTGTATTAGTTTATTTATTTTGTTATTAATACCACAAAATAATATTCTTATTATTGTTATAATTATATTATTAGTATTAAAGTATTCTTTTATTCACCCATTGTTTATCATCTTACCCATATAATTATTTTAAACTATCTCATTATCGTTATATCATACATTAGGCTTAAGTATTTATTCATTTGTATATTATGCTCGAATAACTTAAAATGCCCGTTTCTATAAGCATCATGATTTTTTTTGCACGATGAATAAAAAGGAAACTTTTAAACCAAAACGACGTTCATTATTTTTGGAATTAGAAAAGTTGTGTTCCTAACTTACGGAATATGGCTTCCTTCTAAAATTGAGATGGTCGAATATTTACTTTTAAACAAAAATGAGATTTGAGTAATCGATGTTTTTTCTCATTCTTGAGTATTTAAGACATTGTGTTCTAACTTACGGGACGTGATCTTTTTTCTCAATTAACTTGAAAATAAACACTTTTTCACGAAAATGAACTTAGTTAAGTAATGTTTTAAGAAAAGATTGTATTTTAAAATCTCTTCAGATTTTTAATTTTCGATACTAAAGACACCAAGTAATCTACTAGGTACCAATTTTGGGTGTAACGAGGGTGCTAATCCTTCCTCGTGCGTAACCGACTACTGAACCCATTTTCTAGATTTTTGTAGATCGAAAAACATTGTTTTAATAAATCAAACCTCTTACTAGAACGATCAAATTACGACGTGACCCGATCATGCCTCTCAAAAATGATTGGTGGCGACTCCCATTTTCTTTTTTAAATAAAAAGTCAATTTCAAAAAGGTTTCAACAGCTTGACGACTCCACTGGGAAAAAATAAGAGAGTCAAGCCGCAAGTTGATTACTTTTAGTCTTTTTGTCGAAAATTGATAATTTGGTTTAAATTTACGATCCTTTCGTTATATTTCATCCATCATTTTTGTGGTCTTCATCATTTTGTTACATAATAATATGTTTGCTTTTTTTTTGTTCAAGTTTTTTAATATGTTTTCGCATATTGCATTGCATAACCGTTCAATTTTACCCTTTTTAAGTGAGAGTGAGAAACTATTCCTTCGTATGGTCTTCACCTCCGTATAGGATAATGAATCGCTTTCGGAATACATCTATACCTATGCCTTCGTGAGATTTTCATCTCCGGCCATAGGAAAATGTATTCCCCTGAACTGAACTCGATCCGTATGAGCCTATAATGGGTGAAGATCGAGGAATCTATCGGTTCAAGTACATTTACTTTAGAACCGAACCGTATATAATGGGCCCTAAAAGCCTACTCTGGGTAGAACCATACCAAACCCTAGTGGTCACCCGAATAGGTGCTCTATTTAGTATTATTTGCTTGCTTTAAATTCTAGCTTTGTATAAAATGGACTAACTTGTATGAAATGTACTAACTTGTTTCGTTTTGTTTTGGTCATGATTGCATTGCATTTTCATCATAGAAAATGGGTGTTGACTCATGTTCAGTTGTTAAATAGAGAGCTTGTAATGGAAAAGAGATTTCTTGAAAAAGTGAAAGACGATACGGCCGTCCGGATATGGTCCAAGAAGACACAACAAGAGAAGGGCGACAGCCAGACGGAAAGATATATGGGATTTCACTCGTGTCAGTGTGACTCAGAATAATCTCCAAGAGTGGAAGAGGTATGAGACTAATAGGATGACGAAATCAAACAATTATTATACTGTAACTATGGTGACTTGCCTTATCTACTCAATGTCAAAGTGGATAAGCACTTATTCCGAGCTTTGTCCCAATATTGGAATCCCGCCTATAGCTGATTTACCTTTGGAAAGGTAGAATTGGTACCCATAGTAGAAGAGTACACAACTTTGCTTTGTTGCTCAAAAATTCAAGTCGACAAAGCTTATTCTAGAGCCGCCAACGTCCTGACTTTCTTACAGATGCTAATGAGCATCATAAAGATGAGTGAGCAATGGGTCGCGGTCCAGATTAAACAAAAGGGAGATAGTAAATGTATCTATTGGAAAAGTTTACGGAATTTGATCTTGGCACATCCGGATATAAAGAAAATGATCAATGTTTTCTCTTTGTGTATGAGGGCAAGGCTGTATATGTAAAGAGATTTATTTTCTTGTAAAATTGTTCTAATAGAATTGAATCAGAATCAACGTCTCTTTTTGTATTCATTTTATTCATCTGCATTACATTTCAAGATATGCATTAAGTTTTACAAAAGACCCTAATTAATCAAAATTATGACAGTTACCCTAGAAACTAAAAAGAACATACCAACTGAATATCGTTACAGTACTCGCGGCAAAACCAAAGCAATGGACCAAAGATTAGAGAGATTATAACAAATTTAGAAAGAAAGGCAAGATCAGTTGCCAGCGCAGCTGTAGGAACAATTAGCTAAAGTATAGCAAGACATGAGGGATCAAATACAAGAATCCTAACGAAGTATGATAAGCCAGCTAACCCAATTGTTGGCCGGGGGATCGAAAAAGGAAAAAACACTATGGTTAACTCAGGTGATGATAATGAAGACCCTACCTACCCCCTAGGCTTCACCTCAGTAAATGTTTAGGCCCAACTAGATACGTATCTATGAAGGGTACCCGTTACCATAAGACCTCAACAATATCAAGTCGGTACCTTAGCACCCGTGAACTACCCAACAGGTTCAGGTTCCAATCTAGGGGATAATCCGACTAACCCCGTCATTTCAGATTTGGACGACAGGGCAAAAATAGATAAAACAAGGGTAGAACTGCCAAAGTAAATAGAAGATCGATGAAGGTGGCCGGAAGAAAAATTCAGAGTAATGGAAAATACTAATTACCATTACGGGGTTGATGCTAAGGATTTGAGTTTGGTCTCAGATCTAGTACTTCTACTAAAATTCAAGACTTCAGAGTTTCAAAAGTATAACGGGACTAGCTGTCCTGAAGTCCATATTACAATGTTCTACCGAAGGATGACAGGATACGTTAATAATAATCAATTATTAGTACACAGCTTCTAGGATAGTTTGATCAGGTTAGCTGCCAAGTGGTACAACCAGCTGAGTCGTGCCAAAATCAACTCATGAAAAGACTTGGCACAGGCTTTCATGAAATAATACAACCATGTGACAGACATGACACCCGACAAGATTACACTACAAAACATAGAAAATAAGCAAAGTGAAAGCTTTAGGCAGTATGCTCAAAGATGGAGAGAGGTGGCAATGCAAGTTCAACCACCTTTTCTAGAGAAAGAGACGGTAATACTTTTCATAAGTACTCTGAAAGCCTCGTTTATTAAGCATATGTTAGGAAGTGCCACCAAGAGCTTCTCATAAATAGTAATATCCGGTGAGATAATTGAAAATACAGTAAGAAGTGAGAAAATAGATACGGGGGAAAACGCCAAAAGATCAACCCTGAGAAAGAAGAAAAATGAAGTGAATAACGCAAGCATATGTAACAAAAGTTATTCAAAATCGGTCACTATAAGCCAACAAAGGACCGTAACGACCAGCCATCAAGAAACCTCAAGGTAAGAATCTAATTCAATGCCAAATACAGAAAGACTCCAGTTCACACCACCCCAATGACTTATAGAGAGTTGTATTAGAGTTTGTTCGATGCGCATGTGGTATCTCCATTCTATTTGAAACCCATGCAACCTCCATTTGCGAAATGGTATGATGCGATTGCTTAATGCGAATACCACGCTGGAATAACGGGACAATCAATTGAGAACTGCACCGTGTTTAAAAAGTTGATTGAAAGGTTCATCAAAATGGGGATCGTAAAGTTTGATGATCCATCAAGATCTAATGTAGTAGGGAATCTATTATCCCATCATTAAGATCAATGGGTAAATGTGATAATTGAGAGTGGAGGAAAGAGGACCAAAATTAATGTGGCGAAAGTAAAAACCCCACTAAAATGGGTTTAGGAAAAGATGATAGATGGAGGATGAATCATGCAAGATTCAGAGGAGAAACCCAAAGGGATGATGAGCTACTGTGAGTTTCACGCTAAAGAAGGTCATGAGATTTAGGAATGCATTGAATTTAAAGCTTTGGTGCAAAGTCCGATAGATAACAAGGATTTGGAATTCTTTGAATATGCCAAAGGCTCGGAAGGAGAAGACGTCTGCACCTCAAAAGAAATATCGATGGAGAAGGTCCATAAGGTCAACCACCCGGTGGTGATAATTTCACGACCAAGAAGCAATGAAGTGGGAGCACAAATTACACAGAAGGTCATAATTCAGAAACCCATGGCTTTTCCTTACAAGGACAGTAAAAGGGTTCCATGGAGTTATAACTGCAACGTGATGATCCCGGGAGAGAAGAACTCGGTTAGCACTTCAGAAGAGGGCCAGAATGTGGGTTTCTACATGCTCAGTGGGAGGCGCTATTATCCTACAAATACAAGCGCCGAATCCGTAAAAGGAAAAGCCTTGACGGTTAAACATAAGAAAGAAAAGACGACTAAACTTAAATCACCTGTTAATGAGCTGGTAAATGAGAAAAAAGCTAAGAAATTGTTGAAATTCTTAAAGCATAGCAAATATAGTATTGTAGAATAGCTATACAAACAACCAGCTCACACACTAGTACTAGCTTTGCTATTGAACTTAGATACACATTGTAGCACGTTGATAAAAGTGTTAAATGAAACTTATGTCACTGATGATATCTCTGTAAACAAGCTAGACTGTCTGGTTAACAATATAAGTGCCGACAATTTCATCTTTTTCAACAACGATGAAATACCTCCAGGGGGTATGGGATCCACGAAGGCTCTACACATCACTACTTACTACAAATGATATAAATTGCCAAGGGTGTTGATTGACAACGAATCTGTACTGAACGTCTTGCCCCTATCAACACTGAATAGGTTGTCAGTGGATAGCTCTCATATGAAGACGTACCAAAACATAGTGAGAGCATTCGATGGTACTGAAATGAGAGTGATGGGAAGGATTGAGATACCTCTTTTAATTGGTCCGAACACATATGAGATAAACTTCTTGGTGATGGATATCAAGCCTTCTTATAATTGCTTGTTGGGGAGGTCTTGGATTCACTCAGGTGGGGTAGTGCCGTCATCACTACACCAAAAGCTAAAGTTGGTAACAAATGATTGACTGGTAACAATAAAGGCTGAAGAAGACATTATTGCATCCCTAACCAATGACGTGCCATACATAGGAGCAGACGATGAGGCTATAGAATGTTCCTTTCGGTCGCTAGAATTTATGAATGCAACTTTTATTGTTGAAGGGAACAAGATCCTAATGCCCAAAATATCCAAAACTACGAGGATGGGCCTGTAGTTGACGGTTGGGAAATGAGCCTTACCAAAAATGAGACTTGGAAAATACCTCCAAGGGAAAGTCGAAGCACCAATGCTGAGGGACAAACGAGACCGCTTTGGTTTAGGATATAAGCCAAATGCGAGGTAAAAGAAGAAGGAGCTGGAGAAGAAGCAAGAAAGGAAAAGAGCACAATTAAGTGGGGGAAAGGTCAAATGAGAACCGATGATCTTTCCCTATATATCCAGAACATTCGTGTTAGGAGGAACTATTTACCCCAAACAGAAGATGACAAGAAAAGAGATTGCAGAAGAAATTTTAGGAAATTTAAACATCAATGCCATATCCGAAGAGGGAATTTGGGAGGAGAATTTATCAAGCATTTTCCCTTACATACCCGGGGAGTGTTTTGAACAATTGGACTGCGGAAGAGATCCCTATATTTTTTATAGCTAATTCAGAGTAACGTTCAAAACACACTTATTGCTCTAAGCCTGGGAGCAATAAGGATACTTTTGTGAAAATTGCATATGTCCAAATCCTTTATTTCAATAAAATGCATATTTGTATATCATTTTAAGCAAATATTCTTTTATTTATTCAATTTCATTCATACTCATACCACACAGATAATTATTCTCGGATTCTTTTTTCTTTGGGTCTTCCCTCATTCGTATAACAGGTCTCTAGATATCAATGATATGAGCGACGCTGCTATTGACTTAGAGTCTCTTTTTGAGCAAGATATGTGTCTAGAAAAACCTCAGGATTTTGAATATGATCGAGACTGTAACTTATCTTCTGATTTGTTAAGGATGGTAGAACAAGATGAGAAACAGATCCTACTTTACAAAGAATCAGTAGAAATTATGAGCTTAGGGGAAGAGAAAGAGGTAAAGATCGGAGCTTGCATCACCGCAAAGACAAAGCGAGACCTCATTGAGTTACTCCAAGAATTCAAAGATGTCTTCACTTGGTCGTATCAAGATATGCTTGGGCTAAGTACTGATATCGTGGTACATCGGCTCCCCATAAAGGAAGAGTGCAAGTCAATTCAACAGAAGCTCCGAAGGATGAGTCCCAACGTCTTGTTGAAAATAAATGAAGAGGTCAAGAAGCAATTCGATGCTGGTTTCTTACAAGTGGTTAAATACTCAGAATGAGTATCCAATATTGTCCTCGTCCCCAAAAAAGATGGGAAAGTCAAATGCGTGTAGACTACAGCACTTAAATAAGGCCAGCCCAAAAGACAATTTCCTATTGGCTCACATTGACACTTTAGTGGATAACACGGCAGGTTACTCACTGTTCTCCTTCATGGATGGATTTTTGGGATACAACTAGATAAAGATGCATCCTTAAGACATAGAAGAGAACACATTTGTAACCATGGGGGAACATTTTTCTATAAGGTGATGCCATTTGGATTGAAAAATGCGAGAGCGACGTATCAATGAGCCATGGTAACCCTGTTTCATGATATAATGCACAAAGAAATCGAAGTTTATGTCAATGATATGATTGTGAAATCTCGAACAGAAAAAGAGTATATACAAGTCCTAAATAAATTGTTCTTGAGGTTGAAAAAATTTTAGCTAAAGCTCAATCTAGTGAAATACACCTTCGAGGCTAGGTCGGGAAAATTACTAGGATTCGTAGTCAGTGAGAAGGGGATTGAGATCAGCCCAGACAAAGTCAAGGCTATACAGGAGTTATCTCCATAGCGCACTCAAAAAGAAGCTCGAGGTTACCCAGGAAGACTAAATTATATCTCTCGGTTCATTTCGCAGCTAACTGAGAAATGCGACTCCATATTCTGTCTTCTTAAGAAACACAATCTAGCTATATGGGATGAGGAGTGCCAGAAAACTTTTGACAAGGTCAAACATTACTTGTCTAATGCCCCAGTGCTGATGCCATCTAGTCCAGATAAGCCACTGATACTGTACTTGGCAATATTTGAGAATCTATGGGATGTGTGCTGGGTCAACATGATGAGTCAGGTAGGAAAGAAAGAGCGATATACTACCTCAGTAAGAAGTTCACTGAATGTGAGACAAGATACTCACCGATTGAAAAGTTGTGTTGTACTTTAATCTAGACAACCCAAAGACTAATGTGGTATATGTTGTACCACACAACTTGGCTCATCTTAAAAATGGACCCTCTAAAGTACATGATGGAGTCAACTGCTTTGAATGGAAGGATGGTCCGATAACAAATTCTACTTTCCGAATTTGATATAGTCTATATAAACCAGAAAGTAGTAAAAGGGAGTGCAATAGTAGATTTTCTAGCCAGTAGAGCTCTAGAAAATTACGAGCCTTTAGACTTTGATTTCCCGAATGAAGATCTGATGTATGTTGCAACCATTGAAGAATATGCTCAAGAAGGATATCCTTGGAAATTAAATTTTGATGGAGCGTCAAACGCTATGGGTAACAAAATCGGGTCAGTCTTGATATCCCCAAACGGAGATCATTATCCCTTTACTAGCAAATTGGATTTTAATTACACAAATAATATGGCAGAATACGAAGCATACATCATGGGTATCCATGCAGCCATAGAATGCAAGATCAAAGTGCTAGAGGTATATGGGGATTTTGCATTAGTGATCATCAGCTCAAGGGTGAATGGGAGACAAGAGATCCCAAGTTGATCAAGTATAGAAGGCTAGTCCTTGAACTAATTAAGGAGTTTGATTACATCACCTTCTACTACCTCCCGCGAGATAAAAATCAAATGGCTGACGTCCTGGCTACTTTAGCTTCCATGGTCAAGATGAACAAATATGAAGACATAAAACCTTTCTAGATGAGTATTTATGAGGCTCCGGCTCATTGTTACAACATCGAAGAAGAAGAAAATAATGATCACCCTTGGTACCATGATATACTACGATATGTGAAGAATCGTGAATACCCTAACCAAGCAGCTGAGAATGATAAAAGAACATTGAGAAAACTGGCTAGTGACTATGTCCTAGATGGGGAGATTCTATATAAAAGAATAAAAAACCAGGTGATACTAAGATGTGTGTACACCGTTGAGGCTAAAAAAATCTTGGAAGAAGTCCATGAAGGTGTTTGTGGAACGCATGCTAATAGTTTTACAATGGCTAGACAAATCATGAGATTCGGGTATTACTGGTCCACCATAGAAGGGGATTGCATCAGTTATACCAATAAAGCCATAAGTTCCAAATTTATGGAGACAAAATTTATGTGTCTCCTTCACCTCTTCACGTTATGACTTCTTCATGGCCTTTTTCTATGTAGGGCATAGATGTCATTAGGCCAATCTCGCCAAAAGCTTCTAATGGGCATCGATTCATCTTTGTGGTCATTGAGATCATATGTTGATATGAAATACTGGAAAGGATCATATCTAACAATATATTGAATTTGAACAATAGCACGATATCAGAAGTATTCAATCAGTTAAAAATCAAACACCATAACTTGTCACCTTATCGCCTAAAAATGAATGGTGCAGTTGAGGTAGCCAATAAGAACATTAAGAAGATCGTGGGGAAAATGACTGAGACTTATAAAGATTGGCATGAGAAGTTCTCATTTGCCTTCTATTCTTATCGAACATCTGTTAGGACCTCCACCAGGGCAACGCCTTTCTTTTTTGTTTATAGAATGGAGGCGGTTTATCTGTTGAAGTCGAGATTCTTTCTCTCTAAGTTTTGACAAAGTTGAAGTTGGATGAATCAGAATGGATCCAATATCGATATGATCAGCTAAACTTAATTGAAGAGAAGAGGTTGAAAGCTATCCGTCATAGTCAGATGTACCAGAAATGAATGATGCGAGCTTATAACAAAAAGGTTCGCCCTAGAGAATTCCATAAGGGGAACCTGGTGTTGAAAAAGATCTTTCCCATACAAAAGGACTTTAGAGGAAAGTGGATGCCAAACTGGGAAGGACTTTATATGGTAAAGAAGGTTTTTTCTAGGGGAATGCTAATTTTGACTGAGATGGATGGAAAAAACCTACCTAATCCTGTGAATTTAGATTTAGTCAAGAAATATTTCACTTAAAAAAAAGAGGAGAGGCCAAGGCGAAAACTCGTAAAAGGGCGCCTTGAGACCAAAGGGGTTTTGAGTTGAAAACCCAGAAAAGCGCAATTTAAATTTTGATCAAAGATGGGGAATTTGGTAGTCTTGTCCTCTCTGAATTAACAAGAAGGAGGGATGCTATATCTTTGGGCATTACCAAAGTACTCTAGGTCTTCTAAACACGTATCAAGTTCAAAGGGTCCTCGAGAAGTTAGTGTGAAGAAGCTCATGCCATGATATCTGGGGCACCTATTTTCATCTTACTTATTTTGTATTTTAGCAATATTTGTTATTTTGATTAATCCATTCATTTCAAGCCTTACTCTCAATAAATTTCAGTCCTGTCCATTGTTACAATCTTTTTCAAGCATTTTTACATTGAAATAATGATTGATGGACTAATAATATTCAAGTAAAATGAGTTCTACATATTGCTCTGAAAGTTTTCTAAATAGTACAAGGACTCGAAACATGACCATTATTATGCTTCCAGATCAAAGTGAAATATAGTATTTAATTCTTTTTCTTTCCTTTAATGCCTATTGGTGTTCCAAAAGTTCCTTTTCAAATCCGGAGAGGAAGATGCGTTTGGGTTGACGTATAGTGCGACTTGTCAAATATATTGGGTCATATGGGATTCCCCGTTCTCTCGCCCGATCGAGATATCCTCTGTTTACCCCAAAAGATTGATTGAATTATCAAAATTTGTAGCGAAGTGTAATGAAGTGCAATTAGAGATCCATTTCATTTTTTGGGGGTATCCAGATTAATATTTTCAATTAGACTGATTTATGGTTGGCTTGGTTGGACCGAAAAAATGAAGCATCCAGGCTCCGTTTAGAAAAAACCCAATTGGTAATACATTTATGATTACCACCTATATCATAATCATAAATCTTTTTTATTTACAAATTCGAAATAGAAATAAGAACGATTTCAAACTATTAATCAATCGAATAATATGAGAAATACGTTGAATATTTGGCGGAACTAGTCAGAACTAACCAAATTTAGGAGTTGGAAACATTTGGGAAAGAATAGTCTAAATTGTGATTATTTCCTCGAGTTTTCTGTCAAAATACCAGCTGAACAAGAAGACAGGGTAATGCATCAGTGATAAAACCTTGATGAACAACGAGCAATGTCAACTTAAGCATTAAAAGGGGATCATACTCGAAAAATGACATTCTGTATTCATGCAAATATCATTCATACACATCTAGTTAGGAGCATTTGATTCATTCTGAACATGACATCCTAATCGCTTAGCATAAATAGGCCCATGAAATAGATTCTACTGGTTATGTTCCTCAGAGAATTGTGTAACAGATCAGAGAAACCTCAGATCCTATACCCTTGAAGTTGCAGTGAGATGGATTGAGGTCACCGTGACAAATCTTATCTCTTTGAAGTTGCAGTGGAAAAGATTAAAGTCACAAATTTCATCTCATTGAAATGGCAGTGGAGTAGACTAAAGATACAAATCTTATCTCCCTGAAGTTGCAGTGGAGCAGATTGAAGATAGCAAATCTTATCTCTCTAAAGTTACAGTAGAGCAGATTAAAGCTATAAATCTTATCTCCTTGAAGTTGCAGTGGAAAAGATTGAAGATAGCAAATCTTATCTCTCTGAAGTTGCAGTAGAGTAGATTAAAGATATAAATCTTATCTCCCTGAAGTTGCAGTGGAAAAGATTAAAGATGGCAAATCTTATCTCTCTAAAGTTGCAGTAGAGAAAATTAAAGATATAAATCTTATCTCCCTGAAACTGCAGTGGAACAGGTTGAAGATGCAAATCTTATTTCCCTAAAGCTACAATGGAATAGACTAAAGCTACAAGTCACAAATTCTATGCCCCTGAAGTGGCAGTGGAAAAAATTAAATTCACAAATTTCATTTTCCTGAAGTTGCAGTGGAGCAAGTTAAAGCTACAAATCGTATTTCCCTAAAGTTACGGTGGAACAGATTAAAGCTACAAGTTACAAGTCTTATCTCCCTGAAGTTTCAATGAAGCAGATTGAAGATAGCAAATCTCATTTCCCTAAAGTTGTAGTGGAACAGATTAAAGCTACGAGTTATAAATCTTATATCCCTAAAGTTACAGTGGAGCATATTGAAGTTACAAATCTTGTCTCCCTGAAGTGGCAGTGGAACAGATTGAAGCTATAGACCTTATCTCCCTGAAGTTGCAGTAGAGTAGATTGAAGCGACAAATCCTATACCTCTGAAGTTGTAGTGAGTCGAATTAAATCTACTATAGCAAGTTCTATTTCCCTGAAGTTGCAGTGGAATGGACTAAAGTTACAAGCTACTAATCTTATCTCCTTAAAGTTGCAGTGGAACAGATTAAAGCTACGAGTTATAAATCTTATCTCCCTGAAGTTGCAGTGGAGCAGGTTGAAGTTACAAATCTTATCTCCCTAAAGTGGTAGTGGAGTAGATTGAAGGTAGTGAATCTTATCTCTCTGAAGTTGCAATGGAGTAGATTGAAGCAAAAAATCTTATACCTCTGAAGTTGCAGTGGGTCGGATTAAATTTATTATAGCAAGTCCTATTTCCCTGAAGTTGTAGTGGAACAGACTAAAGCTACAAGCTACTAATCTTATCTCCCTGAAGTTGCAGTGGAACATATTAAAGCTACGTGTTATAAATCTTATCCCCCTGAAGTTGCAGTGGAGTAGGTTGAAGTTACAAATCTTATCTCCCTAAAGTGGCAGTGGAGCAAATCAAAGGTAGTGAATCTTATTTCCCTGAAGTTGCAGTGGAACAGATTGAAGCTACATGCCTTATCTCTCTGAAGTTGCAGTGGAGTAGATTGAAGCGACAAACCCTATACCTCTGAAGTTGCAGTGGGTCAGATTACATCTACTATAGCAAGTCCTATTCCCCTAAAGTTGTAGTGGAACAGACTAAAGCTACAAGCTACTAATCTTATTTCCCTAAAGTTCTAGTGGAGCAGATTGAAGCGACAATTCCTATACCCTCTGAAGTTGCAGTGGGTTAGAATGAAGCTATTCAAAAAGAGGAGAACCAAAGAGGTTGAGATTCAACGAGATCGAACAAAACTGGTCCTTCTTAAAAGTCTTTGCTCTATTCCCGTTACAAGATAATGAGCAAAGAAGGGCAGCTGTAGTAGACCAATTTTGCCCGACCCACCAAACCAAACCAAATAAATAAATAAAAACCAAATACAATTGTCCATTTACAAAAGAGGCCCAAATGGCCAAAAATACAAAAACCATAGTCCAAAAATTATAAGCCTACAACCTAAACTAATTCAAAAACCCTAAAACCCTAATGTTCCCATGTATGTCGCACCCCTCCCTTCGCTCGTGCCACGTCAGTGTGCCATGTCTCGAGGCCTGACGCGCATCTGCTGCCTTGCACCAAAATGGCAAAGGCGCCCCTTCTCTCCTCCGTTGACCTAGTGCCGAACCTGCAAAAGAGGACAAAAAAACAACACAGAAGCAGCAAGAATAGTAGCATAAAATAATAGTAAAACATATATGAACAGTGTAATCCTGACTATAAAAGACACAAAAATAGTTTGTAATTTTTTACAGAGAATCAATCAAAGAATAATAGAAAAAATTCTTAAAGGTGGTCTTTTATTCACTTTATTTCTTCGCTTTTTATTTTTTTTAAAGAGATAAACATCAAATAGAATTAAAAGTCGAAATCTTATCGACTTTTGGCATTTTGCAGCCGTGGGTGGCCGAGGACCGTCATCTCCGATGAAAGATGACACTTTTCAGGCTAGGGTAGTTGAAAGGCAAAAAAAATTGTCATTTTATACTTTTCGGCCACGGTGGACAGCGGCACCGTCATCGGTGATCGGTGGTCGACACGGTGGCCCGATGATCGGAACTCGAAGAGGGCGAGAGAGACTGAGAGAGCTTTTAGATTTTTTTAAATGAGGATAGAATGAAAATTTTTAAAAAAGATTTAGCTTTTATAGGCCATGTAAAATAACGTCGTTTATTGGCCTTTGACCCGAGGTCTGACCCAAGAACCCTAGGATTCGCGTGTTTTTGGACAAAAGGGCTATTTGCACCTTTAGTCCTTCCGCTTTTGTGGCTTGCTTCAAAATGCCCTATCCATTTTTTTCTATTTTTTTGATTTTGTTACCTATTTTTATTTTTGTTTCAATTTGGTCATTGGACCATCTTAAAAAGTGAACACCTGAAATGGTGTCGTTTTGACATGACCAGCGACCCGACCCGAAAACATCCAAGGATCCTCGTGTTTTCATTAAGCGATCTAATTGCAGTCATAGGCCTTCAACGTTTAAAATGTCTTTCAATCCCGTCCTTTTTTGTTTTTAATTTATAACCTATAATTTATTTTTATTTCATTTTAGTCCCCTGAAGAATGACGTCGTTTTAGGGACAGGGAATAATTTCCCAGTTATTCCATCCTCCTTTGCGTTCGTTTTATTTTAGTCCTTCATTCTGCCATTTCTTTTTTTTAAATCTATCCCTAAATTTTGTCTAAATTGCAACTTAATCCTCATTCATTTAATTTCAACCCTTAATATAGTTTATATATTTTGTTTGTTTATTTATCTATTCATTATCATTTACTCTTTTTTCTTATAATGTTTATGTGCTACTATTATTTATTTATTTATCCATTATTTATTATTTGCTTTTTATATATTTAAAGTAAGATTGTTACATTTTTCTATTTATACTTTTTACTTATTCATTATTATATTTTTATCTCTTTTTTACTATTTCTTTTATTATCTTCACATTATTTATGTTTATATTCGTCATGAGGCATCTAGCATTTTTATTTTTATTTTTATTACTTTATTTATTTTATTATTAATACCAAAAATAATATTCTTATTATTGTTATAATTATATTATTAGTATTAAAGTATTCTTATATTCACCCATTGTTTATCATCTTACCCATATAATTATTTTAAACTATCTCATTATCGTTATATCATACATTAGGCTTAAGTATTTATTCATTAGTATATTATGCCCGAATAAGTTAAAATGTCTGTCTCTATAAGCATCATGATCGTTTTTTGCACGATGAATAAAAAGAAAATTTTTAAACCGAAATGACATTCATTATTTTTGGAATTAGAAAAGTCGTGTTCCTAACTTACGGAATATGACTTCCTTTTAAAACTGAGATGGTCGAATATTTACTTTTAAACAAAAATGAGATTTGAGTAATCAGTGTTTATTCTTGTTCTCGAGTATTTAAGGCATTGTGTTCTAACTTATGGGACGTGATCATTTTTTCTCAATTAACTTGAAATAAACCCCTTTTCGTGAAAATGAACTTAGTTAAGTAATGTTTTAATAAAAGATCGTATTTTAAAATCTCTTCAAATTTTCAATTTTTGATGCTAAAGACACCAAGTAATCAACTAGGTATCAATTTTTGGCGTAATGAGGGTGCTAATCCTTCCTCGTGCGTATCCGACACTCGAATCCATTTTTTGAATTTTTGTAGACTGAAAAACATTATTTTAAGAAATCAAACGTCTTATTAAAATGATCAAATTACGAGGTGACACTATCACGCCTCTCAAAAGTGATTGGTGGCGACTTCTATTTTCGTTTTTTTTTTATTTTAGGATGTTTGGTGTATTTGACTCTAAAAGTAATTGTTAAATATAATAATGCATTTCCTAAATATAACGTTATTTTATAATAGTAAATATGAATTATTAAAATCAAATCAATATAATTAATCTGAGAGGGTGGGGGGAACCTAGCAGTCACTAATGATTGTTTGTTGCGTGGGGGTGGTCAAGAGACAATTCTTCATGTTTTCCGTAACTGTTCCTTTGCAACTAAGGTATGGAGAATGCTTATTTCACCACATTTGCTATCCTATTTCTTTTTTTATGTTGATTTGCTGAATATGGTGATTGCAAATTTGAGTGGTGAATTTGGTGATAATGAATTTAATGTTCCAAAATTTGTTGTCTTGTGTTGGATATTATGGAAGAATATAAATTGTTTTATTTTTCAGTAAATCACAAGTAGTCATGAGGAGATTATAGTGAGGGCAGATTGTTTTGTTGCTAATATTAGGAAGGCCATGACAAAAGGTGATTTAGTGAATGAGAGGCGTGAAGAGGGCTTCAAATGGAGTTCTCAGAGTCATGGTTAGGTAAAGATTAATGTTGATGGGTCCAAAAGTATGATTGATAATTGGTCAGCAGTTGGAGGAGTTATACGTAACTCGTTGGGAAATTGGAAGGAAAGCTTCAGGAAACAATTGGGTAGATGTCCTATTTTCAATACTGAATTATGGGCTATTATTTACGGACTTGAAGTTGCTAGGCTAAGAAATTATAGGAAAGTCATCATGGAAAGTGATTGTTTAGAGGCAGTGGAGTGTCTAACGGACAGATCTGGGGACAGTCATTTGATGACATTGGTACGAAAGATTATTGCAGTTAAGAGGTGCTTTCAAATGGTGAAGTTCCAGTTCATTCCAATAGAGGGGAATATGGTTGCTGATTGGATAAATAAAACTTGTCCGAGAGGGGATTTTGAGCTCACGATTATTGATTTTCCTAAGTTTCAAGTTAGAAAACTATTGTTAAAAGTGTAAATTCTAAATTCTATAGATTTTTTATAGTTGTTTATATCACTTTTTTACTTAGAATTTATATTAATCCCAAGTATTTGGATATTTAATTGGGTGGTTTTTGTCATATTGAAACAGTGGGCATAATTTTAGTAAAGTATGCAATTTTATGAATTTATGTATTAATTTTGCATTATTTAACTATCTTATGCTGCATGCTAATATCTGTGCTCAAATTGTTGTAATGGGACTATTGAATTAACAAGTATAGGAGCTAATTAATATCACATGGACACAAGTTAATTTTTACTCCATGTGGATGACAAGCTCATTAAATTGGATTCACAAATCCAATTCAACACAATTTGAAAGATAGTTGCTAAAAAGACTAAAGTTTGCTTTCAATTGGGTTGTCAAAACCATCCAATAAGGGGGAGAATGACCCAAATTCGGTAAAGCTATCAAGAGCAACTCAAATCAGCTTTGTGAAAATTAATTTGGAGGTTCTTGCACTTGTGAAACAATCAGAAATCAGCTCCCAACTAATACCCAAGGAACCGTCCATCCCTTTGCATGACTCACACATGAAATCAAGCATGAATCAAGCGACCATTAACCTCCCTATCCACTTCAAGGCCGGCCAAGCAAAGGAGAGAACCAAGGGATCTTCAAGCTATTTTTAGCAAACTCCTATGCCATCTCTCTCCTATAAATATCAACCCTTACTTCTCATTCCATCATCCCTCATCACTCATTCATCTCTCAATTCACATTCTCTCATCTTTTCTTCCCTCTCTTCCACGCATAAGCCTTCCCATTTCCCCATCTCCTTTAGCTAGCATTTTCCCTTGAGAAAAACCACTCTTGGTCGGCCACCTTGAGGAGCATTTTGCAATCACAAGAATCGAAGGAAGCCACCATGATCGGTATTTGGAGAACTGCCAAAATCATCAAGAGCTTTTTCCTTCTTCAACTTATTTTTATTCAAAATGTTTGCAAATTTTTTTGATGTTTTTCCATTAACAATGATGACGTAATTTTGTTTTAGCTAGAATGATTATATTAATTTGATAAAGTTCATTTGATTCATGCTTATGATGTTGTGCCTCAATTGTTCATGCTTCCAATTAAAACCATTATGTATTTTATGCATTAAAATATGTCTGAATGCATTAGAATTAGTCAATCCTAATCAGATGATAACTAATGGACATGATAATTGGAAGATGCATGCTTAATTTATATCCTAATCAGAATAAATTAGAGGTTCGTAATAGACTAAGAGAACTTATTACCTTGCATAATGTTAGGTTTATGTGATTAAATTGTTTCAAACCTAATACGTCCCTATTACTTCACATAAATTCTAAGGAATCCTTAGTTAAATTATGACATTGGTTTATGCATATTTTTCTAAGTAAAAGATTCAGTTGAACTTATATGAGATTCCCAGTTAATGAATGATCGAGTTACCACAAAATATTTTCCGAACATTGTTAAGCATGATGGAAAATGAATTGAGTCAAATATTGTAATTATTCTAGTTTATTCATGTTATTGTTGTTCATTCGTGAAAACCACTACTAAACCATCACCTTGCATTTCATTTCATTTGCATTTAGTTAATTAATTTAATTTAACACCTATCACTCAAAATTATTGTGTTTTTTAATCAATTTGTGGATAGTAATTTTGTAAGTATCGATTTAAATACAGTCCATGTGGAGACAATAACTCTTATACGTACTTATTACTTGATAACGATTGTGTATACTTACACAAACCTACACGTTACAAGAAAATAAATTGAGTGATTCTAAGATCTTTTAAGTTTTCTTTTATTATAAAAAACGAATAAAATTATTATGCTATAAATTGATTAAGCAAATCATCATGGTCAAAGGACCAATATATACAGTAGTATATCAACAATATCTAAAACTTTTCTTGAATATAATACAATTTTAAAGATTGATTTAGTTGATATATTTTACAGTTTACATGTTTTCTAGTCGGTAGAATAGCTCAATTTATAGTTTTTTAATTAAAAATTATTTATTTAAAAAAAACAAATTTGTAAAAGTAATTTCTAGATCAAACAATTCCCCAATGTTGCAATATCTGACGGCATCCTTGCAGTTTCGATGTTTGGAAATTTTGTTAATTATTAGTTTTTATAGTTTCGTTGGTTTGTTTCACCCTTTGGTATTCGTGGCATAAGTGTAATAATTTTATTATATTTGATAAATTATTAAAAATAGGTAAATTTATTATTCATAAAAATATATAAATGTTATATATTATTTCTATGTTCAGCTGTTTTCAATAGTTTTGCATGTAAAACAAATGATTAAATAAATATTGATTTATTAAATTATATTGAGACTGTATATAATTCATAAGACAATTATATTAGTAATAATTCATACGTAACTCACCAACTCATAAATGAGCAAATGTTTCATGTTAAAACTATTTTGTCTCCAAGTCCTTGGGTATTGAAGTTAGATTAACTTCCATATTAGAGACTTAAGATGTAGTTGTCTACATTGACAATATATTGGATTAGACCCAAATTGAAATAATCTTAGATTCATTTATAGATAATTCACATGTAATGTTCATTGTGTGGCTTACTTTCATGTTCCAAAATTTAAGAATTTGGAGCATAACAACGCCACATGCTTATGAGATAAATCCCACAAGCATGAAGGCAACATATATCATACTAAATCAAAATCCAAAATGCCAAATATCTCTAAAACTTCAAATTCACCAAACCTTGAATATCCATACAACTTAATGAAAGATGCACAATATTACTAACTAAATTTGTCATTATATTACTCACTTTCAGATTGCATTGAATTTAAATTGTGATAATCTTAGATTCATTTATGAATTACTTTACGTGTAGTATTCATAATATGATTTAGTTGCATGCTCCCAAACTCAAGGATTTGGAACATAACAACACATATACTCATGAGACAAATCCCATGAGCATACAAAGCAACATATATTATACTAAATTAAAATCTAAAATATCAAACGAGTCCAAAATTTCAAATTTACATAACCTTGGACATCCATAGAGCCAACATTTGGTGCCCCAAAAAGTGAGTTGAATTTCTCTTTTCACCTAACCACTCAATTTATTTGAATTTTCTAAATGAGAATGAAGCAATACTTGAGTTTTCCAAATGAGAATTAAATGAAGTAACAACGATTTAGGATTTTCCCATTTGCTAGTCTACAGTGATAGTCATCCTGTCAAGCTGTAAAAATTGAAGGTTAAATTTATAATTATATTTCATTTATAAATGGATTTAATGAAAAATTGATCAAAAGATTGAAAATAGCATTTCAAAAAGTAAAATAACGAATTTTGAGTAAATAAAAGTAAATGGACTTTTTATGGTAGAATGTCAAGTTATAAATTGGAGAGGAGAAAATTACATCAACAAAGTTTGAACCTTATTTTCCTATGTTGTTGATAAATACATAGTCATAAAATTTAACCTGTTAAAAATTATTTATTTCAATACATAGTCATAAAATTTAACCTATTATTAATATAATATTTTATAGCCTTAAAATTTTAAAAGGCTTTGCACAATAATTAATAAATCAATTAAGTTTGTAATAAAAATTACACTCAATTAAAACAATCAATTGAGTCCCTAAAAGTAATTTTTCATCAAAGCTCTTAATGAGCCATTAAGTGATGATGTGGTAGCTAATGTGACAACTTAATTGTTCTTTAAATTATATTATGAGGGTTTTAAGTCTAAAATATTAACAAAACTATAATTTTTAAATAATTACAAAATTACAGAAAAACCTAAAAATATGAAAAATATTAGAAAAATTATTATAAAAGGTAAAAAAGTTGTAGAAAATTATATTAAAATTATTAAAATGATAAAAAAAATATAGAAATTTCTTTTCATTTTTATTTTGGTAATAAGGAATGAGGAATTTGAAATGTGGGTTATCGAGTGTTGAGTTACTAGAGTGATAGGTAATGGTTTAGGTTGAGGAAATGCGATGTAAGTGGAGTTAATAAATGACAAGGCTGGATGGAGATATGATACAAGGGAATGTGAAGGAAAACAAAAAAGCAATAGTAATTTTTATTTTTATTTATAATATTTAATAAATTTTATTTTAGTTTTTATAATTTTTCTATATACTTTATATATTTTTATAATAACTATTAGAAATTATTAAAATATTATAAAATTATGAACCTTATAGAAAAATTTAAAATTTTAAAAATTATTAGAAATTTATAATATATAGAATTTTTAAAAAAATCAAAAATATAAATTACTTATCATTTTATAAAATTTTAATAATTTTATTTTGTAAGATTTCAATAATTTTATTATTTTATTATTTTAACAATTTTAATATAATTTTCTATAAAAAATTTTTATAGTTTTATAAATTTCTATAATTTCTCTAATTTTTATAAATTTTATGCTAAAAAACGCTTCCAAATAGTTTTAAAAAATCAATTAGCCTCTCTTAAGATAATTTAAAAAATGCAACGACATCTTGAATGGCAAAGGTTGTGGGTTCCTCTGTTGAGATCATTGGTGAGGAAGATAACGGTGGCCTGCCTGATGATCTTTCTACTAAATAGGTCTATCTTAAGGAACAGCGGATGGCTTTGGACTTATCAATTGTGGTTGATTTGGATCCTACACTGACAGTGACTTGGAAAGGTAAGCTCTTGGGAGGGTCATCAACCAAGGGAGGGGTGATTGAAATACTAGAGTTGGACAGGGAGTCTGATTTGGAATTTGTTGAGAGAGATATTAAGAAATTAGATATTAATGGAATTCCATCAATTGATTTTTCTGAAAAAGTTAATCAACTACTAGTTAAGGATATGGCTTTGACGGTCGTGATTAAGCTACTTGGCCAGAATATTGAATTAACGACTCTCTAAAACAGAATATCCAACTTGTGGAAACCTTGGATGCTTTTTCACCTAATGGACATTGAAAATAGATATTATTTAGTTAAATTCCAAAGCAAAGACGATTATGATAGAGTTTTGTCCCAGGGATCTTGGATTGTTTTTAGCTAGTACCTAACGGTCCAGCCTTGGTCAACGAACTTTGACCCTGCAAAACCATACCTGAGCCTAGTTAAGTTTTGGATTCGCCTCCGTAGTCTTCCAGGTCACTTGTATAACTGGAAAATTCTATTGGAGATTGGAGAATTGGTGGGGAAAGTTGTGAGGTTGGATTTTAATACTGATAATAAGGCTAGGGGTAGGTTCGCTCGGATGGCCGTGTTTGTCAATCTAAATAAACCCCTGATTTTTCAAATTCTGATCAATGGCATTCTCCAACGCACTGAATCTTTGTTGGTGGTGTGCTTTACTTGCTATCAGTACAACCATTGAACGGAGTTGTGTCCAACTGCTATTATGGTTGTGGTGGAAGAGGGAGAGCAATCTGCTGGAGTTAGAATCAGAGAATCCAATGCAACAATGGAGTCAATAGATAGGGAGGTTGATTCGGTGAACTATGGCCCCTGGATGTTGGTGGAGAAGAAATCAAGGCAAAAATCCAGGGAAGATCGGGGTTTTAGAGCCAGAAATTGGGGGATAGATCTAGTGGATCTCATTTCAAAGTCCTATCTATCGAGATTAAGGGAAATGGTGAAAACGAAGGGGCTGGGGAGAAACTTAAGGGACAGAGGATAAAAGATTTGGATGAAGAAATATCTGGGATCATTAATAAGGGTAGGAAAGTTGGGCTGGAGCTAGGGTCCAATGGCTTTTTGGACAAAGGTAAAAATGGTGGGATAGTTAGGCCGAAAGGAAGTCTTTTTGGTGGACGAGTTTATAACAGCGTGAAAGGGGTTGGTCCATCAGCTAAAGCCCAAGTTAGAAAAACCCATCCAACTATATGGTATTGGGAAAGTAGGCTCTTCAAGTCCGGCGATGACCCAAAAAGAAAATAAAGATTTTTTGGATGGGATGGATTCTGATGGGTTGAATAATTTAGAGAAAGCCCATTTGAATTTAGGCCAAGGTACTCTTAATCCTATTTTAGATTGTGGGGGAGTTTTCGTTCGGGGGTTTTTATAAATGCGAATGGTAGGGACCCTTCTTTCGATGTTCCAGGTGTGAAATTTTCACACTATAATCCAACCTTTGAAGGACCTATTGAAATGGAGGTAGGGGTTAAAGATGGACTGATTGATCTCAGAAAACATATTGCGGTGGTTTTCAAAGAGAATCAATACTCGATTCTTGTTGTTTCTATTGCTGGTAGTGTAACACCCCTAACCTGTATCTGTCTTCGAAATGGGGTTACGGAGTATTACTAGAGCTTACATTTCAAAACAAAAATTTTAAAACATTCAATTCATTACATCAATCATAGAAAAATCAATCAATAACATACATATTGTCCGTTATACGAGCCCTCAAGGCCCTAAAAACACATTAGAAACAAGTCGGGACTAAATAAAAAACATATAGATATTTTCAGGAAAAAGTGAAAATTTTCAAAACTGCAGGGGTCACACGGCCGTGTGGCCAGGCCGTGTGACTCAGACGGCTGAGAGACATGCCTGTGTCAAAGGCTGTGTAGACATTCGAAGTAAGAACACACGGGCGTATCTCAGCTTATTGTCTGTGCTCGTGTAACTCACTGACTTAGGTTACACGGCTAAGCCACACGCCCGTGTGCCAAGTTGTGTAACTCTCGAAATGCAACCTTTAAAAACCTACAGGGGATACACGATCGTGTCGCCTGGCCGTGTGTCACACACAATTGAAACACACGCTTGTGTCTCTAACCGTGTGGACGAGAAATAGGTAATTTTCAAGCCATTTTTCTCACCCATTCATGCACACACCTATAACCAATTTACCACATGTGATCAAGCATCCCAAAATACACCAAACCATACAATAACAAACTATCCAAATAGGTACATATTCATACGAACAATATGCCCAAAAGGGACCTCAATCACAATAATTAAACATGTATAACTAAATGCTTAGTTTAGCCAAAACTTACCATTTTGTACACATATCAAATCCACACTAATATGTACT
Source organism: Gossypium raimondii (assembly GCF_025698545.1). Lineage (NCBI taxonomy): Eukaryota > Viridiplantae > Streptophyta > Magnoliopsida > Malvales > Malvaceae > Gossypium > Gossypium raimondii. Next base: position 42,601,656 of record NC_068575.1, on the reverse strand, counting down.
TAATTTACCATTTAACATTTAGCATCATAAGCCATAAATACCAACAACATTTTTAATACAAAAATTACCATGTTCAACTTCCATCATCTATGCATCCATCAGAAGGCCGCATACATATATCCACATATCAACCATTTCAATAATTCAAAATACCAAATTTACAAGCCAAAACATAATGGCTAAAACATCAACCAAAAACACCTATACAAATGCATATTTATCCAATTATCAATTAACTTGTTTCCATGCCAAAACATAACATAATTGCTACATAATCACCGCACCATATTAGATTCATGCCATATCTAGTTCAAAACCTTTCAAAAGCATACCATATTTTGATCATGTTGAGGTCAATTCAACATATATCACTTTCACCATTCAAACATGTTTTAACACATTATCAAATTAACACATATCAACAAGGCACCAAATGTACCAAGGTTACGTCACCCAAAATGACATATACATGCCAAACTCATTAACTAACATTCAACTATCATCAACCATAAGTCCACCTATATATGCCATTATATCCTTAACCAAGACATCGAAAACTACTGATATAACTGCTGGATAGTGTGATAGATCTCCGACAAGTTTCTAACTCAATCAAGCTTCCGATAATCTGAAAAGTAATAGAAAAATAACTATGTAAGCAATGAATGCTTAGTAAGCTCGTATAAACTTTAGTCATATCAATCTATTTCAAATATGAAATTTATACCTATCAAGAATAATCCTATACTAATACCGCAAGATTCATGAAATCATATTCAACAACTCATAAAGTGAATAAATCTACAACATCGATATATATATATATCATCCCTAGAATCGTAGGATTTTATAAAATTTAAACCCTTTCCAAATTTTCTTACTTTCATTTTCATTTCAATACTTTCCATTGCATTTACTTTCTTTAGTTTTTTAAAAAAACAACATTAATTCAACTCATCATTTCTTTTTTCATCATTTTACACTTCAAGTATGAACTTATTATACCATTACCTTTCCACACTCGTTTCATATGCATAACACACAAGACATAAGCATATCATCAACCATAGCCACAAGCTAGTGCATTTAAACATAACTCTTTTGGAATTAACCACATGATAAATCATTCTATAAGAAATTTCATAATTAAAACCTTACCACTCTTTCATGAACACAAGTACATTTCCATTTGGGCTCTTACCATTTCAATGTAACTTATAAGTAAACATAATACCATTCAACCAATAGCTTAGCACATGCTTAAGCATCAAACAACAACACATGTTAGCATACTTGAACATATTTCATATAAATTCAACATGGATAACCATTTATTCTTAACATGTAACACTTGAGTTTACTACTCATCTCAACTTACATAATTTCCATGTATCATCATATCAAGGATGTTCATATATGTACATGTCATAATACACATCATTCTCTTATCGTTTCTTATCTAAATAATGCCCGTTGAACCATTTAGAATACCGTTGGATACCCGGGATAGCTCACAAATAGCGCGTTAACTCATATAACTGTAATCCGTCAATTCCTGTACATGTATGCTCACACGAGCTGTGAAAATGGGTCTGCTCACACGAGCTGTGGAGTATCCGCAACACATACCAGACCTCAGCCATCAGTAAGACATTCAGGACCAGCACCCGAATCATGTAAACCCTAATGACATGTCATTCATATCATACAAATTCTTAAGGTTCAAACAAAACTCGGTAATTATCGTCCGTCGTTGGATTTACGTCATTTCATAACACGGTAAATTACATATTGATATATATATATATATCGATTTAATTACAATATAATCACATATTAACATTCAATTTAATCAAAATTATATCGAATACAGTTCATACAAACTTACCTGGCTAAATTGTAGAAATACCAAAGTTTAGGGGCATTTTGGTAATTTTTACTTTCCTCGATTTTCCACTAATCTTGACCTAAATTAATAATTTCATCCAATCTATTAATTTAGAAAATAAAAAATTCATTTTATGCAGTTTAGTCATTTTTAAATTTTTACAAAATTACCCCTAAAGTTTTACTTTTATTCAATTTAGTTCCTGAGCCCAAAACATGCAAATTAACCATTTTTACCCAACATTGAGCTTAGCCAAATGTTCATGGTATCCAAAACATCTCATTTATCCAAAATTTCATATTAAATCCTTTTACTTTTGTTAATTTAACAATATAGTCCCTAATAAAAAAGTCATCAAAATCACTTAATAAAATACTTTTAAATATCAACCAACATTTTAAATTTATCATTTAACATCTAAAATCACAAGTTTCATTAATGGAAACATTCAAAATCTTTAACACTTTCAAAATCGAAGGTATAGGCTAGTTGGATCTAGTTGCAACAATCTTAGAAATATAAAAATTAAAAGAAACGAGACTAAATCGGACTTACATGCATCACTTTAACCATGGACGAACCTAGATTCATTTCCATTGAGGTTTCTTCTTTCAAATTCAGTGAAGAAGACCTTAAAATGATAACAAAACATTTTAGTTTAATTTAATTTAATTTAATTTAATTATCAAATTATCATTTTGTCCCTTTAATAATTATCCAAAATTTCATGCTTTTAATTGCCTAAAACCATCCACTAAATTATTAAATGGTCTAATTACCATTTAAGTCCCTTTTCCTTTATTCGATTAACCATTTAATCACTCAAATCAAATAGTGATTAAAATTTACATCTTTACAATTTAGTCATTTTAATTAATTAACTATCGAAACACTAAAATTTTTCAATGAAACTTTAATACCATCTTAATGACACTCTAAAAATATTTATAAAAATATTTACGGCTTGGTTTATAGAAACGAGGTCCTGATACCTCATTTTCAAAAATCAATTGACCTTAGGGTCATACCACTTGAACTTAATAAATCGCTTATAAATCATAATTTATCAAATCAAAAACCTTTTTAAAAACCATATTTAACTCATAAATATTAAATAATAATTACGAACCTATTCATCGAATTTGGTAGCCCTGAAACCACTGTTTCGATAGCATTGAAAAACAGACTGTTACAGGTAGTTGTGAGGACTATTCGGGAAGTGGCTCCTTCATTCCAAGCAAAAATGGAAACGGTGAAAAGGTGATAAAGTATAGACTTGGGAAGAAGCTTGATTAAACCATTCATGGTCCAGGGAGATGTTTTAAATTCTCGAGTAACCCTCGGGGATACTCCCGGATAAATAGGGGATTGTTAGAGGAGATAGAGCAGGATAGGCAGTAAGGCTAATCCATTCTTTATTAATTATTTTTTATGGATTTAAATTTTAATGTATTATCATGGAACTATCAAGGTAGTGTAGGGATTAATTTCCCTTGAATATTTAAAAAATATAATTTGGAATTTAAGCCATATATTGGCTTACTAGAGCCGAGAATTAGTGGTTTTAAAGCAAATATCATTATTGTGAAGTTGGGATTTCAGTATTCTCATCGGGTGGAAGTGATAGGGTTTTCTAGAGAAATTTGGATTGGTTGGAAAGAATTTGTTAGGGTCGAGATTATCCAAAATAATCCTCAATTTACCTTGACTTGAATTCTAAGTAATAGATGATTTCCAGGTGTCTTTATAACTTTTGTATATGGCAGCTCGAATCGAATGAAGCAGAAATCTCTATGGGAAGATCTAAAAATGTCGATTCCTAACGGGCCATTTTATTGGATGGTGATAGGGGATTTCAATGCTATCCTTTCTGAAACTGAAAAGATTAGAGGACTCTCTAGTGGCAAATGTTTCCCCCTTTTTAGAGATTTTATGGACACTTTGGTCCTACAGGATTTGAGATTCGAGGGTCTAGCATTCATCTGGCAAAGGGGTAGAGTTTTGAAAGGCTTGATCGAGCTATTGGTAATGATGTGTGGGTTAAGACTTTTCTTAATTGTCCGGTTTCTCACATTCTGAGGATAATGTCAGATCATCGGCCCTTTTTTCTTTCTATAATACTGGAATTCCATGTTCCTAAAAGACGTCCATTTCGCTTTTTGGTAGGATGGATTGATTAACAAGATTTTTCCAATTTTTTCAAAGTTAAGTGGAATTTTGAAGGAAACATGACTAAAGCTCTTTCGCGCTTCACTTCTAATATCAAGGTTTGGAATAGAATAGTGTATGGTCATATCCGGTCGAGGAAAAAATAAATTTTTAATAAGTTGGCGGGTATTCAAAGAGCTTTGGAAAGAACTAACTCTGATTGACTAGTTTGTATTGAGATGCAGGTCAGGGAAGAGTTGGAATTTGTTTTATTTTACGAACAACTTTTATGGAACCAAAAATTTAGATGCAATTAGCTCAATCTTGGTGATTGAAATACAAAATTTTCATAGTTGCACGCTCAAGAGAATGAAGCTTAATTATATTTCTTCTTTGCGAAATCAAGATGGTAAGTGGTGTTATGACCTAGATATCATTCAATCTGAGGCATTTATCTTTTATCAAAATCTGTATGGTGGAGAGCAGGCTCCTTTGGAGACCTTACCACCCAATTTTTTTTCCAATCTAGATTCAGAAGATATCAAATTTTTGGGTAAGTGTGTTTTTTATGATGTGATTAAGAGGGCACTTTTTGATATGGCTCCTTTAAAGGCGTCAAGCAACGATAGTTATCATGCACTCTTCTTTTAGAATCAATGGAATGTAGTGGGGTGTTGTTTGCGAATGGGTCAAAATGATTTTTTATGGTGAGCTAATTGATCCCGATTTGAATAACACTCTTATCCCTAAAATTTTTAATCCAGAAATCTTTCAGCAATTTCAGCCAATCAACTTGTGTTTCGTACTATATAAGTTTGCCAACCGAGAGGGGAGAACGAATGGCTTAGGAGTCGACTGGTTCCGAGCGGACTCGTGGAGCTGCTGCTTGGATTATCGTAGAATAAGAGGAGCCGTCTTAGGAAATGACTTAACTTAAAAGGCAGGTGCCGCCGCTGCGAGGCGAGGGAGTAACTTGTCTGGTCTTGCGGTGCACTCACTCCCGTTACGAGAATGAAATGACGCCCCAGCTCGACTCGAGACCAAGACATGATGAAAGTTATAGTGAATCGATTTAGGATTGTATTTCCTAAAATTATTATGAAAGAACAAGTAAGCTTCATAGTTGGAAGAAATATCACTGATAATATTTCCATTGCACAAGAATTTATTCATTCCCTGAAAGGTAGGAAGGATAAGAAGGCACGGATGATGATTAAAATTGATCTAGAGAAAGCTTATGATAGGGTGAGGTGGGAATTAATTGATACATCCCTCAAGGTCGTTGGTATTTCAGATTTTTCGAGGAATGCCATCATGTCTGTCATTTCAAATTCTATCATGCAGATATTATGGAATAGGATCTCAACATAAAAGTTTAAGCCTATAAAAGGGATTCGTAGGGTGTCCTTTGTCCCCATATTTTTTCGTGTTGTGTATGGAGTGGCTTGGGCATGATATATTCAGTAATTTCGAATGGTCAATGGTGTCCAATCAAACTATCCAGGTCAAGTTTGAATCTGTCTCATCTTTTTTTTTTTTTTTGATGATTTAGTTCTTTTTAGTAAAACAAATTTGATGCATGTATAAACCATCAAGGAAGTTTTGAGTCATTTCTGCGACTACCCTGGTCATAAGGTAAACACACAAAAGACTAATATTGTCTTTTCCCATTGTGTTGATGAGGCTCTTGGAGATCAAATTAGTAGTTTGTTGGGTACTCCAAAAGGTTCTTGATCTTATTTATTATTTGGGGGTTCCTTTATTCCATGAAAAATTTTATAAATGTACCCTATGATTCGTGGTGGACAAGGTACACAGTAAACTTCTAAGTGGGATGCTAAACAATTGTCAGTTGTGGGAAGAGCTACGCTAGCATAGCCTATGATTTTATTCTTATCTAACTATTTTATGCAATCAATGATGATTCCGAAAAGGATTTGTGAGGAGGTTGAGTGCTTGGCCGGACAATTCATTAGGGGCTTTTCTAATGGGAAGAGAAAGACGGTTCTAGTAAATTGAGGCTCAGTCTGTCAATCACACTATTGTAGGGGTTTTGGTTTACAAAGGTTGGAGGATCAAAATGTTTCTTTTATGATGAAATTGTGTTTCAATTTGGTAGTAAATGTCAATTTCTTATAGGTGAGGGTTCTTCGATCGAAGTATGGTATGAAGGATAGCACGCTAGAAAGTAATTTGAAAAGTCACAGCTCTTTTCTTTAGAAAGGCCTATCAAAGATATGGCCACTGTTTAAAGAAAATCTAGTATGGTCAATTGGGGATGGGAGGTCTGTCAGGTGTTGGAAGGACTAATGGGTGCCACAGATTGGCCCTTTAATTAAATGGATACCTTCGCATGGGAATCTAGAATTGGACTATTTACTTGAAGAAATGGTTACTTCGAAAGGTAATTGGAACCTTGATTTTTTCGAATATGGATTCCGAAAAATATTATTAGGTGCATAGTGAGTGTTCTATAAGAACACCAGTACACCCCATGGCCCAGCAAAAAAAATTAAATTCCGCGATCACGTCCAAGGATCCATGTGCGAGGAACGAATCGAGGTGAGAAGGGTATGAGCAATTACGTTTAATTGTCTGGAAAACCAAAGATAACTATTGTGAAATTAATTATGCAATTGTCTGTCAATTCCAAGCCGCTACGAAAAGTTCCAGCCTCTACATAATCCACCCAGTGTGACAACGAACGATAAGAACTCTCTTAAAATTTTCAGAGAGAATTCACTATATAATGGTTGCTAGACCTCACTCTCTTTATTTCAGGTATATTAGGTTTTCTTAAAAAACCTATATTTCCTAATGCGGGAATAATTGATATTTTAATATGTATCAAAATTTATTATAATAATTAATCGACTATAATAATTATAATTACCATAATTATAATAATGTTCAATCGAAAAATTACAACTATAATAATTATAACAAGGATTTCAAGAAATTATGTTTAGTTAAATTTTATACTGAAACAAATTCATATATATTAATTTAACCATGTTCTAATTATGTGTACCGTTTGATATTTAATTGCCCAATTAAATTAATTCTATAATCAATTTAATTCATGTGACAGCTCAAAACAATACCAACTATGTTTGGATTTCGTTTGTTTTAACCATAGAGTGTGACCCTATAGGTTCTTGTAAGGTTAGCAATAATACTAGAATGATTCTAATATTACAAACAATGGGTGGCATCTAGCAATGCATCATTCTACCTAAGTTACACGAAGTCATGATTCGACATAACCTCTCTATGGTTAACCCTTCATGTATTAAATCATTTTTTCCTTTATATCTAGAATGAACACAAGTCATGGAATAGTCACACTTGCATAGTCCATCTAATGTTTCTTGATATCCTGAGTAGACTATGATAAACAAATAAGTATTATATCTTATATCAATTTATTCGAGCATGGTCATGCATTTCTAGTCTTATTCAATCAAGTGGCCTAAGATATTGCTCCAATTATATAAGAGGGACAAATCCTATATTGATCTACCATATCCCACTATATAGATTGTGGTATATCCAACATCAGCCTTTATAAAACAACTAGTTACGGTGGACATTTGACTGTATCAAAATATATGACTCACGATATTGGGATAATGGTGATCTCAAGTTTGAGGATTGTATACATAGTAATCACTATGAATAATGTTGTTACTATTACATAATAATCCAAGAAACATGCTTATAGCGGGTCAGTCCAATATGTTGTTCTCTAGCGCACATACTCATGTATTGATTTTGACATCCCATGTCAGTAACAATACTTTGTCATTAATAAACTACATGTTACTCTTAATGTATTATTGTTGTCCAAACCTACAATAATACTCGACTAAGAACCTTTTAAGAATATCATATTATTATCAGGACATTATTATAAAACAGTTTATTTACATACACAGAAAAAAAAACTAAAATAATAATGGCAATGTCTTATATTAATAAACGAGGTAAAACAAGTATGTTATTACAATCATCTCATGATTAATCTTTAGGCATACTCTAACATGTTCCACCCCCACATTCTAAAGTGGAGCTGGATATAATTTCTTGGTTACTAAATTTGATAGGGGCTTTCTCGATTAAGAGTGGTTATCACTTGCTTAGAGGAAATCACTGGAACTCTAGGGAAGAAATTTGGAAAACTCATTGGAAATTTAAAGGTCCTCAAATAGTTAGTTTCTTTCTCTGGCTCACTTTCAAGCAACGTCTCTTCACTAACATGGAATGAGTAAGATAAGGCATCGGATAGGAAGGGTCTTGTCGATTTTTTGGACATGTTATAAAAGATATTTTTCATGTTCTTAGAGACTGTCTTATAGCAAAAGAGGTGTGGGGACAAGTGATGCCTACGAGTCAAGGAAGTAGGTTTTTCACTTCCAACCTTTCTGATTGATTAGTATCCAATTTATAATTTGATAAACTGATGGATTCTGTGGAAGTTAGCTAGACAAGTTTATTTGGCCTCATTGCATGGTGCATTTGGAAGAATAGAAACTTATTTATTTTCCAAGGCTTGACATGAAAAGCGAATGAGATTGTTAAAGCTTCTATTACTTGGGTAAGACAATTTTGGTCCACGCATACGAAAGATCTGAATTGAAGATTTTTTTCATTCAGAGGGTCTTTTATAAGATTATTGGGTTCACTTGTATACTGATGGTGCAGTTTATTTAAATACAAGTTTTGTGTAACAGCCCGGTTTCAGTGGTGTCAGAAACAGTGGTTTCAGGACCACAATTTTGACGAGTGAATTATTATTTTATTATTTATTTAGTGTCAACGGGATTATGTTAAGGTTGAAATTTGAAGTTTACATAGTTAATTAAGTATAAAGGACTAAATCGTAAAAGGTATAAAAGTTGAGTTCTATTAGTTAAAAGAGTTAAATGGCTATGGAAAGTAAAGAAAATGGACTTGAATGGTAAATATACATTTGATGGGTTAGTAGATAGTCATGGACATAGACATGGTTTAAATGAAGTTTTAATGGTTTTAAAAGGTTAATTAAGTAACTTGATAATTAAGCTAAAATATTAGTTAATGAAAAGATGAGAAAAACTATCATCTTTCTTATTCTTTCATTCTAAAACCTAAAACACCATTAAAGAAAGCTTGGAGCATTCAGTTGGCTTCGTTCTTGTGCATGGTATGTATAGTTATCCAGTTTTTAATGGTTTTTATGTTTTTTCAGATCGTTTTAGCATAATCTAGCTAGCCCGGGGATTAATTTACAACACTGTTAAAGGTTAAAGGACTTGCATGAAATTTTTTGAATGACTTTTTATATTAGTTGATAGATTATGAATCCTTGTTGAAAAATAAACAAGTTTTGTTAAGTGATTTTTGATGAATTTTGGAATTAGGGATTAAATTGTTAAAGGTGTAAATCTATGGGTTTTGTTGTGAAATGATGGTAAATATGGGTTGTTTCAAGGTCCCTTGCATCTATGGTTAACACGGATTTAGGTTAAAATGGTTAGATTTTAAGTTATGAGCTTAAGGACTAAATTGTAAAAAGTTAAAATGTTAGGGGCAAATTAGTAATTTTTCATAAATATGATATATGGATTAAATTGAATTCTAGAAGTATTTAATTGATTGAAATTACCTATTTAGATCAAGATAAATCACGTTCGGACTTAGATCAAGGAAAAGCTAAAGCTTCAGATTAGTTCGACTATATTACTACGCCCTAGTTATCGAGCTAAGTTTGTATGAAACGTAATCGTTTTAGTGTTATCTAAATTGAATATTGATTGTGTTGTTTTAATATAAATGAATCAATATATAAATGTATCAATGCTATGATGAATTGACGGATAACGAGTCCTAGTTGAACCTTAAGAATTATTAGGATACAAATGACATGTCATTAGGATTTCATGTTTCGGGTGCTGGTCTTGAATGTCCTACCAATGGATAAGGTCCTGCATTTGTTGCGAATTCTCTACAGCTCGTGTGAGCATATAGTGTAGCTTACATTCCAACTCACAACTCGTGTGAGCAAGCCCATGTCACAGCTCGTGTGAGCATTTATGTAAAGGAAATGTTCTGGTTATATGTAAAGGCACACTATGTGTGAGCTTTCTCGAGTATCCGATGTAATTCTAGATGGTTCAACTGGTAATAAAAAGAATAGATTGGTAAGTAAGTTAATGGAAATATTCATGATTTATGAAAAGGTTGATGCATATTTAATGTATCTTGTAAACTCTATTTATGGTATAAATGGGCTTATATGTGATGTTGATGAACCAACTAACATGTGAGATTAATGATGCTTGAATAGGCTTATTCTAAGCTCATAGCTTTGGTAATGGTTTATACTTATTCTATGAATTGTGTTATTGAGGTGGTAAGTTTTGTTTAAGTTTATACAAGCTTACTAAGCACTCGTTGCTTATGTAGTTATTTTCCTTTGTTTTATAGATCATCGAAAGCTCGATTTTGTTGGAAGCTCGTCAAAGACCTATCACACTATCTAGCAGTCAATTCGATAGTTCTTGAGTATTTTGGCCAAGGTTTATAATGGCATATATAGGTCATTTTGTAATGGTATTTAGTGAATGTGTAAATGGTAATTTAGTATGTTTGTGCCTTGATATTTATGTGTGATTGATGGACTTGTAATGCTTATTAAGTCAAGTCCCTTGTATCACTTTTATGTAATTAATGTGAAAGGTCAAATGTTGGCTTGGAAATGGTTATTTGTGGTATGTTTTAGTACATAGTTGAAATAGGTTATCATGCATGAAATGAGGCAACATTGGCATGTTTTGATAGTTGTTGTTTTAATTTAATTGTGGTGCCTTTGAATGGTACATTGGTTAGTTGAATTAGGGCATTTGAAATGACATTTTTATGTAGGCTTGGATGATGTTTAGGTCCCTTGAAAGTGCATAATTGGATTGTATATTCGTGCATAGTTTAGTTATGAAATGGCTTGATTTTAGGTGAATTTTGGGTTCACATGGCCTGAGACACGAGCTGTCACACGGCCTGGCACACGAGCATGTGTGGCAACTCAGAGAGTTACATGGGTTGGCACACGAGCATGTGACACAGCCCTATGACCCTACTCAGTGAGTTACATGGGTGAGGACACGGTCATGTGTCCCTTGTTTGAAAGTTCCACAGCTTGGGGCTATATCACACAGCCTAGCCACACGGCTGTGTGACCCCCGTTTTCAATTTTTGCTATTTTTCTTAAACTTTTTGTTTTGTTTCAAATTAGTCCTGAATTGTCTCAAACCTATTTTTAGAGCCTCGAGGGCTCAATTTAGGGACAAAATACATGTAATTGAATGGATTATGATATGTTTTAGTTTGTTTAAATATCACGAAGTTAAATGTTTACGATTGTACGGTAATGCTCTATAACCCTAATCTGGCAACAAAAATGGGTTAGGGGTGTTACATTTTGCGCGTGTAGGGGGAGTGGTGCAAAATCATTTAGGGGAATGGATTATGGGGTTTAATAAACTTTTAGGGGTATGCTTAGTTTTTTAAGCCAAGTTATGGTACATTTTGGATGGACTAACTCTATTGCAAGATCGGGGTTTGGATAAAATATTTATCCAAACTGATAGCCTAGAGGTAGTCTAAGCAATCTAAAGGAAAACTTTAGAAAACCCGAATTTAGCCTTGGTCATGCGAATCAGAAGTTGTTACAGAACAAATAACATTGGGTGGTAAGACACATCCCTAATGAGGCTAATCATGATGCTAATTGAATTGCCAAGATAGTTTTTGCGGATATGAAGGGGTACATGTTTTGGCAAAAAATTCCTATGGAATTACTTGAAACCCTTAATAGTGATAAAACTAGCGGTGCTTTTGACATTAATAGTTTAGTTGTCTATGTTCTTTGTTTATTCATCAAAAGAAAAAAAAAATTTAAAAGCCCAATTAAGCGTCCACATCAACCATTGCGCTATCATTTTTCATATCTATATTTCAAGTTCTCATTTGATTGCTTGATCGAATGACTTTTCAGTTTGAATTTTAGGGATCGATTCAATCTAGAAATGAATAATAAAGAATAAAGGAATTAAAAATAATAGACCCAATTGAAAAAAATTGAGTCTGCCTTTGTAAAAGAATGCCAAAATGTGAAGAAGACTTAAGGATTTTAACTGGACGGGCAAACCTAGCAAAAAAAAAAAAAAAACAGAGACCAAAATTAGAATTAATAAAATAGAAAGGAATTAAAGAAATAAATAAAACAGAAAAATTAAAGATAAAAAGTAGTCCTTTCGAGTTCTCTAATCATTGTGATTCTTAACGACGAAGGCTCTAAAATATTTTAACCACAACTCCAGTCATCGGAATTGAAACTTTGAAAACGTCACAATTTCAGAAAATCTAAAAAATACATAATTTTCCACGAAAAATAAAATTTAATTACTCACGGCTTTAAATTGTTCTTTCACTTGTTCATTACCAAGTCATGGCGAAGCGAGATGAATGTGGATATCCATGAAGGGATTAAAAAATTAGCCCTTCCCTAAACTCGTTTGGTTGGAGGGACTATTCCATTCCATCCTTTTTCAACAAAGTAAGTAATAGCACTTTTTTTATTCTTAATTATGTCCATCATTTTTTACTATTATTCTTCATTAATTTTGTGTAAAAGACAAAAGAATAAAAAGAAAGGAGAGAGCATTTTCTATCTCAATTTTGGGTTAATCTATTATATAGAAATTTAAAGATCACAAATTAGGGAGGAGGATGACCGAAATGGAGAGGGACCTCACAACTTGTTCTTGTAGATCTATGATTTTTTTTAAAAATAAATCTCAATAAAATAAACTAGAAAATATGGAAGAGAAGATTTCAAGGAACATCTTGATGAATCTTCAAAAAATCCTGAGTCAGAATATCAGTGGCCGCCGGCGGGAGATGCAGTGAGAGTGATCGGAAACAATGTGTTGCTTGATTTTTCTCATTGAATGTTTAACTTGAAACCCAATGGAAGAAAAAGATAAGAGGCAGAGAAGGACAGTGAAGATCAGTACATCCTCTTTTCTTTTTTATTAACTATTTATCTTAAATGATATTTAAAATATACTGTTATTTATTAATATATTTTTATTTTAACTTTCTATTATACTGTTAATTCTAATTTAAAATATATTTTTTAGTATATGTTTATAAATATATCATATATCATATTATTTTAATTTCAATTTTCATTTTCATTTTAAAATATATTATTAATTTAATATACTGAAATAATAATTTATATTTTAAATTATATAAGATTAATTTTATTAATAATATTATGTAATTAAAGGGTAAAACTATCATTTTGTACCTATTCTTTACATATTACTTGGCACAATTTCAACAAACCAAACAATGTTACGGTATTAATATCATATTTCATTCAATCAACTAAACAATATAATTTCTGTTACTTCTCTATTTCATATTCATCGCATAGCTATTACAGTCTAGCTCTATTTTATTTCAACGAACCAAACGTACCACTACATTATGTTTGATTGGGAGGAATGAAAAGATCATTCCCTCTTTATTCTTGAATATAGTAAAATTTGATTTTGGTTCATGGAATGAGTTATTTCGTGGAGGAGGCTAAGAATAATAATAAAAATATTATGAAAGTCTTTGTATCACGAATTAGATTGTATTTGGTCTCTTTTACTCAAAAAAATAAGTAAATTAATCTATGTAAGTTAATTTTACTATTAAAAAATGGTGTAGCTAACGGAATAATTAGACAATTATACTTACAACATATAATAACTAATTTTTAGTAGTAAAAATGGATGAAATTTTTAATAAAAAACTAATTTACTTTTTTATCTAATATATTCCATAGAGACCTTCCTGATCAGAAAAGCATTAGAGAAGAAAGAACTAAAAAATCCTCAAAGTGGAGTAATATTGAACACAACAGTCCCAATTTGAGAAATAAGAGTATCAATCTCTTGGAGCATAGGCCACAACTTCATGGGTCTGGAGTCATAATCCTGTATCCATTGAACAGCAGTAGTCGAGTCAGATTCAATAATCAATAAAGCCTCCCCCTTCCTTGCAGCTTTTGAGAAGCTCTCCATTGCATATTTAATGGCCACTAACTCAGCTGTGTTTGAGTTCGTTTCTGGTTCACCTGCTTTGATTTCGGATTCAGATGCCTCAGGATGACTTTCCATTTTGTCCGCGCTTCCTTCCTCTGAAACTTGAATAATCTGCTTCAATCTCTCCACCACCTCACTCATCTTGGGCCGCCCTTCGGGACTTGTTAATAAACCAGCATCTGCTAACCTAGCAATTTCTCGAGCTGCACCAATCGAATACTGGTTTCCAAGTCCAGGATCCATTATCGAGATGAACTTTTTACTACCAGCAGGGGACCGTTTCACCCAATGCAAGAGAAGTTCCTTCGCTTGTGGAAGCTCTCTGTCTATTGACCGCCTGCCTGAAAGAATCTCATATAACACCACACCAAAACCCCATATATGACTCTTTAACTGTTAGATGTCCTGTCCTCAAGTAACAAGGATCAGCATAACCGTAAGTCCCGACAACCTGATCACAAGTGATAAAACCTTGTTATCATCATTATCATCAAACAACAAAGTACAACGACGTATCACGTTACTCCAAGTACAGAGAAGACAATACTAACATCTGTTGAAACATGTGTATCCCCTGCCATTGGCCCTTCTGTTGCCAGCCCAAAGCCTGAAAGCTTTGGATTGAACTTGTCATCCAATAACACGTTGGAGGGTTTGAAGTCTCGATATATGACCTTGCATTATTATCAAACCAAGGATTTAGATAACGAGAATCTGAAAAAGAAGAAGAAGAAGAAGAAGCGACGTTAGTCTTTCAGAAAGGAAGCTGAACTGCCAATCCCTCGTGCAGATATGCTAATCCTTGTGCTGCTCCAGGTATTATTTGTAATCTTGTTTTCCAGGGAAGAGGTGGGAATGCGCTTTGGAAAAGATGATAATCTAAGCTCTTATTTTGCATAAACTCGTACACCAGAAGACGTGGGATCTCTCTTTTACCATTCACTGCACAGTGTCCAATGAGTTTGATGAGATTCGGGTGCTCGACAACACCGAGAAATTGAACTTCCGCCAACCATTCCTTTGTCCCTAAATGGATATGAAACGAAAATATCTATAAAAACCTTTCATCTCTCAAGTTACCATTTAAGAAAGAGAAACAAACTAAATCAACAAGTTTCTTGTTAAAAGGAGACAAGAGTGAATGATGGTGGAAGAGAGAAGATTGATCTAAGCCTTGCGGTGGATATATATATACATATATACTATCTCAACAACTTCCAGAAACAACTTTAATTGAATCTATTGCTGGCTTACCGACAAAATGAAGATAATAAACTGAAGCATGAAATGAGCAATAGAAAAGTTTTTAAGTAAAATAATAATAATCAGAAAGCTGATAGAGGGAAAAAAAGAAACTTACCTAGACACTGTCCTTGTGAAGCTTTTTAATAGCAACCACCAAAGGCTCACCCTTTGCATCAGCAGGCTTGATTGTACCTTTGTAGACGTCCTCAAAGCTGCTTCTGCCAATCGCAAGTAGCGGATCGAAATCACGAGTTGCTCGTCTAAGCTCTGAGAAAGAGAATACCCTCAAATTGTGAGCTTTTGGTATGCTTCGCGGAAAAGATTCCGAGGATAAGGACTTTGTGGTCCGGTCAAGCCCTGAATATTCCTCTGATTTTCTTTCTTCTGTTAACTCTGGGGCTGATCTTTTCCCCTTGCTTCTAAACTTGTCCTTGAAATACTGAAATGTCTTCATTGCAGGATATTTAAAGAGCTACAAGAAACGCAGGTCTTCTCCCACTCGAAAAGTAAACAAAAATAACACTGCATTTAATCAATAAATTTAGGGTGGGTTTGGATAGGCGATTGGGTGCGGTGCGATTGGGTGCGGTGTGGTACGGTGCGTTTAGCTTACTTTTTGTCTCACGTTACAATATCGTTACAGGATCTAATCTCACTGTCACTGCTGTTTTTACACTCACAGCTAAACGCACCTTCCATCCAAACTTACTCTTAAGCGACAAAACAAAGGAAAAGTTTGACCAAAGAACAGAAAGTTGTTGAGATTCCACAATGCCGTAAATGAAAAATGAAAAATCAACTATATAGAGAAAAATATTAAATTAAAGCAAGAAGGCTGAAGACGAGGAAAATTAAACTAAACCCGATCAAGGAAACAAGGTGCATTAGTCAACGCAGAAAATCCATAAGAGATGGCCACCATAACGAAAGAAAATTAGGATAAATTTTTATTTTTATTTTTAGAATTATTTTATTTTAAAAATTGAATGTTTATAACCTGCGAAGATGAATTTATTGTAAAATTTTATTTTAAAAATTGAATGCTTAAGTTTTTCCCAATAATCAATTTATTGTAAAAACTCAAGTTTTATTTTGTTATTGAAAATAAACTAAAATTGGTTTTCCTCTAAAATCTCAATTTTTTCGTATAAAAATCATTTTTTAATAAAAACCGAGTTTTCTATATAATACCCAAGTTTTCTCTTTACTAAAACAATAAAAAAATTAAAAGATAAGGGTAAACTATTAAAATAATTACTTTTGTTTATCTCGGGTTATATTTTAGTCATTTATTAATGTTACATTTTAGTCATATATGTTAACATGTTGTAACATTTTAGTCATTGAGCCGTTAATTGTTGTTAACGTTGTAGCGGCAAGCTAACATAGCACGTTAAACCATTATTTCAAACAAAAAAATTTAGGTTAAATTATACAATTGGTCCCCATATTTTTTTTGTTTTGAGTAATTTAATTTTTTTATTTTATGTTCTTTTAGCTTCCATTTTTTTCTTTATTTTTCATTCTCTTTTGTTTATCCCTTCTCCATTATCCAATATCTTCCTCTACTAACACTGGTGTACTTTATTTCATTTACTCAATAATTCAATTATACACTTTCCGAACATTTTACAAATTTAGGATGATTTTAGGGGCATTACAGTATTGACAATTTATTGAACGTGTTTATGAGCTATACTGAGTGCATGGATGATATCTACTCCATCAATGAAGATCATGTCACCTGGGTCTACATATTTTGGAGATTGGATCGAATCGGATCGGATCGCCCTATCTAATCCCTTGACTCGTGGATACTAGATTGAATTAAAACTCTAATTGATTAGCTACCAAGAGTTCATATCTACATTGCTTGTTATTATTATATTATATTTAACTTATCTCACTGTTGTTTTAGTAAGATTATGATAGAGCTTCTTATGTTAACAAGTATCGAAATAATTTATTTAATTGAGATAATTGTATAGGTTATTGTATAGAGAGTTTAAGCACTTAATTTGTTTTTGTTAAAGAATGTTATTGTATGAGTGCATTTTGATAGTAAAACATTTTTGTTGTGGTTTTGTGAACTTAGTAGTGAGAGTATTGATCTTCAAGGTGTAAATGTGAGGTATATTGCTACGGAGTGTGTGATAGGTTAAAATTACTTGTTGTAATTGTTGAAGAGAGTGGATATTTCTCGGTAAGCTAGGCTCCACAGACGTAAAGAAACAGAATTGTGTAACCAATTCCAATGTTTTCTATTTGTTTACTTTTTTTAAATTTGGTGCTTGAGAAATGCTCACTTCCTTGTCACTTCTTCCTAGCACTTAGCCTATATTGCAATGACAACTATAAAACTTCAATTTGCTTATTTGTTTGTTTGTTTGTTTGTGAGCATGTTTATTTAATGTTTGTATGCATGTTTGATTATCTATTTGTTTAGTGTTTGCAGACATGTTCGTTTAGTGTTCGTGAACGATTCATTTAGTATTTTAGGAACATGTTTGTTTAGTGTTTTAGGAACATGCTTGTTGAGTGTTCACAAATATGTTTGTTTAGTGTTCCTGAACAATTAACTGAATCGAGTCAAAATTGAACCCAAACATCTATATTAATAAACAAATCGAGTTTGAACTAATGTTAATTTTTTAAACAAAACACAAATTAGATTATTCATTTGAACCAGATTCATTTACCCCCCGCCCTCTTTTCTTTGCATGATTTGCAAATCATTGCCGTTGAACTTTGATAATAAAAAACCTTACGAAATTTACTTTCTAAAGTAAACTAAATAAACACTCTAAATTTGAAAATAAAATAATATTGTAAATTTTCACTAAAGTTTATCAAATTTTTAATATGGTTTTTTATTTTAAAATTATATTTAAAATAGTGTATTAATTATTTAAACTATATTTTTAATTTAAATTAAAAATGTTATAAGAACTTAAAAGTTGAAATTTTGAAAAAATAAAATATTGAAATGTATTTATTTTAAATATGAAAATTTAAAATTTACAACTGTAAAATTACTTTAAAAATTGCAAGCCACTTTAAAATTGACATTTTAAATAATAATAAAACTATAATACAACTCTCAAATTCTTAATACTTTAAGAAGTAACATTCATTTTTAGTGACAATATGTTTAAAATTTTCAAGTTTAAGTACCAAAATAAGTCTCAAAAAGTAATGGATACCAC
Source organism: Gossypium raimondii (assembly GCF_025698545.1). Taxonomy (NCBI): domain Eukaryota; kingdom Viridiplantae; phylum Streptophyta; class Magnoliopsida; order Malvales; family Malvaceae; genus Gossypium; species Gossypium raimondii. The sequence continues at coordinate 42,583,027 of NC_068575.1, read as the reverse complement.
ATTCTAATCCAAGAACATGTTGGGCTTAACCTTTTACAAGACACATTTTATAAGCTCAAAATACATGAATAAGATAAATTGTTTTTCAAACTAAAAATTCGGTTCACTTGCGACGAGTTTTTTTGATGAGATTCAAATATTTTTGAGTTGAGATGTCTTCATGTTGTTCGAAGAATTATCTCTTAGTTTAGAGACGCATTTTGAATCACTCGATTTTAAAATTCATTAATAAAATTTCAACTGTTTGTGACATTTCTTTCTTGTTTTTTTTAATTGTTTACTTTTCATCTTGAAGTTGTGGCTTCCATTTGCCAAGGTTTGGGCTTAGAGGGTGAATTAATAAAACATATATTTTATTTCCTTTTCTTTTCTCTTAATTCAGTTTTATTAGATTTAATGAATTTTCGCTATTTATCATTTCAGATCAAGAAATCATAAAAATCGATCTTCTTATACTTTAATCTGATCTTTAAGCGCCTGCTTAGCATTCTTTCTTCATTCAAACAACTTAAATATGATCATAAAATCAATTAGATACATTAAACTTTGTTTATAATTGTTTTAACCTTGTGACTAACATAAGCAAATCAAATTTTGAATTTTGTTTTTTTTATGCAAAATAATTAAATATAACCACTCTCATTATTAATTTTAATTCTAGAAAAGCTTCATATAGATTATACGATACATATTATCATTATTATTGTTATTGTCATTATAATAAGTATTATGTAGAATACAATTAACACACACATAAACAACAGAAGCTAGATGTGCTACTATACTTGATCAAGTCAAGTCTAAGGCATCAAAGAAAATATATATACACATATACGTATATATATATATATATATCCCGATATTTAAAGACAAAACACTTGAATGCAAAAAGAACCCAAGTTGAGAGTCTAGAATGACCTGGAACGGAAACAATATTTGATCCAACCTATAAACCAATATCATTATGCAAACAGATCACTGTTTTCCTTTCCTTTCCTTTCCTTTGCTTTGTTTTGCTTTTGTCATTCAAAAGCTCTTGGGTATCGGTTTTGGTTTTACGTGTTCTACTTTCTTGCCCCTCCAGGTCCCATCTCTGTCGAGTTCTCACAGCTGGACGTTCCGTAATCGCTGCTCGTGAACTCCTGGCTGCCAAGTGCCAACTGTCTGAACCTCTCCATGTCAGCATTGTATGAACTGTTGGTGTACTCTCCACTGGCACCAAATATTGTGCTTTGTCCTGGCTTTGAGCCGTTCTCATTCAGGTCATCCAGGGAGGAGTCTCCTTCCAGGATACGCGCTATCTGCTTTCCATCATCATTTCATCATATATTTATCACATATAAAGAAGCTATTGTAACAAGGCAAGTTATCAAAGTTTGGACCTGGCTCATTTTTGGACGCTTTCTTGCGGAATGTCGGATGCTTGCAGCAGCGCAGGCTATCATGCGTTGCATTTCGTTCTGATTGTAGTTCTTCTCCAAGCGTGGATCAACCAGCTCATCCACATTGCCCCCTTCTAGTGCACGAGTCAGAAGTGGTCGAGCCTGCTCATAAAAGTACACCAATTAATATATACCTTGTATAATTCTATATGCTATTTATTCATTATACACCACTCGGCTAAATCATATTGGTAAGATCTGTCAGTTTTGGTGATAAATGAATCTACTTGCAAGTAAGAAATTTGGAGACTATACAGGGGACGAATAGGTACGCACCCAATCTACTAAGCTGTCGTCCATTGAAATATCAATAGGTTGCTTCCCAGTTATGAGCTCTAAAAGCATGACCCCAAATGAGAAAACATCGGATCTATCTGTTAACTTGCCACTTGAAGCGTACTCCGGAGCCAAGTACCTATATTGGATTAAAAGAAATCAAAACCATTAGCAAGTACTTCCGTGTTATGAGATGATGCATGAATCAACACTATAGATTTTGCAGTTTCAGTCTTTCTTCTCCTTCATTTCTGCTTATATATTCAGTCCTTACCCAAAAGTTCCCATCACCCGAGTCGAGACATGAGTGTAGTTATCAGTTGACAACTTAGCCAATCCAAAATCGGCAACCTATAAAATAGGCTCAGTTAGTTTCGCTAACATAGATATCCTGAGCTATTATCATTGGTGTATAGTAGACACTGATTCAATTTTAAGAGAATATACCATCGCCTCAAAGTTGTTATCAAGTAGAATATTAGCTGATTTGATATCACGATGAATAATGCGAGGATGGCCTGCATATATAATTCAATAAAGAAATGAAAACCTTGGGGAGAAATGGAGTAGCAGAAGAAAAAGAAAGAGGCAGGGAACTCCTTACAGTCTTCATGGAGATAAGCAAGCCCTTTCGCGGAGCCTAATGCAATACGAAGTCTAGTGGGGAAATCCATAACAGGACGATCCTTTCCTGCAATGCAACATTTGTAATGATTTCAGGCCTCCAGAATTTATGATCAAAAGCATTGCTATAAGTAGTTTTGCTGGTATATTATCATCCTTGACCAAACTCCGGTATATTCTCGGAACAATTCCAATGTTTCATGCTGATTTTTGACAATGAAAGTATGACATGAAGCAAATACCAAAAGGAAAAGGAGAAGGAATAGTGTTACCATGGAGATGATGTTCCAAGGTTTTATTTGCAACAAATTCATACACCAACATCCGCTGCCCGCCAGCAATGCAATACCCAACCAGTGACACAAGATGGCGATGATGAACACGGCTAATGATTTCAACTTCAGCTTGGAATTCTCTTTCTCCTTGTCCACTACCACTTTTTAAACTCTTAACTGCAACCTCCTTTCCATTTGGAAAGACGCCCTTATGCACGTATCCGAAGCCGCCTTGACCAATCAGATTGGCCTGGGAAAATCCGTTGGTTGCAGCAAGCAGCTCCTCATAACTGAAAGTGCTCTTATTGAATCCAAGAGCAAGGTTTGGTGATGGAGGTGGCAAAGGAGGAGGATGTGGGCCTGAGAAGTTGGAGCTTGCTTGACCACTAAAAACCGGTGGTGCTTGAGAACCCCAGCCGCCACTGTAGTTAGCACCTCCTGATGGTGGGGGTACTTTTACAACATGCTCTGGCCCGTTGGGACCATTACCCCACTGTGTATTCTGATAGTTGTTATAATAGTCTTTACCGTCACCTATGCGCAAAACATACAATACAAATATAGCTTATGATCAATATAACCCTTGTATCACTCCTCGACTCATACTATATATGTACAAGATTGAATAGAAGATAAATATATAATAATATATTGAATTTTCTTCAGTTTCATTGGATTATAAGGGAATTAACTCTACTGTAATAAATATAAAACACAAGCCTTCATGTTTGTTGATAAAGGATGAGAAGTTTACAGGCAAAAAAGGGTGTTGTTTAATAATACCTTTAGCATCATCATAGTACATCACTTGCCTCTGGGCTTTCTTCTTCTTCTTCCGACAGCAACATACTATACAACAGATGATCAAAAGAAGGAGCACCAATCCCACGGCCACAGCTGCTCCTACAATGATTTTTATATCTACGCCGGCAATTTTGTCGGAGGAATCTGAGGATGGTGTATTTTTAGAAGAGGAAACTTGCTTGGAACCACTGCTTTTGTGGGAATGAGAAGAATTAGAAGAAGCGGGAGAGTGGTAAGTGTGCCGAGTTGAAGGAGGAGGAGAAGAAGAGGAAGAAGAAGAATCTTGTTTGCTGTCAGATGATGATGATTTTGCCGGAGGTGGTGGGGACGAAGACGAAGACGACGACGGTCGGGGCGAGGATGAGGATGAGGATGATGATGATGAATCTGTTCTAGATGGGGAGTCCTGTGATGAATTTGAGTCTGATGGAGCAGGTGGGGAATCTTCAGATGGAGAATTCTCAGGGGATGAACCCATTTTTGCGTTAGCTTACAAGCTTTCCCGCCAAGAAACTCCACCCACTCCCTTATTTGCTTGGCTCAAACAACTGAAGATCCCTGAACAAAATTGCCAGGTTAAATGCAGCCTATTCTTTTTTCTTTTTTTTTCTTCTTATAAAACCCAGGCCATGCAATGCAAGACCTGCTATTATTGTTGCTTTATGACACACAACTACATGTTAAAAAGCATTGATATATTATTATATGATGAAACTCATTCATTTGATCTTAGGATATGTTACACTGTTGATGATGAATGCCTCTATACAAATACAAAATAAAAATATTAAAAAAAAAATTGAAAGAGAAAAGAGGTACGTACCTGAATGAAGAAGAAAGAAAGGGTTCTCAAAGGAAAGAGAGAGAAAATGTGGGCAAAATTGCCATCATTCTAGAAAGGGGACTCTGTCGTTGCCTCCCCGCTGTGGCTTCCTACAAAGCAGGAATTTTGGGCTTTATTTTCTTTTTATTTATTTATTTTTTTCCTCTCCTCAACCTCTTCTTCTCTCACTCACACACACCATTGATTCGTTTTTGTTGGTTATTTTCTTTTTTAGTTTTTTACTATTTCCTGCATTGCCAGCCCCTTTGCTAAACTTCTGCCAGGTGCCATTCTTTTCCCCCCCTTCGTTCTAGAACAGGCTTAAACTGCATAGATTATCATTTTCAGCTACAAAATCTCCTAAATCCCCTCTTTTTTCAACACCTGTATCAAAGAATGCCTCCCACACATCAACAGAATCATTTACCATTTTATTTGTTTTTTCTTTTGTTTCATTGCATGAACCGGTTAAAACCAAGTCTTGGGTGTGTCAGCTTTAATTATTTTGTTAGGAACATCGTTACTAAAGATGATTGAAGATAACAATTTTTGGATGATATGAATGTTGAGTTGTACCAAGCTTGGAACAACCAACACTTCTAGTCTTGTATGATTCAAACCATTTCTGCATGTCATAAAAGGGGAATCCACATATTCATACATGTAGCAAACCATATATTAATATAGCTTCAAAAATTGACGTTCAATACAGACCTAAAACACCAGAAGTTCCCAGTTCCACCAAACTCAGAAAAAGTATTATCCTAAAACCAAGCAGCTAGTTTAAAGAGAAGACCAGAGATACCAACAAAGGAGGGCCGGTTGTACAAGACAGTTTGAGAGTGTCTGTCTACACAATTAGGCCCTTGTCTCTAATCAACGGATGCCTCAACGATACAAGGCTGTTCACATACGGAATGTACCTTGTACATGCACCACCTTCATGTTGGCTTATCAGTTCCACCTTCTGTTCTTTAACATGATAAGAAACCACCCTAGTCCCCAGTCCAAGTATCAGAATGTCACCATTAATGAACCCCAAAACCCTGCAAACACCAAATGCGCTCCCCGCATCATAAGGAAGATTGATTACTGACTTCAGGCTCATATCCATATTCCCATGAATGTTTATAGTGCAAACATTATCTTGATAACGAGGCTGAATGTAACACAACTCACCATGCTTCATGGCTAAAGCACCATTTCCATATTCTTCATCATTGGCAGGAAGTGGCAGAAATCCGCATTGCTCATCCCTCAAACCAAACGCTAGAATGACCCCGGAAGAGGATTCCCAATAGACAACTCCCTTCATGTAGTACCCACCATCATGCAATCCCGAACCATCAAGCTCATAGCATATAGTGTCAGAGACTCTCCAGGAGCTTGACCTTGATGAGTAAATCTCAAAATAGACAACTGGATAGTCGGGAAATGTGACAGCACAGACAAGCTCATAAGATTCATTAAAATTGAGTACATAGGGTTCAAAAGCAAGTACAACGGCTGCCTTGGCTCCATGATACAAGTTTGGCCTAGGAAGCTTTTTCCATTCCTTGGTCACAGGGCTGCAAATGTAGTAGGTATCATCCTCAATACCCTGGCAACAAACCAGACCGTTGCAAGAGCTTCTGACTTTGACAGGCTCGGGAAAGAAGCTTAAAGACGGGTCAGGCATGCCATAAGCATCTTGATTGAATGATATGAAGGAAGGACTGTGATCAGCAACTTGACAAAAGAGACCAGATACGTTTTTGAAGTAAGTAGTTTGCCGGTGGGCAAACAGCGGGCTGCTTATCCAGTGATCCCATCTTCTGGAAACAGTTTTGAACCTAAAGAGTGTTTTTGCAGGGAGTAAATGAAGAGCATGGTCCCTCAAGACATCTTCTAACCCTGCTTCCTTCCTGTCTACATATTTGAGGGCTTTATTGTAATCCACCGGAATCTTAGCTTTAGCCTTGGGTGAGAGAATTGGAAGCTGAAATACAAGCAGACCTCATCATGTTGATAATCAGGAAGTTTAAAAAGGTGATGTGGTGATTGAAGACAGAGAAGTAAATAACTTCAATCTCCATTATTGTTTGTTTCACAAATGCAGAAAAGACTAAGAAGTCATTTCCATAAGAGATAAAACAAGAAAGCGATCAAACAGATCCTAGTTCAAACTATTCTAGACAAAACAAAGCTTAAAGAAGACAATAGCACAAAAATCTATATGGGCAACTCCACATGGTCATGTTCTCACGCTTAGAATTAAGAGTGACAAAAAGAAAAAAAGAACTAAAGACATTGCATACCTCATAAAAACGTTCATCAACATCCCCCTCTAAATCTGAATCTTCAAGTAAACAGAAGTCATCTTCCAATGTTTCTCGATTATTGCCCTCGAAATCGGCCATAAACCTGCAGGCATATGTTTGATTTAGTCGGTAAATGACAAACAATGCCTTGGTAAGCTTGTTAACACCCTTGATTGCTGTACACACACAAATATTAATAATGCAACCAAAGTCAAACCTTAAAATGGCATGGTTAACATTGAAAAGCATATAACAAAGAATATGAACAAAAACAGAGTTGAAATATGATAATAGACATTAAGAAAGAAGTAGCAAGGAATATACAATTAACAGCTGATAAGATAGAAACAAAATGAAGCCAAACTAATCACTCCTATGAAACAAACCTTTCTTGATTCAAGGAAAGGCTAGTCAAGAGTTGAGAGAAATGCTTAATAGAAAAGAATGCTTAAAAGTAGAAACAATGAAAAGAAAAAAAGAAAATCGAAGTAAAAAAAGCAATTGCTTGGGACCCACACAAGGAAACTGAACATGTACGAAGCTTGGCACGAAATTTACGCCTTCAAGAAACTACATGGAAATTCAGTCGAAGAAAATTCTTTCCTTAGCCCCATTTTCTTTCTTGTTGGATTTTTATTTCTGAGCAAACAAACAGAAAGAACCAAGAAAAAGGGGGTTGAAAAAAGCCCACGAAAGCCTTAAAAATAAATTTAGAAAACACTAAACGACTTAAGTCAAGTCAACACAGTTGACCGGTCCCCGGAAATAGACATGTCAAACAGAAAAAGACACTGAAGCATCAAGTTTAATACTTTACAATTCTTGGTTTTTTCGATACTACACGGAAATCCTATTGTCAAAAAGTTTTTTCATTTTATCCTTAATATTCTTAGCAAACAAACAGAAAGAGATCAAGAAAACAAAGCTAACCCAAAGCGTACTGAAGGCAGCAGAGAGTCCGAGCGAGGCAAAACCCTGAAAATGAAAAAGATTTGATCCCTCAAAGATGCTTCAAAGAGTTTGAGAAAGTTTATAACATTGAACTTCCTTTTCGGGCTTACGACTAACGCAATAACTTACTTGGTCGATAAGATTTCTTAGGTTAAACAAATGATTGGCTGCCTCGATGCCCACTTTTTTTTTAAAAGGTTCTAATATCATTTTTAACATTTTTTGTAATATTTATTTCTATGAAATTTTTAAGTTCATTTTTTTATTTTTGTTATCAAGACTTATATATTAAGTTATAGCACACTAGTGTGTGGGTTAAAAAGGGAAGGTTAAAAGGTATATAACTCTTTTAACTTTTATCAAAAAATGAAAAAGTTATAAGTAATCAAAATTATGTCACTTGGTTATTAATCAAAAGTCGTCAATATTTATAGTGATGAGTTATGTCTCTTAAATTCAAAAGTTATATCAAGAGATATCTATTGAATAATTATATTCATTGCTAAAGATATGACTATCCATCTAGATAGTTATGTTCCTATGAAGAGACATGAAGCTTCCTATGTGAACTTTCATTTGTATGACACACTAGAAAAACACATCAAAAGTTTTTTTTTAATCTCTCACAATCTTTTATATTTCTAGATTGTTTTATAAAGAATTATTGCATAAATTCTTTTATAGAAAATGATATTCTTGCTATGCTTTGCTCAGTGAACTATTTCCATCAGTGCAAAAAATAAACAATGATTGAGCTTCGTTGTATTCTCGAGGTTCATTTGTCAATAACTCTTTTGCATATCATAATATAGGGGAGAAAATTTTAAAAAAAAAGTGAAATTGATATACACATTTAAGCCTTCATTAATTTCTCATAAGTTTATTTATCTTCATCATCAAGAAAATAAAAATTCAAAAAAAACATTTAAAATTTTTATTTTATAATAAACGTGGACACCTTCGTTTCAAACTTAATTTTATTAAAACTTTTACAAAATTATAAATTTATAGAAATGTTAAGTAAATTTCAAAAGTTAAACTTTAAAATTTTTTATTTTTATTTTTTAAAATTCATAATAAATCTTGAGATAAGTCTAAATATATCTAGATTCATTAAAATTATATAAAATTTAAAAATATTAAAAATATGAAATGTATCAATATTTTAATTTTATTAATATAAAATAAAATATTTAAAAACATATACAAACAATCACAATATTCTTGAACCATTATATTGTAATAAATTTGTTTTATAGATTATGTGCAAAACGGTTCTAAGATATGTCATTGCCTGGAACAAAAATAATCATTGAAAAAGGAAAAAGGTGCTAAATCCACAATATTTTATAGTTTTGCTAAAAAAGTAATCATGAAATTACAAACCGTTTTGGTGATTCTCGAGGAAGTGAATAATTAATGTTTCATTCTCGCGAATGAAGATCGAACTCCCAATCACATTATTAGAAAATAAGTGAACAACTATGACACCTCATAGTTCTCACATTACAAACTTTACCTTTCTAAAACACGAAAAAAAATCCCAATAGTTAACTATTAAACCAACTTTGTATCATAGATCCTTACTACAAAAGGACCAAAAAAGATTTAATAACAAAATAAAATAAAAGAAACAATAAAAACATATTTACAAATGTCGGATGGACTAACGAAATATTTTGCCTGATAATGAGAATAAAAGAGGGAGATTGTGTAGGGTGTTCTTGTCAAGGCCGGTCCATACAGACAGCAGCGCCTGGTCTTAGAGCTCAACAAGGCTATTCACATACCCAACAATTCCTGCCTTGGTATCAATATCAAGTTCACCCAAATCTTTAGAGGCCCTCTTCTTCATGTCATAAGAATAAAACTTGTTCCCGTTACTAAGCAACACTACATCCCCACCAATAAACACTACTCCTCCATGCCCATATCCATACCTACCCGAAGCATTATTATTAGATGATGCGGGTAATGAAATATCAACATGAATCTTGGGTTGCATTTCTTCCCACATCTTGGCATGGCTGTTCATTTGCATGGTATTGGAGTGAGTATTAGATAGCATATTCACGACCAAGTTTTGAGCATGTACGTATGCCGAACAAAGCTTCCCATTCCTCATTCCTAAGGTCCCAACTGCACTATCGAGGAGCTGAAACCGTTCTGAAATGAGATCGAATGCGGTAATTCCAAAGCCCATCATCTGCCAATAAACAGTGCCATTCACATGAATACCTGACTTAGGCATGAGCTTCCTCTCAGAAAAACAAATCTCACGAGAAATTATCCATGATCTTTTCTCAGAGGAATATATCTCAAACTCATATCCATCAAGTTCGGATGGAAAAGCACAAACCAACTTATAATCAGCAGTGAAGTTCAGCAATGATGGCTCAAATACGAGCACCACGGCAGGGTCAGACCCATGATCAGCATCTGGTTTTGGAAGTTTCTCCCACTGCTTGGTAACAGGATTGCAGACGTAGTAAGCCTTGTAACCAGTACGCCCCTGGCAACAAAGCAGCCCTTTACAAGAGGACCTAATATCAACAGGTTCGGGCAGAAACTTTAAAGATGGGTCTGGAACACCATAAGCCACAGGGTCAAGAGACATGAATGACGGCACGCCTGCTTGTGATTGGTAAAAGAAACCCGAGACAGACTGGAAAGAATTTGATTGATTGTGCGCAAAGAAAGGTGTTGATATTAGATGCTTCCAATCCCGACAAACTCCAAAACACCGGAAAAGTGATTTAGCAGGAAGGTAACGAAGTGCATTCTCCCTTACTATGTCTTTTAGATCCATGTAAATCTTGCTGTTTTTGTTACCATAGAAGTTAGTCAGCTTCTTTCCTCGATCCATTTAACTTGAACTTCCCCCACTTCTCACACTGCAGCCAGATATACAACATTACCAAAAAACCATTTAAAAGAACACAAATATTTACCCTAACAACATAGAATGGCGAAAACCTGAAACAAAGTTACTAATACCAAAATTATACGTCCATAAATGCTTCAAAGACTATTCACGGTTCAAGAGTGACTTGAGATGGGTTCACTTACGAAATTTACCTTGAGGTATCAAGATTTCTTTTTCAAAAAATAACGTTAATCTTCCAAAATTTCAAAAATCTAAAAATAAAACTCAAACTTAATCTCAGAATTCGCCATACCTCCAAAGCACCCAATTTCACATCAGAAGTACAGAATTTAATAATTCGAATCCGCAAATTAAAAAGGAAGGGGTCACATTCCTTTTTTTTCTTTTTTCAAGTTTTCTTTTGACTTTCCCCTATTCATTTTCTCGGCAACCAAACACATTGTAACCGCATAAAAACCTAATGAAAAGCTAAAAGCTAAGAATTACCTAAAAAATAGGTACCACTCGTAAAAAGAGGAAACCGGAAACAGCAAACAAACTCAAGAGAGAGAAAAGAAACATTAATTAAAGAGCAGAAGCCTAATGAACATAATTAAGGAGATAAGCAGAGCTAAGAGAGCGATTAAAGGGCAAAAAAAAAGGCGAAATTATTATTAAAAGTGAAGAAAGTGAGGGAGAAGCGATACCTGGAAGATCTTTTACTTGGCTTTGATGTTGTTGATCTGACAAAGCTTTTTCATCGAGACTTTGGAGAGAAGTTTTTGATTTTGCTTGGGCCCTTCCTTTTTCGGCTAATATATAAAATTAATAACCTAGACCAGTCTTCACGTCCATATGGAGTGTTTGGATATATGGATTTTATAATATAACTGGGGGCATTGCTTTATTTCAATGGAAGACAGAAAATTACAAAAATTTACTTTCAACTTCAGTTTAACTCTTTGCCAGCGTTTCATCTTCAAATGTCAAATATTACATTTTCATTAAATATTTTTTAAAAATATAATGATAATTTACGAATTTATTCTTATTAAACAAAATATAATATTTATGTATTTAATTTTTATAATAAATTTTGTTGTTATCAGATATTTGAATTAAATATTTAATATTGAATTTTAATTGATCATTTTACATTAATTTTTCAAAGCCCAATGTAACAAAATTTACTTTGAGTATTGAAAAATATAATTTACTTGAATATAATACATAACCGTTTTGAAATTCGATTGATCACTTGTTTTATCTTTTCTATTTCTAAATGGGCTGCCAATCATTTGTTCATTCTCGAAAATCATTCTAGTAGAATTTTCAATCACATACAATAAACCATAATCCAAAAGTAAATCATGCAAAAGATTATGATCAAATCAGTCTTAGAGCTAAACAAAAGCCTTAATTTTTCTTTTTTCTCGTAAAGATTCATAAATATTATAATAAAATTAAATTTTGAACTAATATATCGAAAAAGAGAACAAAATAATAGAAAATAAATATAATATGAAAATGATATAATATATAGATGATTAAATATGCATATAAAAATAAGATTAAGGAAAAAACTTACTTTTCAAGAATTCATAGAAGTAATAGAGAAAATCAAGTAGCAAGGAGGAAGGAGGCAATAGCTTCTTCTTCTTCTTCTTTCACATTTATTGATAGACTAATACTTTAAATTAATATAAAATAGGTTAATTTAGTCTTGTTATTTTTTAACTTTTCAATCTACATGGGAAAAAACATTCCTACATTTTATCATGGGAATTACATTGCCATGTTTACGGGAAAGTAACTTCCCAAAAAAAAAAGTTAAATTTCAAGGAAAGTAAATAAAAATTGACATATCAAATTTTGGAATCGCATTTCGACTGATTAAATTTCTAAGAAAGTGACCACTTTCTATCATACCAACACTACCTTAATATTTATTCATTTTGTTATTTTGACTCTATTTTTTTACTTTGACTCTCAATCTTGAAATTTAGTTGATTTGTTTTTTTTTAAAAATGACTAAATTATTAAAATTTTAAATATACAAATGTGGCATTCGTGTGACAATTTACTTGTACTTAATTATTAATGTGAATAGCTTTTTTAACCTTTTATGAACTTTTTTTTTAAATTTTTGAACTTTTATGAAGTAAAAATGAATTGTCATATGACTTATCATGTCAATGGCTTTAAATTTTTAATTGTAAAGTCAACTTTTCCTCTAAAGAAATCTTCACTAAATTTTACAAGTTGATTAGGGCTAAATGGTGGTACCACACTCAATGATGTTTTCCCATTTCTTATTGAAGTTAAGGCAATAAAAATGCTGAAGCTGGTAAAATTGAAGCCAAGATAAAACAATTCTAGAAAATAAAACACAAGTATAGAATTTTGAGTGAATATAGGCATGGTAAAAAGGGGTAGGCAGAAGCCTTGGTTTTCCAAAAATGAAAAATTGCTATTTCAGTTTTCTTATAAATAATGAAATTATAAATTAATATATGTTGAAATTACATTTTACTATTTCAATAATCATAAACTAATGTCTTAAAACACTAAATCCTAAACTCTAATCTTAACCCTCGAACCCAAAATATTTAAAAGATTACAAATTAAAGGGATAGGAAAAATGAGCGAATTTAAGGATTGGAAATGAACTTTGGGTGTGGGGCAATAAGGTGCCAATAGTCATATTTATAAGATTTTTAACCTATAAGTCGAAATCAATTGGTGTCATCAAGGCTCACTGAGTCACCAACTATAGGTGGCAACCTATGCAAAATCTAAACTTAACAACTACATTTGTCAAATTCAGTATTGTTGCATGTCATATATTAGTTTGTTGTAGAGATTCCTAACGAATTAATTGTTGGATTAGATGATCAATTACAGTGAACTCAATTTTAGGGAAGCCTTAGACCTTGCCAACACCCTTAGTACCGCACCCAGTTTTTGAGTTCTATACTATGAGGCCACCTCTTGTGGTAGGCGACTTATTAAGTAATTACCCTATAAATATAACCCACATCTGATTTGTTATGAAATTATCTAATTGGATAGGATTTAAGGTTAAGATATTAAGGATTCACTTGATTCAAAAAAGAGAGATAGGTGTCCAAAATTACTTTTTCCTAGTGTGTTGTTCCTTGACAATACTCACTCACTTTATCTAAGTGATAAGCAAATGGGAAAATGCTTCCTGATGAGTCATCAACATATGATAATTTTGGACTATATCTTACTTACATTTGCTTGGTTTCTTGAGCATTTTTATATGTTTTAAATTCATTTTAGTGATTTAACTTTTTTGTTTGTATTGTAAATGTTGTGTATTTTTAGTGTTTTTCATGCATTTAGTTTCAATAAAATATTTCATGTGGAATTTGCAAGTAAAATAGGTTTGGGAAGAAGATGTCAATACATGGAACCATGAGATTAAATGCACAAAGCCTAAAGTTGATCCAAGATGATGAGTGAAATTTCAAAGCTCAAAGATTAAAAATTTGTAATTCGAACACATTCAGAACTTTTAGTCAGAAAACTTCTTAGTGTTTCGATCATGCCTCAAGCTTCAGGATTCCATTTTGGGTGTACCTTATATCATCGGAAAGGAGATTTGAAGATCTATTCAAATATTGTAACACCAACACCAAAATGCATCAGGAAGAGATCCAAAAGTAAATATAAAGTTGCAAGTTTCACATTGATGGACAATTTTGATACATTTTCATGGTTGGCTCATATCTCTTAACACAATTGGAGTTTGGAGTTGAAATTTTTACAGCATATAGACAAGATGCAGACCATCAATCAACTCTTTTGGACTTTTCCCATTGAGAGATTTTAACTTGGACAAAATGATTCATCTTTTAACATGTGAAAAATGACTCAAAAGATGACAAAGAAGTAGGCCTAGAAATTTATTATTATCAAGTCCTTTGTATTGTCATTTTCAACTTCACAAATCTCTATAAATAGCCTTTGATTTCAACATAGGAGACATCTTGAAGTTGAGTTCAAGATCATTTACTTGCTAAGTTTTTTTTGTTTCATTATTCTTGTAAAATTTCAAGTTTCTTATTTCTAAAATGTCTATTTCATTTAAGTTTGAGTTGTTCACTTTTGCTATATTATTTTAAGTTTTCAATGCTGAGGTGAAATGGTGAAACTCTTGGGAAATATTAAGGTAAATTCCATACTCATCATTTGAACTAAAATTAATTATCAATCACTTGTTATAATCATACTTGTAAAGTAAAATATTTTATTTATTATAGACAATATATGGCACAATGAATGCTTGGATAAATTAACCTTGATTTTTTGTAGACATAAAAATTGACATAATAAATATTTGAAATGTTTTAATAGGTCTTGAACTTATCAGGTGGTTATAATACCATATGGTTGGACTGAACTTAAATAGTTGAACTGTCATATTGTACCATCCTTTGCTTATGGATTCATTTGCTAAACTCTTGGACTTATTGTACAATCATTTTGGACACTCCATTGATGGACATACCTTTGCTCATGGATTCATATGCTTAATTAGTGAACGTACATTTCTAGATCATCTGATTGAGACCTCCCATTAAATATTAAAATTGAATCGTAATATGAAACCAATAGTTGATCCTCTAACCTCAGCATATTTTTTTCCAGGTATTTTTTTTATCATTTTTAGTTAATTTCTTGCATTGAATTTTTATTTCTAGTGTTTCTAGCTACTACTTTCATTATCAATGCTTATTCCAAAGTTAAGTGTTAAATTTATATTCTAGCATAATACTTGTAATCTTGTAAGTTCTAATTAACTTCTTTGTGGATCGACCTCAGACTCCCGAGATTTTATTACTTGAATATAACCTGCACTTAGGTTGTAGACCTAGAAAGTTACTGTCAAGTTTTTGGCACTGTTGCCGAGGAAGGTAAGATTTAGATTACAATTTTATAAGTATTTTTTTTGTACATATATTTGGTTGGTTCTACAACCTAATTTGTTTATGCATATTTGGCATTGTGATTTTAGTTCTCTTTGTTTAGTTAGAAAAAAATTGTGAAACTTTTGTTGGTAATTTGATTGAGACACCTCCACATTCAATAATCATGGATGAAATTGAAAAAGCTCCTGATGAAAATGATATTCGAAAAGTGCACACCATGCACGATTACTTGCAACCTTCTCAAAACTCAACACCCTCTTGCTTCGTTTTACTTTTGAATGCAAACAACTTTCGGTTCAAACTTGGTGTGATAACTTTACTTCCTAATTTTCTTGGCTTAGAGTTTAAAAGTCCTTACTTACATCTTAAAGATTTTGATGAAGTATGTGCCATCTTTAATGATCCACCTTATGCTAATGAAATTGATAAACTCAAATTATTTCCTTTATCTTTAAAAGATAAAGTGAAAATTGGGTTTAAGAATTTAAAACCAAGATCAATTGGTACTTCACAAGAAATGCAAACTAAATTTTTAAAGAAATTTTTCCAACACAAAAGACCAATGCTTTCAAAAAACAGATTCAAAATTTCTTGCAAAATTCAAATGAACCATTTTTTCAATGTTGGGAACGTTTCAAAGATTTGTTAAGTTCTTGTCCGCATCATGATTTTGAAAATTGGCGAACTTTAATTTTCTTTTATGAAGGTTTAACACCTAAAACTAAACAATTTTTTGAGACAATGTGTAACAAAGAGTTCCTTGATAAAGAACTTGAAGAGGCCTTTGACTATTTAGATTATTTGGTAGAAAATTCACAATCTTGGTACATAGTTAACCCTTCTGAAGGTTCCATTAGATTGAATCCTACTAATAATAAAAGAAAGATCACCTTAGTCAAAAAGATGATCTAAGTGCTAGGATGGCCAATTTAACTAGAAAGGTTGAAGCCATGGTGTAACAGTCCGTTTTTAGTGGTGTCGAAAATAGTGATTTTGGGACCACAATTCTGACGAGTAAATTATTATTTTATTATTTATTTAATGCATATGAGATTATATTAAGGTCGTGTAAAAGTTTCGTTAAGAAATTTTGTAGTTTAAATAGTTATTTAGATGAAAAGAACTAAATCGTAAAAAATGTAAAAGTTGAATTCTATTAGTTAAAAGGGATAAATGGCTATGGAAAGGAAAGCTAATGGAATAAGATAGTAATTATACCATTTTAAGAGTTAGTGGATAGTTATGGACAATGTTTTATTGAAAATTTTGATTAGTAATAAGGGTAAAATGGTAAAATAGTAAATAAGCATAAAATTAGATAAGCTAAAAATCATCATCTTTTTCATTTTGTTTTCTTCAAAACTGATTCTTCATGGAAGCTTAGCTAGATTTTTATTCAAGCTTTATTTCTCCCTTGAATGGTATGTATTCAAGCCCCGTTTTTAATGATTTTTATGTTTTTGAGTTCGTTTTAGCTTAATCTAGCTAGCCCGGGAGTTAATTTGTAAAATTATTAAATATTTAAGGAATTTATATGGATGTTTTTGAAGGCTTTTTGAAGTTATTTAATGGATTAGTAATCTTGGTTGTTAAATAAACATGTTTTGTTAAATGATTTTGATGAATTTTGAAATAATATATTAAATTGTTAAAAGTATAAAACCATGGGTTTGGTTGTGAAATGTTGGTAATAATGGGCTGTTTCAAGGTCCCTTGTAACATTGGTTAAATTGGATTTTGGTTAAAATGGTTAAATTTCAAGTTATGAGCTTAAGGACTAAATTGCGAAAAGTTAATATGTTAGGGGTAATTTTGTAATTTTGCATAAATATGAATTATGGATAAAATTGAATTATAGAAGTACTTAATTAAATGGTACTATTGTTTTAGATCTCGAGCATGTTGATGATCGTGGAAAAGAAAAGATTGCGAAGTAGTTCCTATATTTTCCCGATTACTGCAAACCAATCCGGTAAGTTCGTTTATGTATATGCATGGTTATATTCATTTCCTTGTTAATGAATTAATCTTTTAATTCTATTTTGTATTGTTACTTGAATGTTGAATCGTACTGTATATTTAAATGAGGTGTTATTCAGGCTTAGTGCCTAGCAGGCTTAGTGTTGGTGTTATTCAGGCTTAGTGTCGATGTTGTTCAGGCTTAGTGCCTAGTAGGCTCAATGCTGATGTTAATCAAACTTAATGCCTAGCAGGCTGTGAGCCGGTGTAGTAAATGATAGCGTCCCTTGGAAATTTAGTAATTGATAGTACATGAGTTGACTTATCGAACTTACTAAGCTTCCTTATGCTTACTCGTTTAATTTGATTTTTGTAGGACTCTTGGAATCGTAGCATCGATTGGATCAACTTGGAAGCTCATACACTATCATCTTTATCTTGGTAGTCATTTTGTACTTGTTTTGAAGTTGGTTAAGAGTGACATGTAATAAGAAGAGTCTTGTGGTACTATGATATTTTGTGGTGGAACTAGATGTTATAAATGGTCATTTTGATGTTTGTATGAAAGGCTTGATATTTTGTGTTTATTCATGTAAATATGATACGTGATGCATATTTATATAATATTTAAAGTAGTTGAGATTTTGATTGTGTTGGTATTTAGGTTGTTTGATCATTTACATGTGGTACCAATCAGGGTACATTGGTTAGTTGTTCGAATAGGTTGTAAATGTGTGATTTTACAATAATGTTTGATACAATAGTGGTGCTTGTGGATGGCATATTGGTTAGATGAATTAGGATGTTGAAATGGCATGTTTAGGTGTGTTTGAGTGATGTTTAGAGCCCTTGAATTTATGCCCAAATGATTTGAGTGGTTAGGTATGAAATGGTCTTGAAATGGCTTGATTTTAGGTAAGTTTTTGGGTTCAAACAACCTGGGACACAAGCTGTCACACGGCTGTGTGTCATTTGAAATTTCTTAGAGTTCCAAGTAAGTGAGTTACACAGCCTAGCAC
The DNA here is from genome assembly GCF_025698545.1 of Gossypium raimondii. Lineage (NCBI taxonomy): Eukaryota > Viridiplantae > Streptophyta > Magnoliopsida > Malvales > Malvaceae > Gossypium > Gossypium raimondii. The sequence goes on along the minus strand of NC_068575.1, from coordinate 42,564,730 downwards.
ACGGCCTGGCACACGGTTATGTGTGGCAATTCAGAGAGTTACACGGTCTGGCACATGGCCTGTGACACGGTCGTGTGATCTTACTCAGTAAGTTACACAGGTAAGGACACGAGCTAGGACATGGTCGTGTGTCCTTTAGTTCGAATGTTACATGGCCTGGGATATGTCACACGGCCATGTGACCATTGTTTTCACATTTTTTTTCATTTTTTTAAAACTTCTATTTTGTTTCAATTTAGTCTCGAAATGTTTCTAAGTTATTTTTAAGACCTTGAGGGCTCGGATTAGGGAAAAAATGCATATAAATGAATTGTTTATAATAAAATTGATTTAATTTATGTTATAATGTTAAATGATTTATGTTTGAACAGTAATGCTTCGAAACCCTAATCCGACGATGAAAACGAGTTGTGTAACAGCCCGATTTATGGGTCTAGTCGGAACAGTGGTTTCGGGACCACAAATTTGAAGTCAAAAATTTTATTTTATTATTATTTTAATATCTACAGTATGATATTATGATTGTGTAAAACTTTCGTAAAGATATTTATCAATTGGGTGCTTAATTTGATAAAAGGACTAAATCGCGTAAAGTGCGAAAGTTGCGTTCTATATGCTAAAGGTGTCTAATAGCTATAGAATTTTAAATTGAAGGTATTTATGTGATAAATAACCCATTATTGAGATATTGGATGTTAGTGGTGTGGCATTTGGTGTAGTTATTAAGGTTATTAAAGGTTAAATAAGTAAAAAGGCACTATATGTTAAATTAAATAAAACAAATTGTGTCATCTTCTTCCACTATCCATCTTCACCGAAATTTCAACCTAAAATCAGCCATGGGAGAGCTTGTTATTCGGCCAAAATTTGAAGAAAAATTGGTGAGTGGTTTTTACTCTAATAATTTCTACGTTTTTGAGATCGTTGCTTCATAATCTAGCTAACTTGTACCTCCGTTTCTAAAACTGTTAAAGATTTTGTGAATTTCCATTGTTTAATACTTGAGCTCTTTGATATTTTTTGATTAAATATGAATATTTGATGTTAGATTTTCATCTTTTATAAAGTGATTTTTGATAAAAATGTTAATTATGGATTAAATTGTGAAATGTTGAAATTTAGTGGTTAAAATGTGAAATAAATTGAAAATATGGGATGCTAGTGATATATGGAAAATTCGGCTAGCTTGGATATGTGTTTAATTTCATGAAATTGTGATTTTATGTGATAAGGGCTAAATTGTAAAAATGTGAAATTATGGGGGCAAAAGTGTAAATATGCTTTAAGGTAAATTTTGGATTAAATTGAATAGAGAGATAATTAAATAAGCTGATTTTGATTATATTTAGGTCGAGAAAAATGAAATACGGATCTAGATTGGAGAAAAGATAAAGTATCAGACCAATCGATCAATTCCGTCGTTTTAGCAATCGAGGTAAGTTCGTATAATCAAACTTCAGTGTATATTTATGTAATTGATGAATGATAGTATGAATGTATTCATATAATTGATTTAATTGTGGAGTTTAAATCAAATGTTTGAAATAAGTAAAAATGTAGGATCGAACACAATCGTTTCGTAACGAAAGACGAATTAGTGGAAAAAACCATGGTTAGACCATGGCATTACATGATTTCGTATAGACCATAGCTGGGCTATGGAATCAATATATGAGACTTTGTGTAAGACCTTATCTGGGATATGGCATCGATATATGTGATTACGTGTAATACCATGTCTGGGACATTGGCATCGTTATGTGATTTCGAGTAAGACCATGTATGGGACATTGGCATCGATATATGATTCGTGTAAGACCATAGTTGGGCTATTGGCATCAATATGTGATAACATATAAAACCATATTTGGGATATGGCGTTGTATGTGATATACAAGACTTCCGAGTATCTTTAACGATTCTGATGGTTCATCACGCAAAGTTAAGACAAGAATGAAAGTTCAATTGAATTACGCAACACAGGTACGTTCAGAACCTATGTGAGAGTTAAATGAAGGTAATTTATAAAGATAATTATTAGTGTATAATTATATTTTATGCCAAAATGTGTTTATTTGGCTATAATGAGGTATGAATTGAATGATATGTGTGATATGAGCAATGATTGTGTTAATGATATGAATATGACATATTGAGTGAGAATTACAATTATTTAATGATAATTTACATGATTCTTTCGGCTATAGAAATGTGATGAATAATGGATCAAATAAATTTATTTATTCTTGCTTATGTATTTGTAAATGAGAATGAAGTGATAAGTAGTTTAAGAGGCATACGAGCTTTGAAATGAATAAACTCGTGGAAATCTTATTTAATCATGTGCATAAATATGAGGTAGAATTGTGAAATCAAATGAGCTATATTATGACCTGATGTAATTGTTTGTAATGTGGTTATTTAGTAATATGAGTTATTATATTACGAGCTTACTAAGCTTTATAGCTTACTTGGTGTTATTTTTTTATGTTTTACAGTGTTTGGGACATTTGCTCGGGTTAGAAGTCAACGGAGATTGCATCACACTATCCAGCTAATAATTTCGATATTTATATACTTTGTGACTTGGTTATATGGCATGTATAGGTTATGGTTATTTTGGTTTACTATGGAAAGTGTATTTGGCCATATGGTTTCGCATGTTTTAAGTATGTATTTGGTTATTTTGTATACGCTAGTTTTTAATATGTTTGGTTTTGATGATATATATATATTTAGCCATGCAAAAATTGGCGTGATTATAATGCTAATGGTTGTGTAAATTTGATCATGGTATAAGCACATTTTGGTAAGTATGTCTCATGACTTGTATGAATGGTGTTTTGGTTATATGTCTTGGTTGAGTAATGATATGAATGACTTATAAATAGTTCATTTAGTAAGCTTGATACATGATTTAATTTGTATTTGTGATTGGTCTTGTGATTTGGGTTGGAATGGTTATGTATGCACATATGGTATGCTTGTTTGAGTGAGTTTTTAGGTACGGTTCATGATGGAAATGGTATGAATTTTTGGAGGCTAATTTGATGACCGAATATAGGATTAAATGATTCGGTTGTGTATATGAAATTTTGGCATGGTACATAGTATATGAAGTTGGCATGTTTAAATTCGGTTATTTTACTTAGAAAATTACTAAAGTTAGTTGAGTAAGTAGTGTATGAATTGGTTATACTTACAATTGAGATTCTATCATTTGGGTAATGCTTGTAGGCATTTGTATAATTTTGCCTATTTTGCAGCATAGTATAGTTCAACTTAAGCTAGTATGTGCATGTACAAAGTTCATAACTAATATATTTGATATTAGTTAATATTATGAATTGATATGGCTAGTTGTGGCTTAAATATGCACACATGAGAAAGCTTATAGAATGGATGTATTGTTGTAAGCTAAGTATATGAAAGTGACATGTGATTGATACTTATTTAGGTACCTAAATGTCTTATTATATAGTCATAAGGTTCGACTAATAGAATTATAATGTATATGTATTATGATATGATGTTTTATAATATAGTAAAATATGTTTGGTTAGTTGGTTAAGTGGTACACATGTATGATTGTTATAAATTGATGACCATATGGTTTGAATTTGGTAATTATGGAACTAGTTCAATTTGGTTTTTCGTGAGTTAGCTTAATGAAAAATTTGATTTGGTAATCGGATTGAAATTGTTTGAATTTTGAGATATGCTTTATTTGTGATACATGACTATTAAAGTATGATTGATTTGGATTGGCTTTATGATTCATATGTTCGAATTTAGTATAAATGATTTGTGGACATTCGAGTTTAGTAATTTTATAATTGTATCTTGATAATTCTGTACATGAAAGTAAAATATGACTTTGATGTATGTTAGTTAATATTACTTATTATATGTTTAGAAATGAATGACTGCTCTGAGCTGTATTTTGGTCAGTAATGCCCCGTAACCCTAATCCGACAATGGATACGAGTTAAGGGTGTTACACATGAAGCTTAGGAAAGTATAAGAAATTAAAACAGGAAAAACTGAAGAAATTTGTGGTATTTGTGAAATCATGGGACATTCTATTGTGGAATTCCCAAACATTTCACTTTTCAAAGAAATGTTGCATGATCAAGTAAACGTTGTGGAACTATTCAAAAAACCCTTTCATTCTCCATACTCAAGCACTTACAACCTTCAATAGAGAAACCACCCTAACTTCAGCTGGCAGGATAATAATTGTGCTCGTTTCCCCCAGTGTCCAAAACCTCCCAACATGCTGACCCAACCATCTTCGCATGTTAAAAGTTTAGAGGAGACATTAGAAGAATTCATGTAGACACAAACAAATGTCAACAATCAGGCTTCAAAAGTTATCAATGAAATCAAGAGCACACTTTCTATGTTTACAGCCTCATTGCGCATTCAAGAAAAAAGGTAAGTTTCCTGCTCAAACCCAACCTAATCCTTCTACACAATGTCATGTTTCTTGTCCCAAAGAAATCCAAAAGGAAGATGCGAATTCTATAACAACTCTTCGAAGTGGGAAGGCCATTGACAAGAGCATTCATTCCAAAGCCCAAGAGCCCTCTTTTGCTCCGTAAAGTAGTGGTAAGGATAATGGTAAGCCTAAAAGTTGTAACAACCTAGACAAGGAAAAATGTGGGATTTTTGCTCCTTTCCCTCAAAGATTGCAACCAATAAGGAATCTGAATCAAAATGCTAAAATTTTAGAAATTTTCAAACAAGTCAAGATTAATATTCCTTTATTGGATGCAGTTAAACAAGTTCCGTCATATGCTAAGTTTTTGGAAGATATGTGCTCAGTTAAAAGGAAACATAATGTACAAAAGAAAGCCTTTTTAACTGAACATTTGAGTTCAATCATTCAGATTATCACTCCACTTAAATATAAAGATACGGGTTGCCCTACAATTTCATGCATCGTTGGGAACACTATAATAGGGCGTGCGTTGCTTGACCTTGGTTTTAGTGTTAATCTTTTGCCTTTCTCTGTTAATCAATAGTTAAGTTTAGGTGAACTTAAGCCAACATCTGTCACACTTCAGGTACCTGATTGATCTGTCAAAATTCCTCGAAGGATAGTAGAAGATGTGTTGGTTCAAATTGAAAAATTTTATTTTCTAGTTGATTTTATTGTTTTGGACACACATCCTATCTCAGATTCTACTATACAAATCCCTGTTATTTTAGGTCGTCCATTCATTACAACTTCTATTGATTTGATTAATTGTAGGAACGGTGTTCTAAACTTGTATTTTGGAAACATGACATTAAAATTAAATGTGCTTAGCGTTTGTAAGCAACCCGCTGAAGATTCTGGTGTACATGAAGTGGTCTTCATTGAACAACTTGTCCATGAACAGTTCATCAATTCATAATTCTTCAATCATTTGGAAAATTATTTAACTGAATTTAAAATTGATGATGAAACAAAAAATCCATGCATTGATTCTGTGTTAAATTCTTTTCAGGGACACGATAAGAACTTTTATTGGAAACAAAAGTTTGAGGAACTTCCAACAACTATAGATGTTTTAACACCATCAGTTGATCAACCACCCAAGCTTGATTTGAAATAGCTACCAAGTGATTTGAAATATTCATTTTCGGGTGAGAATGAAACTTTTCTAGTCATAATTTCCTCGAAACTTGATGCACACCAAGAAGGTAAGCTACTGAAAATTTTGAAAATGCATAAAAATTGTAACACCCAAAACCCGTTTCCATTACCGAAATAAGGTTATGCAATATTACTGTACAATTCAAAACATTTCAAAACAAATAGTATCCAATTATCGATTTAAATCGAGCTTTCGAAACCTTAAAAATAAGTTACAGACATTCAGGGACCAATCAGAACAAATTAGAACCTTTAGGAAAAATTCAAACAATTTACAAGTTAGGGGTCACACAGTCGTGTGGCAGAGCCCAACCCATGTGCCTCCAAACATGGTCGTGTGGCTATCGTACACGTCCGTGTACTACCTCACACGCCCATGTGCATGGACCGTGTAACTCTCTGATTTTGATCACATGACCTTGTCGCAAGCCATGTGCCAGCCCGTGTAACATTCGTATTACCCTCACACGGCCATGTCGTAGGTCGTGTGTTTGCTCGTGTGAAAATGACACCTATACTATTTTTAAAAAGCTCCGGACACACGCCCATATGGGCTGCTTGTGTGCTTCACACGGTCGTGTGACAGCCCGTGTGAGCCCAAAAAAACCCTACTTCAAGCTCAAATTTCACCCAATTGCATAGGTACTTAACCAATACATAACATGTGATCACAAGGCTTCAAACACACATAAGAACATCCAAAATATGCTAATTCAATCCATAATAAAGAACTTAACAGAGTTCTTGACGATAAGGTTCTTAATAGAGTTCCTGTCAATCATAGTTCATAACAAATGAGTAATGCTCAAAATATCAGTACACATTAATTTCCACTTTTCAATAACATTTAGAGATCATTAAAACATAGCCCGATGAATGATAAATGGATACGAGTATACGGTTAACCATCCAACACACCAGAAACTCGTATGAGCCAAACCAACCAATACATCAAATGCTCGTATAAGCCAAACCAACCAACACACCGAATGCTCGTATGAGCCAAACCAGCCAACACACCGAATGCTCGTATGAGCCAAACCAGCCAACACAATGAATGCTCGTATGAGCCAATCCAGCCAACGCACTGAATAACACTATAATATAACACGATAGTCCACAACAAATGTAGGACCTCAGCTTATCCAGCAAACTGAGAAAATACAGAAATTATCTCCACTGTTCAGATCAACCCCATACTGTGCGCCAATAACCTATCGGCATGCCAATCATACTCTATCCTATGTTCATCCAGTCAGAATACTCCAACACAAGTCAATATATGAGTAATTCACTATCTCATATTCCATATACAGACATTAGTTCATCAACCAAACATTCATCGGCTTAGAATATCTCGTTAGTGCTCAATTTTACAACAATCCATTGCTTCATTACTCATATACTTAACATCATTATAATGTTCAATCCAAAAAAAAAATTAATTTATTCAATACAAATTTAAATGCATTAGAATTAAACCGAACAAACTTACAAGACTGATTTGCAGGTCCAGAGTAGCTCAGTTAGTGATCGACGTTGTGTCAATTCATTATTTCCATTTTCAATTACACACATCAACATAATCCAAAATTATGCAATTAGGTCCATATAATACATCTAAAAATGTACTAAAATTAAACCGTACGAACTTACCAGACTAAACTGCAGCAACGACAAAGTACAGGGGCTATTTGATATTTTTCCTTTTTCCTCGATTTTCCACTTGTTTAGGATCTAAAATAAAAATTCCATTCAATTCACTAATTCTTATTGAATGAATTAAATCCTTTTATGCAATTAAGCCCTTTTTGACATTTTTACAAAGTTACCCCTAACATTTTACTTTTATACAATTTAGTCCCTAAGTCCAAAACATGCAATTTAACCATTTTTATTCAATTCCAAGTTTAGTGAAATTTTTTGGAACCCTATTACAGCCTATATTTTCTTTTATTTCACATCAAGTCCTTGTACTTTTTCTAATTTCACATTTTAGTCCTTAAACATTAAAATTACCAAAATTTACTTTACAAAATAGTCCTATGTAGCAACAAAGCTTAATATTCTACCATGAAATTTTGAGAACATCTCAAGTTCATCAATGGCACAATCCATAACATTGACAGTTTTACAAATTAATCTTTGGCTAGCTAGGTTAAGCTAATACGAGTTCAAAAACATAAAAATTACTAAAAACTAGTAAGGTTTACCTCCTAAATCAAAGAACCCTAGTTGGCCGAAGGTTTCTGCCTTCTCCTCCCATGGCTATATGGGTTTTGAAAGAAAGAAATAAGAAGATGATAGCTTTAATTTAACATTATTTTAATTTTAACCTTTTATTTTCTTAATTTAGAAATTTAACCTTTACAATATACCTATAAAAATAGATAAAACATGTCCATTTTGTCCATCAATTGAAAATATGGTATAATTACCATCTAAGGAAGGTTTAATTGCACAATTGGTCCTTCAATTAAATTAAATTCCAACTAAATAAGCTTAATTACAATTTAATCTTAAACTAATTAGGATTAAAAGAGAAAATAACCCAAAGGCTAGTGGATTAATCATATCCATCATCGCTTCGAATTTTTTACCATGGTCTATTTACCGTTTTGGTCTCTTTTGTATTTTAAATCTATAGCAATCAACTTTTACCTCTTTTATAATTTAGTCCTTTTCCCTAAATTAAGCAATCAATCATCAAAATTACCAGACTAAACTTCAATTCACCATGGTCCTAATACCTTGTTTTCAATAACCAATTGACTTTTGAACCAAACCACTTATACTAACTTTTAATTCAATTGTTTAAAATAATCAAATCAAAATTTAATATAAAAATTATTATCAACTCGTATAACTTAAATATTAATTATACGAACTTACTCGTCGAATTTGTGGTCCCGAAACTACTGTTTCTAACACTACTAAAAGACGGGTTGTTACAAAAATGCATTAGGATGGACCATAGTTGACATAAAAAGGAATTAACCCATTGATTTACACGTAACATTTATTTAGAGGAAAATGCTAAACCCTCTAGACAAATGCAACGAAGGCTTAATCCTAATATGAAAGAAGTTGTAAGAAATGAAGTCATTAAACTCTTGGATAATGGAATCATTTATCCTATTTCTGACAGGAAATGGGTCAGTCCTACCCAAGTTGTACCTAAGAAATCCGGGGTTACTGTATTAAAAAAAGAAAATAATGAATTAGCCCAACTAAGACTGTTACTGGTTGATGCATGTGCAGGAAACTTAATCCAGTGACCAGAAAAGATCATTTCCCTTTACCTTTCATGGATCAAATCTCAGAAAGAGTTGCAAGGCATGAATTTTACTATTTTCTAGATGGATATTCTGGGTCTAACCAAATAGCAATTTCACTTGAGGATCAAGAGAAAACCACTGTCACGTGTCCTTTTGGCACTTTTGCATTTCGAATGATGCTTTTTGGATTATGTCAAGCATTAGCCATGTTTCAGAGATGCATGCTTAGTATTTTTAGTAATATGGTTGAACGCATTTTAGAAGTCTTCATGGATGATTTTTCTATTTTTGGTGATTCATTTAATGATTGCTTATCCAATTTAGAAAAGGTTTTAATCAGATGTAAAGAAAAAAAAATCTTATTCTTAATTGGGAAAATTTTCATTTCATGGTCACTAAAGGAATTGTTTTGGGACACATAATTTCTTCAAAAGGGATTCAGGTGGACAAGTCAAAAATTGAGTTAATTTCCTATTTTCCAACACCAAGAATTGCAAAGGACATTAGATCATTTTTAGGACATGCAGGATTTTATAGAAGATTCATAAAAAAAATTAGTTTTATATCTAGGCCTTTGTGTAATCTCTTATTAAAGGATAGTGTGTTTGAATGGACTAAAGAGTGTGAAATGGCTTTTGGAAAACTTCAAAGTATGCTTAGTTCTGCACCTATTATGAAACCCCCTGATTGGTCTTTACCATTTGAAATAATGTATGATGCTAGTGATTACGCTGTTGGTGTTGTGTTAGGACAAAAGAAAGATAAGAAACCATATGTTATTTATTATGCAAGTAAAAGTTTAAATAGTGCTCAAGTGAATTATTCTACTATTGAAAAAGAATTACTTGCAGTAGTTTTTACATTGGAAAAATTCAGATCTTACCTTGTTGGACAATCTATTGTTGTCTTTAGTGATCATGTAGCTTTAAAATATCTTCTCTCCAAAATGGATGCCAAACCTAGGTTGATTAGGTGGATTCTTCTTCTTCAAGAAAGGAGTAAGAAAAGAGTAAAAAATGTTGTGGCTGACCATTTGTCAAGACTTATTTGTGATGAATCTTTTAAAACTTCCCCAATTAATGATAAGTTTCCTGATGAACAACTTTTAAATATCTCTGTTATACCATGGTTTGCTAACATTACTAATTTTATTGTGATAGGAAAAATTCCTTCTAATTGGAGTTTACGAGATAAAAGGAAAATTTTTTCTGAGGTAAAAAAAATATTGGGATGATTTGTATTTGTTAAAATATTGCCCTAATCAAATTTTTCGAAGAAGCGTACCCTACAATGAAGTACATAGTGTCATCAATTTTTGTCATTCTGAGGCATGTGGTGGTCATTTTTCATCCAAGAAAACTGTTGCAAAAATTTTACAATATGAATTTTATTGGCCAACCTTATTTAAGGACACTTATCATGTGAGAATTGCCAAAAATATGGATCCATTTCAAAACGAAATATGATGCCTTTGAATCCGATTTTGGTGATTGAAATTTTTTACTGTTGAGGTATCGACTTCATGGGACCTTTTCCATCATCATTTGGTTTCCTATACATTTTGGTTGCAATAGATTATGTTGCAAAGTGGATAAAGACAATTCCATGTTGAAATAATGATCACAAAATAGTGATTAAGTTTGTAAAAGAAAATATTTTAAGTCGATTTGAGATTCCTCGATCTATTATAAGTTATGGGGGCACACTTTTTTGCAAACAAAATTTTTGAATCATTAATGAAGAAATATACCATTACACACAAAGTTACAATCCCTTATCACCCTCAAGCAAATGGGCAAGTAGAACTTGCAAATAGGGAGACTAAGAACATTATGGAAAAAACGGTTAACCCAACTCGCAAAGATTGGTCTCTGAGACTTAATGATTCATTATGGGCTTACCGAACTACTTTCAAAACATCATTAGGCATGTCTCCCTATCAATTAGTTTATGGAAAACATGTCATTTACCTGTGGAAATTGAACATAAGGCATATTGGGAAATTAAATTGCTTAACTCCAATTTTGATGATGCTTCTAAGTTGCGAAAGTTGCAAATTAATGAATATGAAGAACTTAAAAATGATACTTATGAGAAATCAAAAATAAATAAAGAAAAAACCAAAGCTTTTCATGACAAGATGGTGTTAAGAAAGACATTTGATGTTGGACAAAAGGTTTTGCTCTATAACTCTGGACTTCGCTTATTTCCTGGAAAACTAAGATCAAGGTGGAATGGTTCATTTGTTATAAAGAATGTGTACCCTCATGGGGCAGTCGACATTGAGAATCCAAAGAATGGTAATGTATTCAAGGTAAATGGACAAAAACTCAAATTATTCCTAGAAAATCAATTTGCTCAAGATGAAATTCTTTATCTTTTTTTATCCTTGTTTCAAGAATGTTTAGATGTAAGTATATATTTTGCTAATTAGGAGTTCATATTATTATAAATATTATTATTGTTGTTATTGTTAATATTTATTTTAATTCTCTTTTTTTTACCTAGATTAAATGGCAGACAACAGTACCCCGTGGCTTTATAGTCGGTCCTATCAGCTACCCGTAAAACTGATACTGTATATTCTTACTTTTAAATTTTCTATCCTTTTACTTTTCTCTACCATATCGTTTTCTTTGCTTTCAAAGTACTCTAATCTTTTTCTCAAACTTTCTTTGTTTTCAAAATGGATAATGTTGTTTCAAAGTTGCATAAACAATTTTCTTGTCTACCTAGAAATATGATAGTGAAGCTTTACAAGGTTAGATGCGAGAGAATAAGGATGCTCATGCATAAGGGCATGCCTACAAATATTCGAGCCATCATTGAAGGAAAGCTACGATTTGAGGAATATCTTCCTTTTTTACATTTACCTGGCACAGGTAGGAGCAGTTATGCAAGAAAGCGAAGAGCAAAGCGCCTTAGAGTGATTTGTCACAAGTGTGCCAAATGGACGTGTAACAGTCAGTGTCGATCTATTGGGATGGCATTTGTAAATCGAGAAGATAAATTAATATCCATTAAGGACAGATTGTGTAAGGAGAATTTCGGAGATATCCCAATTTCTCTTGAGACCCATCTTAGTAAAGTTTTGCAAAAAGAAATTCTTGATTTATGGTCTCAATTCCAATATGAATGGAATTGTCTTGGGAATCTGACGATAAACGTCCTTGTTTGCCAATTTATAAGAAAATTGGATGGGAAGTTGATCCTTGACTCATAGAAGGTGTTTAAGCCGTTATTGGACGTAAAACCAGAGGAAGATGTGAGCCACAATCGGAACTACTGTAAATAATTCTCAACTTTTAATATTTATTTACAATAATCATATGCTTCATACATTTTATATGATGTTTGACCTATGTTATTTATATTGATCTCAGCTATTTGAAAAAAAATAAAAAAATAAGAAAAAAATAAAAAAATAGTTGTTATTATCGAATTTTTTATTACTGTCTGTTTTTAGATTTTCTGTCTCGTGTGATGATTTTTTTCTCTTCCGTATTATTGTCTCGAGATTCCTGTTTTTTTTGTACCTGATAATTAATTGTGGCATGTTCCTTTTTGAATTTTTCATCTCAAGAAATATTTGCCTCTGACTTGTTTGATTTCTTTTCCTGACATCTTATTTTCTCTTTCTATTTTATTATTACTCTATGTGTGGTCCGAACCTTATATAATTCACTACTCCCTCATTCACAATCGAACACTAAAAAAAACATGGTACGTACTTCAACTCAAAAGTATGAAAAGATTTGTGTTTTTTGTGGATCTTATCCAGGAAAAGATAAAAATTTTACAGATATGGCTATAAAATTGGGCGAAGTGCTAGCCAATGAAAAGAATTAAGTTAATTTATGGAGGGGAAGCATGAGTTTAATGGGATTAGTGCTACATCTGCATATGTTAAAGGGAGTTCAGTTTTAGGAATAATCCCAAGAGCATTCAAAGGAAATGCACTATGTGGACCAACAATCGGTAAAGAATTACCAGTTTGGAGTATTCCTGAACGGTTAGTGATTATGTTCGACACTGATGATGCATTAATTGCCTTACCTAGAGGTTTTGGTACATTAGAGGAAGTATTTTGCATAACCTCTTGGTCATCTTTCTTCAAAATGTTAATGGTTATTATAACAATTTGCTTTCATTTTTAAATAATGTTGTGGAAAGTGGATTTGTATTTTCAGAGGCAAGGAATGTCTTGATTGCATGTTAAACTTCAAGCTTTTGAGTACCATCCAGATCTAATCACTCAACAGATTGTTGAATCAAGAAAGAGGAAAAGCGATTCTGACAAGCAAGAAATGCATTTAACTTTGTCTTTGTGACATTATCCAACTTTTGGGTTTAACTCATATTTACATTTATATATATACATTATCGTGTTTTAGTTGTAGCAATCTTGGCCAACTATCACAGGTGATATCCTCTAAACTTCACTCATGATTTTGACATTGAAGACAATGTCCTAATTTGGCAGGGGGTAGGGAATACTTTTGTGAAAATCCTAAGTCTTTTAAAAAAAAAAACTAGGGGTTGTTATTGTAATCAGGTGATAGAGTATGGAAAATAATCTTGAAACTGCATCTTATTAGAATGTCTACCCTTATTATTATTATTACTATTATTATTATTATTATTATTATTATTATTATTATTAATTTTAAATATATATTGTAAAATGCAAGTAAGGAGTGAATAGCATTCTTGAATTACATCATTTTATGTTGAAATGGAGGATAATGAGTAATCTTGACACCTATTTTTCATTTTTCTCTGTTTAAAAAATTTTCTTTGTTAGTTTTTTTATATGTGATGTCAATAAATGTTTTGCATGATCATTTAAGATACCTATTACTTTTGAGATTTTAACATGCTTGCAAGTACTAAAGTATGTAAGCTTGAATAATTGATGATTATTGAAATATTAGCTGCTAACTTATTAGAGAATGTGTTTCATGGGTTTTGTGTAATTAGGTTTTGTTAGGACTTTGGATGTTTCCTTTTTGAACTTTCTTTGACAATATTATCTTTTGAATTTTCTTCGATACATTGCTTGTCTTAGATGATATGCATGACTTGTAACGGGTTGTATGTAATATCTTAATCATGATCTTAGAATCTATTGGCTTATTACCCTTAAATATATTGAGTAGTTCTAAATGCATGATAAGGGAAGACCTATGCAATTTCTTTAGACTGTTTGAGCCTTTCGAGCCAACCCTTACATAAAATTTCTTAGTACCCTGATTTTGGGCCTTTTAAGATTTTTTTCGTTTAATGTTGTTATCTTAGCCTGTAGAGCCTTAATTGCTAAATCTAAACCCTAAACCCTAAGTATTTAGTACTTACAAGACATATTCCTTTAGCTTAAGTATTAAATGGGATAAGTAGAAATATTAAGGTGAAATTTTAGGGTGAGAAAATGAATAAAGCATGACCTCACTATATTTTGTATATACATCAAAAGAAAAGGACTATTATTTTTGTCTACCTTTTTGATCCATGCTTTATTTGAATGATGGAGAAAAAAGAAGATAAAAAAAAAACAAAAAAAGAAAAAAATAAATAGATTTGAAAATACAATTAGTGCTCATATTGGGGAAGTAGGGAATGATACTTCTTGTCCGCTTTGATGCCCAAGACAAAGCATATCCTAATTGGGCTTGATAGATGACATATTAGTCTTTCAATCGGTTTGCTCTTTTCTGATTAGACTAAGGATATTTTTAGGTTTGTCTATTAATACAAGGAGTCTTTCGTATTACGAGCCGACCACGTAATATTGCTTAGTATTAGTTAAACATTAGACAACCAGTGAGCAACATTTGCTTCCATTTTGCTTTGTGTGCAAAAATCATGTAAGGACAATTATACAAAGTATTAATGTAATTCATGAATAGTTTTATTAACCAATCTGTTCAAAAAATTACAAGTGAACTTAGATGAAAATGCTACACTTAGGGCACCAGATCCAACACGAACCACAATGAACACTCCGATGGAAGAGGTTGAGCATGATTTTCCCAAGCTCGAAGACGAGGGCTAGGCCACCGTTATTGAGCATGATGAGTTGAACATAGGTGTTCAACAAGAGTTTGGACTTGAAGACCATAATGAGGTTGTAAGAAACGAAGAAGATGTCTTCACTTTGATTGATATAGGATTAGGAGTAGGATTAGTGTTAGATGTAGATGACGAGCTAAACCGAGAACTGAGTGAAAGTGTGTAGGAGTCGACACACTTTCCAACTATTGTTAAAGAGGAGCTAACCGAAGAACGTAACAAGCATGTCTACTTTCAGTTCAAAATGGGAAGTGACGCCCGGGTATCAACATCTTATTGCTACATTGAGTTGTAATGTCCGAGGCTATAGTACCCTAGAACGAGCTTTGGAGTTGGTTAGGCTTTGGAAGAAAATGGCTCATGATGTGGCTCTATAAAAGGTCAAAAATAAGACAACGATAATGTGCTCAAACGCCAAGGGGGTCCTCATTTTATTCATGAAGAACAAACGACAATTTAATGTCTTGATGACCTCTTTGAACGTCTTCTATGGAAGGGATAGGGATCACCCGAAAGTTGATAAGTTTTTTTTTGTTATTTTTTATTTTCTCTTTATTATTTATTATTATTTGCTTTTTCTTTCATTGTTTGTGTTTGTTTGTTTGATGTACAACCACTCATCCAGAAGCCTATACTAATATTTCGAGCTTTAACAAAAAGGTGGGTGATCCGAGCTAGTCTGACTCTCCTTCTAAGGAAGTTTGGTAACCTCCTATCTTTTGTTTGGTACACATTAAGGACAATGTGTAGTTTAGTGTGGGGCTGCACATAATTTTATTTTGTCTTATTCTTCTTGTTTTTGTGTGTTTATTTCAATTTTTACATTATTTTCAAAAAATTTCAAAAAATTCAGAAATATTTTTCTGTTATTTCTTTAATTCTTATTGTGTGTTTGCATGCTGCTTAGACAATAATTGGGCAATAGGTCATTGGTTGTAAATATCGAATAAGTATGTTGAATTTCCAAGCATGTGAACTTTGATTGATACTAGATAATTTGATGTTCTTAAGTGTAAACTAATTAGTTCGATTAGTTAATTTGTATAATAGATTAGAGGCAATAACTTTTAATAAAAATGTACAAAGTGTGTCATAGGATGTAGGAAGTGTGTGGATCCTTGTAGATAAATAAATTGAATTGTTAATTGTTCATTTGAATAGATATACGCATAATAAAACTTGTGTTTTGTGAATAATTCAGAAAAGACCATAGGCATTGCTTATTGATCTGTCGTAATTCATGGTAGCGGATTAAACCTCTTTCTTAACTTAATGAGCTCATTAGAAAGCAATTTTGCTATGTTTTTATTTAGTTTTCATCTTTAGCACTTAGGTAATAAATTGAGCAATTTAGGTATTTTATATGACCTTGTGTGCCGAAGTAGACTTTAAGGTAGATTAATATGTTCGATGAGTGTGCAAGACATCACTTTAGGGCAGAAAGACAGTGGATTGCTCCCAATGTAGCAACACTGAGCTAGGATGTTGCAACACAACAAGCATAATACACAAGGAGAAATTTACCAAGGATGTCGCGACAGAGGCTATAAGGTGTCGCAACACAACCCTGAAGACACAACCAAAGAAGCAATCTACCATCAGTGTCACGACACCGACTTGACGTGGCCACTTAATGAAACAAGGGTGTTTTCATCCGCACAACATACTTTAATGAAGATTAGTCAATCGCTTTAAGTCAAGAAGGAGCTTCTAAAACTAGGTTTACAAATACTATTGCGCAGAACAGTTGAGGGGACTTTTGCCTCCCGTTTAGTTTCACTTTCAATATTAGTTTTAGGTTTTACTTTTAGTTTTATTTTTGTTCTTGTTTTGCTCTTTGAGAGATTTACCTTGTGATTCATCAGATTTGTTAAGGATTGTATTTTGCACTTCAATATATATCAAGACCTTTCTAATCTCTCTATTTGATTTTGCAAATGTTTATATTTCAATTCAAATCTATGATGTTCGTTAGATCAATGAGTAACTAATCTTGTATGAAGATTAACGAGCGAATGTGGGATTAGATGACTACTATGTAGGATTTCTTAGCGGAACAGTTGGTTGGGAAAGAAAGAACTTAAACCTTAAGATTGATGACCATAAGAAGTCATGTAGGTATATATGAATCTAAAATTGGTATAATCTATCGTGAAAACCTTACCCTAACCCGGTTTGACCTGTGACATCAAGAGATAAGTAGTGCTTGTCAACTCATTAGGTTAGTGGAAGGCCGAGAGGCCCTGCTAGGTTAATGACTAGCAGATTGGATAAAACTCAAAATAAGAGTTAATTATGAACACTAAAATGAGTTAGTCTTCTACCTTTAGATATGATAATTTTTACAATTTGTTTCAGTCAATATTTTATACTTTATTTAAAATTTTGTTATTATCATCCTTTTATAAACCATCGCAATATAATTTGGTTAGAGTACTAGTTAGACTTGTTAGCGTAAGAATTAGTTTTAGTTTAATCAAGCCTCCTTTGGGTACAATCTCGGAGTACTTTTGATACTTCCTTGAACAAACTACATTACAACCTAAACTGTAACTTGCGGGCACCACCTATTTTATATCTTTTGTTGCAGTATTCTCACAGTCGTTGATAACGCGTAGAGGGGGGTAATTTATTTAGCCTAGAGTTCAAAAGCTTTACCTTCTGTTATATACAATTAGTTCCTGTATTTTGAGCCTCAATTATCTTTTTCTTGTTTAGTATTATTATTAAAGTCTTAAACCTAAACGAGTCAATAACTCAACCCTTCTCTATCCTGATTCTTAAAATGCACTATGTAATAGAAGTTAGGCCATGGACATTAGAGGTTAGCATGGACATTAGAGGTTAGGTAGACATGTTATGGTGGCTTCTTGTGCGAAAAAGAAAAGAAGAGACTACGTGATATAGTACATATAGAACCTTGCTAAGTGAGTTGGAAAAAAAAATTTTTAAAATACAAAAATAGAATTGTTGAGTGAATAAAAGCAAGGTGAGAGTTAAAAACATTGTGAGTGGAAGAGTGAAAAAAGAAGAATTTTTTTAACGAAATCAAGGTCGAGCTCGAGAAAGAAAATCTTTCAAGTCAAAATGTATTAACGCTTACTAGTTTTGTATGTGTCGATATTGCGTAGTATCTTCTAAAATTTTGGAGAAATAAGGAGGTCAGCTTCTGAATAGATTCGGGGCGAATGGGAAATAATATCATGTGCTTAACTATTTCTAGTGCTTGAAATCATTTTGAGCTATATGTTGTTTCAACTCTGAATCGTCCTAAGCCTCAGAATGTTACAAGCATAGAAGACCTTTGAGACCCTAATAATTCACTAATACAATAATTCTTGAATTGCTTGCATTTGTCCGGATTAACATGACCAAATCATTTTTAATATCTATAAGCTATCCATGTAATTCATTTTGATGGACAAAACTTGTACATACATTCTTTTTAATTGCCTCTACATTTATTAGTACTTTAACTTATTGAACTAATTGTGTTTGTATTAAAAATACTCGAGTTAACTAGATATCACTCTTAAGTTGCATGTAAGGTAGATCTCGTACAAGTTCAATGTTTTACCACTATGTGACCTAATTGTCTGATTTAGTTTAAGGGTTGTCTTTTTTCATGTTTTGTGTGTTTGTTTGAGGACAAACAAAGAGTTAAGTGTATGGGAGTTTGATCTGTCGTAATTTGATACATCAAATTAGGCTCTCTATTACACTTAAGGAACTTATTCTCAAGCAATTTAAGTGTCTTTTATATGTTTTTTTATTTTTAATTTTGTTGTTAATAAATTATTTTTATTAGTTTTAAGCCATTTTTTAGACTCAAATTGGTCAATCATGCCATGGGTAACCTAACAAGTTGAATGAGTGTTGTAGGGAGTCGACGGTGGCCCGAACATGAAGAAAACATCACCTAAAAGGGGTATCACGATATCGAAGAATGGAAGTCGTAATACACTTGACAGTGTTGAAATGAAGAGAATAGAGGTCATCTACAGTGGTATCACGATACTAGACCATGGGTATTGTGATATTGAGACCCCTCAGACTCCCAATCTTAAGACTGTTGTGGTTATCGTGATACCCAAGCCTGGGTATTGCTACCACTGCCTAACGAGTGAAAAAATTGCAGCGGCAATTTTGTAGCAACCCATTTTTCAATGGTATCGAAAACGACAGTTTCGAAACTCCGTATTGTGATGATCAAGTCAGTAAATATTATGAGTTTATTATAGTGTTTTATTGAATTTTGATCTAGTAATTTTTGCTAATTGGACAATTAACTGAGTACAAGTGGTTTGACCCTAAAGTCAAGTGATTTTAGAAAATGAGGTATTGGGACCTTGTTTCCATAAGCCGAGCCCATAAATATTTAATAAAAATTGTAACATGTTTTTAGTAAAATCAGAATAGTGGTTTTGAGACCACAAATCTGACGAGCAAATTATTATTTTATTAAAATTTAAATGTCTATGCAATGTTAGTAAGGTCATATAAAAATTTCGTTAAGAAATTTTGACGTTTGCATGCTTAATTTTGTAAAAAGGACTAAATCGTAAAATGTACAAAAGTGGAGTTCTATTAGTTAAATGTATCAATTAGCTATGAAATTTAAATGTGAGTGGACTTAGATGGTAACTAGACCATTTATAGTGTTAGTGGACAAAGATGGACACACGATTCAGTGATTTTAATGTTAATAAGCAAGATTAATTTAGTAAATTAATAATTAAGTTAAGTAAATAACATAAACAAAAGGTATCATCTTTTGTTTTCATCTCTCCACCGAAAATAGACTAAGAGAACACCATTTAAGAATGCTTAAAGGTTCGACCAAGCTTTCTCATTGCATGTAAGAGATTTTTTATCTCGTTTTTAATGATTTTTATGTTTTTGAAGTCGTTATAGCTTAATCTAGCTAGCCCGGGATTCAATTTGCAAAACTGTTAAAGATATAGAGTTTTTCCATGAATGTTCTTGCATGATTCTTGATGTTTTATGAAAGATTATGAGTCCTTGTTGATAAATAAACAAGTTTTGTAAAGTAATTTTTGATGAAATTGTTATTTAGGGATTTATTTGTAAAAGCAGTAAAATTCTATGATAAATTTGTGAAATGCTAATTTCAATGGGTTGATATAGGTCCCTAGTGTATTAGACTAGCATGAAATAAGGATGAAATTACTTAGATTTTAATTTATGAGCTTTAGGACTAATTTGTAAAAAGTTAAAATGTTGAGGGAAAAATAGTAATTTTGTAAAAATATGAAATGTGGACTAAATTGAATACTAGGGCTATTAAATGAATTAAATTTGTCTATTTAGATCAAGACAGTCCAAGAACAGATTTAGATCGGGGAAAAGTTAAAGCCTCAGATTAGTCAATGTCGTTTCTACGCCCTAGTAGTCGAGGTAAGTTCGTATGATTAAATATCATTTTAATGTTATAATGATTTATATGTTAATGTATTATTTACCATGTAACCATATGATGTATAACCAATAATGCCATGACGATTATCGAGCCCCGTTTGAACCTTAAGAATTCGTAGGATAGAAATGACATGTCATTAGGGTTTTCATGTTTCGGGTACTGGTCTTGAATGTCCTATCGATGGCTGAGGTCATGCATTTATTGCGGATACTCCACAGCTCATGTGAGTAGCATCGTGTAGCTTACATTCCGATCCACATCTCGTGTGAGCAAGCCCATTTCACAGCTCGTGTGAGCAACGATGTAAAGGAAACGGAAAGGTTACGGTTATATGTTTAGCACACTTCATGTGAGCTTTCCCATGTATCCGATGCTATTCTAAATGGTTCAACGGGCATGAGAAGGAAAGGAACGGTAAGTGCTCAAATGAACTATATCATGAAATTATGAAAAGGATTGAAATGGAAAGTTTCAATGAAAGTATGCTATGTTTATGAAAATGATGCATTCAAAGGAAGCATGTTCATGTACAAATAGCTTACCTTATGTTAATTCAGGTGAATTATATTTGGATGATCTAACATGTGTTGTTGATGATGCTTAGGCTTGTGCCAAGCTTATGGTTGGATTATTTTATGCTTAATCTTATTGTTTAATAGTGAAATGGTAAGTTATGTTTCATGTTTTACGAACTTACTAAGCATTATGTGCTTATGTAGATTTCTTTTCTATGTTTTATATATAATCGAAAGCTTGATCTATTTGGAAGCTCGTCGGAGATCTATCACACTATCCAACAATTATATCGGTAGTTTTTGATGTTTTGGCCAAAGTTATAATGGCATGTATAGGTGGACTTGTGTTTAATGTTAGTTGAATGTTGGTTGATGATTTTGGTATGTATATGTTGTTTTGGCATCATGTGATATTGGTCGGTTTGTGCTATCTTGGTACCTTTGACGCCTAATATGTATGTGTTAATTTAGCTATGATTTGATGCATGTTTCAATATAGTCAATATAGGGTATGTTTTGGAAAGGTATTGAATTTGATGTGCATGATTGAAATGTGGTATGTATACATGTTTAGGTAAATTTTGAATGAATGCATTTGAGGTGCCTTGTATAGCATATTGGTTGAATGGAATTAGTCTTTTGAATTGGCCATTTCATGCATGTTATGGTATGGTTTTGATGCTTTGGTCATATGCACAAAATGCTTTTAGGTACATGCTTGATTTGGTGATGGAAATGACTTGATTTTGGCCAATTTTATGTCCACATGGCTTGAGACAGGGGCGTGTGACTCAGTCGTGTGTCACGACACGGCCGTGTGTCCCCTATAGGTTTGAAGGCATGCAAGTCAGGCTGTTACACGGCCTAGCACACAGCCTGGAACACGGGCGTATGGAGCCATTTCGAGAGTTACACGACCAAGCACATGGGCGTGTGGATTGGCCGTGCTGTGTGACCCAACTTAGAGAGGTACACGGGCTGGGACACGACCGTGTGACCCCTACAGTCCAATTTTTCTAACTTTTTTCTATACTTTCCAATTGTTTCCAACTTGGTCTCGGTTTGTTCCTAAGGTATTTTTAGGGCCTCAAGGGCTTGATTTAGGGATGATATGTATGTAAATGAATGTTTTATATTATGTTATGTCAATGTATGAAATGTATGATTTAATGTATGGATATAGGTTAGGGGTGTTACAAAAATATTTATAGAGTTGTTATAAAGGTTATATTAACTTTTGGTCCGATAATTTGTTCGATTGAATGGTTAATTAAGGTAAAAGGTCTAAATCGTAAAAACATAAAAATCAATCACTATAAATTTTTATTTGTCAAAAGGTTTAAAAAGAAAACAGTAAGGACTTAAAGTGGTAATTATCCATATTTTTTATATGGTGGACGGTTGCTAAGTGGGAATTAAATGATTTATATATTAAAACTATTAATTAAATTATTATTAAATGTTAAAATATAAATACATGAATAAAGTGGTTGTCTTCTTCATTTTCTCTTCTTTCCCACCATTCCACCATAGCCAAGGAAGCTTCAACTTTCAGTCAAACGTATCCTCTTGCATGTAAGTCCAATTTAAGTCTGTTTTTCATAAATTTTATGTTTTTGAAATCGTTGAAACTAGGTCCAGCTAATCCATATCTCCATTTTCAAAACTGTTAAAGTTTTAAAATGTTTCTATTGATGAAAATTGAAGCTTTTGATATTTAATGGTGTGTTTGTGAGCTTAGTTGTGAATATGGACTAATTTGTTAAGTAAAATTTGTTAGTTCTGTGTATAAGGACCAAATTGTAATAATGTCAAAATTGTCATGAAATTTCTAAAAACTATGTTTCTAGAGGACTGTACAGTGATGAATTTGTAATTAGATTGAAAATCAAAGTTTGAATTTGAAAGATATAATAGTTTCGATTTTAGGGACTAAATTGAATAAAATGTAAACTTTTAAGGCACATTTGAAAAGGAAATTAAATTAATTTACAATTATTTAGGTTGTTTTGATATGTTTGTAATTGATTAATTGAATTAAATCATATTATAGATAGGGATTTGAAACAATTGAAAGATAAATGAAAAAAATTGCCTAAAAGTCATTGGTGTCGTATTCGTTGTCGATTTCAATTTTATTGTACTATTTAATCACTTGATAGTTAATTGTTTTAATACAATAATTGTTGGCATCAAAAGAACTGTAGTGCAAAGTACGATATATATGGCTAATACGAATAGTTATATGATATGGAATGATTATGAAATATTAATTGGTTTAAGTTACAATTATATGATTATTTGATACGTGAATAAAAATGAGCAAGTGTATGGTTATTTGATATATGTAAGAAAATGTTCAAAAGAATGGAAAGATTAAATACGTTATACAAGGCCCGTGTGAACTTAATGAATAGCTAGGATACAAATGACATGTCATTAGGGTATTTTATAGTAGGTACTATGTACCGGTGGTGGATACCTTACCGATGGCTATGATCCTGCATATATTGCGGATTCTTCACAACTCATGTGAGCAGCATCATGTAATAGTGAATGTACCGACTTATTGGATATCTTACCGATAGCTAAGTGTTGAGATCGAAATACACCAAGAAGGGGGTGAATTGGTGTTTTAAAAGGCTTTCGGGAAATGGAAAAAATTAAACAACTCAAGAAATTATAGTGGTTTGGCCTCAATTGCCTACATCCACTACCTTAGCTTTCCTCAACCAAGGATTTCCCAGATCAACTAGGTTTGAACCTTTAAGGACAAGGTTTAACCTTACAAACCCCTATCTTTTCAAAAGTAAGATAAAACCACTTCCCCTTAAAGTTTTCTACCCAAAACCTTAAGTAACAGCTCACAAATGAGAGAAAAATAATGACGAATAAGATGATAACTCTAAAAGGTAGATAATCAACAATTAAGCACTCTCACACAAAGTTACAACACTTGAAAAAATATAAAAACTTAACCCATAAGTGTGTACAAGAAATATTTAGTAAAAGATTGAGAAAGATAAGAAAATTGAGTTCTTGGAAGTTAGGCACTTGTTTCTTGTCTTTTGTTAACTTCAATGGGGAGCCTTGACCTTGTATTTAAGTCCTCTAACAACCTTGTAGACGTTTGTAGCCGTTAGAAACAAATTAGAGTCGTTGTAGCCATAAAAACCAACGTTTGCAGCTTCGTTGTACTGGTAGAAGGAATCTTGTATCGGTTAAAGTCTTTCCAAAATATGATCATTGGACTCGTTCTATCAATAGAACTCTGATGGTTTCATTTGGTATCAATAGAACCCATCAGAGTATCAGTAGAAGTGCAGGATAGGCTAGACTTTGGCTACTGTTTTGACTTGTTTCGGTAGAAGTCCTCAAGGTAGCGGTAGAACTCTAGTGGTTTCAACTGGTATCGATAGAATCCAACAAAGTATCGGTAAAAGTACAGGAGAGGCTGAACTTTGGCTACTTTTTTGACTTGTTTCGGTAGAAGTCCTCAAGGTATCGATATAACTTTGGTTGTATCGATAGATTGGACCAGGGTATCGGTAGATCTCCTAGGCCAAAATTACCTCGCACACTGGAGTGCGTTCTACCGATAGAAGTTCGGGTTGTACCAGTAGAACCCAGAGTTGTATCAGAAGAACTCTCAGTTCTACCGGTAGAATTCTATAGCTTTTTCAGGATCTTTTCATCTTGAGTTCTACGATACTTGTCTACCAAGTATTGGTAGAAGTCCTTTAGACTTCGAAACCTCGTTAAAAGATAAGTTAATTCAAGGTTTTTTAAAAATTTATTTTGTCCAACACTTTGAAAATAATTTGAAGGACTTATAATTTTTTTTGTAAATTTAAAGTAGGGGATTTTTAATATTCTTTTTGTTATATCAAAATACTTGAAAAACTAGAGCTAACACTAAGATTCTGCATGTGTTGCGGATTATTCACAGCTCCTATGAGTAGCATCGTGTAATGGTTAATGTCTGATTCATAGCTCATGTGAGTAGCATCGTGTACTGGTTAATGTCTAATTCATAGCTCGTGTGAGCAATTTCATTCACAACTCATGTGAGCATTATTATCCTGTGGATCCGAGGTATATTCACTATAGCTCTCCAGGTGATGAAAATAAAAGTGATATGAAATGAAATTGTTAAAATAATGTGATTACTAAATCTGAAATGGATATATGAGAATGGAATTATTTAAATGTTATACCTTCTAAACATTTTTTATATAGATTAAATGGTATTATTGGAAATGTTATTTGATTCATATGTGATAATCTCACCTATTGTTATTAAATTGTGATAATAGGAACTGTATTGTAGCTAGTCCATTTAATTAAATACAAACCTGAAGTGAGTTATACTATTTTAAGTTGTAATTCATAAATAAGCAAAAATGAATTGAGTTACAATTGGTCAAATGTTTTTGGATTATATTAAAGATAAATAGTTATATTTTAAGACTGTGTAATCTAAGGTATTAAACTCTGAAAGTGTTAAGTGATGTACTTGTGAATGTAACAAGATGCCAAATGATATACGTACATATTGCATTAGGTTTTCATAATTTAATTGTAAACTTATCGAGCTAGGTTAAATGAATTTCATACAAGCTTACTAAGTATTTGTAATGCTTATCTTGTTTGTTTTTCTATCTTTGAATAGGTTATTTTGCAGAACACGTCGGTCGGATCAACTCGGAGCTCACACTATCTAGTCTCTGATTTGTGTGGCATGTATATAAGGTTGTATTTGTGTTTAAGTTATTTTGGATGTTCATGATCTTGGTTTAATGATGTTGATGATGTTGGATGATTTGATATTGTTATGATAAATGAAGTGGCAAGTGAATAGCCTACTTCAAATGTGATTTACTCAAGCTAATGGATATGCACATGTAAATAAGTGTTACGATTTCATATGTATATATGCAAATTATGTTTTGAAATGGTACATGTTTGTTCAAATGGTATTTTGGTTATGTTGGTAGGCTTGTGAATATGAATGTCTATGTATATTTGTAATGTTTTGGTTTTATTCTATAGGTTACATTTTAATGAATTAAAGAATGGATAGGTAAGGCATGTATGTGCAACGGATTTTGTATGTTTGAACTTGTATACAATACTTAGGATGAAGTAGATTTTGAGTTGGTAAGATATGTCTATTTGATCTTTAAGGTAAGGTTAATGGAAGTACTTGACAATTCTTGTTGGTACATGAAATGATTGTTATATGGAAATGTTTAGGTGATAGAATTTATGGATGAAAGGTATTTTGCAAAATTTTGAATTGAGGTGTCGATTATGGCATATTGGTTAGGCACTTAAGATGTATGAAATAAGTGTTGTTTTGAGTATGTTTTGATGATTATTTGGACATGTTTGAATGTTGGTGTGATGTAGCTTGTAACCTAAGTGAACTAAGTTTGAGTGATTTGTTGAAAAGGGTCCTTTAAGTGTGCACGGGTTGGGACACGGCCTGACACACGACAGTGTGCCATACACGGGTATATGGTACGGCCGTGTGCTTTGTGTGATTTAGGTTTCAATTGGCACACACGGTCATAGTTTGTTACATGGTCTGAAGACACGACCATGTGACTCCACCTATATGGTTTCTACCCTTGCACATGGTTGAACAACATGGCCATGTTCCATAACTTCGTACGGCCTCAACTTGTCACATAGTATGGCCACAAGACCTAGTTTGTATTTTTGCCTTCTTTTTCTAAAATGTTTCAAATGAGTCATTGCTTCATTTTAAACTGTTTTAGAGCTTTCGTGTGTTTTTTTTAACCTCGATAATATACGAATATCATGTTTTTTATTATAAGTTTGATTATCACTAATCGTTTTGAGAAATTTTACATTGATATAGCATGATTCTATTCTATTATGTATGGTGGCATCTCGTAACCCTAATCCAGCGACGGAGATGGGTGAAGGGTGTTACAAATTCTGTGTTCAAATAAGCTTATGTCTCTTTTTTTTTAATTAAGAGCAAAATGGTCAATGTTAGGTTAAATGTTAGTAGGCTATAAATACAACTTTATAAGCTTTTCATTTCAGATTTTGTTGGCCGATAGTTTCCTTTTGTTTTCCATAGTTTTAGGGTTAGGTTTTCTTTTCTTTTTCTTTTTCTTTTTAGTTTAGGTTTTCTTTTTCCTTTTAGAGTAGATTTTATTCTTGTACTTTTCTTTTTTTCTTTCTTGTAAAAAACCTTGAAAATGAAGATAGATGAGGCTTTTGGGTGCCATTGGTTCCACATAAATGAGAATTTCCTATCTTTATCTCTATATTGTGCTTATTAATTGTTCAATGAAATGTATGCGTGGATGTTAAGTTTTATCATGTGCTAATTATTAGATTGTTGGATGATTGGTTGTTTGTTAGCTTAAGTAAATATCTATTCTTGATTAATTGGTTGTTCGATTATATCAAAATGCTTAATAAGTTAGAATTGACACCTCTAGTGGAAAACCTAGATAAACGAGACCAAGAGGAGAGTTTATCCTTAAATAATTTGATATAATCGTGTCGAGTAGTGAGGCCGAGAGGTAATCTATATGCCTAGGTGAGACCAAGAGGTAATCTTAGGTGGTATCTTTTAATCTAGGATGAAATTGAGAGGAGATTCCTAACTAAGAGTGGCAACCAATATAATCAGTGTAGTTCCATTAGTTTAATTTGCACTCAATTAATCAATCAATCATCATTTAATCATTTAAGTTATCTAAAACATTAGCAAGAAAGTCTAGCTTAGTTAGTTTAATTAATAGTTTAATTTTAGTTTATAAACCATTTTATTTGGACTTGTACTAATAATTTCTGGCTCGATTAGATTAGTAATTTCTTAATTTGTAATTAACTTAATAAACACATTTACCCACTTGGCAATCCTCTGGGTTCGGCCCCCTGGAATACTTCGTGTTCCATCGGAACTATAAATATTACAATTGACATTGTATATTTGCAGTTAAAACCTCTCTTTAAAATAGTTTTTCCAAAATCATTTGTTTTAACGCCCACGCGCGCGGGTGGTCAACCTAACACCTCTGTACATGATTAGCTCAGACGAGCCTCTGATGTTAAGCGTACTTGTATTTTGAGTTCTTTTATGATGTTTATTAATTAATATAAAACATGCAAGATATGAAATTGGTGAATTAAGGAATGAGGGGTAATGGAAGACTTGACTATTAAAGTTGGAGTCAACACCAGTGAAAGGTATGGGAATGAATCAGATATGAAAAATGTTAACACATCATGTTGCGGACTAAATATGTTGTATGTGATAAAGTATACGCACTTACCTTGTTGACAAATTGTGTTGGCCGATAGGTAAACTATGTTTGCATATTAAATTATCACATAATTATTATGTGAAGTAAGTTAATTATTGAATTTGTATGAGCTTACTAAGTATTCTTAATACTTATGCCTAGGTTTCTTTTATCTTGTAGATTTTGAACGTTAAAAGCGTGTCGGTTGGATCAGCAATAAGTTCACACTATCTGCCCAAGTTGTGGTAGACTCTTGATTTTGTTTGGTTCGAACTAAGGTGGCATGTATATAAACGTTTGATTACTTGTAAACAAATATGTTAAATTTTGAAAGTGATTACTTTAGACTCTCTTGATGTATGTAAATAAAATGAACTTAGGTTCTATTATGTTCCGGATTATAAGTTTCGTGGGACCTTTTCAAGTGTGGGGTATCCGCGAAACAGTCTGCCATTTAGGTATTCGTAAGAAATTACAAAATTAGATGTCCGCTTTACTTTTTGCAATAACTGTGTCCACAGGATAATTCACAGTTTTGGCCATATGTAATTCAATACGTAGTTAGACGACCCACTAGAACGGTCCGCCATGTATGTATGAAGTATGTGTATGTTATGTGAACCTCATGTGATAACATCTCGTAGCTCAAGTCCGGCAACTGGATCGGGCAAAAGGTGTTACAGTCGAGACCACTTATTAAATTAAAAAATGTCAGTATAAATATAATGCTTTAATATTATAAGCATTGATTTAAAGGTTCAGGGTTCTAACATTTACCTTCTAGCTAGTGGGAACATTAGTGGTTTGGTGGGTATAGGCTCAATGAAGGAAAGTCAATACCACCTCCATGATTGTAAAATCAAAAGGCTTCCTAATTCCTCACTGTATCACCCTTGTATAATTTCCTGTATAGGCAAGCTGTATAGGTAACTAAGTTACCAAATTTTTTTAGCATCAACACACCTTCGATTATGTGTAGATTGTATGCTTGAGCATGGCAATCAAGATCATCAAGTGTCCAGTTCCTTAGGGAGAATCTCAAAGTGTTTCCTCAATTGATCCATCTTCACTCGATGACCATTGAAAGCCAACAAAAGGTCAATACCTATTTTGAACACTTTAGCAAAAACCCCTTGTAGATTATATTCAGAGCTTCCATTACAAAACGTCCATCCATTAGAGGCCTTGTCAACAATGATACATCATCTAGCATTATTGTCGCTTCACTGCATGGGGGATGGAATGTATGGGTTTCTGTTCTCCATTGTTCAATCAAAATAGATATGAAGGTCGAAATGAAAGTAACCCTCCCAAATTGGCTTGCAAGATAAAAATCGATGTCCCTCAATTAGGGATTGATTCTCTCGTCAAGCACATTCAAATTCATATTCCTGAGAAGCCAAGCCATAAGAGAATATTACAATATTGTTGATTCTTGAGAAACATGTTGTTTTGGATCTCATTAAATTGGCAACCATTACTATACAATTAGATATTGTATTCTAAAGGTTATTAGCTATGAAGGGTTATGAGAAAAATATAACACGCTAATAGTTTTGATTTTCTATGAAAAGCAATCATATATGATCACCTATTTATAGGTTAAATATAGTAATTTTGAATATCTAATATTGTATATTATTTTGAATAGTTTTAGATGAAAGTTAAATATGATAATTTTAAATATCTAATATTTAAAAATAATATTTTTATTTTTAATAAAATAAAATCAACTTAATATTTTTAACATTGAGCAACAAGTAATTACCTATTTTATTTATCCTGTTCAACATTTAATTTTTAAAATTATATATTAAATAAAAACTAAAATGATTATCAAATATGTATACATTTAAAATATTAAACCAACCAAAAATTTCAAACACAGTGATACTAAGCCGTAAGCATGCTTTTAACAATTATCCGAATTACAATGAATGCGGGAAACCATGGATGTGAAGATAATGGCAAAAGGAAACATAGTGAAAAACCCGAGGGAATAAAAAGACACTCCTCCTGTTCTACTGGCAAAAGGCCCCAAGACATTGGGCTCTTCCGACTACAGAAAAAACTCAAACTGGGCCACGCCGTCCATTTTGCAACATGGATCTTATTTTATCAACAAACTTTACAGCGTCCAAAAAGAATAATAAATCAAAATCGTTGATTTCATTTACATAAAATAATTTGTCAGTCGCTAATGTGATTCTTCTGCTATCATCTACAGCTCATGAAATAAAAATAAAATTTAGACATATGGATTCCACCAATGGCAGCTTGGCCTAAAATCCATCCCGCTTGGAGCCGAGCCGAGGTGAACGATAACAAACGAATACCATCTACAAAAAGTACAACAGTTTTGTAACTTATTACAAAATCCCCCTTTTCTTTAAAACACAGCTTCTTTTTTTATCAAAGGTTGGTTTTCCCTCCAATCCATTCCCCGACCAACCTCCTGAGAACTGGAAAAGGGCGGTTTAAACACTTCATAACTGCCATTTGAATTAACAAATAAATAACGGATATATTAAAGAGAAAGGGAAAACGCTCTTAACGACTTTTTGAACTAAGCCCATCCATCAAGTACACAATTCCTTTCACCCTAAACATTCTGTTCGTTCAGTAACACTGCCAGCACCATCATCTACCACACTCTATCAATCAACCATTCTAGTCTAGGATTTTAACAATATATATCTAACTCCCCCTAACCATGCTTCTTCGAAAACTTCACATCATCTTCCTCCTTATCTTCCCCTGCATCATCGCTTCTCTTTCTCTTAAGCTGTGAAGTCGATGGCACTTCCTCATCATCTTCAACTTCTTCCTCCTCTTCTACATCATCATCATCATCGCCATCTTCTTCTTCTTCATTCCCTGGGTCCATATCACTACCTTCAGCATCATGTTCTTCAGCTTGGGCCACTGGTTGAACCAGGTAGCCTTCACCATAGTCTTCATCCTGTCATTCCAGTCAACCAACATTAATTTTAAAAACATCACAATCCACCAATAAAAGGTGAAGTTCACTAGGAAAAATAAAAGATAATGCCAGATACCAAAGAAGCTAAGATAACACTACAATCAGTCAAACTAAAGACATTAAAAATAACAGTAGCACAACACAAAATATCTTGGCTCCAAAGGCTAATCCACAAACATCAAGTACTACGTATAAATAACAAGTTCTTACACCTAATCCACAACCAAAAGCTACTCCAAAAAAGTAATATGCAAGATTAGAAAAGCCAAATAAGTTATGAGAAACATGAGATTATCAACTAAAATTTCCAAATTCACCAATAACCCACTCAGAATACCATAAATAGAAACCTAATATAGAAACTTCATTAAAACAAGGCAGTCATGGCACTAGGAAGTGGTTTATCAGCTTTACAACTTTAATTTAGCTACAATCCATAGAACATAAAGTTTGCCAACAAAGTTGACATAGATTTGTTTATTAACTGCTTAGTGAGCTAAACCAATATTATCATAAAGCCAAAGACAAAATTAACAAATAACATTGGATCTAACCAAAGAAAAATATTCAGACAGAACCTACAACTTTAGTCTGGTAGGGTCATTGATTAGACAGAACAAGTAACAGGTATATTCTCATGACAAAGAACTTGGTCAACAAGAGATTAAAACTGACTTCAAAGACAACTACAATTCATCATCTTCAACAAAGAGCATATATGGCAACAAAAGTCAATAGTTCGAGGATGAGGTAATAAGCTACAACTTTTAAACACTTGAAGAAACAAAAAAGTTACCTAGGTTTCCTCCCAATTAAAATTCCAAAACCAGAATACATTAAGGTAATTACCAAACTGTCCTCACCATACACAGACTTACAAAAAAGATGAGAACCATACAAACTGTAAGTGCACAATGGCTTTTCAACAAGGGAAGAATCCACGTGGATAATTTGTAAGGGAAAAAGAAATAGTAACAGTTATAAATTGCTAGAACCGTGAACAAAGACCATAAACTTATAATGTGAAACACTTGGATAACAGTGTGACAGAAGCGCAGCATTTTTTTTCCTGATGTTTGAAAGCAAACATTAGCACATGGGACAAGATAACAGCATTCAAGACATAGCAGCAAGCCATATATTTACTTGGGAAAAATCTAAAAAAGCCTCTTAAATCAAACAATTAACTCAAGTTATATGAGATAACAACGCAATAAGCAGAAAAAAAAAAAGAAACTAAAGTTGATCAAATAGTGTAAACAATAGAAGTATGACTGGTAGTAAGTATTGCAAGCAATACGAAACCTCACCTCCTCTTCACCCTCTTCTTCATCTTCATATTCCCCATCCTCTTCAACATCCAACTCTTCCTCACCAGTCTCACCATGATCATCATCATCCCCATCTTCCCCATGTTCATGCCCATCAATCTCCCCTTCCGTGCTCATCAAATGCCCAGTACTCTCTGGCTCAGGAAAATCACCTTCATCATTATCTACCTCTTCCTCCTCTTCATCCTCATCCTCCTCCTCCTCATCATCATCCTCTACCCCATCTTCCTCATCATCATCACTATCCCCAATATCATGAACTTCCACCACATCTTCTTCCTCCTCCTCATCATCAACTTCCTCACCTGAATCATTCTCACGATGACCATCATCATCTTCATCTTCTGCTCTCCCTACTTCCTCAATCCGAAACCCATTGGCCTCATGACCTAACCCATTTACCCTTCCACCCGTGTCTGTCTCTTCTTCATCTGCATCACTCTCTTCATCCTCATCAACATCAACAATCCCTTCACCTCCTTCACTATGCCCGTTATTCATTCTGTACTGCCTATCATCACCATCAACCTCCCCACTCCCAGGATCATCTTCATCATCCTCATCCTCATCCTCTTCATCTTCCTCTTCCTCCTCATCATCCGATTCTGGCCTTTCATTTTCCTCGGCGTCCATTTTATCTAAATATTTCAACGATTTAATCAACCCAAAAACCCTAGATCGATAATCCTTGACCCTGGTAACCGGGCACTCATATAGATCGAGGGAAACAAGCTTAAGCTGGGCAAGCGGGGCAAGAGCCTCTATATATTGAATCCGGTTATTAGACAAGTCAAGGTCCCGGAGCGAGTCAAGACCAGCTTCAACGAGGAATTCTAGGCCACCGGCTATTCTATTGTCTGAAAGGATTAATCTCTGGAGATTTCGAAGACGAGGAAACTGTTCTAGAGATGAAACACCGATATTGGCAATTGAAAGGTGTTGAAGATTCTCAAATTTTTCCAAGAGGCTCGGCGGCGGGAGGCGACCTTGAACACACTTCACCGCACCGTCAAGTGTCAAGGTTCTAACCGCCGCGTGGTCCGCTTGCCCGTCTAACGCTGTCTCCACCGCTCTCTGCCAGATCTCATCCATCAAATTCTACACCGTTTTTATCTCATAGAACCCCTATTTATATCAACAAATGCCAGATATAAAGCTTGTTTCTTATATTTCTAAAGTGAAATGGTTCAAAGGGATGTTTCGAAAGGGAAGAGATTAAGGAGTGTTATTCCAGAAAAAAGGAAAGCTAATAATAGTATAAGAAATTCAAATGGAGGAAACTACAAAATTTGAGTAAAACTTAAACGAAACCCTAACCCTAGATTTTGAAGATCGAGGAGAGGGAGTTCTGTTTTAATCTATTTCGGATGGCTTTAAACCCTAAATATTTTGATTTTTACCAGATGTACGGAATTTGCTCTTTCAAGTTCCAAACTTGAGAATAAAAACACAAACACAGAGATTAAATAACTAAAAAGAACCATAATTTCAATTTCCTCTTCTTTTCTTTTTTTTCTCTCTCTGCCTTTTCCCTTTTTATTGGTTATAGGAGTGGACGAGTCGGGATAAACCTCGAGCAGAGAAGGTGGGACCCGGGGGGGGGACTAGACGGCTCGTGGTTCGTGGCTGCGGTTTTGTTTTAGCGGGGGAGGTGGTTTTGTGAATTATTGGAGGAAGGTGAACCAATGGATTGAGGAAGACACGGATCGTTGACGTGGATAAAATGAACGGTAGAGATTTGACGTAGGTGTGTTTGTTCTCGAGAAGGATGTAGACAGATGAGAGATAATGAACTGGAGCGCAGGTTTGACACGTCACTTTGATTGTAAATATCGGGAATATTAGGAGAATGCCTATTAAGTTGGAGGCAATTACGGAACTGCCATTCGGCGTTGTAATTAGCAGGCCCAGCCTGCTATGGCCCAAACTCAGAATTTCCATGACAATGACAGTAGTAAGATAACAACACTACACCACAGCAATGGGAATAAATTCTTAGCTTTGCCACCAAGGAGATTTTAAATTGCAACCCCGAAGCGTGGCGCTCATCGCCGAAAGCACAAATGATGCTACCACTGTCCACACTGAATATCGATGTAAACCATGAAATAACTATCGCAATGTGACATTACGAGTGTTTTTTTTAATCCAGCAAAACTCGTGAAAGTATAAGCAGGTGTATATAACAGGAATAAATGTATCGTTATTAATTATGATGTTCGACAACAATTCAAGCCAGAACCAGTTCTAAATTATCACTTGGAATCTCCACTCGGATTGGTAACTTTACTTCCATTTTGAGTCCCGGATCCTTTAAGCTCAGCAAAACCTGGTGGCAACTTTGGAGGATGCACAATAGGCATGTTTGGCGAAGGCCCTGATGAGGCTGGCGAACGAAATGGCCAAGTGATGGTACTCACATTTGAAGCAGGAGAGCTTGAGAATTGGCTGGGCCTTAGGGAACTACTAGCACCCTTGGTATCTATCTTTGGCATATCTACTTTCTGTTCTGACTCTGGACAGCTTGGTTGTGCTTCGCTAATGTCTCCTCCAATGGTAGTCTGGTTTTTATCTCCTACTGTCCTAACATTGGGAGCCCCAAACTGAAGCCAGGGCTGCCTGAAATGTGGTGGCCGGTTCAACATAGCAGCATGGGTTCCAGAAGAATTTCCATTGTTTTCTGCATCATCTTTGCCTCTAGCTTGAAGGCCTGCTTCTGACACGTCATTAGGCTTAATTGGCTTTGAGTCTTGCTGCTTATCTCGGTCCGCTGTAGAACTCAGATCAATTGAATCAACTCTAGGCACTGAAGATCGGCCCGTGGCAATTGTAGTTGTAGGAAATGCTTTCTCGGGAGGGACAGCTGGAGTATAATTAGACGGAAGTAGATCATCCCAATTCTCTAATAGCTCCTTGTAGACTTTTCGGAGGGTGACTTCTGTGAGACCTGTCACCTTACATATCTCAGCCTGCGTCTTCCGTTTGTCTTCTAATTGGCATGCCAGATATATAGCAGCTGCAGATATACTAATCGGATTTCGGCGAGTGCAAAAGCATTTGTTGATCACAACTTCTCCGATATGAGTTGCCAGCTCCTGAAGACATGAGGAAGACTTCATTATATCCTTCTTCACCGAAAATCAGATTATAATAGAAGGAGCTTATGGAAACAAATAAATCAAGTACCGTTTCTAAAAGAATCCATAGGCATCACAACTTGATTTATTCATACATAAAGTTTAAGCCACCACATACAGATACTGATGAATTATACAGTGAATAAATTTATAATCTTAGTAAAACTTTCCTGGCAACTTGTATCCATTGCAAGATGATTTCTCACAAGTCCTATCCAATTTTAAACAAATTTTAATTTCTTTTAACATTTATCTGCAAAGGGTTATATTGGTAATAGCTACAATTCAACTTCATCAACTAAAGGTCCAAGCTGCAACTCTTGAACCAAAAGGTACCTGTGCAGATTTATTGAGCTGAAGGAGAGTGCAAAATCTCGGCATATGAACTGATATAGAATTACTATTGATAGGTTGACTTAATTGTAAAGCTTCTCCCAGGATCTTGATGTACTTGCCAATCTCTTTCTGTGGTACATTGGCAGCAATAGAGATTTCCTGTCATTTTACAAAACTATAAGCAATTAGTTCCAAGATTTTAAATCCTTATTCTAAGGAATTCTACACTTCAGAACTCTAGGTTTCTATTTTATGTTCTTCTCCATCAACTCAAATCCTCATAAATTTTCACCCGTACGCAGTCATAATTCTCTTGATTTACCTTAAGGCTAGCGCAGTTCTCCTCTCCACTCAACTCCCAACTTAAACTTTTCATTTCCATACCAATCAAATTCTCATTTATTCATAAGAGCAACCAGGCAACGACCTCTTGGCCAACTGAAATCTCGCATTACTCTGAAGAATGATATCTAACAAACTATAGCAGTAGCTTAAAATAAGGTCACAAGATTTACAGGTACACAACTTTATAAGAAAGGTAACCAGCGATAAGATATAGGTCCCGTGTCTACTAAAGGAAAAGGCCACAAGATGCATATCTCAAACTCTACAAGCAGAAGTTGAGAACCTAATATGCAGAGCAATAGCATCTTGTCACTCATTTCTTTCTCAATTCTCACTTCACAAGTAATCAACAAAATATGCAAAACACTTGGAACAAACCAAATTATCTACAGGATAAAAGAATAGCTATGTTACAAAATCCAGCGTAGCATATGTACAGATACACATACATTAAGCTTCACAAATTGATCAAGGGGTCTTAAAACCGCAAACAGGCACAATTCTCAGCTGTGGTAACAGATTAACTTGATTCCTAGTAATGTAACGTTCAACTAAATCCGCCTTAACACTAAACTACTTTAGCATAAACAAGTCAACTGTAAAACCCCACTCAGAAATGTAAAATTACCTGGAGGGTTCGAGGCTCTTGAGCTTCCCTAATGGCCTGAACAAGAGCAGCAGTAGCAAGCGCCTCAACACTCCGGTTCCTCAAACAGGTAGCCGAACAACAATCCCTAAACAACTGAAACGCGTGATCCGATATATCACAATCCAACCCCAAAATCGACGCCACGTCAAGAATCTGCATATACGCTCTCAAATTATCCACCACAACCGTCGAAGACGAAGTTGCCGAAGGGGCTGAAGACGAAGAGAGTTCTAGAATCCGCTCGAGCTCCGCCAGGTGGCCCGAAAAGGAGAGAGAGGAGCGGAGGAAGAGTGGATTGGGTTCGAGGGACCATGTGGAAAAGGCCGTAATAAATCCCGTGGGCTCAAAGGGGTCGTCTTCGTGGATTTGGTAAGCGGAAGCGGGAGCAGGGATGTCGGAGGTGACGAGGCAGAGAGGGGTATCTTGGGCACGCACGTGAAAGAGGTGGTGGTTTTGGAATTGGCGCTCTTCGACGACACGTCCGCAAGAGGTGCACTCCGTTATGGACCGGCCGGTTGACGTGGTGGCGCACCGACCTTGCGCCGCCGAGCAATACGGACATTTCATCGGTGATTGTTATTCACTCTTTATTACTACCGCGGATTTACTTAACTAAAAAAGAATTCAACTATTTTCTCTTTTTCTTTTTCTTTAACCAAAGAATTCAACTCTTTTGTAGCATTTGAATTTTAATTTGAAAATTTCTTTTTTCCTACTTAGAAGTATACTTATGGTTACATTATATACTCAACCAACCACTTGTGTTTTCAACCAAATTCCAATGAGACTCCTATGAGACTCCTAGTTAACCTATTAAAGGATATATTTCTTTTATGTAAAATATTTCTTTTAAAATTAATACAATTGATTGTAATATCTATATAATGAAGGAAATGACCATTTTAAATACATTGAGATTTTAACCAAAAATAGGGTATACACACCTTATATAAAGTCAAGCCATATTAGACAAAGCAAACTACTCTTGTAATAGCCCTCTACCACTTGAGGGAAAGCAAAGCAAGATTTAAGTATTGGAAATTATAGATTGCAAATTTAATTTTGATGAGCACTTATTTAATTTTGAAAAGTAATAATTATCATTCAATAGATACATTTAGAAAGTGATAATTTATCATTCAATGGATACATTTTCATGAGACATATTTCTTCTAAGAAGTATGTCTAGCATGAAGGGTTGTGATTCTTCAAAATAGTACCTTTTGAGTGCATATAAATAGATGGTCTATGGTGCTCACAAATGACAATTACAATCAATCCTATTTTCAGAAATTAAAGAAAGAGTTAGGGAATTCTTCGATTTTGCTAATCAAAGGAAATTCAAAACTTCGTTGTATCCTAAGAGGACCTTTGTCTTAACCCTCTAGCAACTTTGTGCGGGGCCAAATAGTTCTCTTTGGAAAGCATCATCTGTGACTCGAAGTCTACTGTTTATTTCCATATAAGTCTCCAGTTCTATTGTCTCCACTTAAATTATCCAACAATCAAAGAGAACTAATTATAGATAGTGACGGAGGCTAACATCACATTCAAAGTGATGAACCAAGAGTTTGTAAAACTTGACCGATTTGATGGTTCAACTTTAATCGTTGGAAGGACAAGATGTTGTTCCTTTTTACTGTCTTAAATGTAGCGTAAGTTCTGGATCCAAACCTACAACCCGTGGGAGATCCCACCCCCAATGCAAACTCCGAGGAAATTGCGTAAGTGACTGAACTTAAGAAGAAGCGTGAAGAAGACAATTTCACATGTCGAGGACACATCCTCAACACCTTGTCTGATAAATTGTATGATCTCTACATGTCGGTGCAATCCCCAATGGAAATATGGAAAGCTCTTAAAGAGAAATACAACACCGAGCGACAAGGTACTAATAAATTTTTAATGATGAAGTATTTCGAATTCAAAATGCTCGATGTTATCTCGATTATGGATCAAGTCCATGAATTACAAGTCATTGTAAGCAGGTTTCGTGACTTAAAAATTGTTATTCCAAAATTGTTACAAGTCAAGGCTATCATCTCGAAGTTGCCCTCGTCTTGGAAAAATTATCGGAAGAAACTTTTGCATATGGTAGAAGACTTCACTGTGGAGAAAATACTTAGGCATTTGTGTATTGAAGAGGAAACTCGGAAGCGTGATACGATGTATCTTCCCTAAAGTTCTAAAGTGAACCATGTAAACGAGTCTAAGAACTCTGCAAATAGTAAGCGAAATGCTACGTCTGAGACCAAGGACGTGCAAGACAAGAAAAAAAATCCTGCAATTGTTAGAATTGTAATAAGAAAGGGCACTATATTATGGATTGCAGACTTCTCAAAAAGAAGCAAGATGCTACAACTTCCAAAGCCAATATGGCGAAGGAAATAGACTTAGTGGTCATGGTTACGGAAGGGATCGAGAGTTTGGAGATTGGTATAATTACTAAACTCAATATAGGCATGACTGATAAGTTTTGTAATTGGTGGCTTGACTCCGAAGCTACTGTCCATGTGTGTAATGAACGACAACAATTCAAGAGTTATGAACTAGTGGCAAACCGTGAAGTGCTTATGGGCAACTATCAATCAGTTAAGGTGCTCGATCAAGGGACGGTGGAATTCGACTTCACGTCTGGGAAGAAATTGACTTTGACCAATTTGTTGCATATTCCCAATGTGAGAAAGAATTTAGTGTCCGCGAGTATTCTGTGTAATAAGGGGTTCAAGATTATCTTGGAATCCGATAAGTTTGTCTTGCTTAAGGGTGATATATATGTAGGAAAAGGATATTGTAACTAGGCTCAAATTGAGCATTGATATGAATAAAGTTAATTCTTCTGCTTATATTGTTGAATCTTATCCTTTGTGGCATGCGCGTTTAACACATTTTAATTTTAAAACTTTATAATATATGCAAAAGAATGGTTATATAAGTCTAAGTAATGATGAGTTTGTAGATAAATGTGAAATTTGTATTCAATCAAAAATTACCATAAAGGCATTTCCTAATAAGTGTGAAAGGAATTTGCAAATGTTAGATTTAATTCATTCGGATGTTTGTGAATTCAATGAAACTTTAACAAGAGGTGGAAAATGATATTTTATCACTTTTATAGACGACTTCTCTAGATTTACTTATGTGTATCTCATGATAAGTAACGATAAGGCGTTTGATATGTTTAAACATTTTAAAAATGAGGTTGAGAATTTGTTTAGTAAGAAAATCAAAGTGCTTCGTAATGATAGAGGTGGTGAATATTTTTCAAATGAATTTAATGTATTTTGTGAGGAACAAGGTGTGGTACATAAGTGTTCCGCGCCTTATACTCTATAACAAAATGGTTTGGCTGAAAGAAAGAACCATACTTTAGTAGATATGGTTAATTCGATGCTGTTAAATGCTAAACTTCCATATAATCTATGGGGTGGAACATTATTGACTACGTGTTATATTCTTAATAGAAAACCATCGAGAAAATTCAAAATATCTCTATATAAGTTATAGAAGGGTCGAATGTCAAACTTAGATTATTTCAAAGTGTAGGGGTGTTTGGCTTACTATAGAGTTCCCAACCAACAACTAATAAAGTTAGGTTCAAGAGCCGTCAAGGGTGCATTTGTTGGATATGCCCAATACTCTAAGGCTTATTATGTTCTTGACTTAGTGTTAAATACGATAACTGAAATAAGAGATGTTGTATTCATTGAAAATAAGGTTTTCAATGATTCAACAGATTTGGAAAAAGAATACCAGCCAATGATCTCAAGTGATCAAACCAAAAGAAGTATTTGTGATAATAAGGATACGGAGCTGAGGAAAAGTCAAAGAGTGAGAAAAGTAAATGACTTTGGTCCTGATTTCATTTCCTCACAATCTCTAGCATTCCTTGTTGAGGGAAATAGAGAATTCATAATTAGGAAGATCCTCATAATGTTTAATGTGAATAGTGATCCACCATCCTATAGTGAAGCCATGAATTCTAGGGATTCAGCATTTTGGAAAGAGGTGATCAATGATGAAGTAGATTCAATATTATCCAACAATACTTGGATTCTAGTTGATATCCCTTAAGGATCAAAGCCTATCAGGTGTAAATGGGTGTTTAAAATGAAGAATACTCCAACAGGGGGTTCTTCAACTTTAAGGCTAGGTTGGTGGCTAAAGGATTTAGGCAAAAGAAAGGCTTAGATTATTTTGACACTTATGCACCAGTGGCTAGGATGAACTCCATTCAAATTCTTATAGCACTTGCATCTATCCATAAGTTACATGTATGTCAAATGGATGTTAAGATGGCTTTTTTTAAATAGTGATCTCGAAGAGGAAATCTACATGGAGCAACCAGAAGGTTTTGTGCTTCCTAGGAATGAACTTAAGGTGTGTAAGTTGATCAAGTCATTATATGGTTTAAAACAAGTGCTTAAAAAGTGGCGTGAAGAATTTGACTCGATTATCTTGTCATATGGTTTTTTTACATAATGGTGCGGATAAATGTATTTACACTAAATTCTCAAATAGGTATAGTGTAATTATTTGTCTCTATGTAGGCAATTTGTTGATTTTTGGCACGAACATGAAAAGTGTTCGTGATACCAAAGAGTATCTAGCCTTGGATTTTAAGATAAAGGATCTCAACAAGGTAGATACAATTCTAGGTATAAAGGTGAAAAAACATGAAAAAGGCTTTGTACTAAGCCAATCTCACTACATCGAGAAAGTATTGGAAAAGTTTAAACACTTGAATATCAATGATTCGAACACTCTATACGATTCGAACTTCAAGTTAAGTGAGAATAATGGCAAAACTATAGTACAACTTGAGTACGCCAACACAATCGAAAGTCTAATGTATGCAAATGCATTGCACTAGTGTGCAAATTGGCGAGATTTACAAATTTTCCTAGTACCAATCATTGGAAAGGAATTTGTAAGAATTTTGGCTATATTAAGAAAACAAAAAATATGGGATTATTCCATAGTGATTATCCTGCAGTACTAGAAGATTACTCGGATGCAAGTTGGATTACAAGTCTAAGTGATAATAAGTCCACATTAGGATGGATTTTTACAATTGAAGGTGGAGCCATTAGTTGGGCCTCCAAGAAAAAAACTTACATCTCACATTCAACTATGGAGGTTGAATTTATAGCCTTGGCGGCTAATGGCAAGAAATCGGAATGGCTAAGAGATCTCTTACTAGATATAAAGTTGTGGCCACAATGTAAGTTCGCCATTTCTGTATATTGCGATAGTGAATCTACCATGTCTCGAGCATACAATAAGATGTACAATGGAAAGTTTAGACATATAAGTTTGAGACATGAGTATGTGAGACAATTGATTAGGGACGGTGTGATAATTGTTACTTATGTTAAGTCAATTGACAATATAGTGGGTCCATTGGCAAAAGGTTTGTCAAGGGATTTGGTTAAGATTACCACCACTAAGATGGGATTAAAACCCTTCTAATCACGTTATTGATAATGAAAACCCTACCTTGTTCTAGCCAAAAGTTAGTTTCAAGGTTCAAAGGGTAATAACAAGTTATCGAATGACAACGTACACTAAGGATCAAGATTTAGTGTTTATATTTAGGAGGATGAGTTTTACTATTAATGGATGGACATTAATTGTCATGAAATCCACCTATTTAGACATGAAGTGGTGCCACTTCAATGAGATTTTCTTTATGGTTTTCTCCCATACATGTTCATGAAACGGGATGAGCATATAGCCATAACGGTGTTAATGCAAATTAAACTCTTACTCTAATACTTTACGGTTATTTGTGAAAATTCTCTGGTATTGACTTTAAGAGTGATGGTTCAAGTGACTAGCCACCATTTACTTTGTTGATACTTTGAGAGTTTACACTAAAGGAAGGTTTAATCTGCGGACACCCTTCTTTATGCATAATCATTGGGTACTTATTTTCTGGAATTAGCAATCTAGTGGGGGATTGTTGGAAATTATAGATTGCAAATTTAATTTTTGATGAGCACTTATTCAATTTTGGAAAGTAATAACTATCATTCAATAGATACATTTAGAAAGTGATAATTTATCATTCAATGGATACATTTTCATGGGACATATTTCTTCTAAGAAGTATGTCCAACATGAAGGGTTGTGATTCTTCAAAACAGTATCTTTTGAGTGCATATAAATAGATAGTCTATGGTGCTCACAAATGACAATTACAATCAATCCTATTTTTAGAAACTAGAGTAAGAGTTAGGGAATTCCTCGATTTTGCTAATCAAAGAAAATTCAAAACTTCGTTGTATCCCAAGAGGACCTTTATCTTAACCCTTTAGCAACTTTGTGTGGAGGCAAATAATTCTTTTTGGAAAGGTTATCCGCGCCTTGAAGGCTACTATTTATTTCCATATAAGTCTTTGATTCTATCATCTCCACTCAAATTATCCAACGTTAAGCCACTCCTCAGACGAATCTAATACGATGGGACAAAGGCTGCCAGAAAACAAAGCGAACACATCCTTGAATCATTAAGCCCCTTTCCATGTCCTTACTTCGGTGGTGATGAACACAAAATAACGAACCTAAAAACAACAGATTTGCAATTGCTAGAAAGCGAAAATAGTCAAGACGAGCCATAAAAGACTCAATAAATCAAAATACATGGGATCCAAAAAATACGAGCCTCTAAGGCTCAAGAAAACCTCCATGAGGGAGGATCCAAAGGAAACCTTTGGAATCCTTTATTATGTCGGGAAAAGGGAAAGCCATCCTCCACAACCATTAAATGAGGAGTAGATAATGGGGAAAAAATAGGGGAAAGAATATAGGGGAAAGAAAAGAAATGGTAAGGTGGGAAGAAAGAAACGGAGGGAAATGGAGAAGGGGAAGATGAGTGTCGGCACTCGAGAGCACCGACCGATGAGAGAGGGGAAACCTACTAGCATACGAACCACCGACAACTGGAGGAAGAGAAAAACAACGAGGGGAAAACAAAAGGGAAAAAAAGAGAGATAACATAAGGAATGAGAGAAGAAAGAGGAAAGAATGATAAAAGAGAGACGGAAGAAGGGGTACTGGTGGCCTACGATGGCCACTGGCAAAAAGCTTACCTCAAGCTTACAAAATGAGAGAGAAAAATAGAT
The DNA here is from genome assembly GCF_025698545.1 of Gossypium raimondii. Taxonomy (NCBI): domain Eukaryota; kingdom Viridiplantae; phylum Streptophyta; class Magnoliopsida; order Malvales; family Malvaceae; genus Gossypium; species Gossypium raimondii. The sequence continues at coordinate 42,520,584 of NC_068575.1, read as the reverse complement.
GAACCAAGAAATAAAAGGAAATAAAATAAAAGGGTCTTTATTTTGTGTAAAAATAAATATATTTTATGTTGGACTCATCTATACTATTTATTAACTATTTTAATAGAATTGGTGTCACCTTCAATTGGGTCGTCAACTCAAAATATAATTTATAAAAATGTATTTCCATAATTAAAATAAGTTATACTATTTGAGGGTATTCTAGTATTTTATTTTAACAAAATCAATAAATATATATAATGGGATTTGAACTCATGTTAATTAAATCGGTAAAATTTTAAGTTTATTTTATACATTTTTGTTTTAATATGCACAAGTTATTATCTCTATCAGTTGTATATATTAATAATATTGTTAATTAAGTTGGTGTCACAAGTCAACTCGACACTAACAATTAATGACAAAATCGTGATAAATAATTGTAGTGCATTTAGTGTAGTTTACGATGTATTTATATGTTTAACTTTCGTTTTATTCATAATTTAATCTCTTTTTTATTTTAACATCATACATATTTCGTGTTACTATAATTAATTAGTTTCAAACCATATGTTTCATTGTTTATTGTTTGTTATTTTAAACACGCATCGTAGCGAGCATACACGTATAATAGAATTTTTAGTATAAATTATGCATGTTAAATGTAAATTATTTTTTAATTATTTGTTTTATTTAAAAAATTTCACCCATTTAATAAATATTAATACATAAAATATTTTAGATCGATATGATAGAAATATTGAATTGATTCGAAAATTTATATGCATGACAAATATAATTATATTGATAAATTCAATAGCTAAATCGTTAAAATATTAATTATGCAAAATATACATCAAAAACAAAAGTTACACATTCAATGGTGTAAAACTCCGACATAAATAGATGCTTTCATTTTTTTCAATATATGTATGTTTTATATAGATTTATTTAGTTTTTTTGTGATTTTTAATCATTGTGTTTTATATTGATTTAATTATATGTTATAGTTTTTTTTGAACATATATATATTTACAACTAAAAAACCTTAAAACTAATTTTAAAACTCTTTAAATTAAGTACACTTTATTCAAATAATTTTTATTTTTTAATTGAAGTGTTGTTTTATAAATTCAACAGTTAGTGTTAAAAATTAAGTTTTAAATTTAAGTTGTAAATTTTTTTCATATATTTCTTGAAATTAAGTATGAAAATTATTAAAATGTTTGATAAATGTATTTTTAAAAAAATTTTAAAAGTAAAAGATTTAAAGATAATGTTAAAAGAACTTACATTAAGTGATAAATAGTTCATTATTTTTTAAAAAATTCTATCATTTACTTTTTAGTGTAGATTATCAAAAGTGATTAAAAATTAAATCACTAAAATTATTAATTCCAATTAAGAAGATGTCTTGTCTTTGACATCAGAGTGAATTACTCTTAGAAGATAAATATATAGATGTGACTGACTAAACTGACAATATATTGGACTAAACCCAAGAAGATTTAATTCACAACATGAGTTACATACGTATGGTCAGTGGCTAACTCCGGATTTTGGTAAATCACACCATGAATATCACAAGTGAATTCATTCACAAACAGATCAATGTGTTTCATCCTCTTATGATTTATCATTTTCTTGGTATTAGCTATTGCAGCACTGTTGTCACAATACAGTGTTATAACTTTTTCCATACCAGGAATGACTTCAAGACCAATTAAGAACTTTCGAAGCCAAATCGCTTCTTTCATTTCCATAGAAGTAGTCACATTCTCGGGTTCCATAGTAGAGTTAGCAGTGCAAGTTTGTTTAACACTTCTCCATACAATGGCTCCATTGCCTAGGACAAATACATTTCCCGATGTCGATTTCCTCGAATCTTTTTAGGTTTAGAAGTTAGAGTCTATGTATCCAATAGGAGTAGGGTTCTCCCCATAATACACAAGCATATAATCCTTGGTTCTTTTAAGATACTTTAATATATGCTTTACAACTTGCCAATGCCTGAGGCCAGGATTCGTCTGATATCGACTAACCATTTCTACTGCGAAATAGATGTCTAGAAGTGTGCAAAGCATTAGATACATAAGGCTTTCAACTGTCAAAGCATGTGAAACCTTACTCACATGTTCTCTTTCTTCTACTTTCTTAGGATAGTCAAATAATGAAATATGAAAACTCGATGCAGTTGGCTGAGCACCTAGCTTTTATCGATCATTGCAAACTGTTCCAGTACCTTACCAATGTATGAAGTTTGTGATAGAGCTATCGTTTTACTTTTTCGATCCCTAAGGATTCGAATTCCAATAATATTATTAGCTTCATCCAAGTCCTTCATGCTAAACTATTGAGATAACCACAATTTAACCGATGACAATTCTCCTACATCATTTCTTATAAGTAGAATATCATCAAAATACAAAACGAGGAAGACCACTTTTTTGTCCTTTATACTCTTATAAACATAATGTTCATTAGTGTTTTTCTCAAACTCAAAAGTCTTGATCGTTTGATCAAATCTTTTATTCTGAGTTTGCAAACTTTTTGCTCCTTTCCTTTGACAACTTAGCCAGTGGGTTAAGCCATGTAAATGGTTTCATCAAGATAGTCATTTAAGAATGCTGTCTTGGAATCCATTTGTCAAATCTTATAATCAATAGCAATGATAATGGATAAGAATATACGGATAGACTTGAGCATGGCTATCAAAGAGAAGGTCTCATCGTAATTAATGCCTTCTTTCTATGTGTAATCTTTCCCTAAAAGTCTATTTTTATCTGTTTCCACTTTCTCTTCCACATTTCTCTTCTTCATGTAGATCCACTTACACTCTATGGGTTTAATTCTAACTGGTAAGTCTAAAAGTTCTCACATCATATTGGATTTCATAGAATCCATCTCGGCATCCATTGCCTGTTTCAAGAGCTTAGAACCAACTTCCTACACAGCCTCCTCTGTTTTTGATTGTTTCCAGGTCTTTCTACAACTTTCTCGAGAATTAAACTTGGTGATTGTTCTACAACTCCCAAAAGTTTCTTGAGTACCACTTTACTTCAAGGCTTAAATTTATCCAAGTAACTTTCCTCAAGGAAGGTAGCATGGGTAGAAACTTTAATCGTATTATCTTTTGGATTGTAGAATAATCCACCCTTTGTTCCTTTCTGATATCCTACAAATATGCACAATTATGTCTGTGCATTCAACTTCTTTGCATCCTTATGCATAACGTGTGTTGGACAAACCCATATTCTAAAGTGATTTAGGGTGATTTTCTTTCCATACCAAAGTTCATAAGGTGTTTTACAAGCAGACTTGGTTGGCACATCATCCAGAATATAGCAAGCCATTTGTATCACATATCCCTAGAAGGAAGTAGGGAGTTGCGAATAACTTAACATTAAACGAACCATATCAAGCAAGGTTCTATTCCTTCTTTCAGCTACGTCATTCTGATGTGGAGTGCTTGACGGAGTCAACTGGGATAAAATCCCATTCCCTATGAGGTATCTTAAGAACTCATCGGAGAATTATTTCTAAAATCATCAGACCGAAATTTTTTTATGGATAAACCTAATTACTTTTCCACTTCTGCACGAAACTCTCGAAATTTATCAAAGGTTTAACTTTTGCAATGCATTGATACACATATCTATATCAAAAACAGTCATCGATGAAAGTCACATAATATTCATAACCTCCTCGGGCACTGATGATTGTGGGGCCATATACATCAGTGTACACAAGTTCTAAAGGTTGGTTGACCCTTATACCTTTCGCATTAAAAGGCTTCTTAGTAATTTTACCTTCTAAGCAAGATTCACTGTCATGCCTCATAATTAATTTTAATTTGTAACTTCATGCACAAGCAGGTAAGGTAGCCTAATGGTTAAAAGCTTAAATAAATTCATTATGGTCCTAGGTTCAATTCCTTAGATCCTCATTATTTTTATTTAATTTTTGGTCATAAAACCATATGCAATACCCCTATTGTCTTATAGGCAAAGATTTCTTTCCACCTTTAACTAGTCAACCTACCATCTTTAGCCCCCTTTTCACTCCACATGTTCCTTATGATCCACTTTTCAAGCCTTTGTCCCCCAAAGCTTTCTTCTTTTTCTTCAATTTCCTACCTTGAACCGTCCATCCCATCTTAGTTAGCCACTATTCATTTTTTTTCATTTTTGTTTTCTGCTCTTCCCTTTTTGGTCGTTCCTCCCCTTGCTCATCCCTTTCTCATAATTTTCCTTTCATTTTTATCCTTTAAACCACCATTTTCTCCACCGTTCTCCCAGTTACCACCACCCATAGTTGACCGCATCATTACCTCACCATCACTAAAATACCGTCAAACCTCCACTATCGTTGCCGCTGCTGCTGCCATCACGCTGTCGTATCACCACCGCCATTAGTCATCATTCTTCTCTATTTTTCATTTCCTTTTCAGTTTTTAGTCATAATAGAACTTCTATTCCTCCTCTCCTATTTTCATAAATCATTTCTAATATTATTCTCATTCTTTTATTTTGATGATAATTTTTCCATAGACTCTATTCCCTATTCGAATCAATACCTTGGTGAACTATCAATACTTCTAATCTGATCATAATAACGTAAGTATATGATGATTTGGGATAATGATCACTTCTTTCCTATTCTTTTTATTAAGGGTCGATTATAGTAATGGTTATAGATATTGTTTATGTTTCACTATTAATAACTTGTATTAGTCGTATGTTGAAGTACCATTTGCTATCAACGTGGATCACCCCTAACTTTGGAAGGGAATTGCGACTCTGTTCTAAGTGTAATAGCGTAAGTGTTGGTTTGGAAACCTTGATTAAATTGTTCTTATCAATGAATAATTAAGATAACGATATAATAAAAAATCATCTTTTTATTCTCAGATCTACAATTAATCTAGTTAGATCCAAGTGTGGGTGTTCGAAGGAGTCTAGTGTTATATTGGATCTACCAATCAAGGTGTGGGTTTAACTAATAGAAAATATGAGTGAATATTTATTTAGTAAAATATATATTAATGATTAATAATTTATTAAGATATTTGAAATGTGATTATACGCAAATACACTATGTATTCAAAAAAGGATGATAAATCATTAAAAGGGTTGGACTCTAAGTAAGTGACGCTAAATTGATTAATCTGTGATGATGTGATTGTGTTGTGTAATTATTGATAAATGTAATATTATGTTTACATCCTGACACTCATGATATGTGATTTAATGGCATTATCTGTTAAGCATGAAATATAAATTATGTAATTGTTTTTGTTAATTAAAAATTGTGATTCGTATGTAAAACATGCCCACTGTACTTTTAATAATATAAATCTTATTCGGATGTTAAGCATGCCCACTGAAAGTACTATTTTTGTATGTAATATTACATGCATGGGGTTGGGATGATATTGAAAGGAGGAAGACTTGATAGTTTAATGATTTGCACATACTGGTGGTTTAACGACAATTACTGGCAATTTATCAGCAACACTAGTGGCTTGTCTACATATATTTGTATCTGACAGCTTGTATGTAATATCTAGTGACTTTTCCACATTGTCATGTGTTATTGGATGGATGAGTTTTGGGGAACTTTTTATGGTGCATAGCAGAGTTGGGTAGGAACGTTTTCTGAAAAACTTGCACTGATTTCTAAAAAAACCTTTGCATTGACATCATCATGCACATTGTTATCTATGAAATTGTGTTCATATAATAATTATACTATTTTTTTATGAAATATGTGTCTTAAATTCTGTTGTACTTAAGTTAGTACTCACACTGGCTTAAATAGCTCACCCCTTTGATTTTCTAACTTTTCAGATAACTCCCGAGGTTAGGACATGGACACAACTGATGGTGGAGTACTTGGATGATTTTTGAATAAATATTTTATACTTTATTATTTTGGTTTTTGGACTGTTTAATTATTATTTTCGGACTATGGCATAGGACATTGATTTGGAATTTTTGGTTAATTTCGCATGATTTAGTTTTAAGACAATCTTTAAAAATGATTTATCAAGTTGATGTGAAAATCTGATTTTTTTTTCAACACAAATACGATTTTGACACAATAATTCTATTATAAATTTAAGGCTACATTTTATGAGATTTAAATCTATTTTATTCAATTAAAGTAATATTTTATGGAACATATCAAACAATTATTTTAGCAAAATATGATTTTGTCAAATTTCATTTGACGTTTTTAAATCAATATGTTTTCTTCAAAGTGATCAAACTTGGATTTTTTTAAGGATATTCAATTTTTGATATTATCATTTCAAAGAAGTTTAAAGAGATTATTTTTAAATGTTCTCAAGCAAATTAGTACACTGTTATTAAATGAAAATAAAGTAACGATTTTAAAGAATTTTGTAAAACATTTTTCCGTGCCATCTTCATGGCCAATGTAATCTTCAGGATTCGGCCATAGCTTTTAGGCCAAGTTTAGAGGGTTACATTCACGTTGTGGAAGACTAACTTCCTTAAGCATACTTAAGGGATCATCTTTCATGAGTCTAGTAATTATTTCTTAGTTAATATGGTCAAGTCTTAAATGTCATAGGTACCTCATTAGAGTGAGAAGTTTTAAGCTTCTTATTTAATATTTTAGTTTGAGGCATCGAGTAGTTATTTGGTTTGATAAAATAAAGGTTGTTTTCTATCCACCAATTACAAACCAAAGAACAATTACTATGAATAGCAATCCCTTTATTGAATGTCACGTAATAACCGTCATTAAATAAATATGCTAGAGAAATTAATTTCCTCTTAAAATGAGGTATATAAAACACATATTTTTAAAAAAATTTCCTAAAATTATCAAAATGTAAAATAACTTCTCCCACTGCTTCGGCTGAAACATAGCTCCCATCTCTAGTTCGCAACGAGAGGCTTCTGTTGTGCAAACTTCTCATTTCATTGAACCCCTGTAAAGAAACACACACACATGGTTAGTGGCTCTAGAATCAATAACCCAATTTTCAGTTGATTCTTCAACTAAGCAAGCTTCAACCACAATGAGTTCCATACCTTTTCCATTTTCATCTAGGTAATCAAAATACTCATTGCAGTTTGATCTGAAGTGACCTTTCTTGTTGTAGAAGAAACATTTGATCTTTTTAGGATCTGTTGACTTCTTAGTCTTCTTCCTATCCATACGAAGTGAAACCAAAGATTTAGTCGATTTCTTCTTTCCCTTCACTTTATGCTTCCCCTTAGAGGACGAGAAGCTCATAACTAAGTTTACCTCAGGTTTCTCCTGAACTAGCTTACCAGCATTCAGCATCAACTCGTAGAATTGTAATTCCTTCATGGGCTGAGTCAAGGTAAGTGCCTCATTCCCCAAGTTGTAAGCGACCCTAAATCTAACAAACTCCTTGGTCAAGGATTTGAACGTTATTTCAATTTGAGTGTTTGTATCTAGTTCAGCCCCATTGTCATCCGCTTCTACAAAGAATCTCATAAGCTTAAGCATATGTTCTTTGACCAGACTATCGGGTTACTACTGTGAGTTCATCAAATTTTTTAATAACGAATTGTCGAGCCAATGTGACTTGGCCTCCGAGCAAATCCTCCAAATTTTTCATGATCTATTTAGTAGTATGAAAATTCTCTTGTTGCTTTTACAGAACTCTACTCATGCTCACTAACATATTACATCGACCAATCGAGTTAGAATCGCTCCAACGATTTCTCACTTTGGGCTAAGCTTCAGGTGGGCAAGGTTCGTTAGGGACGAACTTGTCTTTCTCACAACTGAGAACTATCAGCAACTTCTGTTTCCATTGTCGAAAGTTATCTCTATACAATTTATTCTCAATAATAATGCTAATAAGAGGAATAGGAGACATATTTGAACTAAAAAAAATAAAGATTCACTAATTACTATCTTTGTATTAAACAAATATTTTTATTTCAGCAACATATTAAAAATGCAGTATGATGCATACGTCTTGTATTAAAAAATGAAAAATATTTTTTCATTGCTATGATCATTCTCACACCCATCAATCATGTCGTCTTGGGGTCCCATGATTAACTAGCAATAACATGGATTACATTCAATCAATTCGTGAATCTTAATTTTCAAGACTTTACACGAACCAACGACTGTTTAATGTTTGACCATCACCTCTAGCTTAAATATCATTTCTTGGGAAACTATTTAATAAGAGACAATCTTGAGTATGTAACCATTGACTCAACACCCATCATGAACATGCTTTCATTTATGGGTCATATTGGGATAATCTCATTGAGAGTCATGCATGACTAGTTGTCCTTAAAATGAAATCTCATTTAGTGAACCCACATAATAAATTTTACCTTGGGGTGCAACCAGAGTAAGAACCGGCTCAAAACTTGATCATGCTATCACTTAAGGACCATCTATGGAGACCATAGGTCTTGTTCAATGACCTTCTTCCATTCAATATTTTAAAAACATGAAAGGTATTTATTCCAGATTTCAAGAATAATCATACAATAGTCCTAGTGGCATTCTTACCTAATCTATATGACATGCTTCCAATATATGCATAACATGTGTAACACCCTTTGCTCGACCTGATCGTCGGGTCCGAGCTATAGTGTTACAATCGTTGTCGAAGCAACAATAAATAATTCGCAACTAAATTACACAATTATTGTGACTAAAAAAATCAAACGAATATATATTCCCTAAACATACTTAAGTAAATACGAGTTTCGTTTATATATACCACTAATAACATACGACTGACCAACCATATATATATTAAAACTAGATTATGAAAATCAAAGTATAATTATAATATTATTTAATATCATGAAACCTAACCTACTAGGTACATGCCAATAATAACTAAGGGTCGAACAACCAAACATTGTTGAGACCAGGATTGTAGATGGGATGCTAAGGTCAATGCTCGAAAAAATCTCGAAGTAAATGTAACCTGTGCACGGAGAGAAACAAACCACACTCTAAGAAAATTACTCAATGGTATTTCCCAAACTTAAGTAGGTAATATTATTTTAACCAATTATATTCTGAGTAAAAGATGTATATCTACAAATATATACATATCTACCACATACTTAACACTCTAGTTACTACTCTATACATATTCAACTTGAACATTTTATGTGCCTATGACTAATAACAATTTTCCCCACTTCAATTTGAATTATATACAAATATCATTATACTTATAATAGTAAACATTCAATCATATGCTCATTTCTTTCTTTGATTACACGTCACTAGCACCCGGTAATACTTAATAAGCATAGCTTCACCTTTGCACTCACCTGAGTTATCTTGGACAACAATTAAAATGACACATGTATTTGTCTAATACCCTTATCATACACACACATGGATTTGTTCTAGGTTAGGGCAGCGATTCAATACAATTTCCACATGAAGCAACTTAAATCACCTACTCATAACAACATCAAGCTCGTCATTAGCAACACTCAAATTACATTTCTAAAATAACATTTTATTCATCAAATAAAAAAAAAACTCAATTCATGCATTAACGTCAACCTTTTCTATCTCAGTCCCAAAATTATTCATTGTAATCGTTACACCACAACAAAATAAATTTCAGACCTAAACTCCTCTCAAATCGTTGCTTGAAGACATCAAAATTTCATTATTAATGTAGTTCAATGTACGACATTTAACCACTTTAATTTATGTTTTAAGATAACAAATTAATTACATTCTATTCTAAATAACAGTAGCAGGACAACATAACTATAGCTATTAACTTCTTTTAATTTCAGCTTAGCACAATCATAATTTTAACATTTAAATTAGCACAAGATACACTGTTATTCAAACAACATTAGCTAACTATGCTAACTCCCAACTTCAGTACATTAATTCCATTTGAATGAAATATTAATTTGTTATTTTTAATTTAATCTTTAGACAGACACATCCCAAAGATCTCATCTCATAACAATAAACCAAATTCAGACAACGTAAAAATGAACATTTAAAACCATTAAAACACCAATTTGAACAGCAGCCAAGCATGTAATCTGATTAACAATTTAAATGCATCAATTCGGTTGTTTCTTAGTCATGCACTTCTGAGCAGCAAATAAATATTTATTCTTAGACAATGGCCAATTTAATATTTATTTTTAGACAATAATTAAATATGCAAAATTTGAACCACACTTTAATACATTTATTCGGACCACCCCATTATGCACAAAATGGATAGCTATGTTTATACATATTGGACAACATTATTATGTTCAAAAATTAAACAACACTAATGCTACATATACCATCAATTTGAACAGCCTAACAGACTTCAATCGATCAACATTAAATCTCAAAAACATAAGTCTTTAAACCGGATCCTTCATGCATTTCTTCCAAACAAAACAACAAGGTTGAAACAATGTATTTGAAAATTTAAAATTTGTAAAGGCCAAAAGAAACTCACTTAGACATTTTTCAATAGGACAACATATAAATGCATAATTTAGTACATAAACAGTAGCCCCAATTGGCAGCTAGACAACATAAATGGGCATGATTAAGGACCTTACGACAACAATTATGATCCCTATTTGGAAAGCATGGAAAAATCAATTTAGGACATAAGATAATAATAAAAAATCATATTTGGACTGCATAAAATTGCTCAAATTGGGACAATAAGTCAACAGCTAAAATTCTTGTTTGAAAAATAAAAAACACATAATTCTGAACATTTAGGAAGCAAAAAAAATTCATTTGTACAGGGTATTTAATTTGTAAAGTCTTACTTAATTTGTCACACCCCAAGTTTGGAGAATCCAAGGAGAAGGAGGGTTGTGGCGAAGTTATTCGTTTGGCATAGTGTAATCCGCCAATTACCAGTCTTTTGGCGGATAAGAGTTTGGCATAGTATATTCGTCGTAGAAATGATTAAGGATTTTGTCACAGGTTATTCTACTATTTAAGAAAAGGATTTGATAAGTAAAGAGTAAGCCTGGTATGAATTACTACTAAATGTATAGTACGCCCTGTTGTTTGAGCACTGTGCTAATTGGGTTTTGTAAAGTGATTTGGTTAGGAGCTAACTAGATTGACTGGTCAAATATCAATGATACGGAATTCTCATTTATGTTTATCTCAGAATCTGTAGGCCACTAATAAGGAAAAATTCTAGATTCAAGTGACACTTGTTATGTTCCACTAAGAGGAAATTGGTTATATATATATGTGTGAGAAGAGTTCGTGTAATGAATCAAAATTCACGGGCATCGAAAAAGTATAATATCGGGCCTCCGTCTTAGTAAATTAAGTTCGAAAATAATTATTAGAAATATTTACGAGGCTAGTTGTGTGTTTAATTAGATTTTTATTTAGTGAATATAGCTTAATTTAAAGTAATTAGGAAAAGGATAAAATTGAATAAAGAATGAAAGCCTAATTATAGATTAAAAGAAAGTGAAAGGGGCTAAAATGGCAATTAAGCCATTTATATGAAATGAGGCGGCATATAAACATTAAAATCTAAGATTTTATTTGAGTTATACATAAATATTATATTATTATTATTATAATTATTAAACCATTATTATGGTTTTATATTATTATTATTATTATTAAATAAAGTAAATAGTAGGCAAATGGATGGTGATAAAGTAATACATGTGTAATTAAAATATGTATATATTTGTAGTTTGTAGATTTAATTTGCTTATTAATTAGTATAAGATATTTATTATTTATTATTAGTTATTAGTTATTATTAAATTAAAAGATATTTAATAATTAAATAATTAGTATAAGATTTTTAGATAATAATAAATTATGATTTTGCCAAGTGTGTGGTAAAAATAAAATACAAGTGTACTACATTTATTTATTTACTTGAAAATTAAGTAAAAGATAATTATTAATTAAATAATTATATTATGAGATTTTATTTGATAGACAAATTAAGTAGTGACAATTGTATGGTATTGATGGTGTACAAATGTGAATATATAATTAAATATTTAATAAATATTTATATTAATAATAATAATAATAAATTAAATTAAGCTACCAAATAAAATAACGTAAATGAATTATAAAAGAAATAAAGAACAAAAGATAGAAAGAGGAAACAGAGAGTCATTCGAAACAGGGAAGGAAAAGAAAGAAAGAAAAGAAAAGGAAAAGGAAAAACTAGGGATTTGAAGCTTGAAGTTAATTGGTAAGTTAAATCAAGTCTTTTCTCATAAATTTGATGTTTTGGAATTCTAGAGTGAAATACTCTTGGATTTAAGTTGAAAATTTGAAAGTTAATAGATTTTTGAATAGGGTTTATGTTGAATAAATGATGGAATTGAGGGTTTATTTGATAGAAATTTTGATTAGAATTGATAAAAGGATTAAATTGTAAAAGAAACTATAAGTTTTATGTTTTAGGGACTAAATTGAGGGAAATTCGAAATTAGGAAAATATGCTGAAATTTTAATAGTTAAATTTGAGTTTGGATGAAATTTGAATAGAAATAGAGTGTGAATTGAATTAAGAAAGTAAGTAAACTTAGTTAAGATTAAATTGGGAATAAGGTAAGAATTGATTAGAAATTCAATTATTTATTTTAATTTAATGCTGTAATTAATAGCCAAAATTACTATTATTTTCGCAGCTAACAAAGAACACGAGGCATCAGCATCAAAAGGAAAGGAGAAAGCTATAGAGGATTAAAACGGGAGATTTACGGTTTGTATTACTATAATTCAAATTATTTATTAGTAAATGATATATTTAAATTTATATGTATGGTAAGTAAAATTAGATAAGTAATTGAAATGATAATATTGATTTGAATTGAATCAAATTGAATCGAATGAAGAAATATATGAGAATTTGAAAAGTATATTGATTGAAAAGTAATTAATAGTTTGAATTTGATTGGAAAATGAATTAAAATTACGAATAGAATAAAGTGAATTAAATTATGAATATGTGAATTGTATATTGAATGGAAAGTCGAAAGTGAATTTGAATTTATTTGTGATAGAAAGTAGAAAAAAAAGTGAAATTAAATTGAAATGTGAATTTAGAGACCCTATTAACTAGTCGGGCCGAGTCGAATATAGTTGGCATGCCATAGGATTGGAAGAGTTCAGGGATACTTCGACCTTGAGTCGATGAGACACTGGGTGTCACTATATTTCTTCGGATAGATTCGATGAGGTACTGGGTACCAACTTTCTTCGGCTTTGCCGATGAGACACTGGGTGTCAACTATTGCTTCGAACTATCCGATGAGGCACTGGGTGCCATTTTGGTGTGTTTGGTTGGATTCGTGTATCCGCCAAAGTCCGAGTTTTGTTAATAGGGTAAATAATGAAAAGATAAACTGAATGAGTTGATCAATCGAGCTTGTAACACCCTTAACCCATATCCGTCGCCGAATTAGGGTTACGAGGCATTACCGAACAAACGCAACTATTTTTTTTTTTAAAACCAAACTGATCACAAACATAGAAATTAAACCATATTCACATGGCTAATTATATTATACAATCCAAATCTAACCAAAATCATACTCAAACCTATACATGCCATAAGATCAAGTTCAAACTGTTAACAAAATACCAAAAGAAGTCGATAGTGTGATAGACTATGCTGACGATCCCCGACCTCGTAACGCGTCTCCAAAATCTATAAACAAATAAACAAAAACAATCAAAGTAAGCTTCTATAGCTCAGTAAGTTTATAGCATATCCAAAATACATATAAACGATCATTTGTATTATCATTATATACCTAAAAATCAAGTTATATACATAATCATTAATCGTAAATATAAATTCCAAATATACTTATCATTGCATTTCATTGAATGCATGCTTATGATCTTTCATATACATATGTCAAAAGCAAATAATTATACTTATCAATCACGTGTGCCGAATGCACATATATATATACCTTAATTCACATATGCCGAACGCATAGATATATATACTCACCGACACACAAAGATTCGAGCTTTTATATGCTCATCAAAACATAGCAACAGATGTTCATATATTAATCCAATACAAATAACCAAATCATATACATATATATTCAATGTATACAATCACTTAATTTAAATGAGATTCAACGGCACATAACCTCGCTAAACTTACAAGATGATTCGGATCACCAAGACGTAGCCTCGCTAGGTTTATAACCTGATTCAAATCAACGCACGTAGCACGCTAGGTTTATAACTCGATTCGATCACCGTAGCGTAGCACTGCTAGGTTTATAACCTGATTCAGATCACCGGCACGTAGCCTGCTAGACTTAAAGTTTGAAAAGTTCACCGACATTAAGCACGCTAGGCGCTTAGCCCAAAATCTCAATTTCACAGATACAAGAATGATTTCTCGATATTTTTAATAGCAACACACGCTCATAACATTTATATATAATTCAC